>NC_056630.2:162722941-163430441 GCF_002870075.4 Lactuca sativa
ATGGGGGGTAACATATAACTTCATTTTTTTGTAGATAAAATATTAAGGATAAGTTTGAACAACAAATCATTCTTTTCCATTATATTTTAAAATGAGGAACAACAATCCAAGACAACTACACCAATTATATGAAATGTTTTCTATTATGTTAATATTGTATTGGAGTTGCTTTTGCAAAATTAAGTAGTTGGTTTATATGATTTTTATTGTAATTTTTCCGATTACGTTAATATTCCATCATGAATTTTTTTTTGTTGTATTTTTTTATATATATCCTTAATAGATATTACGATGTTGTTTATATTAAAAATCTTTAATATTGGAATAATACTTCCATGGATATTCAATGAAGAATAGTACCGGTTACTTTTATTGTGACAATATAATTCATATTCGAATATGTTACTATGACATTTGTGAGTTTTAATAATATTTAAAAAATTTATTTATTAATTCTGGAGTGAATGAATAATTACAATTAGATATTCACGTTATAATTTTATAAAAAAAACAATAAAAAACATGATGTTTGAAGTGAATGAATAATTATAATTTAATATTCACATTAAAATTCATATAAGAATGTTAGAAAGAATAATGCTCAAGTTTAATATTTATATCAGAATTTAAAGTCTTTAAATTCTAAACTAAAAATATCAGATTTTAAAAAAATAATTTGAAACTTTAAAAATTCCAACTATTTCATAATTTCAAATTTTGTATTTTTTAATTTCGAATTTAAATTTAAATTTCTTAATTTCAAAAGTTCCACTAAAAAATCCTCAAAAGTAAGAAACAATTATACTTCCGTATTTAAGATTTCTCTCTCTTACCATTTTACCCTTTTTCTAATAAAAATAATGTTTTTAATTTATTTAATTAACAAATTACCAAAATTAAAGGAAAAATCTACACCATCCATTATTTTTGATCTAATGGACGATATATATATATATATATATATATATATATATATATATATATATATATATATATATATATATATATATATATATATATATATATATATATATATATATATATAGTTGTGCCGTTTAACCGCAGTTTCATATTTAAAAACTGTAAACCGCACCGCGTATTGCAGTTTGACAAAATTAAAAATCACATACCGCACCGCGATGTTCCAAACCGCGTTATGCGGTGCGGTGTGGTGCGGTGCGTGTCGTTTATATGGTTTGTGCGGTTTTCTGCACACCTCTAGAGCAAACCTTCAAATATACGAAACTTTTGTAGCCAAAGTGTGCAACCGAAAAAATATAAGGGTGAAGCATGACAATATACCAAAGTATATGGATCAAACCTATCAATATACGGAAATTTTGTGGCTGAAGTTTAAAACCCAAAAAATTGAAATACCAAAACTATCAATATAAAAATCTGTTGGGCAAAACTTTGAAACCCATAAACCGTACTATTGATATATCATTTCAAATTATATATATATATATATATATATATATATATATATATATATATATATATATATATATATATATATATATATATATATATATATAAGGGGTCGTTTGATAGTTGTTGATTGGGTTAGAGCTGTTAAGTTAGAATTACTGACTCAGTCCACATCTGACTGAATTTATGCTGTTTGATTATTTATCTCACTAAAAATGATCATATTATCCTTATGTTGTCCTTTTATGCTGGATAAAATAATTATAAAAATAAATATTATCGCATAAAATCCAAAATAAACATACATAATTTAAAATCCAAATACAATGTGTAATAAAAAACCCAAATACACATTATCATACATAATAAAAAATTATATCATTTAACGTGAACCATTTGAAAGTAACTGATTAGCAATCTGGTCATGCAAAGTATTCATATACTCAACGGCTTCTGAATCCCATTCCATGCCTTGTATGTTTAGAATAAAAATAAAAATCATATATTTATAAAAGTAATATCACCAACATAAACCTGTTGCCTTAGATTCACACTAATATTCTACAAGTTGCATGTTTCCAACATTCTCTTTTTGCATATCATTTTCAAAACTTTTATTTTTTCATTTACCTTTTTCATATATAACATTCATAGCTCTAAAGATATACAATACCACAAAGATATATGGTTACACAACCACTTGAATTATATGTAATTTTCAAAGTCACTCTACTAATGGGTGTTAAAGTTTAGAATTCATGACAACTTCTGTTTTTCAACAGCTTGCTTATCATTATTAGACACCACCATAATTTCATATTTACCAATTTTGTTTTTGGAAGATATATGGTAATTAACAAAAAAAAAATTAACTTCTTGTTTTCAAGAATTAGGAAATAACATGCATGCTCCCATGGAAATTTTAAGAATCAACAACATGAAAAACAAGGACAAAAAATAGATTCTGTACATGAAAATCAATACCATGAAGAACATGGAAATTTTAAGAATCAATAAACTTTGGACAATTTTACCCCTGATTATGAATGCAAAAAAAAGGACAAAAAGATAAACAAACCAGTTGATCAAGAACATGAAAAACATTGAAATTTTAAGAATTAATAAATTCTAGCCAATTTTGCCCTTGCTTATGAATGCAGAAAAAATAAGGTTAAAAAAAGAAAAAGAAACCTATTGTTGATTGATGTTGTTGCTGCTGATCGATGTTGTTGTTGTTGATCGATGTAGTTGCTGTTGTTGATCGCTGCTTTGCTACTATTTAACCCTGTTGTTGCTTGACAGCTTTTGATCGCAAATTGACTTCTTGCTTCGTCACGTGTAGGTTAACGGGGGAGGGATATTGGGCATCGACGTCAACAACTTTTTTTTACTTAGTCCATCAAGTTTAAAGCAAGGACCGAGTCCTCTATTTTCATTGGACCGAGTCCTAATGTTGGACCAAGTCCCTTAATCTATAATCAATATTAACATGCTAATTGGTGTTTGTCACAACTAGAAATTTTCAAGTCTAGAAACCAAACCAAAAGAATCTCGTATATGTAATGGTTGTATCTATGTTATTATAATGCGTTGGTAATGTAATGTTTTTGAGAATTATGCTACCCTAATACACTCATGAGTCATGCAAATTAAGGTCTTGTTGAAATTACGTCAAATATGACACATAAACAATAAAGATAGCTTATTAGGAGTTTCCTATACACTAGACCATGAACACTACCCAAGGAATCAAAGGTTGGTCGTGAACACACCCCAAGAACCCACTTAGTTCGTAAACTACTTCAAGCCACCATAAGCGGACCGTGAACAACTCTAAGCATCCAAACATTGGTCGTGAACACCAACCTAGGCCACTTTAAGGCCATGAACACCATAAGGGACCCCCGTTAGGCCGTAAACCACCTTAGTGGACCTTCCTTTGATCGTGAACCTTGGTTTAAGGTCCATCTAGACCGTGAACACCTCCCAAATTAAGTGTGTTCACGGTGGTTATGAGTTGTAATGCGTAGATATCCAATACGAACTCAATTATTCATGCAATATCCAACAATAACCAAAGTAAACATCTTATCATTTCCTTATCCCTTATAAATGATTGTAAACCCCTCTTTCCCATTTCACAAACTCATTCTACATTATGTGAACTGTCAACGTGTTCTAAGCTTAAAGCCTTAATTCTTCTAAGCATTCTTTGGATCCTAGTAAGTATTTCAACTCTTGATTAGTGATTCTATACATTATATTGTTTAGTTCACCATATTTACACATGAGGATATGGGTTAATATTCTTAGGACCTCCTCAAGTTCAAAGAGTTTATCAAACTTTTCAAGGATTAGAACTTGGAAACTCTTCATCATCTAGCCAAGTCACCCACCAAATCAAACCAAGGTGAGCTTCATACCCCTCTTTTTGATGTTTTTCATGGATTTGGGGGAGGATACAAGTCAAGGTTTTTTTTTAATCTAGTTATATTTTCTTTTTGTACATGTATGCCAAGTTTTATGTGTGTTATATCTTTGAAAACTCCATGGAAATTAGTTTCTTGAGTTCGAAAATTGGGAAGATTTAAGTGGTTAAATCATAATATACAAATGATGGAAAGAATCAAAACTAGTATGTTTACAGTATATTAAATTACAAGTTTTTTTATGACAAAGTCTTAATAGGGTTTCCCTAAAAAAAACTACTCAAAACCAAATTGATGAACAAAATATTTGAAAGTGGTTAGGAAATGGAAATAATATTACTTGTGAGGGACCATTTTCGGCCATATGAAGATATAAGGGTTATTTTTGGAGTATGGGATAAGTTTGTAAAATTATTGAATATCTCAATTTTTAAAGGACCAAAAGTGAAATTTTGAATAAACAAGGGCCTTTTTGACAATTTTTATAAATATAAGCGTAAAATGAATATTTTAGAAGAAATGGGCCATTTTTACACATTTCACCAAGTTTTAGCTACTTATGACAACTTTTAGCAAATATAGGTCTTATTTGATACTTTATAAAATGGAAGGGCCATTTTTGCCAATACCGATAATATTTGGTCATTTTTGATTAATATGATTCCAAATGGATTATCCTGAATAAAAGAAAACGATAAATCTAGTCAACGAGTATAACTATTATTATTTATTTAATAAACAATAGATTTTTCACGTTTTGTTCAAAAACCTATTAGTATTCTAGTCAGATGAATCTCAACAGTATATATATATATATATATATATATATATATATATATATATATATATATATATATATATATATTAGTGTGCATCTAAAGTCCTGTAATGAGTTATAACTAGAGTCTCTTGGAGGGAGAACGGGAATTCGTGTATAGATCTATACGGAGTTGACATCCCGCACCTTCGTTGTTCGTTACAGCTAGACCGTCCAGTCTAGGGTGATAAATATCTTTAAACAAACGCGGGCGCCTGAGAAATGCCAAGACAAGCCTCCATTATATTAGTATGGTTATAATGACTCACTTAGAATATAATAGTGAATTGTTTAGAAATAAACATATGTTACAACTTTCGACTATAATAACGATCTTTTGGATACTATAAAAGAAGCTTTACCAAACAAGTATTATAGTATCAATACTACCATTTTACATGTTCAAAAAATATAGGATTTTCTGGGGAACATAATTGTATACGAATTTGAAAACGATAAACTAGCACACACACAAGGAACTATACTTGATTTAAAATGAGACTTACAACTATTTTGATAAGAAAATATTGGATTTTCTAGTTTTCCAACTGACATTGATTTTTATTCAAATGCTTATGAACTCACCAACATATTTTATGTTGACTTTTTCAAACGACTTGTATTCTCAGGAAATCAATAAGCAGGTTTGTGAGCCGCGGAAGCTTAATTATTTTTATGTATTTTGGAACTTACTCACCATTGTGTTCTTTTGTGTAATTCAAAAACATAAACATGATGTAGAACAATGTAAGCTTGATATATTGATGTATGATGTTTGGATTTGCTAGGTTTCATTTATACTCAATTGCGATATGATACTGCACAATGAAGTCACTCGCCTCCGGACCTTTCCGCCGCTTGGTCCGGGGGTGTGATAGATTGGTATCAGAGCATTGTTTATAGTGAACTAGTATATTTAGCCATACAAAATATACAATGATAAATACAATGGAACTAAAACACACCCTGACCTAAGAGTAAACATACTTGCTAGAAACATATCATAACAAGAACAAACCAAAAGAACTCAAAGGTTGAACACTACAGTCAAACCTAGACAATTATATAACCATATCTGGGATAAATATAGCTTGATCAACTATATTTATTTGAGATATGACCAACATGTGTTTGGGAGTGGTGGTGGTGTGCAACAAGTCTAAAAATTCTCAACTTGTTATCCTGAAAGTTTAAGAACCAAACCTAACCAATTAAAAATACTATATGAGTATTTTGTCGCTTCGAAAATTTTCTATACTCTTCTTATGCCCTATTCTCATATAGAAGACATGGCAGGGTTTCATTTGCCAGGCGATCCCTATTTCCCTAATCAGGGAAATGGAGGGTGGATCAAGGAAGATCCTGAGGAAGAACCCATGGAAGAACTCGAGGAAGACGACATCAATGAAGAAGAAGAAGAAGATGATTATGTGTCGGACGCCGAGTCCAAAGTCATCGAACCTCTTTACGTCAACAGGGTACCTCCACACCGTCTGGGCCCCTATGGTCCTATGCCTCCACGGGCTCAAGACATCGAGAGGTGGAGAAGGCTTCAACAACAACCACATCCTTATGGGATGGAGAAAAGGTTCTACGAACTTCGTCAGGGAGGACCCACTGACCGCGCTCTTCCGGTCGTGGTCCGAAGAATCGGAGACATCGGCTATCAGGCTCAAGTGATAGCCAATCTGATGGTGCAAATGAAAGCATCCTTGGAATAAGCTAATGCTCGCATCCAGGACCTTGAACGGAGCTATGTCCAATTGGAGCGCTTGAACTTCAGGGTGAATCCTCGTCGTCAGCCGCACCATCGAATGCTCCTAACTGCAAGTAGAACCCGTTTTACATGCTACCGTTAACCACATAACTCTCTATTGCTTATGAATGTAGAATTAACTCTAAAAACTAAGTAACCATCCTCCTCGTCGAATCTATGTACTAGCAGACTTTGTTTTCTCTATGTACCAAATGCCTTTCAAAGGCAAATTTTCATGTGTGTACTAAGAAATTATCGTTAATGCAACAATTATTTGTTTTATGTCAAACGTGTCTGTTATGTTCTCTAACATCGGTTTGGGTTGCGTAAGCAAACCACCGCGATCTCTAAACAATCACAAATATTTGAAATCATTGTATACTCATTATCCTTCTGTTCCATGACAGAAAGATGCCGAGGAGACCAATCTATAAGAATAACAACACAGCACCTCCGATGCCGCCTACGTCGGATATGAATTCTGCTGCCTTCCAAGCGGCAGTTTCAGCTACGGTAACCGCAGCCCTCGCCCACATAAAACTAGAAACAACAGTGCTGGGAATGGCCAAGGGACAGGAAGCTCCCACCAAGGGATGAATCAAGGGCCTGCAAAGGCATGCACCTAAAAGGACTTTTCTAACGCAAGACCCTGTACATTCAACAAGACTAGAGGAGTCATAGCCTTGAAGCGATGGATCGAGAAGGTTGAGTCGATGTTCGAAATTTGCGAATGCCCAGAGGGGAGCATAGTGAAATTTGCGGCCTATACATTCATCGACCAGGCCTTGTCATGGTGGAACGGCCACATTGAGGCCATGACACTGCCTGTTGTGAACGCCATGTCCTGGGAAGAACTAAAGGAGATGCTTATCGCTGAGTACTGCCCCCGAGGGGAGATACAAAATCTCGAGCAAGAATTGTGGAATCTTACGGTGCAGAACTCGGACATTGACACGTACATCTCAAGATTTGGTGAACTAGATCTCTTGTGTCCTGGTATGATTACATCTGAGGGGAAGAAAGTAGAATGATTCATCTGGGGACTGACGCTTCCCATTCAAGGTAACGTGATTGCCTCGAAACCCGAGACCTATGACAGTGCAAAGCGCCTGGCCAAGAAGCTTTATGATCATAACAACAAGAATAGTACTAGAGTAAATGAGGGATAAAACAAGAAAGAGGGAGGAAGCAATAAAAATTAGGAGAACAAGCGGAAAGGGGAACAAAAATCAGGGTTGTCGCAGAAATCACAAACAGTATCGGTTCATTCTGTTGCCACTCCAGTCGCATCAGCTCCACCAGCCCCAGCTCCAACCACAACAACTCCATCCAAGTCTTATGCGGGTTCAAATCCCAAGTGTGACAAGTGTAATTACCACCATTTTGGGGCATGCAAGGACTTCTATTTCACCAACTGCAATCGAAAAGGACATACTATCTGATATTTCAGGATTCCCCCACAACAAAACAAACAACCCACTTACAATAACACCGGAGCTAACCATGCATGTTACGGATGCAGAGAAACCGGCCACTTCAAAAGCAACTACCCAAAGAACAACAATCAGAATGCAGGGAGAGTTATAGCTATGGGACAGGGAGAGGCAGTGCAAGATCTAACCATGGTGATTGGTACGTTCCTCCTCAACAACTCTTATGCGTGCATTTTATTTGATATTGGAGCTAAGAGGATCTTCGTAAGTCACAAATTCAAACACCTGCTCAATCAAACTCCCCACAAATCGAACGAAACTTTCACGGTCGAAATGGCCAATGGTAAAATAGTATCAACCAACGATATCTATGTAGGGTGCACATTAGCATTAAATAATCACTCCTTCCCAATCAATTTGATGCATGTTAATATTAGGAGCTTTGATGTGATTGTTGGCATGGATTGGTTAAGCCCCCACCATGCTGAAATTATGTGTCATGAGAAGGTCGTTCGCCTTCACCTCCCCAACAACGAAACCCTAATAGTGTATGGTGATAAACCTAACACAATACTCATTTCTTGCATCCAAGCACAAAAGTGCTTGCATAAAAAGAATCACGCTTTTCTTGCTCATGTTATGGATAAAACAAAGGAGGAGAAAGACATCAACGATATCCCGGAGGTACGTGATTTTCCCGACGTATTCCATGAGGATTTGCCAAGAATACCCCCCAAACGTCAGATCAAGTTTCGAATTGATCTTAAACCTGGAGCCACTCCAATCGCCAAATCACCGTATAGATTAGCTCCTGCCAAAATGCAAGAGTTATCTAGCCAGCTAAGTGAACTTCTCGACAAGGGATTTATTAGGCCGAGCTTCTTACCTTGGGGAGCTCCGGTCCTGTTTGTCAAGAAGAAAGACGAACCTTTCAGTATGTGCATTGACTACCAGGAGTTAAACAAACTTACCATCAAGAACTGATACCCACTCCCTGGAATCAATGATCTATTCGATCAAATCCAAGGAGCCAGCTACTTCTGCAAGATAGATCTGAGGTTGGGATACCACCAACTCAGAATCCGAGAAGAGGATATCCTGAAGACTGCCTTCCAAACCCGTTATGGGCATTTTGAATTCGTAGTCATGCCTTTTAGCCTCACAAACGCACCCGCAACCTTTATCGACCTGATGAACTGAGTCTGTCAGCCGTTTCTCGACAACTTCGTTATCGTCTTCATCGATGATATCCTTGTCTACTCTAAGAGTGAGGAAGAGCACAACTAGCACTTACGAAAGATTTTGGAAATTCTAAGGGCAGAGAAGCTATACGCTAAATTTTCCAAATGCGAATTCTGGATTCGCAGAGTGGAATTCCTGGGTCATGTAGTCAATGAAGAAGGAATACATGTGGACCCTACTAAGATCAAAGCTATTGAGGGCTGGGCAACTCCAAGTAACTCAACCGAAATTCGTCAATTTTTAGGCCTTGCGGGTTATTACCGAAGATTCATCTAGAACTTTTCCAAATTCGCAAAGCCCCTTACCACTCTCACCCAGAAGGGTGTACCCTTCCATTGGAACAACAAGCAAGAAGATGCCTTCCAAACCCTGAAACAAGCCTTCTGCAGTGCCCCAGTACTGTCCTTGCCCGAGGGAACAGAAGATTTCGTAGTATACTGCGATGCTTCTAATCAAGGGTTAGGTTGTGTGCTTATGCAGCGCGGAAAGGTAATAGCTTACACATCTAGGCAACTAAAGACCCATGAAGTAAACTATACCACCCACGATCTCGAGCTAGGGGCTGTGGTATTCGCCCTAAAAATTTGGACGCACTATCTATATGGTACAAAGTGTACCATTTTCACAGACCATAAGAGCCTTCAGCACATTCTGAATCAAAAAGAATTGAACATGAGACAACGGAGATGGGTCGAGCTACTAAACGACTATGAATGCGAGATCAAGTACCACCCAGGCAAGGCTAACGTGGTAGCTGATGCCTTAAGCCAAAAGTAATACTCGTGCCGCCGAGTAAAGACATTGACAATGACCATCCACTCACAAATCAAGGAGGCTCAACAAGAAGCCTTGAAAACGAAGAACGTCACCAATGAAGCATTGAGCGGAATGGAAAAGAATCGGACGATCAAAGAAAATGGAGCCTATTACCTTATGGACTGGATCTGGGCACCGAGATTCAGTGGGTTCCGAGACGAGATAATGGATGAGGCTCACAAAACAAGGTACTCTATCCATCTGGGTTCTGATAAGATGTACCTAGATATTAAATGACATTATTGGTGGCCGAATATGAAAGTGGAGATTGCCACTTACGTGGACAAGTGTCTCACTTGTGCCAAAGTTAAAGTGGAATATCAAAAGCCCTCGGGACTACTCCAGCAACCTGAAATACCCGAGTGGAAATGGGTGAGGATAACAATGGATTTTATAACCAAATTACCCAAGACGACAAATGGCCTAGATGCTATCTGGATGATTGTTGATGAAACATCCTAGAAATACAAACCAAAAATTTCGTTTGAAAACATTACTAAAACCATAATATCCAAATATCATTTAAGAAAACCATAAGTTGTGTGTCTCAAAATGTCATAAAATATGTCTCATATCACAACTGATATCAAATCATGTCTAAAATATCAGAGTCTAATTCCTGGGCTAAAATTGTGGTGGGTGCCATGACATCATCCCGAGCCCTTCCCCTTGCTAGCTGGAGTACCTAAAACCAAAACTGAAACTGTAAGCACGAAGCTTAGTGAGCTCCCCCAAACTACCACATACTGTACTATAACATATAAAGCACATACTAGGCCTTGTCCACTGCACCGGACCGAAGTCTGGAACTGACTAGGGCCTTGCCCTCTGCATCAAACCGAAACCCGAAACTGACTACGAGCTTGCCCTCTACATCAGACCGAAGTCTGGAACTGACTAGGGCCTTCCCCTCTGCATCGGAATGATGTACGGAACTAACTAGGGCCTAGCCCACTGCATCGGACCGAAGTCTGGAATTGACTGAACATAGCATAACATAATAATAACATATAACAATAACACATATACTACATACTGCATCAGACCGCAGTCCGGAACACATAACACATAGACATGCCTGAATCACAAAGACATCAAGAATACTGAACTACTTCTCTGGACCACCCCGACATCGGATCGCAATACGGAACTACTGATATCTATACGGGTCGGCATTGTGGCTGTAGACCTGTTCCTACTAGAAGGAAACTCACCTCGAAGAGCTGACTGCTGAAAATCTAAGTGACGGATCCCTGACTGCTATCCCGGCTGCTCTTCGACTACCATGACCAATAAAAAGACTTAATCAAAATGAGGATCCTTCTATGGGTAAAATGACTATTTTACCCCTGATATGGTGTGGGTCTTAACCAAGGCCTGAACCCTTTAATCCTTTCTAAGTCCATCAATGGCCCACTAATGGCCCAATTTTCTAAATTAGGCCTAACTCCTCATATGGCCCTACCTAAGCCCAAAAATGCCCTTAGCCCATAATCTGAGTTCTGAAGGTCCTTCACTAGATAGGCTTCTCAAGCCACTAAATGCCCATTAATGGCCCAATTTGCTACATTGGGCTCAAATTCCTTTATTGGGCCTTACTCTAAGCCCAACACCTATACTTGGCCCATTTTCACTGACTCCTATTGGCCCACTAAGGCCCAAAGTTCAAAATACAGCCCACACCGAGTCCCAAAACTCAAGGACCAAACTGATTGCGCTATGTGGGTCGTACTCTAGAGTACGCTTAGCGTAACTGCTTGAAGGCGAGTATGCCGGGCTACAAACTTAGATCCAAGTCTTATTCCATGCCTTAAGCCATAAAGTTGCTTAATTGATGGCATGCATGGCTCACATAAGCTCAAACTCTAAAAACAATAATCTATTTCCATGGAAATGACTAGATCTCATGCATGGCTTCATGAAAGCCTCAAAGATTGAAACTTTATTGCTAATAAGGTGTTTTGAGCCTCAAGGATGGCAAACCCAAGCTCAAAAACGGATTCACAAGGTCAAGGTGCAACCTTTGGACCTAAAGAGATCTGATATTTGCATATTTAGCTATATTTTTATGTTGGATTTTTATCATTTATTGGCTAATTAATTGCATATTATGGACAAAAGATAATTAATATTGTTCAAATTATATTTTCAGTCAAGAAAAAGAAGATCGGAAGCAAAAGGAAGCAGGAGATATGGATGGAATCTCGGGAACAAAAGAAAGAAGAAAAAGACTTAATTTTGAAGCTACTCGTCGAGTAGGATCATCTACACAACGAGTAGAGGTGAAGATTCGTGAAGCAACACGTGGAATCCTTATCATACATGGATTTTAAGTGAAGGAATCGCCGATTAGGTCACTAGACTTGACGAGCAGACCCTGTTTTGATAAAACTATAAATAGAACTCACAAACCCGAATTGAGAACTTTTCTGGAACCCTAGGAGGCTGCTGAACGACTGGAGGTACTGCTAGGACGTGAGAAGTTGCAACATCAATCCTATATTCAATTGTGAAGAGAATCAAGGCAATTTTGGTTTACTCTTAATAACCTTTTGATTTGAACCATGTTTATACACTTTGATTTTGTTTTTCAGTTTATGTTTATTGCAATCATGAACTAAAACTCATAACTTCTGTTTAGGGTAGATGAATTTGTGAACATGGATTGATTAATTGATTATAATTAATTTTAATTGGTGATTATGTTTTATTAAGCTTGTTAAAGAACCTTATGTGTTAGCAAAACTATTCTTCTGTTGATAAATCAGTAATTAAGTTGCATGAACATCTCTTAGTTATTAATTTCATATAATTTATCGTGACCACATAATTGTATGTCTAGGAATAGCGAACGTGAAACTAGAATTAACTAGAAGATAGTAAGTTAATGTGTGAGCTTGTTTGATGAACATCAACAAGAGGTTAATCGAAGGGCCAATTCAATTAACCATTACAAGTCTTATTTAACTCGAATCAATAACTAGAAAATCCGTTAATTTTGGTAACTGGCCATTGCTTGAGTTAATTTGTTTTCTAAGGATTAGTAATAACGAACGTGAATCTAATCATCTTAATCGCTAGCCAATAACGAATTAATCAGATACATTGAAATCATCCATGGGAACAAATGAGTCGAACCTAAACAGAAGTCCTCTTTATTATTGAATTCAGTTGGTAATCTCGTGTTTTAGTTGTTAGTTAGTTAATTTGAGTGTTAGTATTTTTAATTATGTTTCTAGTCTTGTAAAACTAGAGAAAATCCCTTATTTAATACTTGTTCTTTAGATAATATTAGTTTTTAGTTTTAATTTTCCGTTTCCTATGTTCGATACCCTACTTATTTACCTATACCATAATTGATAGGTCCACTGCCTTTGTGTGTCAATTTTATAACTAAAAGTAGGCTTAAAACTAGTTGAGTTTACACACATCAAGGTCCAAAACTCCCATAACTCTAGATCTAGAATATGAGGAAGAAAGTTAAGTACTTTATACCTTCTTTTTATGAAAAAGAGTGAGCTTAGTCCAGATCCTTGAGCTCAAGCTTCTTCTCCAACCTTTGCTTTCCTTCTTCACAACTTTTTCTCACTAAATGCACTCAAAAAAAGCAATTTCACACAATGAAGTGGGTAAGAACGTTTTAGGGTTTTCTTGTGGGTGAGGAAGCTGATAAGAAACTAGGGGGGCTATAATGGGGTTTATATACCTCTTAAACCTTGAAATTAGGGTCTAGTGTTTGATCACGTACGCTGGGCGTACCTCATGGTACGCTCTGTGTACGCCTCTCATGACCCATGCATCCAATGACACTACGCCTCGTGTAGGCCAGGTTACGCCCCGTGTACGGCTTATGGGCAGCCTACATCTCGGCCCAAGATTCTTAAAGTCCAATCCAAATTTCAAGTCCAACCATAGTCCAACATCTTTTAAGTTGCATAATTAATTAATTAATACCTGGAGAGACAGATGTTAGAATTCACCCCCACTTGAATTAGACTTCGTCCTCGAAGTCTGCTGGTACTGAATCTGAAAACAACTCCGGATAATGCTCCCTCATCTCCTCCTCGGACTCCCATGTCCACTCTGAACCCTTCTGGTGCTGCCACTGCACCTTTACTAGCTGAACTACCTTGTTCCTTAAGGTCTTCGTCTTCCGGTCCAAGATCGCATTGGGTCTCTCGATGTAATTCAGGCTGCTATCAACCTAAATATCCTCCAATGGTACAACCGCTGACTCGTCCACTAAATACTTCCATAACTGAGATACATGGAACATGTTGTGGATCTGGCTGAGCTCTGCTGGAAGATCCAAACGGTAAGCAACCCAACCCACCCGGGCCAAAACCCTGAACAGACCTATAAATCTGGGGCCCAGCTTGCCCCTCTTCCGGAATCTGATGACACCCTTCTAGGGTGACACCTTCAGGAGGACCATGTCACCCACCTAGAACTCCAAGTCCGAACACCTCCTGTCAGCGTAAATCTTTTGCCGACTCTAAGCAGTCTAGAGCCTACTACAGACTTGTTGTATCAACTCTATGGTCTTGAGTACTACCTCCGTACTTCTCATGACTCTTTGACCGACCTCACCCCAACAAATTGGGGTCCTACACTTCCTCCCGTAAAGCATCTCGAAGGGAGGTCGGTCAATACTAGCGTGGTAACTGTTGTTATAAGAAAATTATGCTAATGGAAGATACATATATGAACTGCCACTGAAAGCTAGGACACATGCCCGAAGCATGTCCTTGAGAGTCTGAATCGTCATCTCGCTCTGCTTGTCCGTATGAGGGTGGAAGGCGATGCCGAAATGAAGACGAGTACCCATCTCGTTGTGAAACCGCTTCCAAAACCTGGAAGTAAACCAGATTTCTCGATTTGACACTATCGAAATAGGCACTCCATGTCGTGCCACTATCTCTCACACGTAAACATTGGCTAGCTTCTCCGCCGATATGCTCTCCTAAATCGATATAAAATGTGTTGGGTTTTGAGCATTCTAACACTCTTAAGTGTACATGAAACCCTAAATACCTTGGATCTATGTTTTCTCTATTATACATGCAAATATGAATATTCCAAGGTATTGCCCTAACTAGCATACGATCTTTGATACTTGAGTAATAAAGTAGATAGAATCCATACCTTGTTGATGTAGCTTGGGTCCATGAAGCTCGAGAGCCTAGTGCCCCAAGTGTGACACCTCAAATGGTTCACAAAACATCATCAACACTTGGAATAACCATGAGAAGAAGACACTTCATGCTCAAATTGGCTAGCCCTCATATATGTATCACTAGTGCCAATTTCTTGAGCTAAAGGGGTCCTTATATAGTGTGCACATTAGGGTTACACCATGTAACCCATGACTTTACCCATTCCTTATGCTCCATGGGTTTTAACCTCCATGGAGTATCCATGGGTCACCACATGGGTTAAACCCAACATAAGGAATCATGGATCATAAGCCCACATATATAAGAATGAATGATTTACACAATCAGTCCCCATATATTTAATTAGTCTCTTTTGATCACTAAATTAAGTCCAAACTAATTTTTAATCAATACTAATTAAATAACATGATTTCATATTAATATATTAGAACTTATAATATATTAGTATGTCACAAATGTCTTCTTCTCATAAACGGTCTATCCGATTGTCCCGATGCCATGCAACCCAAATGGACCATGCCAGGTCGGGTCAAGTCTTACCAATTATAGTTATGGACTTAGACATTAATCCAACGGTCTCCCACTTGGATAAGTCTAAAACTATTATTGAGTATGACTTCAAAACCCGACTAGCAATCGTAGCTCTCAAAAGCTTCTGTTGAACTCTGACGTGTTAACTGAACTCTGATCTTGTCAATGACTTGTCCATTAGATAAGGGATCATATATTCCTCTATTCTAGATATCATATGGACTGAGACATGGATTATAAATCATTCTCTCTATCGATTTGTTGTTTCCCGATTTCCGATTCATGATGACTGACTGATTGAACAGATCAAATCAGCCCTGGCTTGGCCAAGCACTCACATGTGTCATCATTAAATCATCGAGGGGCCCATAGAGATCGCTTTTATCCCGAAGGTTAAAGGAATGGATAAACTTCGACTCATATGGCTTGTTCTACTATTTGTTGAATCATACACAAAATCACGTTTTATAACATCAAGTTACTAATGTGTTTTCGTGAGATCAATGTATAACCAACTTATAGTAACAACTCATATCTCTAGGTTTGAAGAATATAAGATATTATCGTCTCATGATCACTCGTGATAAAATCCATGAAGTGATTCCAATGAGTGTGGGTTGAATCCAATACTCAGAACTTATGAGCACTCATGAGTGTTATAGCACCACTTTGTCAAACAACTTAGACCTCAACAAGGCAACCCATGACAATCTTGATTCATATCTACTTCCAACATATGAACAACTGTGGACGGTTTGAATAACTTAGTCATTCAGGAAGAACGACCTAGTTATTCTGGAAGTCAAAAGATGCAAAATGAAACACAATAATAATCGAATTTGATATGGTCTCATAACTTACGAACATAAATAGAACACCTTTTATTTATCACCATATTGATTACACATTATTCATTGTATACTGTTTCAAACTATCAACTTTATACTTGAATTAAAAACACTAATTGTCCCATGCTCCAAGCATGTACACTATGTTTTTCTAAACAATAGCTTTGCCATACACCAAGTATGCACTCTATGTTCGTCTATGATCCTAACTTTGTGAACTAGATCGATTGAACATAATTTCAATGATTCTCTTTTCACACTCCAAAATCCTTATCGAAAATGTAAAAATTCCAAATTCCTATCATTTATCGAAATCTGTTAAATTATGTGTATTGATCCTCTTGTAATGATTATGCACAAAGTCACACAGACTTGTCAATAGACATTATAGAGTATCCCAATTGAGATCAATTCCATGGAAACATCCTTCTTGCATTAAGTTTTCCTAATCTTACACAAATTGAACAACTTCCACCTATGGAATCATTTCCATATTTCCTTTTTGAGTATCATTTTTGAACAAGAGTTGCCTTTTTTGGAATATGTCAATATGGTCCTTCCAAAAATTAACATTATACTTCCAACTGTCCCCGAGCAACCAATCTTTGGTAAACCATAGATTGTCCTCGACAATTGCTTAATCATTTTAGTCATATCCAATTCTAGACTTTTCCCTTCTTAATACCCCAGACATTTGGTAAATTTTAGAAAGGATGAATATTATAGCCCATGCAATTGATCCTATATCCGAAGCATATGGGACACGATTCATGATCTCTTGCATAAAGACATGATACTAGACCAATCCTTTTGCTACAATATTTCTATTTGCCAAGTTCTCATAATTTAGATTATGAAAAAGGATGTCGTAATCATAATCGAATTTTAGAACGCAAATAATTGACCCATATATAGAATTTCCTTATGTTGAGCCATTCCAACCTAAAATTCATATATATACTTGACTAAATTTGATTAAAATGTCACGATCTAAGCTTATAGATTTGAGATGAAGTATGATTTCCTCTCCCTTAATTATAGAAAAACAACTTTTTCCTAAGTGAAACCTTTTGTTTTTTCTATAATTAACATTGCTATCTTGCAATACTAATAATAATTATCATGCTCCCACTAACATGATGATTATTAGCATAACACTTATGCTCCACTAGCTTTGACATGTACTTAGAAATCAGCTGGACTTCTAGAAGTCAATACTTTACTAACTTTCTTACCAAAGTTCAGATTTCTTAGACGAGATTTCCTTGATAAGAGTTTATCAAAATCATACACCTTATCTTAGATAGCTCACAAGTGTTTCTAAACAATTTTAGAACTATGAAAAAGGATGTCGTAATCATAGTCTCAATTGTTTAGACCTTTTGCCATCTTCTTCAAATCTACTTGGTGGAAGTGTTTCCTCACCATCATTTTCATGAATGGGAGAGAAACCTTATGACCCTTAGATTTTATGGTGTATGTGTTCTTATCCATGTGAATTTTTCAAAACCATAATCACAAGACACGGTTAATGACAAATCCAAACTCATATGAACTGAACTCAATCTTAATTTCTTGCCACCTGGCAGCTAAAGGGCCTACCATTGCTTCCAAGTTGTTATGCAACCAATTGAGAACTCTAAGAACTCATATGCAAAGTCAACTTTACCTGGAATGGGCACAAAAATAGAAATATGTCAACACGATGGTTATAAACCTCACGTTGTGTGCTAGTGTTAAACTATAGATTTCTATTCTTGATTAGATCTTGAAATTCTTTTCAGGATCTTTAAGACTCCCACTGTCCATTTGACATATAAATATATCTTGCCAAATATTCAAGAGATAGTGCGGATTCTTTATCAAGACAAACACTTCACACAATTGGCCTAAGTTGGTCTTTGTTTTATCCAAAACATCACAACTTACCAATTTCAAATGCACAAGAGTAGGACACTTTTACTCTTACATTTGACTAGTGTTAAGAAACCTTCCTTTAAGATATGTCACTCAAGTTACAATCTTGGAGTATGACTCTAAGAAATGGTTTTTGGAACAAGGTATGAATCATCTTCTTGATTTGACCACTTCAACAATTCATAGCTCCTCTTCTTAGCTATCAGAATGCACTTAGAGGATGAATTGTGATAAGGTCTCTTAATCATATAACATGATACTAAAGTGCTCTCCCATCTTTTCAGATTTGAGAAACTTTTATCTTTTTGCCTAAGTTGATTCGTTCTGCCATACATCGAATTTTTTTCAATGTATCAGAATTACACTTGAACTTGTAAGTGTAACCATATTTACTAAACTTTAGTAAATCATGACGAATAGTCTTATATATCTTTTGTGGTGGACTTGATCAATGCACAAGAATGTGTACTCGATCCCTTAGTCCTTCACTTGACTCACATATAAATGTGAACAAGGAACTAGTCTTAATTTTCCAAAGCTGAAAATTCTCATCCATCATACTGTACAACTTGTATGATTCCAAGTTTCTATCCAACTAAAAACTAGGTGATGAGAATCTTTCCTTTTTTGGTAAATTTAAAAACTACCACAAATGAAATAATCAAATCCACTTTCCAATATTTCTATCAATGGAATCATATAAACAATAATTTTTCACAAATGCCATTGTAAGGATACTTAGAATAAATAAAACCATAAATTTTATTTTAAAACTTTGCGGAAACCTTATCCTTATAATGCAAAAGCATATGAAAAACTTGTTGTTATCTATTCTTAAGCAATATTACATAACTCCTAAGTAACAACTCAAAATTCTGATCACCGAACCATGCGATCGAAATCCATCTTCGCAATCAGAATCAACATATAATTCCTTCTTCACCTTTTCTTTGATTCTTAAAACATCAATATGTGACCCAGTCACATCATGTAATATGAATCTCATAGTAGAAACTTAACAAAGTTTGATAGTGGACTTTACCTGAAGATCTTTCAGGTAAATTTGGCAGCTTCGTAACTAATGCTCTTTACCATGTACCATTGTCAATGTCCATGGAAGTTTGGGAAGTCGATCTTCTAATCAAATTTGCGTTAGTAGTCCTCCTAATCATTGATGATTTAGAAGTATCAAGCAAATATATAAGATCATTAAGGGTCATGTCATAGTTTGTTCCATAGTAGTCCTAAAGGTAACTCTCTATGTGACTTAGAAAGTGATTGAACATCCAACTTTCTTAGGACTTTGACACCCAACTCTCCCGGCTTGTCGATGTGTGACTTTATCTCCAAGATGTGAGCACACATAGACCTTGCTTGCCATTAGGGCTTGAGTGACCTTGAACTTGTGGGTTAGGGAGGATAATTGAAGGAGGTGCAGGAAGTGAAGTTCCAAGAGATTTGGGAAGATCATAGATGTCTGAACTAGACATCTTTTCGGAGATATTCAAAATAGTTGATCTAAAGTCCTTAATATAACACCTAATTTGAAATATTGAGGCTAGGACCCAACACAATATTTTATAACTTGGAAGAGGGATGCCGTAATCCAACCTATAGAGTATTTGAAGGTAGGTGAATGACGATTCACCAATTTCCACCATGAAAACGAAATAATTTAATTTGGTTTTACTTGGATTTAAAACTCCTAGATCCTTTGAGATTAATTGAACTGTTCAATGGCATGTTTCAATCTCGAGTGTTCCCTTCAGTTTTTGTCACTGGGATGTCGAGGATCACAAAACAAGGTGTGAAGTAACCATGCCAATTACTTGGTACTCTTAAATGTTTACCCCTCAATCGATGTGTCGGTTAACCACACACGATCCATCGATACTATGATAAACATTAAGTTACCCTTTGCCTACCTTGTTAAATATGAGTTACTGTGCCGGTTAACCACACACACTCCACTAACCGACTTAAACAAAGTACAAAGTGTAATTTCATGGATTAGCACCTTATTCACATTTTCCTAAAGTAACTAAGATTGGGAATTATAAAAACAATTAGTTACTTTATTTTTATCATTAATACTTTTAATGAAGGGAGAATTATAGTCCTTGTCCTACCCATTTAGCTAACGACCCTCCACCAGTCAAGGAAGCGGCGGGTGAGAATGGACACCTATTAAACTGTCATTTTATAGGTAGTAACCTTATACCCCCTTATAGACCGGCTTCGTGAATGAGGCCTACTAATGGTAAGACGACTTGCTCTTATACATATATATATATATATATATATATATATATATATATATATATATATTAACTTATAATATTATAAAGTATAAGGGTTGAATTTTAACTTTTAAAATTCTAAGGGCTTAACTTAGAACTAAAGTATTCATGGGGAAAACTTTACAAATTCCAAAACTTGATGGCAAGTTTTCAAACTATTCAAAACTCTTGGATTTTCATAGCTTATGAGTTTAATTAAAGTTTTAAAAGAATTTTAATGAAGAGACTCTTGAACATCCATAACTTGAGGACAAGTTATGGAGCCATAAAAACTATTTATAAGAAAAAGACTCTTCATTTTTGTAACCTAAGGCATTTTTATGAGTTTTAAGATTCATAAATGTGACTTTTCATATAACTTGAGGACAAGTTACAAAAACACATTTTATGAACAACTTTTAGATTAATTTGGATTGAAAACAACTAACACATATTTTTCAATAATCTAAAATAACTCATAAAACAAGGTAACAAAAAAACTTTTGGTAATCCATAACTTGAGGACAAATTATGGACTCCATTAAAAATACATTTAGATCAAGAATTAACTAACAAACACTTTTGTAAATAATTCCTATGATCTACCAAAACTCATAAGCATGAACAATCCATATCAACGATTTCAAGAATTACATCAACATAGATAAAACTTGAAATTTGGATTTTAACCTTGAAACTGGTTTACTATAATCATTACCACTTTAAAAACAGGTTTTATAAGTCCAAAACAGCTTAAGGTAATGATTCTAAACCAACTACAGCTTTAAAACTCGAAGATATGATGTCTGGGGGTCCAACTCATCGAGTGCATGAACCAACTCGGCGAGTTGGATGAGTTTTTACTTGGACTCGTCGAGTCCCCTGTCCAAACGGCACAAATCTGTGATTTTTTAGCAATTTAAGCAAGTATAACAAGAAAACAAACATGGGCTCTGATACCACGGTTGGGTTTTGAGCATTCTAACACTCCTAAGTGTACATGCAACCCTAAATACCTTGGATCTATGTTTTCTCTATTATACATGCAAATATGAATATTCCAATGTATTACCCTAAGTAGCATACAACCTTTGATACTTAGGTAATAAAGTAGATAGAATACATACCTTATTGATGTAGCTTGAGTCCATGAAGCTCAAGAGCCAAGTGCCCCAAGTGTGACACCTCAAATGGTTCACACAACATCATCAACACTTGGAATAACCACGAGAAGAAGACACTTCATGCTCAAATCGGCTAGCCCACATATATGTATCACTAGTGCCAATTTCTTGATCTAAAGGGGTCCTTATATAGTGTGCACATTAGGGTTACACCATGTAACCCATTTATTTACCCATTCCTTATGCTCCATGTGTTTTAACCTCCATGGAGTATCCATGGGTCACCACATGGGTTAAACCCAACATAAGGAATCATGGATCATAAGCCCACATATATAAGAATGAATGATTACACAAACAGTCCCCATATATTTAATTAGTCTCTTTTGATCACTAAATTAAGTCCAAATTAATTCTTGATCAATACTAATTAAATAACATGATTTCATATTAATATATTAGAACTTATAATATATTAATATGTCACAAATGCCTTCTTCTCATAAACGGTCTATCCAATTGTCCCGATGCCATGTAACCTAAATGGACCATGCCAGGTCGGGTCAAGTCTTACTAATTATAGTTATGGACTTAGACATTAATCCAAAAAAATGCACACTCTTGGTCAACCGATCCACGATGACCCAAATTGAATCCACTCCACGTACGGTCCTGGGAAGCTTAGTAATGAAATTCATGGTGATAGCCTCCCATTTCCACACAGGAATATCTAACGGTTGTATCTTGCCATGGGGTCTCTGGTGCTATGCCTTGACCTTCCTGCAGGTCAGGCACCTCTCCACGTACCAAGCTACGTCCCGCTTCATGCAGGGCCACCAGTAATCGAGCCAAAGATCTCTGTACGTCTTCGTCGCCCCTAGGTGGATGGAGAACCGAGACTTGTGGGCATCTTCTATCAACACATGTCGTGCTCCGCCCAGTACGGTACCCAGACCCTCCCATGTAGGGTTAACAATCCTCGACTGCCATAATCAATGGAAGCTACTTGTCCCATGATCCTCTCACACTTCTAACGCTCCTCCTTCAGGCCCTCAGCCCGCGCCTCCCTAATCTGCTCTAGCAGTGGGGTAATCACTATCATCCTCAGACATATATCTCTGATCGGGACCGCTACCTCCTTATGGCTCAGCGCGTCGGCCACTAAGTTGGCCTTGCTCGGATGGTAAAGGATCCCACAGTCGTAATCCTTTACCACGTCTAACCACCGACGCTGCCTCATGTTCAGATTTGGCTGATCCATGAGGTACCTCAGACTCTTGTGATCCGAGTAATGGTACGCCGGAACCCATAGAGGTAATGTCGCCAAATCTTGAGGGAGAACACAACATCCCCCAACTCTAAATCGTGCGTCGGATAGTTAGCCTCGTGAGGCTTCAACTGCCTAGAGGCATAAGCTATCACGTGGCCTCGCTGCATCAATACTACTCCTATGCCTGTGATCGAAGCATCACAGTAGACTAAAAAGTCATCCACTCCCTCTAGCAGGGTAAGAATTGGTGCCTTGCACAATTGCTGCCTGAGGGTCTCAAATGCTTCCTGCTGCTCAGGCTCCCAGCGGAACGCCAACGACTTCTTAGTCAGTCGGGTAAGCGGATTTGCTATCTTGGAGAAATCTTGGATGAATCTCCTGTAGTACCCTGCCAATCCTAGGAAGCTCTGAATCTCAGATGGAGACCTCGGGACCTCCCACTACATCACGGACTTTATCTTGGCCGGATCTACTAATATACCCTTCTGGTTGATGAGGTGCCCAAGGAACTGCACCTCGCGCAACCAGAACTCACACCTGGAGAACTTCGCGAAAAGTTTCTCCCTCCTCAATGTCTCTAGTACCTCTCTCAGGTGCTCCTCATGCTGCTCCTGAGTCTTGGAATAAACCAAGATGTCGTCAATGAACATTATCATAGATCGATCTAGCATAGGCATGCATACGCGGTTCATGAGATCCATGAACACGGCTGGAGCGTTGGTGAGCCCAAACAGCATCACCATAAACTCATAATGACCATAGCGGGTCCTAAAAGCGGTCTTCTACACATCCTCATCAATGAACCGCATCTGGTGATATCCCGACCATAAATCAATCTTGGAAAACCAAGATGCTCCCTAAAGCTGGTCAAATAGATCATCTATCCTCGGAAATGGGTAACGGTTCTTCACTGTTACCTTGTTCAGCTCCCGGTAGTTTATACACATGCGATGTGTCCCGTCCTTCTTCTTCACAAACAGGATCGGGGTCCCCATGGCGAACTGCTTGGCCTGATAAAACCCTTGTCTAGCAGCTCTTACAGCTGCGTAGACAACTCCTGCATCTCTGGAGGAGCCAACCGATATGGTGCCTTGGCTATCGGAGCCGTACCAGGTACCAGGTCAATCCTAAATTCAACCTGCCTCTCCGAGGTTATCCCAGGTTAATCCTCTGGGAATACGTCCGGGTACTCTTGCACCAATGGTACATCATCCACTGTCACCTTACCCTTCTCCCGGGCATCCATAACATAGGCGACGTACCCCGTACATCCTTGCTGGAAGCAGCGCCTTGCTCTAGCTGCTGAACAAAGAATCGGTCCGTGTTGTGGCCTCACTCCCTGAATCACTAACTCCCTCAATCAGGAGTGTGGACCCTTACTAATTGTATCTCACAATCAATCACTGCCCCATTGGGGATCAGCCAATCCATACCCACTATAACCTTATTCGCTCGCAGGGGAATAGGAACCAAATCTACTTAGAACTGCTCGTCAAATAACCGCAACGAACACCCCTTATGTACTCTCGCGACCCTGACAGTCCTGTCATCAGCTATCTCAACTTCAAGTGGGCAATCCAGCTCCCCTGGAGGTTTGCTAAACCTCTTGTTAAGCGCAAGTGAGACAAATGATCGGGTGTCACATCCCGACCATCGGCGGAAACACCGGGTAGTGTAACGTCATTTTTCATATCACGGTTATATAACATACATTGAACAATACTTAAAGAAATTACATACCTTTATTGATGTTTGAAAGTTACATTATTGTTTTCCTAGTATTTATTACATAATATCCGACTATGACATACTTCTTAATGAACAAAAAGATAATAGTAAAACTTCTTCTGCTCGAATACATACCAGCTTTTCAAGTTCCTGAAAACACATGCATTTTAAAATACATCAACATAAAGTTGGTGAGTCCACAGGTTTTGACTCCAATAAATAATACATTTTTACACATTCAAAAGTATAGTTTTGAAAGTATCATTTTGACTCTCCAACATTAGGTATAATGGTATACTTATCAATTAAGTGTTATACCTAAACATTTCTTAATCTTAAGGTATAAGTAGGGGAAAACTTATACTTAACATTAATACTTGTATACGACAAGGTATAATGTTTCTAACAATTTTCTACCATGAGCATGTAACCGCTGCTATGACATAATACCTCTGATAGAACAATACACTCATGATTTACCATGAGAACAAATACACTCGTGATTTAACATGAGAACCAACACCTTACGCTTCATCGACGTCGGGATAATAACAAATAAAAGGATAGTTCATCACTTGTTTTTGTTGACTGTAGCTAACAGTCAAAAGTGGGGTGGTCAACCCGTATACTAATTATACACGACTTCCTCCCTCACACGGGATTAACGGTTACAGTTCAGAGGATTTCCGCTAAGATCCCCAATCTTAGTTGATGAATACAATTACTCATGTAGACTTTGACGGCTTCCTATAGCTCTAACAACAAAAGCATCTTCATGTCTAAAACCTTAAATTACTAGACTTTGCTTTTAAACATTACTCCTAACTTCATAATATTTAGGCAGTATAACAGCTATATCTTGAAGTAAAAACCAGGTTTTATCTTGACCTAAAACCAATAATAACAACATATAACGTTTCTAGTTTTATTTTGACATAAAACTATCAATAACAATACCAAGTTTTATCTTGACATAAAACTAACAATAACAACATATAACATATCCAGTTTTATCTTGACATAAAACTATTAATAGCAACATACTGTATAACTTAACATTTAGAACTTTCGAAATGTGACAAAATGACTCCTCACGTCGTGAGTGTAATAAAACTCACGTCGTGAATTTAGTTAGCTTAGGGTTTCTGAAAGCTAAATCTTCGGATGGCCATAACTTTTGCATACGAACTCCGTTATTGACGTTCTTTATATGCACACGTAGGTATTTACGAGTACTACAACTATATTTTAGACTTAAATAGCTAATTCTAATTATATTTTAAATTTCTCTTATTATAGAGATTTATAGTGTTCGGTTATTATAACTTCTTCATGCTAAGTCAGATTCAGTCGTTCTCTATATTTTTGAAATCGTATGGACGTATACTTTGAGTTGTATCATAAAGAAAGTTCATATTTATATTAGAATTTATCATGAACTACATAACATTCTTACCACATTACCAGGTTAACATAATCACATTACATGATTGGCATAATCACATGTGATTGTCTATTGGCCTATTTTGACTAGTGTTACATTCTCCCCCCGTTAGAACAATTTTGTCCCGAAATTTATCTTGTGGATAGGGTTTTGTCAAACAGTTGGGGGTATTTTTCTTTCATCTGATCTTCACGTTTCCAAGTAAATTTAGGTCCTCGCAAAGAGTTTCATCAAACTTTCACTATGGGAATACGACTTTGCTTTAATCTTTTGACTTCTCGATCCACGATCTCGACAGGTTCTTCTACAAAGTTAAGTTTGGTATTGACTTGTATCCTGTCGATAGGTACCACAAGAGTGTCATCGGATAGACATGTTTTGAGATTTGATACGTGAAAAACATTGTGTACATTACTTAGCTCTTGAGGCAACTTGAGTTGGTATGCGACAGAACCAATTCTAGCTAGAATTTCAAAAGGTCCTATATACCGTGGGTTTAGTTTGCGTCGCTTACCAAATTGAATTACACCTTTCCAAGGAGAGACCTTCAGCATTACTTTATCTCCAACTTGGAATTCTAAAGGCTTACGTCTTACGTCAGCATAACTCTTTTGACAATCACATGCAGTCTTTAATCGATCCTTAATTTGCACAATCTTTTCAGTTGTCTCATGGATTATTTTTGGTCCAGTACGTAAGGTATCGCCTGTATGTTCTCTAGCCATCTGCGTATCTCCAACTTCTGCCCAACATACTGGGGAACGACATTTTCGTTCATAAAGAGCCTCAAACAGTGCAGCCTTGATGCTGGTGTGATGACTATTGTTGTAGGAAAACTCAATTAACGGTAAATGAGTATCCCACGCATTTCCAAAGTCTATTACACAGGCTCAGAGCATATCTTCTAAAGTCTGAATGGTTCTCTCACTCTAACCATCAGTCTGTGGATGGTAAGCTGTACTCATGTCTAGATGTGTTCCTAAGGATTTTCGTAGAGATTGCCAAAATCGTGAAGTGAATCTACTATCTCGGTCATAAATAATAGAACTTGTAACTCCATGTAGTCTAACAATTTCCTTAAGATAAACTCTAGCCAGCTTCTCCATCTTGTCGTTCTCCTTAATTGGTAAGAAATGGGCGGACTTAGTCAATCTATCGACTATTACCCAAATAGTGTCAAACCCACTAGGAGTTTTGGGTAATTTAGTAATGAAGTCCATTGAAATCTGCTCCCATTTCCATTCCGGTATTTCCGGTTGTTGAAGTAAACTTGAAGGCTTTTGATGTTCTACCTTTACTCTAGAACACGTCAAACATTTGCTCACATAAGTAGCAATTTCTGCCTTCATGTTTGGCCACCAATAATGTACTTTTAAATCCAAGTACATTTTGTCAGAGCCTAAATGCACAGAATATCTGGACTTGTGGGCTTCTTCTAAGACCAAGTCCCTGATTCCACCGAACTTAGGCATCCAAATTCGGTTCATAAAGTGTCGTGTTCTGTCATCTTTTTGTATAAGTTGCTTTTCCATTCCTCGTAAGGCTTCGTTCTTGATGTTTTCTTCTTTTAGAGCCTCAAGTTGAGCTTCTCTAATTTGTGCGGTAAAGTTAGATTGGATAGTTATAGTTAATGCTCATACCCGTCGGGGTTTAATATATTCTTTCCAGCTCAATGCATCTGCTACCACATTTTCCTTTCCAGGATGATAACAAATCTCACATTCGTAATCATTCATCAATTCGATCCATCTTCTTTGTCTCATATTAAGATCTTTTTGGTCGAAAATGTATTGAAGACTCTTGTGATCAGTAAAAATAGTACACTTAGTACCGTATAGGTAATGTCTTTAGATTTTTAGTGCAAAAACTACAGCTCCCAATTCAAGATCATGGGTAGTGTAACTATTCTCATGCACCTTAAGTTGTTGTGATGCGTAGGCGATAACTTTTCCTCTTTGCATCAACACACATCCCAACCCTTGATTTGATGCGTCGCAGTATACAATGAAATCTTTTGTCCCCTCTGTAAGGGATAGGATTGGTGCACTACACAACATTTGCTTCAGTTTCTAAAAAACAGCTTCTTGTTTGTCTTCCCAATTGAACTTCGTATCCTTCTGGGTTAGTGTTGTAAGCGGCTTGGCTATTTTAGAGAAATTTTCTATGAATCGGCGGTAATAGCCAGCAAGTCCTAGGAATTGACGCACTTATGTTGGTGTCTTTGGTGTGTTCCAATTCCTAATTGCCTTGACTTTGGATGGGTCAACATGAATTCCTTCATTTCTAACTACATGACCTAAAAATTGTACTTCTCTAATCCAAAACTCGCATTTGGAGAATTTAGCGTGCAACTTTTCTTTTCTTAGTAGCTCCAAGATTAATTGCAAGTGTTGACCATGTTCTTCCTTGGTTCGTGAATATATCAATATATCATCGATAAATACGATCACAAATTTATCCAAGTATGGTTTGCAAACGCGATTCATGAGATCCATGAATACTGCTGGGGCATTGGTGAACCCTAAAGACATAACTAAGAACTCATAATGACCATAACGAGTTATAATGCTGTTTTTGGAATGTCATCTTCTTGTACCATAAGTTGATGGTATCCTAATCTAAGATCTATCTTTGAGTAATAGCTAGATCCTTGCAGTTGATCGAATAGATCATCAATTCTTGGAAGCAGATAATGATTCTTGATTGTTACCTTGTTCAGCTCCCGATAATCAATACACATCCGAAAGGATCCATCCTTCTTTTTGAAAAACAAGATTGGTGCTCCCCAAGGTGAAAAACTTGGTCGGATAAAGCCTTTGTCAAGAAGTTCTTGTAGTTGGCTAGACAATTCTTGCATTTCAGATGGATCCAACCGATAAGTAGATTTCGCTACTGGTACTGCTCTAGGAATTAAGTCAATTCGAAACTCAACTTGTCGGACGGGAGGTATTCCAGGTAGATCTTCAGAAAACACATCAGGGAAATCACATACTTGAGGTATGTCCTTGATTTCTTTTGTCTTTCTCTTCCTATCTAAAATGTGGGCTAAGAATGCGCTACATTTCTTATGTAGATATTTTTGGGTCTTTGTACAAGAGATGACTTTGAGGTTCTTCCCGTATTTATCACCATAGATAATCAGGGCTTTGCCGTTTCGTAAGGGTAGTCGTATGGATTTCTCATGACATAAAATTTCGGCATGGTGAGAAGATAAACAATCCATGCCAATTATGACATCAAAACTACCGATAGGCATTGGCATGAGGTTGATATGAAAAAGGTAGTTATTAAGAGTTAACAGACAATTTTCTAGGATTTCATGTGTTTTCTCAAATTGTCCGTTAGCGATTTCTACTTCGTAGATTTCTTTTAATTTGCTAGACTTATGACTTAACAATTTTCTAAAGGTCGGAGTTATAAAACTTCGATCTGCTCCAGAGTCGAAGAGTATGGTAGCATATAAATTATCTATGAGAAACGTACCAGATACGACCGAAGGGTCTTGGATAGCCTCTCTGCTTCCGATCACAAATGCCCTGCCACGTCCTATGCCTCCTTGACTCCTTAACTTTGGACATTCTTTCTTGATATGTCCAACCTCCCCACACTCATAGCAATTTCTTCCTTCACCACGGCCTGTCCCATTATTGGTTTGTTGATTGACTGTTGCAGGTGTGGTGCTCCTGCAGTAACTAGCGGTATGCCCCTTTTCTTGCAGTTCATGCAGACAAAACAGTCACCTGGATGATAACGGTTGCACTGATTACACCATGAAGATTTTGGTTGCGTAGGTACTGCTGTTGTGGCTGCATAATTGGTTGCCACTTCTTGTCTTTTCTCAGATGATTCTTTGGGATTCTTCTTATTAAACTTACGCTTTTTTGTTCTAGATTTGGGAGACTCATCCTTTGAGATTACTTCTGTTCCTTGGATCTCTGTGAGGGTTAGCTGATGAGCTATCCTCTTGGTGCTGTCATAAGTCGTAGGCTTTGATGCGATCACCATGCCTTTGATTTGTGATGCTAAACCCTAGATATATCGCTCAATCTTCTTATATTCAGGAGTTACAAGTGTTGAACACATTACTGCAAGGTCATTAAATCTAGCAGTGTAAGCTTTTATCTCTGAACCCTTCATGGTTAGGGTCCACAATTCTTGTTCCAGCTTATGTATTTCCTCCCTAGGACAATACTCCTCTACTAGCATTATTTTTAGCTCTTCCCATTTCATGGAATTTCCAGTATCAATCCCCATTGTATTCACATGGCTGTTCCACCATGTAAGTGCTGCATCAGCGAAAGTACATGCTGCAAATCGTACTTTACAATTGTCTGGACAAAATCTTATTTGAAAGACGGACTCTGTCATTTCTATCCACCTCGTCAAATTAACTACCCCTTCATTTCCATGAAAGCTTTTTGGCCTGCAATTCATAAAATCTTTGTAGGTACATGTTCTAGTGGTCCCTTCATGGCCTTAATTTCTAACTCCATCTCTTGTGACATTAGCTAGAGCCACGGCAATACTTTGAGCTATGATTTCTTCAAGTTGCACTGTACTTATTGAGGGGTTTATTTCTGGCGGTGGTTGTGGTTGTTGTTGTGGTGCTGATGGTCGGTTAGGGTTTAGCCGATTACTCCTTCTAGGCATTTTGTTTTAGTTCCTATTATAAATAATAATAATTTTTATGAGTTTTGTTGATCATTTAATACACAAGTACTAAATACTCAAGTTATCATTCACAGCGTAAAACATAATAGACAACATAATGATTACTATAACGTATGCTTCTTATTATTACCAGTGGTTACATCAGTTTATTTAGGCATATAGGAGAAAAGTTTCTATAAACATTACAAAATTTGCAAGGTTTTCTACATCCTTGCTATAAACTTTTACTCTTCTTGCCTTAACTAGTCTGATTTTCAATATTTACACAACCACTAGTTTTAGCTTATCTACCAGAAACCTAAGTGATGACCTAGCACATCAGTAACATTAACCACTTGCTCCTCAAGTGCTTGAGTTCTCTGTTTAAGACCTCCTGTGTACTCCTCGTTTCTTGTGGTTTGATTGTATAGCTCTAACTCTACAATCCTTGCATCGTGAGTTATCATATCGTTATAAGAAAAATTTATACGATGATGGACATCCATCACCGATTCCTGATCTCGTGTCCTTTGTCCTTCTAGCCTTCACACTCTTCCAGAGAGATGAGTAGTCCTCCCTTCGATAATTTCCATCTTATCTTCAATTTTTGCACTTTTTCACAAACAATTGTGATAAGGCGTTCACTTCAGAAGAATGTGGGGAACGTGGTCGAGATGATTGACCAGTCTCATACATCTTAGCAGCTCTTCCTTCTGCCACCCACCTATCAACGGTTTGGGCTATCTGTGCAGGTTCATCTTGAACTGTATGACTTCCTGAAGATGTCGCTTTCTGATTCTTCTTAATCTTTTTCCATATTGGTATGGATTTACGTGCTGTGTGTTTCATCTTTGCTGTGACAACCCGAAGTTCGTTCTGTCGTCGTAACCCGTTCCGTCATTAAAATTCGTCGTCTTGAATTGTTTCCATTTCGTTTCTAAATTAGGTCATTAATTTTGAGTTTGCCATTATGACTTAATTAGTATCCAAAACACGTCAAAAACTCATGAAAACGCCCCAAATTATTATTTGGAAAAATTTTAGTTTTATTCCGTCGAGTTATAAAATAATTAAATCGGGTACGACCAAAAGTCTCACTTAACATCAGTATCGGGTAGAATTCCACCGTGCCAAAAACGCAAGCCTTATATAAAGGATGAGTGGACCATCATTTAAAGCCTTTTGCCCATCTCATAACTTTCTCTCACTACTCTCTTTCTCTCTCTCTCTAAAATCCGATTTTGATCCAAAATCATCCAAATCAAGCTTCAAATCATCAAGGTAACTATCCTAGCTCCTAGTATAACACCTTTGGCCTTCAAATTCGTGAATTATATGATAAATAGGGCCATAAACATGTGTTTATGGTCCTGGAACATCCTTTGGCCCTGAACACATGTAAATGGGGGTTTTTGAGCCATAAAACCCTTCCAAACCTCATTTGGAGCTTAGATATGATTTAGGGGCTTACCAAATTGGACTTAGAACACCTTTAACTCATCATTTAGGGTATAAACATGAGTTTACGGCCCAAGCACATGCTTGGACCGTAAAAACCTATTCATGGGGAGTAAACTCATTTTAAGGTGTTAGTTTTCCCCTAAACACCTCCAAAAAGCTTCCATAAGAATATAGAACCTTATAATCCTTCAAGAGATGCACCAAAACATACACAAAAGAGTCAAACTTGAGTTTACGGTCCAAGAACATTCTTAGACCGTAAACACACCTCCTTAGACTATAAACTCCGTAATGGGTGTTAAAGTGCACTTAACACCTTGTATGGCTTAGAAATGAGTCTAGAAGCTCCTAAAACTTAGTCAAATGGTGCCATAAACTCATTCCATGGCTTATAGAATTAGCTAGAAACACTTGTAATTTACCTAGGACCACCAAAACACCTTGAGGCATGACACATAAGAGTTTACGGCCGTAAACTCCTAGTTTACTGCCTTAAACTCCTCAAATGGTCCTTAGGATGTCCAATTTGCTTTCCAATGCTTTAAAACCAAGATTAGCATTACCCCACAAGAGTTGTAAGACTATTAGGCACCCTAGAACACCCCACCATGAGTTTACGGCCTTAAAATCATGGGGAGTGGGTCATTAGGGCCGTAAACCCTCTTATTAGTTTACTGTTGAAGGGTAAACTCCATATCCAAGCCATATACGTCCCTAGATGTCACCCAGGTCACTCCAAACACTTATTTTGAAGTGTTTTCGCGTCTTGGAGTGTATAATCTTATCTAATTAGTGGTTCAAAGTATAATTAGATACAATTGTGTATCATTTCACATTACATAGGAACCACGCGCGTTTTCAAGCCTTGAACTGACGTTAAGCATCCTAGCCGATACACTCCTCGTCCGGTGAGTTCATACCCCTACGCCTTTTCCGTGTTTCTCAATGTTTTCAAGGGGGAAATACAAGCAAAATTATAAATGTTTTCTAAACTTAAAACTAATGAAATTCTATAAATATCTGGCAAATTTTTATATATTGTTACCCCTTTTGTATCATGCGGAGCATAAGGGATGTTTTACTGAATATAACTAAGTAAATTTCAATCATAGTGTAAGAAACAATCAAAACAATCAAATTATTACGGGAATAATTTGGGATCATTAGTTCTTGTTTTACGAGCACAAATTTATGTAAAGTTAATAGATAAACTATGTCTGATTCAGTTTATCTCTGTTTAATTTAGAGTATTATGCCAGATAATTTCATTGTATTAAACTGTTTATACTGTATTATGTTTCAAAATGATTAGTATGTTTGATAACGTCTAAGAACACCGTGAATAATTTGATACTAGCTTGTGAGATTCGTCTTTATTAAAGCCTTTGGGTTATCAGTAAATCCTCCCCGGAAGTGTAACCAGAGTCTCTTGGAGGGAGAGCGTGGAATTTGTGAATAGATCTATTCGGGACTGACAATCCCACACCTAAACTGCTAGCTATAGTTAGGCGGGCATGCTTGGGGTGACAAATTCTGGAAATTGTCCGACATCGGATGAACGTTAAGGAGGTTTCGGTGTCGTATTAGCATGGTTACCCGACTCACAATACGTATTAATATAAGTTTATTCACGGATTTGATTTTATATCTATCTTCTATCTATAGTTCTTATATCTAGTATGGGATGGTAATCCCATGGTTTTCAATCTATATCTAGTACGGGAGGGTATTCCCATGGTTTTCAATCTATATCTAGTACGGGATGGTAGTCTCATGGTTTTCAATCTGTATCTAGTACGGGATGGTAGTCCCATGGATTTTCAATCTATATCTAGTACGGGAGGGTATTCCCATTGTTTTCAATCTATATCTAGTACAGGATGGTAGTCCCATGGATTTTCAATCTATATCTATCTATAGTTTTGTGTATATCTAACTACCTTTTATCTAGTACGGGATGGTATTCCCATGGTTTACAATCAATATTTTTAATGTATTAAAAATATCTACTGTTGTACTGGATGGTAATTCCCAGTTGTTTTCAATATATAGTTCTATGTAATAAGCTATACACTATTGTATTTAACGGAAATTCAGAACTTTAACTAAACTTTACTTCTAGGAAAATAAGGGTTTTTCCTGGGATAACTGAACTGTTCTTAACTAGACCGAGTAACTAAACGGATAACTCAACTATACTTATAAGAAAATATGGGATTTTCTTGGATAACAAATTTTTCGGAAAACCATAGGAAACGTGTACATTTTCAGAAAACAAACCTCTTATGAACTCACCAGCTTTATGCTGATTTTCAAATTGCTTGTATTCTCAGGTCCACATTAGACAGGTACCCAGTGATCCTTTTGGTGAAGATGGAGTACGTAGAAGACACGTTTTTACTTTTTTGTTCATATGATATATATGTATGACACTTGTAACACTTTGATTTCAAACAAATGTAATAACTCTATGTAATGTATTGTTTTGTGTTTACTATGCTTATTATGTACATTGGTTGCGATATACATGATATCCTCCGCCCCAGAACATTTCCGCCTTCGGTTTCGGGGTGTGACAGATTGGTATCAGAGCCCTTGTTTATAGTGAACTAGTATACCAAACCTTACATGGTATAAGACTATAAACACTAAGGTGCCTAAGTGCTCTGAACTAAAATTATACCTTAAAATATAAATATTTTCAAGAGTATACAAGTATACCTAACCGTCGAAATCCGTAACTACAAGTAGAACAGAACATAAGTAAATGGGTGTTGTACACTGCGGTTAAACCTGGGCAGTTATGTAGTTGTGTCTAGGATCAATATAGCCTGGCCAACTATATTCATTCGAGAGACGGCCAACATGTGCTTGGGAGTGACTGTGGTATGCAGCATGCCTAAAACTTACCCAATACCTAAACAACGAGTCGTCGTCACAGCGAATCATGAAATACTATGGGAGTATTTCTCGAGCCAAATCTGTTATAGAAATTCTCATTCCAGTGTTGCTCCTCAATCATTCCGTAGCGATAGTTTATCTGCTTTGATAACTCTTTCCTGCTTTATCGTTTAATAGAATTCTATATCTGTCTTCATGAGATATCTCCTGTTCCATATCTCTTGATTCAATTCAGAGGACTTATGAACCTCTCTTTCCTGATCTTTTTAGATCAAGATGCCTCCAAGGAAGAGACCCAGCTCAAAGAACAACAACAATCCTCCTCCACCACCACCTCCTTCGCAATTTGATCCTGTGATGTTCCAGGCAGACAGCCGCCATGTCTCAAATGAACCCCGGTGGTTCAGGAGGTGGTCCCCAGTCCCAAACTCAGGAAGGTAGCCAGGGACACCGGAAAGAGTGTTCCTATAAAGATTTTATGAACGCAAAACCCACTTCCTTTGATGGCACTGGAGGTGTCATCTCCCTAACCCGATGGTTCGAGAAAATCGAATCTATCTTTGAAATCTGTGCTTGTTCGGAATCTGATAAGGTGAAGTTCGCCTCTTGTACCTTCACCGATAAAACCCTAACTTGGTGGAACGGCCGAGTCAAATCCCTAACCCTACCGGTAGCCAATGCCATGGGTTGGGATGCCATGAAGGAACTTCTTCTTGCAGAGTACTGCCCTCGGGGCGAAATGCAGAAGCTAGAGCACGAACTCTGGAACCTGAAGATGAAGGGTTCCGATATTGCCGCTTACACTTCAAGATTCGATGATTTGGCGCTACTCTGTCCGGGAATGGTTACCCCGGAGAGTAGAAAGATTGAGAGGTTCATCTAGGGGTTGACCCAGCCAACCAAAGGAAATGTCTTGGCTGCGAAGCCAGACACCTATGACAGCGCCAAATGCCTAGCGCAAACTCTGATCGACCATAGCGATGACCTGGAAGAAGCTGTCACCACTCCTGAGTCGACAGAGAAGAGTGGTGAGAAAAGAAAATCTTGGAAAAAGAAGAAGAGTCAGCTTTCTCAGGAGTCCTCGAAGAAGTAGCAAACAATGGCAATTCGTGCTGCTACTGTCCCTGCTGCTGTCTCTGCCGTCGGATCCACAGCTCAAACTCCTACCAGTGGATATACATGTACCCTTCCTTGGTGCGACAAGTGCAGCTACCAACTGTTGGATTTTGAGCATTCTAACACTCCTAAGTGTACATGCAACCCTAAATACCTTGGATCTATGTTTTCTCTATTATACATGCAAATAAGACCTTCCAAGGTATTATCCTAATCTAGCATACAAAACAATGACTTAGCAAGATAGAATACATACCTCTTTTGATGTAGCTTGATGTCTTCAAGCTTTAAGAGCTTAGCCCTAATAGTGTGGAAGCCTCAAGTGGAATCACAAATCACCAAAACACCTTGGAAGACTTTAGAGAATATGGATACTTGGTTCTCTCTAGTGAAATTGGCTAGCCCTTCTTAGTGTATCCACACTAGTGCTAATTTCACCAACCAAGGACATCTTTATATAGTGTGGAGGATTAGGGTTAAACCCTAATACCCATGACCTTTCATTTCCTAGGATCCATGGGTTAAACACTCCATGGACTATCCATGAAAGCTTAGCCCAACCTAAATGAACTTGGCCCATTCCATATATATAAGAGTCCATATTTAATTAGTTCCTTTTGATCACTTAATTAATTCTAAATTAATTCTTGATCAATACTAATTAAATAATATGATTCCATAATAATATATTAGAACTTATAATATATTAATATTAATCATAAACATACTATTCTCAAAAGATTATCCATATAAATTGTGTCGGTGAAGTGCAACCCAAATGGACCATGTCGGGTCGGGTCAAGTACAAACCAAATATAGTTATGGACTTAGACATTAATCCAACAGTCTCCCACTTGGATAAGTCTAAAACTATTATTCCGTATGACTTCAAACCTAACTGGCAATCGTAGCTCTTAAAGCCGCTGTCGAACTCTGATCTTGTCAACGAACTTGTCCATTAGATAAGGGATCATATATTCCTCCATTCTAGATATCATATGGACTGAGACATGAATTATAATCATTCTCTCTGTCCATTTGTTGTTTCCCGATTTCTGATTTATGACGACTGACTAATTGAACAAATCAAATCAGTCCTGGCCCGGCCGAGCACTTCCATTTGTCATCATCAAATCATCGAGGGGGCCACAGAGATCGCTTTTATCCTGAAGGTAAAAGGAATGGATAAACTTCGACTCATATGGCTTGTTCTACTACTTGTTGAATCATACACAAATGCACGTTTTATAGCACCGAGTTACCAAATGCGTTTTCGTGCAATCAATGTACAACCAACTCATAGTAACAACTCATATCTCTAGGTTTAAAGAATATAAGATATTATCGTCTCATGATCACTCGTGATAAAATCCATGAAGTGATTCCAATGAGCGCGGGTTGAATCCAATACTCAGAACTTATGAGCACTCATGAGTGTTGTAGCCCTTTGTCCAACACCTTAGACCTCTACAAGCCAACCCATGACAGTCTTAATTCATATCTACTTCCAACATATGACCGACTGTGGATGGTTTGAATAACTTAGTCATTCCGGAAGAATAACCTAGTTTATTCGGGAAGTCAAAACATGCAAAGTGAAACACAATAATAATCGAATGCAATATGGTCTCAGAACTTATGAATATAAATAAAACACCTTTTATTTATCACCATATGATTACACATTATTCATTGTATACTGTTTCAGCTATCAACTTTATTCTTTAATTTAAAACAATAGTTGTCCCATGCTCCAAGCATGTACACTATGTTTTCTAAACACTAGTCATGCCGCACACCAAGTATGCATATTATGTTTGTCTATGATCTTTACTTTGTGAACTAGATCAATTGAACATAACTTCAATGATTCTCTTTTCACACTCCCAAATCCTTACTGCAAATGCAAGAATTCCAAATTCATGCCATTTAATGAAATCTGTTAGATTCTAAACTTATATGCATTGATCCTCTTGTAATGATTATGCACAAAGTCAGAAAGACTTGACAACAATCATTACAGAGCATTCCAAATGAGACCAACTCCTTAGAAACATCCTTCTTGCATTAAGTTTCCTTAATCTTACACAGATTGAAAATTCTACCTTTGAAACATTTCTAGATTTCATTTTTGACTATCACTTCTGAACAAGAGTTGCCTCCTTACAGACTATGTCAATATGGTCCTTCCAAAATTATCACTATACTTCCAACTGTCCTTGAGCAACCAATCTTTGGTAAACCTTAGATTGTCCTCGACAATTGTTTAATCCTTTTAGTCATATCTAGTTCTAAACCTTTTCCCTTCTTAATGCCCCGGGCATTTGGAAAATTTTAAAAAGGATGAATATAGCACATGTAATCGATCCTATATCCGAAGCATATGGGACACGATTCATGATGTCTCACATAAACACTAAACCAATCTTTTGCTATAACATTTTCATTTCTATTTGCCAAGTTCTCATAATTCAGATTATGAAAAGGGATGCCATAATCATAATCGAATTTTAGAACGCAAATAATGGACTCATATACATAATTTCCTTATGTTGAGCCAATCCAACATGAAATTCATATATATATATATATATATATATATATATATATATATATATATATATATATATATATATATATATATATATCCTTGACTAAATGATTAAAACCTCATGATCTAAGCTTATAGATTTGAGATGAAGTATAATTTCCTCTCCCTTAATTATAGCAGAACAACTTTTTCCCAATTGAAACCTTTTGTTTTCTATAATTAACATTGCTAACTTGCAATACTTATCGTAATTATCATGATCCCACTAACATGATGATTATTAGCATAACACTTATGCTCCCACTAGCTTTGACATGTACTCAGAAATCAGCTGACTTTCTTACCAAAGTTCAGATTTCTGATACTAGATTGCTTTGATAAAACTCTATCAAAATCATACACCTTCCCTTAGATAGCACACTTGTGTATCTAAACAATTATGAAGAGGGATGCCGTAATCATAATGGTTAGACCTTTTTGCCAATTCTCACAAGTCCAGGTTAGTGTGCCGGTAAACCACACACGCTCCACTAACGACTTTGAGAATGCAAATATCACAATTGCTATCTAGCTAAAATCTACTTAGTGAAAGTGTTACCTCACCATCATTTTCATGAATCGGAGAGAAACCTTATGACACTTAGATTTAATGGCGTATATGTTCTTATCCATGTGAATTGTCAAAATCATAGTCACAAGACAAGGATAATGACAAATCCAAACTCATATAGACTGAACTCAATCTTAATTTCTTGCCACCTGGCAGCTCAAGGGTCTGCCATTGCTTCCAAGTTGTTGTGCAACAAATTGAGAACTCTAAGAACTCATATGAAAAGCCAACTTTAACTGGAATGGGCATAGAATATGTCAACACGATAGGTTATAAACTGCAAGTCGTGTGCTAGTAAAAAACTTCAGGTTCTATTCTTGATTAGTTCTTGAGACTTTCAAGTCCTTTAAGACTCCCACTGTCCTCTTGACCTATAAGACTCCCTTGTCAAACATTCAAGAGATAGTGAAGATTCTAATCAAGACAAACACTTCACACAATTGGCCTAAGTTGGTCTTTGTTTTATCCAAAACATCACAACTTACCAATTTCAAATTTACAAGAGTAGGAAACTTTTACTCTTACATTTGACAAGTGTTTTAAACCTTCTTTAAGACATGTCATTCAAATAACAATCTTGGAGTATGACTCTAAGACTTGTATTAGAACGAAGTATGACTCATCTTCTTGATTTAACCATTTCAACAATTCAAGTTCCTCTTCTTAGTCATAAGAATGCACTAAGATTTCCTTAGAGAACTAATTGTGCTATGGTTTCTTAATCATTAGGATGATCACACAAACTGATACTAAAGTACTCTCTCATCTCTTCAGATTTGAGAAACTTTTATCCTTCTGCCTAATTTGATTCTTCTTATTCGCTCTGACATACATTGGAACCTTTTTCCAATGTCTCAGAGTTACACTTAAGCATGTAAGTATAATCATATTTACTGAGCTTTAGTAAACTATGACGAATAGTCTTATCAAACTTTTGTGGTGGACTTAATCAGTGCACAAGAATGTGTACTCGATCCCTTAGTCCTTCACTTAACTCACACATCCATGTGAGCAAGTAATTAGTCTTAATTTTCCAATACTTGAAGGTTCTCATTCATCATGCTATACAACTTGCATGATTCCAAGTTCCGGTCCAATTGAAACTTGGTTGATGAGAATCTTTCCTTATTTGGTAAATTTAGACACTACCACAAATGAAAGAATCAATTTCATATTTCCACTCTTGCTCTTAATGGAATCTTTATAAGCAACAATTTTTCCTCAAATGTCATTGTAAGGATATTTTAAAATAAATAAGATTAAAAAATTCCTTTTATTTTAAAACTTTGCGGAAAAACTTATCCTTACAATCCATATGAAAACTTGTTGTTATCTATTCCTAAGCAATATCTCATAACTCCTAAGAAGTAGCTCAAGAATTCGATCTTCAAACTATGCGATAGAAATCCATCTATGCGATCAGATTCAGCATATTCTTTCTTTAAGTTTCTTCACTTTTCTTTGATTCTTAAAACATCACCATGTGACCCAGTCACATCATGTATCAAGAATCTCAGAATAGAAACTTAACAGAGTTAGATAGTGGACTTTACCTGAAGTAGAGTCAAACTTATTGACTTTAACATCCTTAGGTAAATTTGGCAGCTTCGCAACTAATGCCCCTTTCTTTAGCAATATTAACATATGGACCCTTTGATAAAGGTACACGAGACTATCACAGACTTAGCTTTTTCTCTTTACCATTTGGTCAACCGAGTTGACTATGGCCGATCCCTTTCAACTGGGAAGAGAATGCTTTACTAGATATCCAATGTCATCATTGTCAATGTCCATTAAGTTTTAAGGAAGTTGATCTTAACAAATAGATAAGATCATTAAGGGTCTTGTTATAGTCTGTTTCATAGGTGTTCCAAAAGAACTCACTATGTGAATTAGAAAGTAGTTGAACCAACTTTCTCAAGATTTTGACACCCAACTCTCCCGGCTTGTCAATATGTGACTACATCTCCAAGATATGATCACACCTAGACCTTGCCTTGCCAATAGGGCTTGAGTGACCTTAACCTTTTCAAGAACTTGTGGGTTAGGGAGAATAATTGGAGGAGGTGAAAGAAGTATGATTTCCATGGGACATCATCTTCATTAGGAAAGCTTGTTTCAAGAGATTTGGGAAGATCATAAATGTCTAAACCAGACATGTTTTGGGAGATATTCAAGATAGTTGATTTAAAGTCCTTAATATGACACCCAATATGAAATATTAAGGCTAGGACCCAACAAACTATTTTATAACTTAGAAGAGGTATGCCGTAATCCAAGCTATAAAATATTTGAAGATAGGTGAATGACGATTCACCAATTTCCACCAAGATAAACGAAATGTATTATTAGGTTTTAATTGGATTTGAAACTCCTAGATCTTTGAGATTCATTGAACTGTTCAATGGCATGTTTCAATCTCGAGTGTGCCCTTCAGGTTTTGTGACTGGGATGCCAAGGATCACAAAACAAGGTGTGAAGTAACCATGCAAATCACTTGGTACCCTTAATAAATTACCCCTTAATCGATGTGCCGGTTAACCACACACGCTCCATCGATACTATGATAAATATTAAGTCACCCTTTACCTACCTTGTTAAGTCCAAGTTAGTGTGCCCGTTAACCACACACGCTCCACTAATGACTTAGACAAAGTGTAAAGTGTAATTTCATGGATTATCAACTTATTCACATTTTCCTAAGTAACTAAGATTGGGTATTTATAAGAGTTTGGTTACTCAGTATTTATCATTAATACTTTTAATGAAGGGAGAATTATAGTCCTGTCAAACCCGTTCGGCTAACGACCCTCCACCAGTCAAGCAAGCGGTGGGTGAGAGTGGACACCCATTAAGTTGCCATTTTATAGGCAACAACCTTATACCCACCTTATAGACCGGCTTCGTGAATGAGGCGTACTAGCGGTAAGACTGACTTTACTCTTATACATATATTATTAACTTATAATATTATAAAGTATAAGGGTTGAATTTTAACTTTTTAAAATTCTAAGGGCTAACTTGGAATTAAAGTATTCATAAGTGAAAACTTTTCAAATTCCAAAACTTGAGGGCAAGTTTTGAAACTATTCAAAACTAATTAATTCCATAACTTATGTGTTTAAAGTAGTTTTAATCCAAAAACTCTTCAAGTTCCATAACTTGAGGACAAGTTATGGAAGACTTTAAACTAATAAAAGAATTAACTTTTCTTTATTTTATAACTTATGGAATTAATTAAGGTTACACTTTATTTATTTATTTATTAATGAAGTGACTCTTGAACCTCCATAACTTAAGGACAAGACTCTTCATCTTTTGTAACCATTGTCAACTTTTATGAGTTTTATGAAACTTAAATGTGACTTTTCATATAACTTGAGGACAAGTTACAAAAACACATTTTAGAATCAACTCTTAGATTAATTTGGATTGAAAACAACTATTTCACTCAACTTTTCAATTAATCTAAGCAACTCATAAGAACAAGATAATTCAAATCAAACTTTTTCATGTAATTAGTCTAAACCTTAAACTAATACAAAACATGAATCTATTGATAATTATCTTTGAAATTGGATTAGCATGACCATTACCACTTCAAAAAACAAGTTTATAAGTTCAAAAACAACTTAGGGTAATGTTCCTAGTCCATTTCTAGCCAAAAACCTCGAAAATATGTTGTCTTGGGGTCCAACTCGTCGAGTGCATGAACCAACTCGGCGACTTGGATCGATTTGATCACTTTTTAGGCATGGACTCGCCGAGTCTCCTAATGGACTCGCCGAGTCTGATGATCAGACAGCAACAATTTCGATTTTTTAAGCAGTTTTGCAAGTATAACAAGAAAACAAGCCTAGGCTCTGATACCACTGTTGGATTTTGAGCATTCTAACACTCCTAAGTCTACATGCAACCCTAAATACCTTGGATCTATGTTTTCTCTATTATACATGCAAATAAGACCTTCCAAGGTATTATCCTAATCTAGCATACAAAACAATGACTTAGCAAGATAGAATACATACCTCTTTTGATGTAGCTTGATGTCTTCAAGCTTTAAGAGCTTAGCCCCAATAGTGTGGAAGCCTCAAGTGGAATCACAAATCACCAAAACACCTTGGAAGACTTTAGAGAATATGGATACTTGGTTCTCTCTACTGAAATTGGCTAGCCCTTCTTAGTGTATCCACACTAGTGCCAATTTCACCAACCAAGGACATCTTTATATAGTGTGGAGGATTAGGGTTAAACCCTAATACCCATGACCTTTCATTTCCTAGGATCCATGGGTTAAACACTCCATGGACTATCCATGAAAGCTTAGCCCAACCTAAATGAACTTGGCCCATTCCATATATATAAGAGTCCATATTTAATTAGTTCCTTTTGATCACTTAATTAATTCTAAATTAATTCTTGATCATTACTAATTAAATAATATGATTCCATAATAATGTATTAGAACTTATAATATATTAATATTAATCATAAACATACTATTCTCAAAAGATTATCCATATAAATTGTGTCGGTGAAGTGCAACCCAAATGGACCATGCCGGGTCGGGTCAAGTACATACCAAATATAGTTATGGACTTAGACATTAATCCAACACCAACATCGTACTCCCGGGCCATGTCGTGAAAGACTCTGCAACAACTGTGGCAAGAAGGGCGACCTTGCTCGAAACTGCAGAAAACCAACCCAATCAACCAATCAAGTTTCCGGAGCGGGAATCAGTCCGGCCTACTACGTTTGCGGCGAAGTCGGGCATTTCAAGCAAAACTGCCCCAAGGCAACAACAACTGGCAACACCGGGAGAGTCCTAGCTATGGGACAAGTTGAGGCAGCCGCCGATCCCACTGTTGCCACAGGTATATATTCTTCCTCGACAGCCCTTATACTTGCAAACCTCTTTGATTATATTGTTGAAAGAGAATTTGTTATCTATTCAATCAAACATTATCTTAACCTTAGTCCTCCATTACTAACCAAAATGCCTACCGCCGAGATGTCTAACAACGAGAAAGAGGACGTTAGCGATATATTCATAGGTTGAACCCTTACCCACGGCGATCATCCTTTTCCCATCGATCTTATATTTGTTTTTCAATTAAGAGCTTTGAAGTATTCATTGGCATGGATTGATTGAGTCTCAATCGTGCTGATATCCTTTGTTCCAAAAAATCTATCCATCTCAACCTTCCCCCGGTCAAACTCTTATAATATGCGACGATAAACTTAGTTTCAGCTGTTGCATCATTTCGTACATCAAAGCTTAAAAGGCTTCTCCGAAGGGAGTGCCATAAATTCCTAGTCTATGTGACCATCGAGAAACAGGAAGTTGCATCCCCGAAGTCTACAATTTTCCTAATGTCTTTCCGAAGAGCTTCCGAAAATTTCTCCCGAATGCCAAGTAGAGTTTCACATCGATCTAATTCCTGGAGCAAACCCTGTAGCCAAATCTCCGTATCGATTGGCTTCAGCAAAAATGCAGGAGTTACCCAGTGAGCTACGAACTCACAGGAATGATGTTTCCAAAACAACACTCAGGACTCGATATAGTCACTACAAAGATGTAGTGATGCCCTTCGGTCTAACCATTTTCTTTGGCCATGTAGTAATCGAAGAAGGCATATTACATTCTGAAACGTGTATCCCAAAGTACATAGGACTTTCGAAATCCTTATTAGGATCGATCCCGTAGCCTACAAACTCCGACTACCTTCAGAACTTAGTAGCATTCACTCTATCTCTCACGTCTTTGTCCTTAAGAAGTGCCTACCCGATGAAACCTTAGTAATCCCTTTGATGAGACCGAAATCAACGAAAGTCTGAACATCATGGTAGAGCCAATCGAAATGGTAGATCAAGGGTTTAAACGTATGAAACAAGTCGTATCCCGATAAGTGAAAGGTTCCCTGGAATGTCATGCGAGGATCCGAATTCACTTTGGAGCGTGAAGATCCGATAGAACAGAAGTATCCGTATTCTCTTTCCAAATCCGCGAGTCGCATCTAAAGTTTGAATTTCGGGACGAAATTCCCTCTAACGGGGGGATAATGTGACAACCCGAAGTTCGTTCCGTCGTCGTAACCCATTCCGTCATTAAAAATTCTTCGTCTTGAATTTTTTCCATTTCGTTTCTAAATTAAGTCATTAATTTTGAGTTTGTCATTATGACATAATTAGTATCCAAACACGTTAGAAACTCATGAAAACGCCCTAAATTATTATTTGGAAAATTTTTAGTTTTATTCCGTCGAGTTATAAGATAATTAAATCGGGTACGACCAAAAGCCTCGCTTAACATCAGTATCGGGTAGAATTCCACCGGGCCACAAACTCAAGCCTTGTATAAAGGATGAGTGGACCTTCATTTAAAGCCTTTTGCCTATCTCATAACTTTCTCTCAATACTCTCTCTCTAAAATCCGATTTTGGTCCAAAATCATCCAAATCAAGCTTCAAATCATCAAGGTAACTATCCTAGCTCCTAGTATAATACCTTTGGCCTTAAAATTCGTGAATTATATGATATATAGGACCATAAACATGTGTTTACGGTCCTGGAACATCCTTAGGTCGTGAACACATGTAAATGGGGTTTTTGAGCCATAAAACCCTTCCAAACCTCATTTGGAGCTTAGATATGACTTTGGGGCTTACCAAATTGGACTTAGAACACCTTTAACTCATCATTTAGGGTATAAACATGAGTTTATGGCCCAAGCACATGCTTGGACCGTAAACACCTATTCATGGGGAGTAAACTCATTTTAAGGTGTTAGTTTTCCCCTAAACACTTTCAAAAAGCTTCCATAAGAATATAGAACCTTATAATCCTTCAAGAGATGCACCAAAACATACACAAAAGATTCAAACTTGATTTTATGGTCCAAGAACATTCTTAGACTGTAAACACACCTCCTTAGACCATAAACTCCTCTAATGGGTGTTAAAGTGCCCTTAACACCTTGTATGGCTTAGAAATGAGTCTAGAAGCAACCACAATCAAGTTAAGGACCTTAAACATGCTAAAACTACCCCCATAGGATCTTACAGCTGTAAACCCTCCAAGAACGGGTTCTTAGGCCGTAAACTCCTAAAACTTAGTCAAATGGTGCCTTAAACTCATTCCATTGTTGTTATAGTTAGCTAGAAACACTTGTAATTTACCTAGAACCACCAAAACACCTTGAGGCATGACACATAAGAGTTTACGGCCGTAAACTCCTAGTTTACTACATTAAACTCCTCAAATGGTCCTTAGGATGTCCAATTTTCCTTCCAATGCTTTAAAACCAAGCTTAGCATTACCCCACAAGAGTTGTAAGACTATTAGGCACCCTAGAACACCCCACCATGAGTTTACGGCCTTAAACTCATGGGGAGTGGGTCATTAGGGCCGTAAACCCTCTTATTAGTTTACTCTTGAAGGGTAAACTCCATATCCAAGCCATATACGTCCCTAGATGTCACCCAGGTCACTCCAAACACTTATTTTGAAGTGTTTTCGCGTCTTGGAGTGTATAATCTTATCTAATTAGTGGTTCAAAGTCTAATTAGATACAATTGTGTATCATTTCCCATAACATAGGAACCACGCGCATTTTCAAGCCTTAAACTGACGTTTAGCATCCTATCTGATACACTCCTCGTCCGGTGAGTTCATACCCCTACGCCTTTTCCATGTTTTTCAATGTTTTCAGGGGGGGGGGGGGAATACAAGCAAAATTATAAATGTTTTCTAAACTTAAAACTGATGAAATTCTATAAATATCTGGAAAACTTTTAGATATCGTTACCCCTTTTGTATCATGCGGAGCATAAGGGATGTTTTACTGAATATAACTAAGTAAATTTCAATCACAGTGTAAGAAACAATCAAAACAATCAAATTATTATGGGAATAATTTGGGATCATTAGTTCTTTTTTTACGAGCACAGATTTATGTAAAGTTAATAGATAAACTATGTCTGATTCAGTTTATCTCTGTTTAATTTAGAGTATTATGCCAGATAATTTCATTGTATTAAACTGTTTATACTGTACTATGTTTCAAAACGATTAGTATGTTTGATAACGTCTGAGAACACCGTGAATAATTTGATACTAGCTTGTGAGATTCGTCTTTATTAAACCATTTGGGTTATCAGTAAATCCTCCCCGGAAGTGTAACCAGAGTCTCCTGGAGGGAGAGCGTGGAATTTGTGAATAGATCTATTCGGGACTGACAATCTCACACCTAAACTGCTAGCCTGGGGTGACAAATTCTGGAAATTGTCCGACGTCTGACGAACGTCAAGGAGGTTTCGGTGTCGTATTAGCATGGTTACCCGACTCACAATACGTATTAATATAAGTTTATTCACGGATTTGATTTTATATCTATCTTCTATCTATAGTTCTTATATCTAGTACGGGATGGTAATCCCATGGTTTTCAATCTATATCTAGTATGGGAGGGTATTCCCATGGTTTTCAATCTATATCTAGTACGGGATGGTAGTCCCATGGTTTTCAATCTATATCTAGTACGGGATGGTAGTCCCATGGATTTTCAATCTATATCTAGTACGGGAGGGTATTCCCATGGGTTTCAATCTATATCTAGTAAGGGATGGTAGTCCCATGGTTTTCAATCTATATCTAGTACGGGATGGTAGTCCCATGGATTTTCAATCTATATCTATATATAGTTTTGTGTATATCTAACTACCTTTTATCTAGTACGGGATGGTATTCCCATGGTTTACAATCAATATTTTTAATGTATTAAAAGTATCTACTATTGTATTGGATGGTAATTCCTAGTGGTTTTCAATATATAGTTCTATGTAATAAGCTATACACTATTGTATTTAACGGAAATTCAGAACTTTAACTAAACTTTACTTTTAGGAAAATAAGGGTTTTTCCTAGGATAAATGAACTGTTCTTAACTAGACTGAGTAACTAAACGGATAACTCAACTATACTTATAAGAAAATATGGGATTTTCTTGGATAACAAATTTTTCGGAAAACCAAAGGAAATGTGTACATTTTCAGAATACAAACCTCTTATGAACTCACCAGCTTTATGCTAATTTTCAAATTGCTTATATTCTCAGGTCCACATTAGACAGGTACCCAACGATCCTTTTGGCGAAGACGGAGTACGTAGAAGACACATTTTTACTTTTGTTCATATGATATATATGTATCACACTTGTAACACTTTGATTTCAAACAAATGTAATAACTCTATGTAATGTATTGTTTTTTGTTTATTATGCTTACTATGTACATTGGTTGCGATATACATGATGTCCTCCGCCCCGGAACGTTTCCACCTTCGGTTTCGGGGTGTGACATTTGCTCCTCCTGGAACTTGACGATAAAGAGTGTTCATTGGCGGTAAAGATGATGCTACTGATTCTGTCTCCTCCATTGGTTCGCTCTCTTCCATTGGTTCACTCTCTTCCCATTCAATTGAAGGTAAAGGTGCTCCATCGTCAGAAGGTATTGGATGAAAGGTGGTTGGATTTATAGGGTAGTAAGGATCGCCTACCATCCTGGGAAATGAAACTTTCTCTTCTTCATCCGTATCCTCGATGATTATCCATTCTCGTGAATGTGCCATGTCGAATTCCTATACATTTTGGATCATTAAGAGTTTAGACTATCAAATATTTCTCCTAAATTAAATATCCCATATGATCTGATGATAATAAAATGTAGTTGCGCACCAACACCTAGTTGTGATAGGATCTACGCACATATAATCTTTAGTTGAAATATTTGATCTAAATCCTTGAGATCAAAAACATTCCGGGTATTAAGGTGTATTTTCTTCGCGGGTCTGAGTCTTTATATAAGACTCTATATTCTTATTGTATTCAAGCTTTAATTATTGTGTGTTACTTTAGTAGAATAATTAATAATACTTTTTATCGTAGGCTAAGAGATATATCTAAACCTAATAGAGTAAGCCCTAAACTATAAACGTGCTTTCCTAAGAAAGTACTAGTTCACTATAGTTAATAGCTCTGATACCAATCTGTCACACCCCGACCATCGGCGGAAACACCGGGTAGTGTAACGTCATTTTTCGTATCACAGTTATATAACATACATTGAACAATACTTAAAGAAATTACATACCTTTATTGATGTTTGAAAGTTACATTATTGTTTTCCTAGTATTTATTACATAATATCCGACTATGACATACTTCTTAATGAACAGAAAGATAATAGTAAAACTTCTTCTGCTCGAATACATACCAGCTTTTCAAGTTCCTGAAAACACATGCATTTTAAAATACGTCAACATAAAGTTGGTGAGTCCACAGGTTTTGACTCCATAAAATAATACATTTTTACACATTCAAAAGTATAGTTTTGAAAGTATCATTTTGACTCTCCAACATTAGGTATAATGGTATACTTATCAATTAAGTGTTATACCTAAACATTTCTTAATCTTAAGGTATAAGTAGGGGAAAACTTATACTTAACATTAATACTTGTATACGACAAGGTATAATGTTTCTAACAATTTGCTACCATGAGCCTGTAACCGCTGCTATGACATAATACCTCTGATAGAACAATACACTCATGATTTACCATGAGAACAAATACACACATGATTTAACATGAGAAACAACACCTTACGCTTCATCGACGCAGGGATAATAACAAATAAAAGGATAGTTCATCACTTGTTTTGGTTGACTGTAGCTAACAGTCAAAAGTGGGGTGGTCAGCCTGTATACTAATTATACACGACTTCCTCGCTCACACGGGATTAACGGTTACCGTTCAGAGGATTTCTGCTAAGATCCCCAATCTTAGTTGATGAATACAATTACTCATGTAGACTTTGACGGCTTCCTATAGCTCTAACAACAAAAGCATCTTCATGTCTAAAACCTTAAATTACTAGACTTTGCTTTTAAACATTACTCCTAACTTCATAATATTTAGGCAGTATAACAGCTATATCTTGAAGTAAAAACCAGGTTTTATCTTGACCTAAAACCAATAATAACAACATATAACGTTTCTAGTTTTATCTTGACATAAAACTATCAATAACAATACCAAGTTTTATCTTGACATAAAACTAACAATAACAACATATAACATATCCAGTTTTATCTTGACATAAAACTATTAATAGCAACATACTATATAACTTAACATTTAGAACTTTCAAATATTACTTCGGTATTATATCGCACACAACATATATGTAGAATCCTAAGTATAACTCAAGATCTACATTAGTAAATTAACATACTGACAAGTTAATAATAGTTGTATTTATTCAAAATGTTATATTTAGAACCATTATATCTCGATTATCATAACTATATACTATAATAATAACATATATACAATGACTAGCATGCGTTTTCCCCCGAAATATTAGAAAGTGGGGCCGTGAAACTCACCCTAGTAGCGTGATTTTATGATATCTAAGAAAAACGATCATCGTGCGAGATCGTCGAGGCTCGGGATGCAAGATGGCCTCAGCAAAGGAGATAAAGGGAAGAAGTTTTGGTGTAAGAATGGCTGAAGTCGGACCTGCTATTTATAGTAGGAATTTAGGACACTCACGTCGTGAGTGTCATAAGACTCACGTCGTGAGTCTTGCATGATCACTCCGTAGACTTGCCATTTGCGTCCCTAGCTTCGGAAGGTGGCCATGTGACTCCTCACGTCGTGAGTGTCATAAAGCTCACGTCGTGAATTTGGATCCTATCCTCTCGCAGCCTCGTCACACCTTCTAGATTCCGAAATGTGAAAAAATGACTCCTCGCGCCGTGAGTGTCATAAAACTCACGTCGTTAATTTAGTTAGCTTAGGGTTTCTGAAAGCTAAATCTTCGGAAGGCCATAACTTTTGCATACGAACTCCGTTTTTGACGTTCTTTATATGCACGCGTAGGTATTTACGAGTACTGCCACTCTCTTTTAGACTTAAATAGCTAACTCTAAGTCTATTTTAAATTTCTCTTATTATAGATATTTATAGTGTTCGGTTATTATAACTTCTTCATGCGAAGTCAGATTCAGTCGTTCTCTATATTTTTTAAATCATATGGACGTATACTTTGAGTTGTATCATAAAGAAAGTTCATATTTGTATTAGAATTTATCATTAACTACATAACATTCTTACCACATTAGTAGGTTAACTTAATCACATTACATGATTGGCATAATCACATGTGATTGTCTATTGACCTATTTTGACTGGTGTTAGATCGGGTAGCCTCCGAATCAATCACTACTATAGCTGAAATGCCGTTCACTAAGAACGACCCCATCACCACGTCAAGAGTCTCTCGTGCCTCCTCTGGTGTCATCTGAAACACCCTACTCTTCGCCACCGGCGCCTCAACCCGACCCTGACGGCCGTCTGTAATCCTCAATGTAGTACGGGCAGGTGCCGCCACCTTCCCTATTGTTGCTAAACTAGGAAACTGGGACCTCTTATGGCCTCTCTGATTGCACTGAAAGCAAATCAGATTAGATGCTGATGTAGGAGTCATAGTAGTAGTAGTTGTACAATCCTTGCTCATGTGCCCAGTCCAACCGCACTTGTAGCAGCCAGAACTCCCTGCCTTGCACACTCCATCGTGCAACCTCCCACACTTGCCACACCGACTGTGGCTCTGCTGTCCCCTAGATTTGTGATCTGATACCTTCGGATTTTTGCCCAAACTCCTGGTGCTAGATACGACCTCTGGCTTCCCCTTCCTCTCCACCTCTAAATCAATCTCCCTCTCACGAGCCCTCGCAATCATGTCATCCAACATTTTACAGCTGGACCGACTCGCAAATTGTCTAATATCACTCCTCAACATCTCATGGTATCGGACCTTCTTCATCTCCTCGTCTGCCACATACTGAGGAACAAGAAGAGCCATCTCCCTGAACTTAGCGGTAATCTCCGCCACCATATCAATAGTCTGAGTAAGATCCTGGAACTCCCTCGCAAGCTGCTGCACCTCAATGGTCGGTGCAAACTCCACCCTAAACCTGGTTGTGAAATCAGCTCATGTCTTCACATCAAGGGATGTGTCATCCCCAATGGCATGTCTGACCTCCTCCCACCAATCACGTTCCCTGCCCTTCAGAAGACATGATGCAAGTCAGACCTTGTCCCCCTAGGGACATCTGCTAGTGTGGAAAGCGTTGGCCACATCATCCAACCATCTGGTACTCGCAATGGGGTCTCAGGCCCCCTGGTAATCTGGAGCTCCAAAAGCTCTGAACTCCCTGAAGGTCAAAGTACGTGACCCTATCATGGTCGCCATCTCAGTACGAAAGGCGCTCAACCTCTCATCAAGAATCTCTAGAATGCCCTCCTTGACCGTACCAAAGATCACGGGAGTCTAGTCTAGTATGTTGTGTATGATCTCTGAGGAGATGAACTCCCTAGTTTTCTCATCCAAATGCTCGGCCCCCGAGCCTGAACCTGATCCCTCTCCGGCACCTGAACTGCCGACTGCTGGTCTAAGGCGTAAAACCACCATTATGAAACACAATATGACAACGTCAGAAACACTGATATAACTAGAAAGATCACATCTACTACCAGTTTCCTGGTCTTGTCTCAGCCTTCCTTGATTCGAGTACGAATCATCTGCTTTCAGTAGTACGGGCCCATACTACCTTCCACATCTATCTGTAGTTTCCTAAAGAACTGCCTTGACTCCACCAAGTCCTTTCTACTACTACTGCTTTCTGCAAGTCTCATCCTAGGCTTACCCTAGGGTAATCACCAACCCACTCTCCGCTATCAGCTACACAAGAAGTCCCGGCTACCTCCCCCTAACTAGCTTGTGAATAATATTACATATCACTAAGACTAGATAATTCTTCGAATGAGAGATCCTACCTTACAACGGTTTGACTCAGATAAGAGCTGCGCAATTGAGCTAGACCTAACCTTCTGAAATTATTTAATCCTCACAATATGTAACGTAACATATTCATTTACTATTTAGTAAGAGATAACTAAGACTCCTAAAAGCACAAAGTAAGCAACATTCGGACATTGAGTACACATAATCAAGCATATACTACTCAGGCTATCATCCTGACTAATCTGTACTAGCATGCAGTTCTCATAAAGCTGAAACACATAACAGATACATAAGGCATCCTTCCTAGATCCTTATTCCTAATCTAGCATGCTGTTCTACTAAAACTGATACTCATAACATCAACTTGTATTGATAATTTGCGAGTACTTACTTGAGCTCATCTGATCGCATGCACCACACCCCTTTTCTCCTTTTCAAAACTCTTTTCTTTTTAAGTTTCTTTTTCAAAAATTTCTTTCGAAAATGTTTTTCTTTTGAAAACCTTATACCATTTCCTTAGTTTGAGTTCAGACACACCCGAAAAGTGTGTCTGAATCCCTCAAACCAAGGCTCTGATACCAATTTGAAACATCCCAGAAATACAAGACAAAAATTTCATTTGAAAACATTACTAAAACCATAATATCCAAATATCATATAAGAAAACCATAAGTCGTGTGTCTCAAAATGTCATAAAATATGTCTCATATCACAACTGATGTCAAATCATGTCTAAAATATCAGAGTCTAATTCCCAGGCTAAAACTGTGGTGGGTGCCATGCCATCATCCCGAGCCCTTCCCCTTGCTAGCTGAAGTGCCTGAAACCAAAACTGAAACTGTAAGCACGAAGCATAGTGAGCTCCCCCAAACTACCACATACCATACTATAACATATAAAGCACATATTGGGCCTTGCCCACTGCATCGGACCGAAGTCCGGAACTGACTAGGGCCTTGCCCTCTGCATCAGACCGAAGTCCAGAACTGACTAGGGTCTTGCCCTCTGCATTGGACCGCAATACGGAACTACTGATATCTATATGGGCCGTCATTGTGGCCGTAGACCCGTTCCTACTGGAAGGAAACTCACCTCGAAGAGCTGATTGCTGAAAATCTGAGTGAAGGATCCCTGACTGCTGTCCCGGCTGCTCTCCGGCTACCATGACTAATAAAACACTTAATCAAAATGAGGATCCTTCTATGGGTAAAACGACTATTTTACCCCTGATATGGTGTGGGTCTTAACCAAGGCCCAAACCCTTTAATCCTTTCTAAGTCCATCAATGGCCCACTAATGACCCAATTTTCTAAATTGGGCCTAACTCCTTATATGGCCCTACCTAAGCCCAAAAATGCCCTTGGCCCATAATCTGAGTTCTGAAGGTCCATTCACTAGATAGGCTTCTCAAGCCACTATTGGCCCATTATTGGCCCAATTTGCTATATTGGGCTCAAATTCCTTTATTGGGCCTTACTCTAAGCCCAACACCTATACTTGGCCCATTTTCACTTACTCCTGTAGGCCCATTAAGGCCCAAAGTTCAAAATACAGCCCAAAACGAGTCCCAAAACTCAAGGACCAAACTGATTGGGCTACGTGGGGCGTACTCCAGAGTACGCTTAGCGTAACTGCTTGACGGCGAGTACGCTGGGCGTACCTACACGTACGCTCAGCGTAGTACCCTGTTAAGTTTTTTTTCTATTAAGTGCTTGATATTCTGAGTCATAAGCTACAAACTTAGATCCAAGTCTTATTCCATGCCTTAAGCCATAAAGTTGCTTACTTGATGGCTTGCATGGCTCACATAAGCTCAAACTCTAAAAACAATAATCTATTTCCATGGAAATGACTAGATCTCATGCATGGCTTCATGAAAGCCTCAAATATTGAAACTTTAATGCTAAGAAGGTGTTTTGAGCCTCAAGGATGGCAAACCCAAGCTCAAAAGCAGATTCACAAGGTTAAGGTTCAGCCTTTGGACCTAAAGAGGTCCAAAACTCCCATAACTCTAGATCAAAAATATAAGGAAGAAAGTTAAGTGCTTTATACCTTCTTTTTATGACAAAGAGTGAGCTTAGTCCAGATCCTTGAGCTCAAGCTTCTTCTAAAACCTTTTCTTTCCTTCTTCACAACTTTCTCTCACTAAATACACTCACAAAAAGCAATTTCACACAATGAAGAGGGTAAGAACGTATTAGGGTTTTCTTGTGGGTGAGGAGGCTGATAAGAAACCAGGGGGGCTATAATGGGGTTTATATACCTCTTAAACCCTGAAATTAGGGTTTAGTTTCTGATCACGTACGTTAGGCGTAGCTTATGGTACGCTCTGCGTACGCCTCTCATGACCCGCGCATCTAATGACACTACGCCCCACGTACGCCGGGTTACGCCCCGCGTACAGCTTATGGGCAACCTACATCTCGGCCCAAGATTCTTAAAGTCCAATCCAAATTTCAAGTCCAACCATAGTCCAATATCTTTTAAGTTGCATAATTAATTAATTAATTAATACCTTGAGAGACGGATGTTACAGTTGACCGATTAACCAAATCCACCCGTTTCTTGCTGATAAAGGAGACGTGCAAGATGGAAAGACTAACACAAATATACCTGAATGAGGTAGTGAGACTCCATGGGATGCCCATATCTATTATCTCTGATAGATATAGCAGATTCACCTTTCATTTTTGGCAGCACTCCAGAAAGCTTTAGGAACCCGACTAGATATGAGCACTGCCTACCACCCTCAGACTGATGACCAAAGCGAGCGAACCATTCAAACTCTAGAAGACATGCTTTGGGCATTTGTGATAGACTTTGGAAAATCTTGGAATACTCACTTGCTCCTCATCGAATTCTCATACAACAGCAGCTACCATACGAGTATAGGAGTCGCCCCCTTTGAGGCCTTGTATGGCCGGAAGTGCAGATCGCCCCTCTGTTGGGCTGAGGTAGGGGACACCCAACTGGAAAAGGGAAAACGTCCAATAGAACACTCACGGGACCCGAAATTATCTAGGAAACCACAAAAAAGATAGTCCAAATCCGAGCACGACTCCAAGCATCGTGAGACCGACAAAAGAGTTATGCGGATAAAAGGCGAAAAGCCTCTAGAATTTCAGGTGGGTGATTGAGTGCTATTAAAAGTTTCCCCTTGGAAAGGGATGATTCAATTCGGAAAGAGAGGTAAACTAAATCCCCTGATACATCGGACCATTTGAGATCCTTGCACGGATCGGTCCGATAGCCTACAAACTCCAACTACCCTCCGAGCTTAGTAATGTACACCCTGTATTCCATGTGTCAATCCTAAAGAAGTGCCTATCGGACGAAACCCTCACAGTACAACTAGATGAGATCGATGTGAATGAGAACCTTCTATTTGTCGAGCAGCCTGTCAAAATTATGGATAGAGAGGTCAAGCGCACGAAACAAAGCCGCATCCCCATTGTGAAGGTTAATGGAACCCCAAGAGCGGACCATAATTCACATGGGAACGCGAGGATCAAATGATGCAAAGTGCCCTCATCTTTTCGCTAGTTCGTAAGAATGACTTCTAAAGAATTTTGGGACGAAATTCTCTCTAACGGGGGGATGATGTCACAACTGGAGAATTTCAAATCTAGAAACCAAACCAAAAGAATCTCGTATATGTAGTGGTTGTATCTATGCTATTATTATGCGTTGGTAATGTAATGTTTTTGAGAATTATGCTACCCTAATACTCTCATGAGCCATGCAAATTAAGGTCTTGTTGAAATTACATCAAATATTATCACATAAACAATAAAGCTAGCTTATTAGGAGTTTCCTATACACTAGACCATGAACACTACCCTAGGAATCAAAGGTTGGCCGTGAACACACCCCCAATAACCCACTTAGGCCGTAAACTACTTCAAGCCACCATAAGAGGACCGTGAACCACTCTAAGCATCCAAACATTGGCCGTGAACACCAACCTAGGCCACTTTAAGATCGTGGACACCATAAAGGACCCCCATTAGGCCGTAAACCACATTAGTGGACCTTCCTTTGACCGTGAACCTTGGTTTAAGGTCCATATAGTCCATGAACACCTCCCAAATTAAGTGTGTTCACGGTGGTTATGAGTTGTAATGCGTAGATATCAAAAACGAACTTAGTTATTCATGCAGTATCCAACAGTAACCAAAGTAAACATCTTATCATTTCCTTATCCCTTATAAAGGACCGTAAACCCCTCCTTCCCATTTCACAAACTCGTTCGATATTCTGTGAACTCTCAAATTGCTCTCAATGTGTTCTAAGCTTCAAGCCTTAATTCTTCTAAGCATTCCTTGGATCATAGTAAGTATTTCAACCCTTGATTAGTGATTATACACATTATATTGTTTAGTTCACCATATTTACACATGAGGATATGGGTTAATATTCTTACGACCTCCTCAAGTTCAAAGAGTTATCAAACTCTTCAAGGATTAGAACTTGGAAACTCTTCATCATCTAGACAAATCACCCACCAAATCAAACCAAGATGAGCTTCATACCCCTCTTTTTGACGTTTTTCATAGATTTGGGGGAGGATACATGTAACGCCCGCAGATTCGGGTTAGTCAATTTAGAAACAATAACTGTCAAAAAATGACTTTTTAATGGAATATTATTTAGAATGAATAATCTTAATTAAGTTATATTTTATTTCACAAGGGTTTCGTACATATAAAGAACGCCGAAATCCGAGTTATAACGAAAAAGTTATGGCCCGTCAAAGTTTTACGGCAAAACCGGTACGACACCGCGTCTGTAAAAATGAATTTTTTATAAACTACTTTTTAGCCTTAGATATCTAAATGAAAGTTTTAATATACGTGAAATCGAGAGTGTGCATAAAAAAAACGTCAAAATCTGATTTCGTATGAGGAAGTTATGATTTTCTTAAGATTTGGCATATCAGTGCACAACCCAAAATTTGAATTTTAGATTGGTCGATTTTTGGCTGAATCAACCTAAACGAGAATCGAAGATCTCGTTAATAGTAGCGCAACGGTAAAAAAAATAGACGAAAACGGACGTCGGATGAAGAAGTTATGAATTTTTAACAGACTTTTTCTGTCATGGCCTGTTAAAAATATAACTTTGAAAATAAAGTCAAATTTAGCCGACAGAGTCTAAATAAAAGTTGTAGGGTACGGTCCCGCCTACGCTTGGATATAAAGAACGTCAAAAACGGAGTTCGTATGAACGAGTTATAAATTATAATAACATATTTACATATTAAAATAAAATATAAATCATATATATATATATATATATATATATATATATATATATATATATATATAAATGTATATATCATTAGAAAGGTATCGACGATGCGGTCATTATAAGACTAGTGTTGAGTACTTTCGACATTAGTTTAGTACAAATATCGTTAAATCTATTTAAAATAGTATTATGAATGGATGTTTAGTCGTTTATATAACTATAAGGTTATTAAGTAATTATGAAGGGTAGTTTTTGTAAATTAAATTACTATAAATAAGAGCCTCTAGCTCTCATATTTATTGCACCATTCTCTTGATTCAAGAGTCTTTCTCTTCTTATCCCCCAAGCATTTCGGCCCCTCGTGATTCTACTTCTCTTTCTGTAGTTTTAGTATAGTATGGTGAGCACTGAAGCACTACACGAATCTTTCTTAGAAAGTCTAGCGACGAATTTCTACCCCTACAGAGCTCGACTCCTAGCTAAAACCCCTTTGTAAGTAAGTTATGCTTACCCTATTTTAAATATAGTTTATATTTAAAACTAGTATTGTTATTATGAACTTATAATAAATATTTGAGTTATCATTATGACTTATATAAGTGTCGTTATAATATTTTTTTAACTACTCGTTGTACGGAAAATCTGATTTAAAGGGCCGCATAGAGTTGTTAGATTTAAGAAGTGCTATATGCCAAAATGGTCCTGCCCTCCAGTGTTTTATGTCTGGCTTCTGCATACATAGTGGTTGGAAATTATTGTTTAAACGGTTATATAATAATAATAATAATGCTAAGACTAATAACTAGTCCCGGTAAATATTAGACTAAAGTCTAGTGGTAATAATACTAGGTTTCGTTGAAGGATAATATATTGTTAAGAAGCGAAGCGCTGTCCGAGTTTGGAATTATCACTTTAACAAGTGAGTGCATAGTTACTTTCATCTTACACATATATATAAAGTATTTTATATAAATTATGTGATATGTGTGCATATTATTTGAATACTTGCTTACTATGTTCGATGAACGATTTTATACATGTTTTAAATGATTTAAACTGTATATATGTATTTTATATCTACGAATTTGTTGGGTAAAACATGGGTAGATGATCGATGAGAGATGAAAGATGGTATGAGTAAACATTGGCAACTATAGAATTAGTGTCTAATCAATAACATCGGCAGCAATGGACTTAGTGCCTATTAGATAAACATTGTTAGCTATGGACTTAGTACCTGTTAGAGAAACGTTGGTAGCTATAGACTTAGTACCTGTTAGAGAAATGTTGGTAGCTATGGACTTAGTACTTATTAGATAAACACTGGTAGCTATGGATTTAGTACCCAATGAATGAACTTTAGCAACTGTGGAATTAGTGCTTTACGAATGAGCATTGGCAGTTATGGACTTAATGCCTGTCATATGAACCCTAGAAGCGATGGACTTCGGAATGAACGAATGCAGGATAGATGATTCTTAGGGTAGACCCTTAAGAATAACGAAGATAATGGGGATGGGTAATTGGGTTAATTGTTTGGTGATTAAACATAATAATTATATTATTGTGGGTTGAAAACCCTATGTAGTCACAAGGTTTCCTAACCTAACCCACTCAGTTTATTTGTGTCACATGTATCGATATGAAGTTACATTACACTGAGAGATTAAGGAGACATAAATCACTAGTGATAATGAATGTATGTTCTGTTTATGCTTATGTTTCTGTATTGACGATAACATCCCAATGATTTAAAATGAATAAAATACATTTCTTCGGAGATGCTTTGATAACGTATTTATCATGTTTTTCTGGGAACAAATTCCGCAACTCTTTTCTTTAAAAGGTTACTCTGATTTTCAAAATAAATCATAAATAAATTGGTGTTTTTTGGCCGTGAAAATGGGGATGTCACAATACAAGTCAAGGTTTTGTTTGAATCTAGTTATATTTGCTTGTTTTACATGTATGCTAAGTTTTATGTGTGTTATATCTTTGAAAACTCCATGGGAATTAGTTTCTTGAGTTCGAAATTTGGGAAGACTTAAGTGGTTAAATCATAATATACAAATGATGGAAAGAATCAAAACTAGTATGTTTACAATATATGAAATTACAAGTTTTTTTATGACAAAGACTCAAAAGGGTTTCCTTAAAAAATTACTCAAAACCAAATTAATGAACAAAATATTTGAAAGTGGTTAGGAAATGGAAATAATATAGCTTGTGAGGGACCTTTTTCGGCCATATGAAGATATAAGGGTTATTTTTGGACTATAGGATAAGTTTGTGAAATTATTGAATATCTTAATTTTTAAAGGACCAAAAATGAAATTTTGAATAAACAAGGGCCTTTTTGAATATTTTCATAAATATAAGCCTAAAATGAATATTTTAGAAGAAATGGGCCATTTTTACACATTTCACCAAGTTTTAGCTACTTATGACAACTTTTGGCAAATATAGGTATTATTTGATAATTTATAAAAAGGAAGGGTCATTTTTGCCAATAACGATAATATTTGGTCATTTTTGATAAATATGATTCCAAATGGATTATCCTCAATAAACAAAAACGATAAATCTAGTCAACGAGTATAACTATTATTATTTATTTAATAAATAATGGATTTCCACGATTTGTTCAAAAACCTGTTAGTATTCTAGTCAGACGAATCTCCACAATACCTATATATATATATATATATATATATATATATATATATATATATATATATATATATATATATATATTAGCGTACATCTAAAGTCCTGTAATAAGTTATAATCAGAGTCTCCTAGAGGGAGAACGAGAATTTGTGTATAGATCTATACGGGGCTGACACCTCGCACATTCGTTGTTCGCTACAGCTAGACCGGCCAGTCTAGGGTGACAAATGTCTTTAAAAAAACGCGGGCGCCTAAGAAACGCCAAGACAGGCATCCGTCGTATTAGTATGATTATAACGACTCACTTAGAATATAGTGAATTGTTTAGAAATAAACATATGTTACACCTTTCGACTATAATAACGATTGTTTGGATACTATAAACGAAGCTTTACAACACAAGTATTATAGTTTCAATACTACCATTTTACACATTCAGAAAATATAGGATTTTCCGGGGAACACAATTGTATACGGATTTGAAAACGATAAACTAGCACACACACAAGCAACTATACTTGATTTAAAATGAGACTTACAACTATTTTGATAAGAAACTATTGGATTTTCTAGTTTTCCAATTGACGAAGATTTTTATTCAAATGCTTATGAACTCACCACCATATTATACGTTGACTCTTTTCAAACGACTTGTATTCTCAAGAAATCGGTAAGTAGGTTTGTGAGCCGCGAAAGCTGAATTATTTTGATGTATTTAGGAACTTACTCACCATTGTTTCTTTTGTGTAATTCAAAAACATAAACATAATGTAAAACAATGTAAATTTGATATATTGATGTATGATGTTTGGATTTGCTACGTTTCATTTATACTCAATTGTTATGATACTGCACAATGAAGTCACCCCCCTCCGGACGTTTCTACCACCTGATCCGGAGGTGTGACAGTATTTTATGGACCCCGTCCTGTTTTGGACCGAGTTATATAGCATATCAAACGACCCATAAGTTAATAAACGAGGTAGTAAAACTACAACGACCATCTATATCATTTGTTTCTCACACAAAGACTATTTATGTCTCTTTTTTTTTTTCTTTTTTTTATTTGAAACCCACATAAACCAAAAGTGAATTTAGCTAGTAAATAATGGGCTATTAAATAATCAAGTTTGGTTAGCTAATACGTGTTCTATATTTGACTTCATTTTTTACCCATTTATCCATTTGGCCTTATGTGAATCGGATTAAGTTAAATAGTATACTTAAAGATATCATTTTTATCATTCTTAACATTAATCTAATCAATCATTTATCTTTGATTTGATATTATTTTTTTTGTTTATTTTTCCATTTATTAGATTATTCTTATTATTTAAAAAATAGAACTTATTTTTTTTTAATTACATTATAAATACAATTTCATATTGGAAAAATTAAAACTTAATACTGAATCAAATTATATCCCGTGACAATTAAGATAAATTATGCTTTTGTTAGATTTTATATAGCCATATGAATTTTATAATGTCGTTCATTAAAATATTATCCGAAATTTTATACGGTTATCAAAATTTTTAATAATAATAATAATAATAATAATAACAAATTAAAAACAATAAAAAAGCAAAATAGAGAAACAAAAAAAAAACAAAAAAATTACTTATAGCATTAATCTTATACAAACACAATTTAAGATTATATACTGAATAATTGAGATAGTTGGTCACGCCCCCACATATGTAATCACGAAAGCTTATGACTTGTACTTTTGTTGCGTATAGTAATCAGGCGGCGCAATCTTCTTCATATCTTTGCTGGTCAGACTTTGGCCAAACGGTTGTGAAGCACCAACTTGATCAGCGGTGGTATTCCTCGTTACAGATGACCCCGCCGGACGTATATCTGTTTTTGAAGGTGGCAAGTCATAACCCTCATAAATGGTAGTCCCGGTTGCAGATAACCCGGCCGGACGTATATCTGTTTTTGAAGGTGACAAATAATAACCATCATAAATGCCGTCTGCAGTGGGTTGAGAAGTCATGTAGCGATTCTCTATCGATCCAATGGACAGTGGTTGGCCATAGAGATCGTATCCAGTGGCAATGTCCATGTGCTTTTGCGAGTTTTCTTGGTAAACGACCAAATCTTGAAACGACGGAGGTGGAGCAGCGGCGTCATGAGTCTGGTTTCCGGTAACTGAAGTAAAAAAGGGTCGTACGTCGGAGAGTGATTGATTATTGTGGTCATGGAAGTGTTGAAGATTGTAAGGGTTGTCCTGATCCATGGTTCTGTTTGACATCAATGAGGATGAAGGGGGAGAAGACATTTTCGAAGGTATACAAGCTCTTTGGGAGTTGTGGGGGTACGAGCTACGTGTATATATACAGAGACTGAAATAAAAGTCAAGACATGTGCTTGACCAAGTCTTGTACAGGGCTGTTTGATTTATCTTCTAATTCGGTCTAAAATTGGATCCCATTCCCATTAGCGTCTTTGAAAGGTTGGACTCGGTCCAAAATGGAGACTGGGTCCTTTAAGATCTCTTGATTAGATCCACCATAAAATTTGGAAGGATTGTGAACGATTTGCCCCAAAGGAAATCGGTAATCTCCTTCCTCCTTCTCATATTCTTATCTCTGTATCAACTAAGGTTAGAGCATTGGGTTGGATGTGGACAACAAGATGCAATACCAAGTTATGTCCTCTCAAATGTTACATAAACAAATTGTATTATAACACCAAGCGGAAAAATGAACTCACCAACTTTTTGAAAATAAATATGTTTTATTTTTGAATTTTTTTTTCAAAATTGAGTTTTTTTTTTTTACTTTTTCATTTTTTATTTTACTTTTTTTTCGTTTTTTTTTCTTTTTGTATTTATTTTAAATCACTAAAATGAATATATTTTTTATAAAACATACAATTTTAAAAACAAAAAAAAGACATAATATTTAAAATCGAAAATTACAATTACAATTAAAAAAAAACATAATTTTAAACCTAATATTATAATTAAAATATCATTCAAATTAATACTAAAACCACATAACAATCCTAATTAACCCAAATATTTCTTCTTAATTTGTTCCTTCATCGCTTGTAGCACCGCTAGATCAGCAGGCGGCAAACCCTCATTGCTCATCCGAAGAATTGACAACTGATGTGTCATTAGTTCCCTCTCTTTTTGTTCTTGCTTCTCCCGTGCCTGCATTTCCAGGAACTCCAAATGACGACGTTTCAACTCATTTTTTCTTTTATTAATAAATTATGCTCGTCGAATTTTGCTCTCATTTTCGCCGTCTCTTTTGCTCTCGTCTCCACCTCCTTTGCATGTCTTGCAGCGCGCCTCGCTTTGTCGCGTCCGGATGGTCGTCGTGGTGGGGATATCTCTTGGATATCATCCGGGATCTCATCGTCGTCGGCGTTTAGGTCGATGTTAGTCCGTGCGTCCGACACATCGACCGAGCTAGAATTGCGAGACCTTTTGGATTGAACCTCCGACGATGTAGGCGTTTTATTCCACTTTAGATCTGCTGGCAAGAATTCCCATGATTTTTCAAAGTCGAAAACATGACCCATTTCAACCCGATATTATTCCTTAGCAGATTTGAACAAATCGAAGTCATTGGTTCTGCTTTGTTGTTGCGCCTCAAGTCGATTGTAAATACCGTTGAATTTGCTGCACCGCTTAGTTATTTGACCCCATTTGCTGCTCAACATGTCATTGTTGCGATACAGATTTTTTTTTTTTAAATAGCGTGAAACTTATCGAGCACCGCCCCCCATAAGCTCCTTTTTCATTCCATTTCTGTGAAGTTCGTTTTTTGAAGTACCACACCAAGCCGCCGTCAAAGCGTATTCCTCATCCGGTGTCCACCATTGTGGAACTTTTGCATTTTCTGTTTCTACCGCTATTTATTTCCCTTTCGATTTTCCTTTTCCTTTCCCTTTCCCTCTCCTACTACCTCCCGATTCCACTTCACCGGATTGTTGTGTCGTAGGCGATAGTGGTTAGTTGTTTGTTGCATCGAAGCAAAAGAAGGGAAAAGATTTTGTTGTAAATTTGGGTTTTGACCAAATTGATTTTATTGAAGGTAAGGTAAGTTGTAAACTATTGTGGCGGTGAAGCGTGATTGAAAGCGGCGCCTTGGTATGGGATTTGTGATGAGCCTTAAGACGATAAAAGGTTGAAATAACCTTCATAACCCGCAAATCCGAGAGGCGAGGTTGTGTTTGGTTGTGTGTTTGGGTTTGATGATGGGGAGGTGTTTGAGTTTTGCTCCATTTTTTGAGTAAAAAGTTTATAAAAGTATAGATAGAATGTTAAAAAAGATGTAAAATTTGAAATAAAATGAGTATATATATATATATATATATATATATATATATATATATATATATATATATATATATATATATATATAGGTAAAAAGGTAAAAAAAAAATTGTTTAAATGTGACCGTTTGCAAACGGTCATAAGAGCCACAACGGTAAAAAATTTCCCATTTCGATGGCCAATAGAATTGAAGGACGAGATGCAACAAGGGGGGGGGGGGGGGTGTTCCCCCTTTAAGACGGCATTCCGCACCACCACGTTACCTGCGTCGTTTCTCGTTTTGGCCCATACCGATCGCTCTTAAGAAAACAAGCCTCAAGTTCTTGAAGCTATGACCTCGAAAGGGGTGTTTGAGATTACTTTTTAAGCCTAAAAGTTCTTTTTCTAAAAGTTCTTTGGAGGAAACAAAAGCCAAAAGTGAGTTTTAAAAAGTGTTTGGGTAGTATTTTTTAACTTTTGAGTGTGATTTAGCTTTAAAAGTCCAAAAGTTACAAAAAGTCACACTTTCTTGACTTTTGAAAACCCACTCTTTTCTTTTTTACAAAAAATTATTTTTGAAAAGAATTTTCGCATATTCCAAACATCTTTATAACTTTTTAGAAAAGTTAAAAGGCAAAAGTCGTTTAAAAACTATTCCCAAACACCCTCGAAGAGAAGAAGTATTAGCCATTTTTGGAGAAGTTCTTGAAGCTGTGAACTCGAGAATCTGAGATGTAGCAACGAGGGTCTTAAGAATACTACTGTAGAAGAAACATTAGCCATTTTTGGCAATAATAAATTCCAAGAGAAAGAAGAACATGTTTAACCCAATTCAAATTCGCTCTTGATTTCTTCAGAAATTTCTTGTTATAATCGTATTAAAGTAGGATCTCTGTGTCCTTGGTGGTTACTTGGTATTATCAATGCTGCAATTTGTGTTTTAGGTTAGTGATACGTATGCTTATTAATGATTGAGAGATGTTGTAGGGCTGAAATGGTAAATCAGACATCGGTCTAGTAAGGTTCTGTAACGCATCACCAATATTGGAAAGGGTGGAAAGGACAAAAAAGACACATAACCCCTCTCCAAGGTGAATGCTGTTACAACAAGTCTGATTTTATGAAACTAAAATTCTAATTTATCATTAAGACAATGTTTTAAATAATCTATTAATAAATATAGAAATGGAGAGCAGAAATTATAAAATCGGACTGCAGTGCATATTTGATATAATTGGGTCTTGAGTTATTACTTTTTAGGCGGTAGTTATAGTACAAGGTTAGAATTACTTTGTTACATGAACTTCACATATGCCAAATATTTTGTGTTATGTTAGTCCGAAAAATGGCATCAAAACTTTTAAGTTTACAAAAATATCGGTTTTACCTTTGAATGTGTTTTAGGTCCAGTAAAATCGAATGTTTTGTTTAGTTTGTTCATTTATATAATTTTAGCCGGTTTTCAGATAGCCTATCGGTTACCTAATACCAGTAAAACACTTAAGTATTCGAAAATATTTGGTTTACCCGATTGTTATTATTATTATTATTATTATTATTATTATTATTATTATTACATTTTTAAATGTATAAAAATATTTTATACATACATTTTTAAATGTATAAAAATATTTTTATTAATAAAAATATATTGTTATAAATATATATATATACTCGTATTTAGTATTTATACATCTTTGAAATCCTATGTATTCCTTTTAAAAACATATTTATATATTAAGATTTTATATATTTGTATTTAATAGGTATAAATACATATTTATTTCATATAATAATAAATTGTATACATATAAATATAAAAATACTTATTTATAAGGTTTATATTGTATAAAAGATATAATTATATGTATTTGTACATATATTAAGTAGAAATATGTATTTATTTAATATTTATATACATATGATAGTGTTTATACAAAATAAATACATATTTATATCTATTATATACAAATAAAAATATTTTTAAATGTATAAATATTTTTTTAAATGTATAATAAATATGTTTTTATTTGTATTTAATAGATATATTTATTTGTATCTAATTGTATTTAATAGATAGGAATATTTATTTAGTTTGTATAAAAACTATCATATACATATAAATATGAAATAAATACATATTTATACTTAGTAAGCAAACACTAATTTTTTTTTGTTTTGGTTGATGAATCATCCAAAGAATTAAAAAAAAAAAAAAGTGGTTTATATATATATATATATATATATATATATATATATATATATATATATATATATATATATATATACATATTTATACTTAGTAGTATGTACACATACATATAAATATATCTTTTATACAACATAAACCTTATAAATAAATACTTTTATATTTTTATGTATAAAATATATTTTTATACGGAATACATATGTATTTATACATACTAATACAAATAAATATATTTTTAATATATAAATATGTTTTTAAAACGCTTACATTGGCTTTTAAATGTATACAAACACTAAATAGAAGGACATATATTTTTAAATACTAATATACAAGTAAATGTATTTTTAAAAATATTTTTATACATTTAAAATGTATCAAGCATATAATAATAATAATAATAATAATAATAATAATTAAAATAACAATTAAAGTAAGGGTGAATCTGAATATTTTTGGAAACTTAAAGGTAAATCCGAATGTTTTTGAAAACTCAATGGCTTATTGGCATCGGGTAACCGGCTAAAAGGGTATAAATGAACAAATTAAACAAAACATCCGGTTTTACTGAACTTAAAACATATCCAATGATAAAACAAGTATTTCTTTAAAAGCAGAAGAGTTTTTTTTGTCATTTGCCTTAACAAATGTCTTTCAGATGTAATATGAGTTAGGTGATGTTTGTTTTTGCTGAGGCAAAATGTCTGCACTCTGCGAACTATATCTGTAGACCTCTGCAGTAGAAAAGGTGGACCAAACGTCTGCAGTCTGAAAAAAAAAAGATTATTTGTTTTTTTTTTAACATCTACAGGCTAACAAAATAAACTGAAATCTAAATAAACTGATTTTTTTTAAACTTCAAAGTGATTATTTAATATTTTTATGACTTTGTTATAAATAATTAACGAATCTAGATCAACTTTTATATATTATTGCATAAAAAATGATATGAATTAACGTATATATTTTATAAAACCAACAACTTTGGTTGCAAAGTTATAACTAAACATTATAATTAGTGATCAAATAATTTGATACATAAATTAATGGAAATAAACTTTGATTTTTTCAATTAAATCCATTAAAAACGTACCATAAATATTTTCTCGAGAAATTGTCGATACTGTATTAAATAATGTTTTATAAAATTTGGCAAAAAAGTATAAGAATATAATTTGATTTTTTTTCATATTTATATAAACAACTTCAACGGCTATTATTGTAATAAATCTTTATTTATAAATTTATGAAAAAAATATCATGTTTGTATCGTCGAACGATTTTTTTTTTTAATTTTGTAATTTATTTTTCAAATTGTTTATCATTAATAAAGTTAGAAAAATTATAAATTAAAAAAAACTTAATATATATATATATATATATATATATATATATATATATATATATATATATATATATATATATATATATATATATATATATATATATACTAGGCGAATGCCCGCGCGTTGCGCAGAAACAACTATATAGTTGAATTCTTTACAAATATATGTTTTTTAATATAACAATAACATTGTTGTTAAATTTGATATAATAATTTGTATACTAAATTGATATAATGTATTGATTATTGTCAATTATATGATAATGTATACATTTATTATAACTGCATCATCTCAATCATTTGAATAACTTCTACCCGCGAGTTACACATAAATAAAATTAAATATAATATATGGTTTAATGTTTAGTTGTTGTTATTGTTAATTAATTTTTTAAAATTTATTTTCTTAATGTTTTACTTTTTATCATTATAATTATTTAAAACATCAAACATTGTTTTTTGATTTTAAAGGTAACAATATAATCATTTATATAGAGTTATTTTTTACTATTGTTATTGTAAGTTATTTTAAGCTACTTATTTGAAAACTTTTAACGATGATAAAAATATCTTTAGGAAATATTCTAGTTAAATTGGGATTACAATTTAGTTTTTACATTTATCACTTTTAACTACTAACAAAATATTCTTTGGTTTTTTAATTGGAACTAAAATTTATATTTAAGTTGACATTGTAATGTTACATTTAAAATAACAATTTAAGTATTTTGTCCAAATTGTACAAAAGTTGTAGCTTTAAACTGATAATGGTTTACATACCACAACATATTAAATCTAATAAATTAAGTATAATATGTTAAAAGTTAAAGACATAACTTTATAAGTAGAAGTAAATATATTATTTTAAAAGTATAATTTAGTATATTTATGATTTCACTTTAGGTTTGATATTTATTTAACCTTATTAACCAACTTGTAATCATTATTAGAAAAACACTACAATTAATCACTTTTAACTATTTACAAAATATTATTTGAGTTGTTTAAGTTAAACTAAAATTTATATTTTAGTTGACCCTGTAATGTTATATTCAAATTAATAATCACTACAAGAAAAAGACCCTTTAACGACATGCAAACCACGACACTCATTGATTAATGTTACGCAAAAGAGAGTAACATTAAAAAAGTGTCGTCTCTTCAAAAAATTTAAAGATTTACGTCACGCATTATTGCGTGCCCTTAAATTAGTGTCTAAACAAAAAAAAAAGAAAAAAAAACGGAGGGCACCTATAGTAAAAATGTGTGTCGTCTAAGGGTGTCGCTTTATAAATTTTAATGGAACACGCGTTCCATCCTTTAATAGCAAGGGGGAAATGAAATCCTAAAAAATTAAAAACCCCGCGTTTCATCCATCTTTTAGGGTTTCCATGTAAACCTTAGACCTCATTTGCAGGTTTCGTTCTCTGATCAAGTTGTTGCTGTTCAGGAAGGAATAATGAATTCATCCTCTCCACTAGTCGACAACCTTCACTCTTTCCTTCTCCTTTTCTCTGTAAACCCTAATCCGCCTCCACTACTACCGAATCCCTTTTGTTTATCCTAAAGGAATAACACAACTAAGCTCGTATCTCAGATCAAGTACTCCGGCATGGAGTTAAGAATTGAGGGCTCGCTTTAGGCTCACATCCTCGCTGACGTGCATCACGTGATATTCCAGACCACCGAGGTTTGATCGACTTGAGGCTAAGCGGAGTGGAGGTCGCCACCGACCTCGCTAGCGAGCTTGAAACATCGTCCCCTAGCACTTTCTAGGGGGTTGCTAAATGAAAATCGCTAATTGCTTGGCGAGAGGAGAGAAGGAAGTTTGTTGGATTGTGATTGGCTACATTCTCGTTCAATGGATACAACCCAATTTCATTTGAACAATCAAACCATTTAGAACTGGGTTCCAATCGATTTCGCCTTCAAAATCGCTTCCTTGCTTCTAGTCTGTTGATTTCTTTCGCTAATCTTCTTCCTTTCATATCCCTAATTGTTCGATTTTTCAATATTTTGAGAAATTACGAATTAAGAATTGCTTTCTGATTTTGGGAAATTTCTATGAATTCAATTTGGGGTTCTGAAGGAATTGGATTTGTGTGCGTAGGGTAGTTGCTCTCAGTTTTGGCGGGAGCTTTCGAGGTCTGATCATATATGGGTCGGTTTATGCAGAGATAAATGGCCAACCCTAGGTTTCGATATAGAGCAATCTTCTTTTGTTCCTTAATTCAATTCCCAGCAACTTCAGCAACAGCATTTGGACTCCAATTTGAAGGTATATCCTTCCAATTGAACCCTCGTGTATTATAAAAAGATGAATGTACGACATAACTGTTACATATTTGGATTTGGATTTAGATTTCTATCCATCAGGATAGATTAAAAATGGATTTCTGACTTTAGTTGGCTGCTGCATCAATAGGTTATCATCCATATGAACAAGTCATTATAAATAATTGTTAAATAAGTAACAAATTAGTAATAATAAAAAAGGCTTGTAATATTTTTTTTTATCAAATGTAAGCAGAAACTTGTGGTGATTATCAAAGTTTTGATTTTTGTAAACTTTTACAAGTCTAATATCATTTATTCTAAATATTCCAAAGAACCACCTGGGAATCTTGATATTCAAGATGCATATTCCAGTAAGTGCTTTGAACAAACTGGGACATGAACTTGAAGAAATCACTGAGCAGGTAATCCTTTAAAATCTTTCTAACATGATTAATCTGTTCTATTTTTTAACTATGGCATTATAACAATTGTAGGAGAAAGATATCGCACTTGGGAATGGTGGTTTCGGGAGACATGCATCTTGCTTTTTGGACTCCATGGAAACTTTAAACCTACCAGCATGGGGGTATGGTTTAAGGTACATGTATGGCCTCTTCAAACAGAGCATTTCTAAAGTAGGGCAAGAAAAAGTGGCAGAAGATTGGCTCGAGGTCTGGACCCAACCCACCTCATATTTTCCATTTACTTATTTCTTTACAATTAATCATTTCTCATTTGCTTTATTATATCAGAAGTTTATTCCTTGGGAAGTTGTCAGGCATGATGTTTCCTTTCAGATTCTTTGGTTGTGTTGAAGTCCTCCCCATAGGATCGTAAGCATAACTACCGATACCTTGTTATAGCTGAAAATGGGTTGAGGGAGAGGTTGTACAAGCCCTAGCATATGACATCCCAATTTCTGGATACAAAAATAAAAACAAAAATAGTCTTCTCCTTTGGGAAGCCAAAGCAAGTGCTCAGGACTTCATTTTGTTTCAGTTTAATGTTTGAATACTATAAATATAGGAAAAACCAACTAATTTTATCTAATATTTTGTGTTTTTTTAGGGATAGTTTAGGCTCCATCAATTCAGCCCATTTGTTTTTATCTGTTTTGGCAGGTTAATGGTGTAGCACAATTGCACAGTGACATCTTAAAGGCTGAGTTATTTGCAGATTATGTGTCAATATGGCCAAACAAGTTTCAAAATAAGACCAATGACATTACTCCTAGACGTTGGCTCAGGTTTTGTAGTCCTAAACTTAGTCATATCATAACAAAATGGTTAAAAACAGACAAGTGGGTCACTAACCTAGACCTACTTGTGGGTCTGTGGGAGGTATGTTGCTTCCATTTTCTTTCTATTATTATGTAAAAATGACCAAAATACCCTCTATTCTGAGGATTTACATATCTCCTATTGATTGTAATTATATCTTATCCTCTCTTTCTAAAAGTTTGCTGACAATCCAGAACTTCAAGCTGAATGGGAGTCAGCCAAAATGGCCAATAAACAGAGATTAGCACAGTACATACTGAAAGTAATAGGCGAAACAATTGAACCAAATACCCTTTTTGACATTCAAGTGAAGTGCATTCATGAATATAAAAGACAGATGTTGAATATCCTAGGTGTTGTTTATAGATACAATAAACTAAGTAACAGCCGGTTTTTGGGTGACAAAAAACCAGTGACCTGACCGGTTCCCGATTGAACCGGTCGAACCGGGCGGTCCAGTCTGGTTTCAAAACACTGTATGAGATAATAATAAAATTATAAAAAAAACAACTACTGATAAATATATGTATATCAAGATTCTAATAGTTTCATGTACTTAAATCTTTCTTTCTTTCTTGATATGCTTTTGGTTTTACTTGTTTATGATTGTGAATGTAGTTATAAAACTTATCCTATATAAATAGAGTTATTGGTGTTAATCTATTTCTGGTAATTTTATATTCTTTTTCAGACCTTTAGGCACCGTTCAACGTGGGGAGATTTATGAGACTAGTCGGGAAAGAGTTGCAGTTATCCTTGATAGCACATAAGACAATGATCAATCTGCAAAACCATCACTATATTGGCTTCTTGGTAATTTTATTTTTGTATATCTAACAACATTATTGAATGTTGTAATGAAGATGAAGATGGAAATGTAAATGTTGTTGTTTATATGCAGCTAAGCATGTTGAGTGTGATTTTGATACTGAAGCTGAAGACTGTTATATTGCAATGCAGACATTATCCAAGGTTGCATACATGCTTCTTTCTGTAGTTCATACTATGTTCATTATGACATATAAATGAAAAGTAAAACAAGTATTTTGTTTGTTTGTTAATTATCTTATTATGATTGCAGGTGTTGAAGTTTGTGCAACCTTTTATTGTGTATTTCCCAGACTCATCTTTATGGTTGTCAAGAGTTGTTTCTAAGTCAAACTGAAAAGAATTTGTGAATAGACTTCAGGAAAGTTTTGACCAGATATCGGGGCCCGTTGTTTTGACATGTTGGCAATATAAAGTTGCTACTGGATCAAAAGAGAAAGAGAAATTTGTAGGTTTACTTACTGTTTTGTTTTCTGTTGTCATGTTTCTTATATCTTTCGTACTAAAAAGATTTGGTAATGCTTTTGTTTTGTTAGCAGACTATGATCTTCCAAATTTAGATGGCCTTGCGAAGCTGGTAATTCTTTGATTTTTTTTAGAATACTCTGTGTTATCACTTATTCTATTCAAAATATATTATATTCTATGCAAAATAGGCAATGCCATTTCATTTTTGGGACCAAAAGATGCAACATTTCACCAAAAACATGTCTAACCATTTGAAAAATATAGTTATTGTGTTGTAGCTGTCTTCTTCAACCATTTTTGAAGAATTTTATTATTCTTTCTTGGTCAAAACAGAGTAGTATATAGATACAGATATGGTCAAACCATTTTTGAAGAATTTTAGTACTCTTTCTCTCTCTCTCTCTCTCTCTCTCACACACACACATACATACACACACTCGGGTTTTACCAGCTGTGACATGTGAAGCAATATACTATGACCCATCAAATAGTAGTTTCAAAGCTTCATTAATAACGTGGGCCCTTCTATATGCACAACGTTAAATTTACATCAATAATCCAACTTAGATCATTCACTGGGCATATTAGCTAACTTTGACTAATTCATTTACTAGATGAGTATATAAGCTACCTTAACTGTACACGTAAATTAAAAAGACTTGATAAGCCTTTGTGACCTAATCAGTCTCCGGTTTCATCTCTTTTCTCTTAACCATCACACCCTCTAACAGTATATGTTCCTGGGTTCAGAAGTTAAAGAAATTGAGAAGACAGAGGGGAAGGAAAATCATGCTCCCTCGTTTTTATGAAAGACGTGGCAATAAAAGAAAGGGAGAATGGTGATTATATTATCTCTAACTTTCCTCCTAAAATGGAGGGATTTGGATAGAATAAAAAATCGGTTACTGATATTACCAAATTACCCTCAGCCTATTAATTATATAAACATCAAAAGTACTTTAGTATATTCGTTTGCATCAAAGTTAGATTTAGATACTGGTTAGTAAGTTAGTTGCTTTTTTCTCATTATTGACACAGAAAAGAAGATGAAGTTTTAACATAATTTTGTTCAATAAGTTGTTGCTTGATCTATCCTAATGTAGGTTGGAAATACAAAGAAAAATGAAAGAGAGTGTTTTGCATATGGAGCTTGTGGTCAGGTATGCTCTAGAAATGTTATGCCTTTTTCCTTTTTAACATAAAATACAAAGGTCAAGTATGGTCTACATATGTTGTGATGTGATGATTTTATGGTTTGATTCGTCAGTTTGGTCACATGAAAACCAACAAACACTTCCCTAAGTACAGTGAAAATTCCAACATCAAAACACTTTTAAAAAAATAAAAAAAGTATATAAATTTGATAGTGTGTTGCTTGATACAGTAACCAATTCCTTTAACAAGCCAAAGAACAAAGATCGGTTACTACAGAAACTCAGATCAGATGTGTCGCCAAGAACCTCATGTTATTTTGTTTGACTACCCATGTGTCCCATTGGAGGAAGCTCAAGGTTCTTTACTTCTCTTACACCGTAATAATCCATCTTCACGCTTATTTTGTAGTTATGTTTTTTTTGCAGGCAATATAGATACTGTGAGCAAGTTCATAGGTTTAGAGTCCTTAAGTGGTGTTATTAAGGAAGAGTGGAGACAAGTGAGGCACACATTTAAAAAAATCAGCACAAATCTTGTTTGCAGTGAGGCACACATTAGGTTATTAGAACTATTAGTTTGTAAATTTCTGTTACAAATTCTATTGATTTGTTTTATTTTTCTATATATGGAACGATTATTTGTATGACATTAAATTATATGTAATGGATTGTATTTTTTGTATATGAGATTTTATTTTCTATTATGAGACATTAAATACAAATTTAATTTGAAAATTAGTAAATCTATAAATAATATCTTTTTTTTAAACATTTAAAATTATGATACGCAAAAATGTGTGTCATCTTCATTTATGACATGGCCTTTCTTGACAGGGGCTTTCTTGATACCCATTGCGTGTCATTAACACGCGCGTCGTAAGGTTACGACACGCGAATGCGTGTCTTCTTCCTTTATGACAGGGCCTTCCTACATACGCATTGCGTGTCGTAAACGCGCGTCGTAACTGCGCGTCGTAAATGAGCGTCGTAAATGCGCGTCGTCTATAGACGACGCGCAAAAGCGCGTTGTCTCTCTTTATGACAGGGCCTTCCTTGACGCGCATTTGCGCGTCGTCTGAGCCTTTTACGACGCGCAATGAGCGTCGTAAAAGGCTGTTTTTCTAGTGGTGAATTTAAGTATTTTATATAAATTGTTCCAAAATTGTATCTTTAAAATGATAATGGTTTACGTCCAACATATTAGACCTAATAAATTAAGTATAATATGTTAAAAGTTAAAAACAAACTTTATAAGTAGAAGAAAATATATAATTTTTAATATTGAATTTTAGTTTATATATGATTACACTTTAGGTTTGATATTTATTTAACCTTATTAACCAACTTATAATAATTATTAGAAAGAAATTGAAAAGTCATGGGAGTTTCAAATGAATATGGTGAAAGGAAAAAAATGCATGGGAGTTTCAAATGAATGTGGTTCAAGAAAAAATGTAAGTTTCATAAGTATACTAGGCGAATGCCCGCGCGTTGCGCATAAACATTTATATAGTTGAAGTCTTTACAATTATATGATTTTTTGAATATAACAATAACGTTGTTGTTAAATTCGATATAATAATTTCTATATACTATATTGAGATCATATATTGATTATTTTGAATTATATGATAATACATACATTTATTATAACTTCATAATCTCAATCGTTTGAATGACTTCTACCCGCGAGTTACACATGAATAAAATTAAATATAATATATGATTTGATGTTATTTATAGTTGTTTTTATTGTTAATTACTTTTTTTAAATTTATTTGCTTAATGTTTTAATTTCTATCATTATCATTATTTAAAACATCAAACATTGTTTTTTTATTTTAAAGCTAACAGTATAATCATTTATATAGAGTTGTTTTTAACTATTGTTATTGTAAGTTATTTTAAGCTACTTATTTGGAAACTTTTAACGATTATAAAAATATATTTAAGAAATATTTTAGTTAAATTGAAATTACAATTTAATTTTTGCTTTTATCACTACAATTTATCACTTTTAACTATTTACAAAATATTCTTTAGTTTTTCTTAAATGGAACTGAAATTTATATTTGAGTTGGCATTGTAATGCGCAGAAACACCTATATAGTTAAAGTCTTTACAAATATATATTTTTTAAAATATAACATTAACGTTGTTGTTAAATTTGATATAATAATTCGTATATTAATTTGATATAATATATTGACTATTTTGAATTATATGATAATATATAAATATATTATAACGTCATAATCTCAATCTTTTGAATGACTTTTACTCGCGAGTTACACATCAATAAAATTAAATATATTGAGAGACCGGTCGCGATTCTGGACCGGAAGACAAAGACCTTGAGGAACAAGGAAATTCAGTTGGTGAAGGTGCAGTGGCAGCACCGGAAGGGGTCTGAGTGGACGTGGGAGGCTGAGGAGGAGATGAGAGAGCACTACCCGGAGATATTTGCAGATTCAGCCGTAGCAGACTTCGAGGACGAAGTCTGAGCCAAGTGGGGGAGAATTGTAACGACCCGTCTCCGGTATGATGATTCCATAGTATTTAATTAGAAGTTTGCAAGAGGGACTCGGCGAGTTCATAGCCTGACTCGCCGAGTGGGGACGGGATTTCGAGCACGTGTTAGTCGGCGACTCGGCGAGTCCATATTCGGGACTCGGCGAGTCTGCCTGCCTGGAAGAAACCCTAAATCCCCGGGTTGCTCACTATTTAATCCACCTTATAGCCCCCATTCTCGCCTCCTTCACCCTCAGAAAGCTGTGAGAAAACCCTAATCCATCCTTGAGTGATCTAAGTGTTCTTGTGTTAAATTTTGAAGGCTTGGAGAAGGAGAAGAAGAAGGGAGCAAGGAGAAGAGGTGTAGAACAAAGATTCAAGGGCAAATCAGAGTTCTTTGAGGTATTCTTCGGATTCCCTCCTGTTTTATGCTTTAAACCTCCATTAGAACTCTTCTAGATCTAGTTTGATGCTTTTCTCAAGCCTTATGATTGTATGGATACCCTATTATGTCGAGATATCCTTAGATCTGTTCATTTAGGAGTTGTAGAGCCCAGATCTATTGCCTTTTTGAAGTTACCTTGCATAAGAACCCTAGATCTACCCTTTTAAGTGCCTTTTTTAGCCTATATCTCCTTTTTCATGTGTATGTACACGTAAAGTTGGAAACTTTACGTGGTGGATCAGCTTATTGGACTCAGATCTATCATTTGTATGCAAATGGATTCAAGTAGAATCGAGTTTAGAGTAGTTGCATGGATGTGACTCGGTGAGTCGGAAGAACGACTCGGCGAGTCAAGTCGCGAGTCCCGTTTTTCCCCTTTCTGAGTGTTGTCGAGTGGAAGCCTATGAGTAGTAGAGTGGACTCAGTGAGTTGGAGAGCAGACTCAGTAATGGAGGGACTCGACGAGTTGTTCATACAATTCGGCGAGTCCAAGGCAATCTTCTTAAGCTCAAGAACAGCTCGTCGAGTTGTTCATATGACTCGGCGAGTCGGATGCAGATTGTCTGAGTTCTTGGATCGAGAGAGTACTCGTCGAGTCGATGCCATACTCGACGAGTAGCCACGAGTGGGGTTGTGAAATGAGATTAGAGACTTGGCGAGTTGGCGGCCCAACTCGGCGAGTCAGGTCAACTGTGGGTTGACTTTGACCGGGAGAGTTGACTTTGACCAAGGGTAAAAGAGTCATTTTACCCCAGTGCAGTGTTTAGTATTTGATTGAGTGTGTTTATGGCCTTGTAGCCGGGGAGATACCGGAGCAGCAGCAGTTAGCTTCCAGAGCCATTCACACAGTAGCCAGTTCACGAGGTGAGTTTCCTTCCAGTAGTAACGGGTCTAAGGCCACAATGCCGGCCCGTTTAGCTAGCAGTCAGCTTCGGACCTCAGTCTGATGTAGTAGTTAGTATGTTTGATGCCTTCGTGGTTCAGACAGGGTTATATGTTTATGCTAGATGATATGTTTATGCTATGTTCAGTCAGCTTTGGACTTCGATCCGATGTACGGGACAAGGTCCCAGTCAGCTTCAGACTTCGGTACGATGTCAGCTTCGGACTCCGGTCCGATGTAGGGGACGTAGGTCCCAGTCAGCTTCGGACTTCGGTCCGATGTCTCAGTCAGCTTCGAACTTCGGTCCGATGTCCTAGTCAGCTTCGGACTCGGTTCGATGTAGGGGACGAAGGTCCCAGTCAGCTTCGGACTTCGGTCCGATGTAGGGGGCAAGGCCCCGGTTAGCCGGACTTCGGTCCGATGCAGCGGGCAAGGCCCAGTATGTCTTTATATGTTATTGTGTGGTATGTGGTAGTTTGGGGGAGCTCACTAAGCTTCGTGCTTACAGTTTCAGTTCTGGTTTCAGGTACTTCCGCAAGCAAAGGGAATAGCTCGGGATGATGGCATTGCACACACCACAGTTACAGTTTTTATCCTGGGAGTTGATCAGTTATCTTAGATATGTTTTGATACAGTCATGACTCCGTTTTCTCATTTGTATCTTAGTATGGTTTTGAGATTTGCAACGCATGGTTTTATTATGATATACTCCGTTTTTATGAGTTTGGTTATATTAAAAATGAAATTTTCGGGTCGTATTTTTGGGTCGTTTCAATTTATCACTTTTAACTATTTACAAAATATTATTTGGTTTTTTATAGTGGAACTGAAATTTATATTTAAATTGACACTGTAATGTTATATTTAAATTAACAATTTAAGTATTTTGTCCAAACTGTTCAAAAATTATTGCTTTAAACTGTTAATGGTTTACATACAACAACATTTTTAATCTAATAAATTAAGTATAATATGTTAAAATTTAAAGAAATAACTTTATAAATAGAAGTAAAGATATTATTTTAAAATTGAAATTTAGTCTATTTATATTTACACTTTAGGTTTAATATTTATTTAACCTTATTAACCAACTAACAATCATTATTAGAAAGACACTACAATTTATCACTTTTAACTATTTATAAAATAATCTTTGGGTTGTTTAAGTTAAATAACATTTATATTTAAGTTGAGCCTATAATGTTATATTTTAATTAATAATGTAAGTATTTAATACAAACTGTTCAAAAATTATACCTTTAAAATGATAATAGTTTACATCCAACAAGATATTAAAACTAATAAATTAAGTATAATATGTTAAAAGTTAAAAAACATAATTTTATAAGTAGAATTAAAGATATTATTTTAATATTGAAATTTAGTTTATATATGAATACACTTTAGATTTGATATTTATTTAACCTAATTACCAAATTATAATTATTATTATAAAGAAATTGAAAAGTCATGAGAATTTCAAATGAATGTGGTGAAAGGAAAAAAAGAATGAGGTGTAAAAGTACTTTAGGTCTGCAGTCTTTACAAAAACAAACAGTCTGCGAAGGCTAATATTTGCACGTAGTCTGCGTGACACAGACAGAAGAGGTCAAGCAGATCTGCCGAAAAAAAAAACACTACCTTAATAAGGTAAAAATACTTTTACACCTCACATGCGATATAATTTACCAAAAAACAAAATAACATCTCACAATAATTACACCATTGCCTAACATCAAATTTTACTAAAGTCTAACTATCGTCTTTATACAAATGTTTTCATGAAAATCAAACTTGAAAATTTTCACAATTTAGCCTCGTCACATCCATATATCTTGCTAAGTTTAAAATTTATAGAACTTCAAATTTTAATCACGTCATACAAATTCATCATCTAATTATCTATTACCAACATCATATTAACTATTAAAATAATATCATAAATAACAACTCATTGCATTATTTTATCTAAAAGATCCTATTTCAGCCCTCAAATAATATATATATATATATATATATATATATATATATATATATATATATATATATATATATATATATATATATATATATATATATATATATATATATATATATATACCATATTAACAATTAAAATAATGATCATAAATAACAACTCATTGCATTATTTTATCTAAAAGATCCTATGTCAGTCCTCAAATAATATATATATATATATATATATATATATATATATATATATATATATATATATATATATATATATATATATATATATATATATATATATATGGGAAAATGACTCTTGAGGGTAATTAACTTTTGCGTTTGTACTCATTTGGTCCCTTTTTTTTGTATTCAATATACCATCGAACTTCTTGTTGGTGTTTACCATAACCCTTTTGACCGGCTTTTGACCTGTGATAGTCGGTCAAAGGGTTATGGTGAACACAAACAACAAGTTCGATGGTATATTGAGTACAAAAAAAAAGGGAAAGGAACCAAATGAGAACAAACGCAACAGTTGGTTACCCTCCTGATTCATTTTCCCTTTACTCATTTACAACAAATCCCACGTCATCTCCTGCTGATATTAATGGCTTTATGAGATTCATTTTTGCTTCTCTTCAACACATAACCTACGAAAGGACATTATTCATACATGTACAACTTTGTAATGCACTTGAATATTTATTAGGGGAATCTTGACTAAGCAGACGCATTTCATGACTGCATTTACATTTCCAATCAAATGATTTATCGTATCATGGATTCTAGACAAGTCTACAAACGAGTGGAATCACAAGTGCTATTATTTTTTAGTTTACTTAGCTTTAAGATTGAACTCATGGTATAAGATACAACATCAATATATACAATATTATGTTGATGTGTCTACAAAAGCAACATGATATTGTACATATTGATGTTGTATCTTATCCCATGAGTTCGATCTTAAAGCTAAGTAAACTAAAAAATCACAGCACTTGTGATTCCAATCGTTTGTAGACTTGTCTAGAATCCATGATACGATAAACCATTTGATTGCAAATGTAAATGTAGTCATGAAATTCGCCTGGTTAGTCAAGATTCCCTAATAAAATTCAAGTGCATTACAAAGTTGTACATGTATGAATAATGTCCTTTCGTAGGTTATGTTTTAAAGAGAAGCAAGAATGAATCTCTTAAAGCCATTAATATCAGTAGGAGATAATGTGGGATTTGTTGTAAATGAGCAAACGGAAAATGAATCAGGAGGGTAACCAACTGTTGCGTTTGTTCTCATTTGGTCCCTTTCCTTTTTTTTTGTACTCAATATACCATCGAACTTGTTGTTTGTGTTCACCATAACCCTTTGACCGGCTATCACAGGTCAAAAGCCGGTCAAAAGGGCTATGGTAAACACCAACAACAAGTTCGATGGTATATTGAATACAAAAAAAAAGAAAAGGAAACAAATGAGTACAAACGCAAAAGTTAATTACCCTCAAGAGTCATTTTCCCTATATATATATATATATATATATATATATATATATATATATATATATATATATATATATATATATATATATATATATGAGAAGGTTATTGCAAAAATTCAAAAAAGATGTGAAAATGCGAGAACCAATCAGAAGATGACACATCATTAATCTTTATTATTTTTAATAAATCATTTAACTAAATTAGGCCGGACGGAGCGGATGCGGGGAGAGACGACGGGATCCTTCCCGCCCAGCGGAACACCGCACCGTCGGCGCGGGTAAGGTGTGTGCGGGAAACGGAGAGGGGAGCCTCTCCCGCTCTCTCTCTCCTGCTGTGATTGGCCCATTTATTTATTTATTTTGAAAAAATACCGTTGGATAACGGTAAAAAAGTGATTTTTTTTCCTGTGGCTGTTAACGGCTACTTTGTATTTATTTTTTATTTATTTATTTTTATCCTTTTACAACTACTATAAATATATACACATAACTTTTAAACATATCAAACTATTCTCCATATTCTCTACTTTATATCAACAAAAAAAATGAATCCCGACAAACAAACCCCATGTTCCGATCGACGGAAAAAAAAGTCATGGTTCGTGTATAAACATCCCTCCTCGCAACATTTTTGCTATCGATTCATCCCAGCAAGGAGTTTACCGCCCCCAACTCGATGTTCCCATTCAATCACCACTACAATTCCAATACCAAAATGTTGGCAATATTACCCGATGCAAGTTCCAAATTTTCCGTCGCAAATGTTTTCAAACTTTGTTGTGTTTCTGGATCAACAATCACCAAATCAACCTCAACCCCAAACTCAAACTGAAACTCAAACCCAAACCCAACACCACCACCAACTAGTCGATGAATCGGATGACGCGGAAGAAGAAGACATGGTTCCCGAAACTCAACCAACACCACCACCACAAAGACATAAAGGGAAAAAACAAGTGCGCGAGGGTGTCACAAAACCGGGAAGACAAAAGCCGACACTATGGGTTCCACACAAAGAGCTAGTTTTGGTCAAAGCTTGGGTTGATATTTCTGAAGATTCGATTCAGGAAAACGCACAACCGGGAGAACATTTTTGGTTTCGCATTTTAGAACGATTTTGAGAGGAGCTAGGAAAATATGACGACTACCGTACTAAACATCAACTTAACTCAAAGTTTCGAGAAATAGCAAGGGGGGTTTCAAAAATTAACCGATTGTTCAACAACCTAAAAACCCAACGAAAAAGCGGCCAAGGCGACAAAGAAATACTTCAAGAAACGTTGCAGTTTTACCTTGAGGAAGTCGGAAAACCATTCAAGTGGCACGATTGTTAGAAATTATTGGTCCGAAGTCCTAGGTGGATAACAAACGAGCGGGATTTTATTTTTGGAGTCCAACAATCAAAGCTAACGAAAACGGGCTCTAGTGGTTACACAACCTCCTCTGATGCTCGGGTCGGTCTACATTTAAATCAGGACGACGAACTCGAGCTAGAAGAAATTGCCCGCCCAATGGGTAGGGACAAAGCGAAGAGAAAGGGAAAAGGGACTTCTTCGAGCGCATTTGATTTCAGCGTGGACATTGACGAAATGCGGAAGATAACATCGTCGTTTGATCGATATAATCTAAATTTCTCAGAACGTTTGGCTTTCGACAAAGAAAAAGAAGAAACAAGGAAAAATGAGCGGGCAGAGAGACAAGAAATGGAAGACATGAAGTTTTTGATGGAAAACGTTGATCATCTCTCGGGACCGGCTCTCGAGCTCGTAATGAAGAAGAGGGAAAAAATTCTGAAAAAATATTTTCCGCAGGTCGTTGGTGGTTTGTTTGATTTTTAGTTTATGTGTGCTTTTTTTTTAATTTTCTACTTTTTTATATTTTAGGTTTAATGTAAGTTTTATTTTAATTAATGAAATGCTTTTGATTTTTAATTAAGTTTTATGTTTAATATTAATTTAAAAATTATAATTCATAACAAAAAAATTAATTTTATTTATATAAAAAAAAAGGCGAGGAAATGGCTTCCCACCCACTCCTTGGCTTTTAGGTGAGGGAAAGGAGAGTGAGGGAAAGAAGGGTATGACCCACTAAAAGTGAGGGAACCATCCCTCCCACTTCTTCCAGTCTTATAAAGGGTATAGATGTCAATTAAATAACTTTGCACCGCATTTTCAATATCTGCATACTAATAACTACATATTAAGAAACTGCAAACATATTAATAGTTACGATAGCTAATAACCAACATCTTCATGATTAGACTATTCAATTAATCAAAATCTTGATGAATCGATAGTTTCCTTACAAAAATATTAGTTAAAGTAAAAAGATGAATATGCAAGAAGATAATCTTACATCGATAACAATTGATTATCAAAATTATGGAATTGGAAAATCAGGATGTACATTAAACGATGATGATGCAGGCAAGTATTCAATGTATAAAATGATTAAATTTCATATATTTATAAAGGGTATCGATGCCAATTAAAAAACTTTTCAATCCGAGTGTATTATATTTGATAAACGATAGTTTATTTAAATTTAATTCATCATCTGTGAATCAAAATTAAACATTAATAGAGTGTTTTAATGCAAAAAAGTATGAATTGAATGTTCAATTAAAGAACATATTGATGAATCGATACTTTGAAATTGGAATAATAGAGCGTAAAAAAATAATACATTCCAAAAATATCGTTTCAAGTAAGTCTGATTACAATAATTCTGAAATTGGAATAACATGAACTACATGAATCGATTATGATGAATGCAAGTATTCAATGATTGTATTATTATATGATTAAATATTAATGATAATAAGTTTGGATCCATTTTTTTCCTAGAAATTTGTTATGGAGATGGAGTTTACTTTTATCTTCCAACTGCTGCAAAAGAAATGCAATCATCAATGATTTTAGCATTGATCCAACAGAATCTTTCAATATTTGTTCAAGTGATCAATCAGCAACATTAAATACAAATGATTCAGGCAAGTATTCAACATTTATATTAAGTTATTAAATTTTTATTAGAATAACTACAAATTTCATATATAAACAGAACAAATTTATCCTGATGGAGACGATTTATATCATCCAAATGTTGCAAAAGATTTGATTCCTAAGGAAAAGGATTCTTTTCCATCTTTAAATGAAACAATTGAAATGTACCGGAAGTATGGGAATGCTACTGGCTTTGGAATTAGATTAGGATCTTCAAGTTATTATGGAGATTATACTTTGCGAAAAAAACATATAAGGTGCAAAAAGTATGGTCAACCAAGGAAAAAAAGTATTGATACACTGATACACCGACATCAAGAGGTCTGAAAAAGAAAGAAAGAAAATTTTATCATAAGGTAACAGGATGCATGACTATGATAGGTTTACACAGAGATCATAAAAGTGATACTTTTACAATATACAAATTTCAAGCAACACATAATCATCCACTTAATGATTTTGATCAAGAAAGCATATGTAGTAAAAGCCATAAGCTTACAATTTCTGATCAAGAACTTATTGTGAAAGCTTTTGCTTTAAACATTGGGGCTACAAAAGCCCACAAGTTTGTATATTCTTTTTCATAAATTTGTATAAAATCTTCAACTGCACAATCTTCATCATCTTCAATTTCAATCAGATTATCAGCACAGTTCAAATTCCGATTCATGTTTCCTTCTACTTCCGTATGCAATATTTTTTTTCCTTTGCGAATTAATCTTTTTCTACTTGAACGAGCATCCAAAATCGCTTTACACAAACATCGACTTTGAAGAAAAAAAACTAATGTATATCACGGTTCTGTCCAATACAGGTTTATACATGAAAAATTAATTTGACCCACTACGTTGGGTAAGGAAGTTACCAATTGAATTCAAAATTCAAAATCTATTATCCTTAATTAACTAATGCATAAAATCAAAAATATATAATTACAAACTTGCCTTTATTTTTACATTTACACCCTTTAATTATTAGAAAATAATATTAATTATTATATCATGTGTCCAATTCTGATTGGTTCTCGCATTTTCGCAATATATATATATATATATATATATATATATATATATATATATATATATATATATAGTGTGAGGTTCAATAGAGAACCATAATTAACCAAGGAACCAATCGTGACCATCGGAAATCATAACGATCAACGGCCAAGAAAATAGATGTACACTTTTACATTGGACGCACACACACCGGATTATACCAAAAAATCCACCCTTTACAAAAAAGAAATCCCACCACTTTTTTTCGTTTAAAATTTTTTTAGGCCATGTTTTTTATCAAAAAAAAAAAACAAATATACCGTTGTTCACGATTCTTCGTCCTCTTTCCATAGAGATCAATGATAATATATAAAAAACGAACTTTTTTTTTCCGAAAAAAACCGACTTCATTTTCTTTAATTAAAAAGGTTAAGGTCTATTTTTTATAGAAAAAAATTAATAAATATATCAAAATTCATAATTTTTTGTACTTTTTAAACATAGATTCATATTCATATTAAAAAAAATGATATTTCAGTTCAGATTCACATTGTGAACTTGTTCAGATTCACATTGTGAACCTCTTCAGATTCACAGTGTGTATAATAATAAATCAGATTCACATTGTGAATCTGAACTGATTGGAGTTTTTTCACATTTTGAATGTTAAAATTTGAAATATTTACAGTTTAGATTCACAATGTGAGTCTACACTGATCGAGGTTTTTTTTTTTTTTTTTTTTTTTTTTTTTTTTTTTGTGAACTTTCTCAGATTCACAATGTGAATCTAAACTGTTCGAGATTTTTCATATTATGAATGTTTAAAATTGAAATATTTACAGTTTAGTTTCACAGTGTGAATCTACACTGTTCGAGGTTTTTTTTTTTTTTTTTTTTTTTAATCGGTGTTGATGTTTATTAATAGAGTACAAAAAATTAATATTTTTGGTATAATTAGTTTTTTTTATAAAAAAACTTAAATATTGAAAAACTAAGAAAATTAAGTGAGTTTTTTTTGAAAAAAAATTCGTTTTTTATATATCATCATTGATCTCTATGGAAAGAGGACGAAAAATCGTGAATAACGGTATATTCAGATTTTTTTTCGATAAAAAACAAGGCCTAAAAAATATTTTAAATGGAAAAAAGGAAGTGAGTTTTGTTATAATCCGGTACATGTGCGTCCATTATAAAAATTTATAACCCTTCCTTTTGCCGTTGATCGCTTTATATTCCGACGATTTGAATTGTTTCTTTGGTTCCTTGAATAATTGTTCTCTATTGAACTTTTTCATATATATATATATATATATATATATATATATATATATATATATATATATATATATATATATATATATATATATATATATATATATATATATATATATATATATATATATATATGAAGCAAGTGTTATTACAAAAGACAATGTGTGATATTAAATAATATGACTTGACTTTTTGATTATGAAAGATTCCATAAACGCTTACACCGACACTTGGTAAACTTATATGATTAAACAAAACTTACTCAATTATCACTTACAATATTTTACAAACAACGACTTACTTGAGTATTATAAATTACAACATATTAATCCTTATGGGATTTTTGAAAATTTAAACTAACTCTTGCGAGTGAAATAATCATCACGTCTTGTATTTACATGACTAACAAGAATACTTCAAACGACTTATACTTCCTTTTTATGAACTATAATAGAAAGAAACAATGCCTCCGAGAAGATCAACTAGGTGTCGTTTAGGACCAACACCAGCTGAAACGCCAACAACATTGATGGACTCAACAACTATTATTGAAGCGTTGGTTGCTCAACGCGTCACGGATGCTTTGGCTTACTATGAAGCCAACAAAAACACAGGATCCAGACACGGTGGGGGAACTAGGAATGGAGGTGGAAGTAGCATACATGATGACAATAGGGGACCCAAAAGGGCTTGTACTTATAAATACTTGGTGACTTACAAGCCTAAGTCTTTTTATGGAAACAAAGGAGTAGTCAGACTAACCCGTTCGATTGATATGATAGAGTTAGTGTTTAAATAAGATTATGTGTATAAGACTGCAAGGTCAGGTTCGCCACCTATAAGTTTTGCTGATGCAACCTTAACATCGTGGAACAACCATACCAAAACAATAGGCGTCAGCACTACCAATGCCTTGAACTTGGGAAAGATGAAACAATTACTGATTGACGAGTACTGCCCCAAGGATGAAATGTAAAAGCTGGAACATATACTCTGGAACCTTATCATGAAGGATGCAACCATTGTAGCGTGCACCACCCGATCAACCACATTGCCACTCTCTGCCCCAGTTTTATGGCACTAGAGTAAAAGAAAGTGGAGAGATGTATATGGGTTTTGGTTCAACCAACTCAATGGTTGGTCACTACTTCAAGACCAACAACATACCATAGTGCCAAACGGTTAGCCTTTAACCTGACTAACCAGGAGATTCGTCAGGGCATTATGGTCTAGAAGGTTGACCTTCCAAGGTCTAGGAACAACAAACAAAACTTTGGAAATGAGTATAAGGGAAGCTAAAGGAAATCTTCTTGGAAGAAGCAGGAGATAGTGATAGCTTACGCTGCCACCACAACAAAAGCAACCATAACAACAACACCCACCAACCAGAAACCATATGCATGGAAGCACCCTATATGCAACAGGTACAACTACCACTATACAGGTGCCTACTTGGTCTGCAGGGACTACAATAAGAAAGGCCACACTTCCAGGTAATGCAGAATCCCGACACCTACAGTGAACCCAACAACCGGAAAGGTCGGGACTCATCCTTTTTTTTAATGTGGTGAGAATGTGTAACGTCCCTTTTTCAGAACCAATTTTTTTTTTATTTAATTAAATCTTCTCCATTATAACTCCGTTATGGATAAAAATCTTTATTCGAAATACATTTATAAAAATAAAAGTAATATTAAAGTGTGGGAATCTTCATTGTTGCCGATGAATGTGTACAATTATGGCTTTGCCTTCCCATGATGACCGTGTTGGGTTTTAGTTCAAAAATAGTTCCATAAACAAGAAAAATATGGCAACGAAAGACTTTAATTTTTGAAATAACATAAACATTTTATACCCACCAAGGATCTTCTTGCAAGTTATAGAAAGATTAAAACACCAACCAAAGAAGAGGCAAAGAAATAACAACCTTTGTAGTTCTTTAGGTCCTCTCGGGAGGCTTGGAAGTTGATGAAGAATGTGGAACCTTTGAGACACCAACAATGAATTAACTTGATGCAGATGCTAGTCCAAAACTCTTAAACCCTTAAGCTTTAAGTTCATAACCAATATGAACTTAAAGATGGCTTGAAGATGCAAGTGTTGTTCAATTTTTCTAACCAAAACTAGAGAGAAAGGGAGAGGGGAGAGAGGATTCAAATTTTGCATCAATGAATGAATTGAGCAAATAATTAAAGTGCAAGCTCTTTTATTTATATGCATAAAGTGAAGTTATTAACCATTAGTCCTTAGCACTTTAAGCAAACTTTTCCCCATTGTCATAAGCATGTCTCCCATGCCTTTAAAGCATGATTAGACAAGTCATACACTTCTTCTTCTTATGCATATCTTGAAAATTGCATAAAGAAGAAGAAAGAAAGTCAAAGTTTTATAAACTCTTTTATAAAATATAAACCTTGTCTTTTAGGAAAAAGACAAAGGGATTCAACTAGTCCAAAAGTTAGTACATGACTTATAAATCATACCATATGATATATATTAAGTTACTTGCTAATGGAATTTATTATTTCCATGAAATAAATAATTACCAATTTAATTATAAGAGTTTTATTGAATATTTATTAAAATCAATTTCTAATAAATAATCGATTGTATCAAGTTGTTATTAGTGTGACCTGTTAGTATCATATGTTATTTAGCAATACCACTTTAATATGACTCTTGATCATATAAGATATTTCAATCTCCTACTTGCGTAAGACTCATATTAGACTGATATAGATAGTGGTGAACGTCTAGCAACATTTCACTGCCCCTAAGACCATATGACTGTTTGTGCCATTCTATCAACGATTAATTCTGAAAAAGCTCAAAGCTACAATTAGTGTATAAGGTAAGTTTATCAGTTATCCCTTTGCTACATACATCATGTTGAACATGATATTCAGATCGTGATCAATCTCATTAGTTGTTCAAATTTTGGTAAGGCGCCTTAGATGTCTAACTCTCAACACATAAGAGGAACAAATCCAATCTTGACTACATAAGCCTCTTGCATAGATCACACCATACCTGAAAATGGCTTTTATCACTTCCCGGTTATGGAACAACGTTTCACCATTATGAAAGCATAGTACTCCCTACACTTAAGTCCCACTATGTATCTCAGGTGTTAAAGATGCTATTATTGAACTGACAAGTACCTATGAAACTTGGTTACAACCACTTTCCTACTTTCATCTGGTGAGAGTCATCCAATCCAATTCATATTAGTCTTACTTCATAATTGTTCCCACAATTGTAACCGACTATAAACCTTTAGAATAATTACATTATTCATGGATTAAACATGTTAATATAGAACACAACAAGTAGTAATGTGATGATTATATCCTAATATATCACAACATTATTTAATAGTTGTTGTTATAATGTTCCAATATCAAAGTATTAAACCCAAATAAAAAATCCATTTCTAGAATAATAAAGTCTTATAGCTGAAGTGTGACCATTCATACTTAGCTCAAAATAATGACTTTATTAATGGATTTGACAAAATATAATTTGTAAGAATTCTATGAATACTATCATCTCCATACTTGAATTTACTCTAAGTATAGTTAAATATCATGGAGAATATGATTGGTGTTCTTTTGTGACATAGAGTCTCTTAGCTAGATTAAGTATACTCTCAAACTCACAAAGATTTCTATGTGATCCTTGAATGGCAGAAATCAACATAATTTTTCAATGATCCCATTCATCCAATCATATTTGAAATCAAGTTCTAAAGTAGTATTCTTATTTTTTCAGTAGATTGTGTCATTATGTTTTGTTTGAACCTCATTCCAACAAAACTTACCTTTCATTCCATAATGAAGTCAAAATCCAATTATAATTCATAATTATTTATATCTGTTTAGAAATTAACATCTTGTGTATCTCTTTCCATAAAGATCATTTCTAAACTAATTGTCTCATATGCATTCTCTTAGTTCTCCTAAAGTACTCTAAGAATGCTCTCATAGTCATCCATTGACTTAACCATGTATTCAATTAGTATCCTATGACATGCTTACAACATGATCAAATACCATGTCCTATGCATAATATGGCGTAAATGATGAATTCATTTACCAAGCAAATAGAATATAAATCATTTCATCTAGTTTAAACCTATGAGATATGTACTTTTCAGGCTAGCTCAAAATGGTGCCATATGACAATGCCAAGAATTCTCCAAAAGAATCTTGTGTCTTGTTCCCTTTTAGGATATTGCCAATATATGTTTAAGGACATGAAACCTTTAACATTCATTTTATCTATCCCTTATAGATTTCACATTCCGAGAATGTATCCCTTCCTTCCTAAGTCTTTCATTTTAGAAACACTTTCCGAGTCAAGGTGTAAACGACCTTGCTTAGTCTGAATGTGAATTCAAATGATTAAGTATGTCTCATTCATACAAGATTAAGAATTTCACTATGCTCCCACTAGTTCTTAGTAAAAACACATGTTTTATTCATTTTGATTTAAAACATACCTTGTGGTTTTACACAAAATGATGATTATAACATAAAGATGTTTGCTTTATATCCACAAGTGGATCTCAAGCTCTACACATTTTGTTAGGATAACATGCATTAAGAAAACCTCCAAGCTAATCTATATAGATATCTTACAGTAGATGTCTATTAAGAAAGTGGTCTTACGAATATGAATTTATAGCAAACAATATCCTTATTGATCTAATCATAGATACTTGTGGAAAAGGTTTGATCACAGTTAAAGTCATGATGAGGACCATAGTCAATGACATGAGTATGATAAAATCCTTTTACTACAAGTCTTGCTTTAAATGTGTATGGTTATCCATGTATATGTTGGATTAATGTCTAAGTCCATAACTATATTTGGTAAGACTTGACCCGACCCGGCATGGTCCATTTGGGTTGCATACCATCATGCACTTGAATGAGAGAAATAAGACACTTATGGTTATTAGTATATTATAAGTTCTAGTATATTAATAATAAGAATAATAAGATTATTTAATTAGTATTGATCAAGAATTAATCTAGGATTAATTAAGTGATCAAAAGAAGACTAATTAAATATATGGGTTGATTGTGTAAATCATCCATACTTGTATAGTGGGCTAATGCTCCATGGATAATCAAGTTGGGCTAAAACCCATAGGATGGTCCATGGATGCTCCATGGTGTATTTGTACCCATGGATCCAAGGAAATGGAAAGCCATGACAATTAAGAGTTTACCCTAATTGTGTAACTATATAAGCATCTTATTATTGAGGAAAAATCGGCCACTAGAGATAGTGAAGAAAGGGCTAGCCGATTTTGATGAGTGTAGAATTCTCTCAAGTCATTCCAAGTGTTTTGATGATTGTGATTCCATTTGAGGTGTCACACTTGGGGCACTAAGCACTCAAGCTTCATGAAGACTTACTACACCAAAAAGGTATGTATTCTATCCTACTATATCCATTGTTTTATATGCTAGATTAGGATAATACCTTGGAAGTTCTTATTTGCATGTATAATAGAGAAAACATAGATCCAAGGTATTTAGGGTTGCATGTACACTTAGGAAGTGTTAGAATGCTCAAAACCCAACAGTGGTATCAGAGCCACGGGTTGTTTTCTGTTATATTGATGCAAATATTTTATTTTCAAAGTTGGAAAAAAAAACATGAAGTTTGTCAAATTTTAAAATAATTACTTGTTCTTGTGAAAAACTAATTATTTGTAAAATTTGAATAATTTGCTTTATGAGTTGAATTAGGTCAAATTTAATAAAAGATAAAATAATATGATTATTTTATTAGTTTTAAAAGTTTGATCTAAAAAGTTTTATTTTTTTTTTGAAACCTCCATAAGTTATGGATTTGAAAAGGTTTTAAAAAAAAAAATTGATTCAAAGTTTTTTTGGAGTTACAAAATTTGGTGTTAATGTTTTAAAGGATTACATAACTTAAGAATAAGTTATGGATCACCAAAAGTTTTTTGTGTTATCTTGTTTTATGAGTGAATTTGGATTAATGATGAAAATTATGTGATAGTTGGTTTTAATCCAAATTAATCTAAGAATTGATTCTAAAATGTGTTTTTGTAACTTGTCCTCAAGTTATATGAAAAGTCACATTTAAGAATCATAAAACTCATAAAAATTGGCAAAGGTTACAAAATGAAGAGTCTAGTTCTAATTAAATGGTTTTATGACTCCATAACTTGTCCTCAAGTTATGGAGGACCAAGAGTCTCTTCATTTAATAAAATAAAAATAAAATAAAAAAAGGTGTAACCTTAATTAATTCCATAAGTTATAAAATAAAGAAAAGTTAATTCTTTTATTAGTTTAAAGTCTTCCATAACTTGTCCTCAAGTTATGGAACTTGAAGAGTTTTTGGATTAAAACTACTTTAAACACATAAGTTATGGAATTAATTAGTTTTGAATAGTTTCAAAACTTGCCCTCAAGTTTTGGAATTTGTAAGGTTTTCTCTAATGAATACTTTAATTCCAAGTTAGCCCTTAGAATTTTAAAAGTTAAAATTCAACCCTTATACTTTATAATATTATAAGTTAATAATATATATATGTATAAGAGTAAAGTCAGTCTTACCGCTAGTACGCCTCATTCACGAAGCCGGTCTATAAGGTGGGTATAAGGTTGTTGCCTATAAAATGGCAACTTAATGGGTGTCCACTCTCACCCACCGCTTGCTTGACCGGTGGAGGGTCGTTAGCCGAACGGGTTTGACAGGACTATAATTCTCCCTTCATTAAAAGTATTAATGAAAATACTAAGTAACTAAACTTTTAATAATACCCAATCTTAGTTACTTAGGAAAAATGTGAATAAGGTGCTAATCCATGAAATTACACTTTACACTTTGTCTAAGTCGTTAGTGGAGCGTGTGTGGTTAACCGGCACACTAACTTGGACTTAACAAGGTAGGTAAAGGGTGACTTAATATTTATCATAGTATCGATGGAGCGTGTGTGGTTAACCGGCACATCGATTGAGGGGTAATTTATTAAGGGTACCAAGTGATTTGCATGGTTACTTCACACCTTGTTTTGTGATCCTCGGCATCCCAGTCACAAAACCTGAAGGGCACACTCGAGATTGAAACATGCCTTTGAAAAGTTCAATGAATCTCAAAGATCTAGGAGTTTCAAAACCAATTAAAACCTAATTATACATTTCGTTTATCTTGGTGGAAATTGGTGAATCGTCATTCACCTACCTTCAAATATTCTATAGCTTGGATTACGGCATACCTCTTCTAAGTTATAAAATAGTTTGTTGGGTTCTAGCCTTAATATTTCATATTGGGTGTTATATTAAGGACTTTAAATCAACTATCTTGAATATCTCCCAAAAGATGTCTGGTTTCGACACCTATGATCTTCCCAAATCTCTTGAAACAAGGTTTCCTAATGAAGATGATGTCCCATGGATATCATACTTCTTTCTCCTCCTCCAACTATTCTCCCTAACCCACAAGTTCTTGAAAAGTTTAAGGTCACTCAAGCCCTATTGGCAAGGCAAGGTCTAGGTGTGATCACATCTTGGAGATGTAGTCACATATTGACAAGCCGGGAGAGTTGGGTGTCAAAGTCTTGAGAAAGTTGGTGGTTCAATCACTTTCTAAGTCACATAGTGAGTTCCTTTGGGACACCTATGAAACAGACTATGACAAGACCCTTAATGATCTTATCTATTTGCTAAGATCAACTTCCTAAAACTTTATGGACATTGACAATGATGACATTGGATATCCAGTAAAGCATTCTCTTCCCAATGGAAAGGGATCGGCTATAGTCAACTCGGTTGACCAAATGGTAAAGAGAAAAGCTAAGTCTGTGATAGTCCTGTGTACCATTATCAAAGGGTCCATATGTTTGTATTGCCAAAGAAAGGGCATTGGTTGCGAAGCTGCCAAATTTACCTAAGGATGTTAAAGTCAATAAGTTTGACTCTACTTCAGGTAAAATCCACTATCTAACTCTGTTAAGTTTCTATTCTGAGATTCTTGATACATGATGTGACCGGGTCGCATGGTGATGGTTTAAGAATCAAAGGAATGTGAAGAAACTTAAAGGAAGAATATGCTGAATCTGATCGCATAGATGGATTTCTATCGCATAGTTTGAAAAATCGGATTCTTGAGCTACTTCTTAGGAGTTATGAGATATTGCTTAGGAATAGATAACAACAAGTTTTCATATGGATTGTAAGGATAGTTTTTCCGCAAAGTTTTAAAATAAAAGAAAATTTTTTGATTTTATTTATTTTAAAATATCCTTACAATGGCATTTGAGGAAAAATTGTTGCTTATATAATTCCGTTAAGAGCAAGAGTGGAAATATGAAATTGATTCTTTCATTTGTGGTAATGTCTAAATTTACCAAATAAGGAAAGATTCTCATCATCCAAGGTTCAATTGGACCGGAACTTGGAATCATGCAAGTTGTATAGCATGATGAATGAGAATTTTCAAGTTTTGGAAAATTAAGACTAATTACTTGTTCACATGGATGTGTGAGTCAAGTAAAGGACTTAGGGATCGAGTACACATTCTTGTGCACTGATTAAGTCCACCACAAAAGATCGATAAGAAGAATCAATTTAGGCAGAAGGATAAAAGTTTCTCAAATCTGAAAAGATGGGAGAGTACTTTAGTATCAGCTTTTGTGATCATCTTAATGATTAAGAAACCATAGCACAATTAGTTCTCTAAGGAAATCTTAGTGCATTCTTATGACTAAGAAGAGGGATCTTGAATTGTTGAAGTGGTTAAATCAAGAAGATGAGTCATACTTCGTTCCAATACAAGTCTTAGAGTCATACTCCAAGATTGTAACTTGAGTGACATGTCTTAAAGAAGGTTTAAAACACTTGTCAAATGTAAGAGTAAAAGTTTTCTACTCTTGTACATTTGAAATTGGTAAGTTGTGATGTTTTGGATAAAACACAGACCAACTTAGGCCAATTGTGTGAAGTGTTTGTCTTGATTAGAATCCGCACTATCTCTTGGATATTTGACAAGGGAGTCTTATAGGTCAAGAGGACAGTGGGAGTCTTAAAGGTCTTGAAAGTCTCAAGAACTAATCAAGAGTAAAACCTGAAGTTCTTCACTAGCACACGACTTGAGGTTTATAACCTATCGTGTTGACATAGTCTGTGCCCATTCCAGTTAAAGTTGGTTTTGCATATGAGTTCTTAGAGTTCTTAATTTGTTGCACAACAACTTGGAAGCAATGGCAGGCCCTTGAGCTGCCAGGTGGCAAGAAGTTAAGATTGAGTTCAATCCATATGAGTTTGGATTTGTCATTATCCTTGTCTTGTGACTATGGTTTTTGACAATTCACATGGATAAGAACACATACACCAGTAAATCTAAGTGTCATAAGGTTTCTCTCCGATTCATGAAAATGATGGTGAGGAAACACTTTCACTAAGTAGATTTTAGCTAGATAGCAATTGTGATATTTGCATTCTCAAAGTCGTTAGTGGAGCGCGTGTGGTTAACCGGCACACTAACATGGACTTGTGAGAAGTGGCAAAAAGGTCTAAACATTATGATTACGGCATCCCTCTTCATAATTGTTTAGATACACAAGTGTGCTATCTAAGGGAAGGTGTATGATTTTGATACAGCTTTATCAAAACAATCTAGCATCAGAAATCTGAACTTTGGTAAGAAAGTCAATGAAGTATTGATTTCTAGAAGTCCAGCTGATTTCTGAGTACATGTCAAAGCTAGTGGGAGCATAAGTGTTATGCTATTAATCATCATGTTAGTGGGAGCATGATAATTATGATAAGTATTGCAAGTTAGCAATGTTAATTATAGAAAACAAAAGTTTCAATTGGGAAAGAGTTGTTTTGCTATAATTAAGGGAGAGGAAATTATACTTCATATCAAATCTATAAGGTTTAGATTTGAGGTTTTAATCATTTAGTCAAGGAAATATATGAATTTCATGTTGGAATGGCTCAACATAAGGAAATTCTGTATATGGGTCCATTATTTGCGTTCTAAAATTCGATTATGATTACGGCATCCCTTTTCATAATCTGAATTATGAGAACTTGGCAAATTGAAATGGAAATGTTATAGCAAAAGACTGGTTTAGTCTTTATGTGAGACATCATGAATCGTGTCCCATATGCTTCGGATATAGGATCGATTACATGTGCTATAATCATCCGTTCTAAAATTTTCCAAATGCCTGGGGCATTAAGAAGGGAAAAGGTTTAGAACTGGATATGACTAAAAGGATTAAACAATTGTCGAGGACAATCTAAGGTTTACCAAAGATTGGTTGCTCAAGGACAGTTGGAAGTATAGTGATAATTCTGGAAGGACCATATTGACATAATCTGTAAGGAGGCAACTCTTGTTCAGAAGTGATAGTCAAAATGGAATCTGGAAATGTTTCAAAGTTAGAATTTTCAATCTGTTTAAGATTAGGAAACTTAATGCAAGAAGGATGTTTCCAAGGAGCTGATCTCCTTTGGAATACTCTGTAATGATTGTTGTCAAGTCTTTCTGACTTTGTGCATAATCGTTACAAGAGGATCAATGCATATAAGTTTAGAATCTAACAGATTTCTGTAAATGGCATGAATTTGGAATTCTCGCATTTGCAGTAAGGATTTGGGAGTGTGAAAAGAGAATCATTGAAGTTATGTTCAATTGATCTAGTTCACAAAGTAAAGATCATAGACAAACATAGTATGCATATTTGGTGTGTGGCATGACTAGTGTTTAAGAAAACATAGTGTACATGCTTGGAGCATGGGACAACTATTGTTTTAAATTCAAGAATAAAGTTGATAGCTGAAACAGTGTACAATGAATAATGTGTAATCATATGGTGATAAATAAAAGGTGTTTTATTTATGTTCAAAGGGTTGATACCATATTGGATTCTATTATTATTGTGTTTCACTTTGCATGTTTTGACTTCCCGAATAAACTGGGTTATTCTTCCGGAATGACTAAGTTATTCATACCATCCACAGTCGGTCATATGCTGGAAGTAGATATGAATTAAGACTGTCATGATGGGTTGTAGAGGTCTAAGGTGTTGGACAAGGCTACAACAATCATGAGTGCTCATAAGTTCTAAGTATTGGATTCAACCCGCGCTCATTGGAATCACTTCATGGATTTTATCACGAGTGATCATGAGATGATAATATCGTATATTCTTCAAACCTAGAGATATGAGTTGTTACTATGAGTTGATAGTACATTGATAGCACGAAAACGCATTTTGTAACTCGGTGCTATAAAACGTGCCTTTGTGTATGATTCAACAAGTAGTAGAACAAGCCATATGAGTCGAAGTTTATCCGTTCCTTTTACCTTCGGGATAAAAGCGATATCTGTGGGCCCCTCGATGATTTGATGATGACAAATGGAAGTGCTCGGCCGGGCCAGGACTGATTTGATTTGTTCAATTAGTCAGTTGTCATAAATCGGAAATCGGGAAACAACAAATGGACAGAGAGAATGATTATAATCCATGTCTCAGTCCATATGATATCTAGAATGGAGGAATATATGATCCCTTATCTAATGGACAAGTCACTGACAAAGGTCAGAGTTCATCGACAAGGTCAGAGTTCGACAGAAGCTTTTGAGAGCTACGATTGCCGGTTGGTTCCTGAAGTCATACGCAATAATAGTTTTAGACTTATCCAAGTGGGAGACTGTTGGATTAATGTCTAAGTCCATAACTATATTTGGTAAGACTTGACCCGACCCGGCATGGTCCATTTGGGTTGCATACCATCATGCACTTGAATGAGAGAAATAAGACACTTATGGTTATTAGTATATTATAAGTTCTAGTATATTAATAATAAGAATAATAAGATTATTTAATTAGTATTGATCAAGAATTAATCTAGGATTAATTAAGTGATCAAAAGAAGACTAATTAAATATATGGGTTGATTGTGTAAATCATCCATACTTGTATAGTGGGCTAATGCTCCATGGATAATCAAGTTGGGCTAAAACCCATAGGATGGTCCATGGATGCTCCATGGTGTATTTGTACCCATGGATCCAAGGAAATGGAAAGCCATGACAATTAAGAGTTTACCCTAATTGTGTAACTATATAAGCATCTTATTATTGAGGAAAAATCGGCCACTAGAGATAGTGAAGAAAGGGCTAGCCGATTTTGATGAGTGTAGAATTCTCTCAAGTCATTCCAAGTGTTTTGATGATTGTGATTCCATTTGAGGTGTCACACTTGGGGCACTAAGCACTCAAGCTTCATGAAGACTTACTACACCAAAAAGGTATGTATTCTATCCTACTATATCCATTGTTTTATATGCTAGATTAGGATAATACCTTGGAAGTTCTTATTTGCATGTATAATAGAGAAAACATAGATCCAAGGTATTTAGGGTTGCATGTACACTTAGGAAGTGTTAGAATGCTCAAAACCCAACAGTATATTATTCTTCTTAGAAGAATTATTTACTCTTTCTAGGCTTGCTATAAGGATAAAATTTAATCAAGGCCATACTTGATTCTCATACATGGATTACATCTCATGTTCATGACTCTAAGCCATTTATCAGATTCGAGATCTGATATAACATCTTGGTATTTGATTGATTTTCCAGAAACCATCAATAAAATATAATCAATGAGAGATTCCACATCTCTCAAGTCATAGATGAATTCTATCATTATTGTGAATAATTTGTGTTTGTGAATAGCTATTATTTAATTTTAACAATCCTTGTTAAAACTAGTGCCAACTATTACTACATAAGGTTATGGTTCTTGAGCTGCTTCAAGTTCCATGTACCTCCCACTTGCTTTGTCATTAGAAGCTTGATTTCTACTGACTTAGCTTTCACAAGAGTAAAAGAACTTATTCTTGGCGGTTTTGCATATAATAATCTAAGCCACATTTAGAGTATTATACAAATAAGTATTTAGTATATTTTGGGTTTAGAAGCTTTAGTCCAACATTGGCTTCAAATACACAAAACATTGAGTAAGATGAGGATGAAGCCTTTCCATACTAAATCTTATAAAGTGTTTCATCTAGTTATTATATGGTATTTGTATTCAAGATATAATTAATAGTGATTGAAGTATTATCCCAAAAATATTAAAGGTGGATATTTCTACCGATTAGAAAGTAAATCATACCAAGTAAGATTTAATTCATCCTTTATTATCATTAAGGCCTTAGATGGTTCTTACCTGTTTGTATATCAACTTTTGAAACCTTCAACTAAGATTTCACAATTATTCTTTACCATGTAAAATATATTTAAAACTACTATAGTTGTTAATAAAGTTGATTTAGTATCTTGTGCTTAATCTCAGACATTCATTAGAAAGGAAGTCATACACCAAAATGTATAGTTCCTTAATCATTTTCTTTACACCTTAGTGAAAATATCATTAAGAATCCTCTTCATAAGGTTCACATATGTCAAATAAACTACATTATTTGCCTTCAAAGATCTCTTTCTTGAAGTTGGAATATGTGAATGCCATTTATATAATAAAGATAACAGTGTCTAAGATAAGTTTGATTTAAAACAAGTTTAAGTCAAAAGTGCTTGTATATAGAACTTGATTTTATTTATAAAATGTTAATATTTACTTCACAACTCTATTAAGATATCTAGTCTCATAAATAGAAGTTAATCATTTTAGAATATGAATATTATCGTTATGAAAAACAATCAAGTAAATGATCAAACATTTGAATAAAATATCTGAGACTTAAATTTATACATGCTAAATTAAAACATATTTTTTTCCACAAAAATATTTTTTTTACATTACAAGTAATTTATATTCTAAGCATAAATAATAAACTAAACTCCTAGAGTGTAGTTCCAACTTGAATGTATTCCGCTTGGTTACTCTTCAATAAATATTTGCAAGTTACAAATATTAGATTAACATTTAAGTACCAAGTACCTAAGTGTTATATGAAAAGTATAAGTTATATCTAGTAGATACAAGAAGTAGTAGTCTCTTCCAGACTATCTTTCCAAATAAGAGGAGTAAATCCTCTTCCAGTGTCCAGTTTCTTCACAAAAGAAACAAGATTCATCTATGTGGGCTTTAGTAGATTTATTGGGCTTAACTGTGTTCAATCCATAAAGCATAAGCCTCTTAGATCACACAAGGTGATTCTTTTAGCCTTTCATTATTCCAATGTTTTAAACTAGCTTTAAATAAAATATCACTGTTTTTATTTGAATATTGCTTGACCTGTTATATCATCAGATATATATATATATATATATATATATATATATATATATATATATATATGTTTAAATTATCCAAGACTTCCTAGAAGTCATGAATAACTATTCCTAGCTTGATGTTATAAACATCTTAAGCATCACAATGATGCCTTTACTAGGTATCATGTTTAGGTTTAATTTCTCAAAGCAAATAGTTTAGGATTAGGACCTTTAAGTGTATACAATTTCATATCTCTTATGATATTGTCTCTTACGACATGAACTCATTCATTGAAGTTGTATCTATTGAATGTTATTGTTTCATTAAGTCATTAATGAAAATGACAATACATGATAACGAGAAAGGATTATTTAACTACAAAATTTTAACAAAATTCATTTATTATTTTCAATATTTAATCTTCAATAATTAATACCCTTTTAATTTCCAAAAACATTAATTATCAAAGTCTAGAATCCAAGTTGCAAAACAAATAAATGGTTATATATCCTTTATCCCATCCATTTGAATTCAACCCGGTAGATATCGATTATCAATTATATCTCACTATATAAATCCTAGATTTATGGGACCACTAATAATAAATTTAATTAGACATATTTGATCCCATCTATGCCCCAGAACTCTCTTGCTTAGGTATCCTTTATCACAAAAGATTTTCGATCAAATTGTCCAATTTGAAAAACTTGTGTAATTGGCCTATAACTTGGTTATAGAAATCGCGAATACATCCCGACCATCAAAAGATAACACTAAGTGGTTAGGTATCCTTTATCCCACTAGTGCATACAAGAGACGTTCGAGTGTTCTTCAAAACGATTGCATTGATTTGAGGTTTGTAAAAAGGGTCTTTATTGTTGGAATAGTGTCTAAGGCTGTAACTATATTCGGTTGTGCATGGTCCTTTTGGGTTGCCTTCACCATAGCAACTTGATAGGATGATTTATTAAGAGAGAGTGAATATTATTAATATATTATGTGAATAATATAATGAATAATATATTGTTATTTGATTAATATAAGTCATAGAATTAATTAGAATTAATTTGGTGACTTAAAGAGATTAATTAAATAAAGGGGTATAAACTGTCAATTGTTTGATAGTTAAGCTTTGAACTATAAATCCATTTGGATATGGTTGGACGGATTCTAAGAGCTTTAGGAAAGCTTAAATCGTCCATATACTTATCTAAGGAATGGATTTGGATAGCCTTAAGAGAAGATTATCTGATAGGGACTTATCTGTAATCCTTAAGGAGTCTGCAAGTATAAATAGACCCCATGGCTGATGGAATTCGACACTTGACCTAAAGCAAGGAACCTCTGGTCGAAATTCCTCCCCTCTCCTCTCTCCTAAATCATTCTTATTGCTTTTGGTGTTTGTAAGCCATTAGAGGAGTGACACTTGTGACTCTAGAAGCTCCAAGACCTCAAGATCAACAAGGAACTCAAAGGTATGATTCTAGATCTGTTTCAATGTTGTTATTTAACCTAATTAGTAATTAGAAGACTTGGATTCAATGCATGTTTATTAGAAAGCCTAGATCCAAGCATTAGGGTTTTGCATGCGCACATAGGAAAGTTCTTATGGCAAAAACCCAACAGTAGTATCAGAGCCTTGCTTGGTTTTCTGTAAATTGTTGCTTGATTAACTGAAACAAACCTGCAAAATTCGAATTTTTGGTTTCTGAGTCATGGACTCGGCGAGTCTCAAAGTGGACTCGGCGAGTAGGCCTGACTCGGCGAGTCCATTTGTGCACTCGGCGAGTCCAGGCGTCAGGAATGGCCAGATTCGGGATTTCTTTGTGTTTATCCTATCTTAACTTACCATAAACTAATTAGATCAACATGAATTCGTTTTTCTGATAAATATAACTATTATCTTGATCTAATTAAGGGTAATTATCAACTAATTAAATATTTAATTTCCTTATATAATAATTAATTAATTATTTTGATTATTTTGGTAATTATCTTAAAAAGAAATCTTGAATAAATCAAATATAGATAATTAGGATATTAATTGTTAATTGGAATTATTTGTTATTTGATCCTCCATGTTTTAAATGTTTAAAACCTACCCTCATGTTTTGAAATTTACTTTTGTGATTAAAAGTTTTAATTTAGACAACTTAAATTTCAAACCCTAGATTTTAAAAGTTTTAAAATACAACCCTATACTAATATGATATTACTAGAATAATATATATATGTATAACTAAATGCTAGTCTTACCGTTAGTAGGCCTCATTCACGAAGCCGATCTATAAGGTGGGTATAAGGTTGCGGCCTATAAAATGGCGCTTAATGGGTGTACACTCACACCCACCGCTTGCTTGATTGGTGGAGGGTCGTTAGCCGAACGGGTAGGATAGGGCAACCTCATCCTCTCATTAAAAGTATAATAAGAAATATAAAGTAACTACATATATTTTTAAAATTTCCCAATCCTAGTTACTTTAGGAAAAGTGAATTGATGCAATCCCATGAAATTACACTTTGCACCTTGCTAAGATGTTAGTGGAGCGTGTGTGGTTTACCGGCACACTAATTGATTCTAAGCGAAGGTGGCAAAGGGTGATTCATTGTTTATCATAGTTCGATGGAGCGTGTGTGGTTTACCGGCACATCGAATAGGTGATTGTTACAATGAAGGCACCATGTGAATTTGCATGGTAATTCACACCCGCTTTGTGATCCTCGGCATCCCAGTCACAAACGAGAGGGGCATATCGAGATTTAAACATGCCATTGAATAGTTTCAATGAATCTCATCCGAACCTAGGAATTCTCAAAACACTTAGGACTAATAGTTTAGGTTTTTGTGATGGAGAATTAGTGAATCGTCATTCACTTACCTTCAATTTATTTGCATGTTAGATTACGGCATCCCTTTTCTAGTATGTAAATGTTATTGTTGGATCCTAGCCCTAATTTTCTTATTGGGTGATAATTAGGGATTCTTATTCTAATCTATCTTTGTCCTTTTCTAATTATAGATGTCAAACGCAAACAACGCTGCTGCTAGTTCTTTCACGTTGATGAGCCTTTGCCAAAAGGTCACCTTCGATGGAACGAAATTTAGCGAATGGATAAGATACATTCGCACCATTGCTCGCTATGAGGATAAGGAGTATGTCCTCGATGAGAAGCTCGAGAAAATCAACCCCGAAATTGCTACTCCCGCCGAAATCACCGCCTTTGAAACTCATGAGCGAGATGCAACGAAGGTACATTGCATCATGATCGCCACCATGAACTCCGAATTCCAAAAGTCCTACGAGGACATGTACCCATACGAGATGCATCAAGACTTATTGGAGAGGTATCACCAAAACGCAAGACAAGAGAGGTACGAGATTTTCACTAACATGATTTCCGCGAAGATGGGTCATGGAGAATCCCTTACCGTGCACTTGCAAAAGATGCAAAGGTATGTTGACCGCCTCCGCAAGTTAAATGTTGACTTCGGTGAAGACTTGACGATCGACATGGTGCTTCACTCTTTGCCTCCGATGTACAACCAATTTAGGATGACCTACCACATGAACAAAGAAGAGGTCACCCTAAGCAAGCTCCAAGGTCTCTTGAGGGTTGCTGAGAGCAACTTCAAGGACAAGTCTGTTGCACCCACTCCCAATCCGCCCGCTGCTCCTGTCTTGGCTATTGGACAAGGGAAGGGAAAGAAGAGGAAAGCTTCATCGAAGAACCATCGCAAGGTGAAAGGCCGAGATGGTGCCTCTACTAGTGGGACCAAAGTTGATCCCGCCAAGCCCTGCTCTAACCCGAAGGAGGCAGAGTGCCACCACTGCCACAAGATAGGACATTGGAAGAGAAGCTGCCCGGATTACCTGCAAGCAATCAAAGAAGGAAAGATCAAGCCATCTTTCGCAGGTATATATACAATCAAATCTAACGATTCTAATCATGCTATTTCTTGGGTTCTTGATACCGGTTGTGGTTATCACATTTGTTCTAATGTGCAGGGACTAAGAAGAAGTAGGGATGTGGAGCAAGGAAGGATCAATCTAATCATGGGGAACAGAAGATCGTCGCCTGTAACCAAGATTGGAGTGTATTCCTTAGTGCTTAGGAATAGTTTAGTTTTAGATTTGAACAATTGTTGCTATTCGCCAGAAATGGCAAGAAACATCATTTCATTTCATGGTTTATATAGACAAGGATTTAGATTTTCTTTTAATAATGAGAATGGTTCTATTTTGGCTTATCTAAATGGTGTCTTTTACTTTGAAGCTATACCATGTAATGGAATATATGAAACCGTTATGATTGTTGATAACTTAGGAAATGATGTTTTGAATATTGATTCTTCCACTAGTATGGATAAAGCATCCTTGTGGCATTGTCGTCTTGGACATGTCAACAAGAAACGCATAGCCCAACTCCAAAAGGATGGAGTGTTGGAGTCATTCAACCTTAGGGAAGATGACACATGCGAGTCTTGTTTGCTTGGAAAGATGACTAAGTCGCCTTTCACGAGTACATGTGAAAGAGGCGAGGGTCTATTGGACCTAATACATACCGATGTGTGTGGACCGTTTAGATCAACCACAAAGGATGGGAACCACTTCTATGTGACTTTTACCGATGACTATAGTAGATATGGGTATATCTACTTAATCAAGCAAAAGTCCGACACCTTTGAAAAGTTCAAAGAATTCAAGAATGAAGTGGAGAATCAATTGGGCAGGAAAATCAAGATGCTTCGATCCGATCGAGGAGGAGAGTACCTAAGTCTTGAATTCCACGATTATCTCAAGGAGTGTGGAATAGTTTCACAATTAACGCCTCCTAGGACACCGCAGTTGAATGGTGTGGCAGAAAGGCGTAATCGAACCTTATTGGATATGGTTCGCTCTATGATGAGTCGTGCTTCGCTACCAATCTCTTTTTGGGGGTATGCCTTAGAGACTGCCGCCCATATCCTTAACCGAGTCCCTACTAAGAAGGTTGCCAAAACACCTCACGAGATGTGGACAGGGAAGGCTCCCTCGTTGGCACATATCAAGGTTTGGGGTTGCGAGGCTTTCGTAAGACGAGATACTCACGACAAGCTTGAACCTCGAAGTGAGCGATGTATTTTCATCGGCTACCCGCAGACATCCTTTGGATATCTCTTCTATAGACCGAAGGACAATGTTGTCTTCGTTGCAAGGAGAGGAGTTTTCCGAGAGCGAGAACTCATAAGTCAAGGAGACAGTGGGAGGCAAATCGAGCTTGAAGAGATTCAAGAGTCGATAGATGAAGGAACCTCTACCGCTGGCACTCAACCCGAGGAGGAAACTCCGGTTGAACCGATTGACGAATCCTTACCTCTTAGACGTTCCGATAGAGTTAGAGTTCTACCCCAGTTTTATGGTTTTCATATTACTACCGAAGGGGACACGTATATTAGTGATGGTACACTAGTAAACCTCGATGAACCTAATAGCTATAAGGAAGCCATGGTAGGCCCGGAGTCTGCAAAATGGAAGGAGGCAATGGATAGCGAGATCCAATCCATGTATGATAACCAAGTTTGGAATTTGGTTGATTATGTGCCCGGACGTAAGACCGTTGGGTGCAAATGGATCTTCAAGAAGAAGACCGACGTGGATGGAAACGTACACACATATAAAGCACGATTGGTTGCGAAGGGCTTTACTCAAACTCCTGGAGTTGACTATGATGAGACCTTCTCACCAGTTGCTAAGATTAAATCTATTAGAGTGATGCTAGCTATTGCCGCATTTCATGATTATGAGATTTGGCAAATGGATGTCAAGACCGCTTTCCTTAATGGGAAGCTGGCTGAGGATGTGTACATGGCTCAGCCCGAAGGGTTTGTGGATCCGAAGCATCCGAATAGAGTGTGTAAGCTTGAGAAGTCCATTTATGGACTTAAACAAGCGTCTCGCAGATGGAATCTTTGTTTCGATGAGAAAGTCAAAGAGTTTGGATTTATACGAAGCGAAGACGAGTCTTGTGTATATGTCAAAGCCAGTGGGAGTGTAGTAAGCTTTCTCGTTCTATATGTCGATGACATATTGCTCATAGGAAACGACATCCCGACTCTGCAGGAAGTTAAGTCCTGGCTCGGGAAGTGCTTCGCTATGAAGGACCTCGGAGAAGCTTCTTACATTTTGGGAATAAGGATAGTGAGAGAAAGAAGTAAGAGACTAATTGGACTTAGTCAGAACACTTACTTGGAAAAGGTACTGAAACGTTTTAGTATGGAAAACTCAAAGAAGGGAGAATTACCAATACAAAGTAATGCCAAATTGAGTAAGACTCAAAGTCCGAGTACCGAAGCTGAGATAGCAGAAATGAGCCGAGTACCATACGCTTCCGCAGTTGGCTCAATCATGTACGCTATGACTTGTACTCGCCCTGATGTAGCCTTCGCTTTGAGCATGGTTAGCAGATATCAAGGGAATCCTGGCAAAGCACATTGGATTGCGGTGAAGAATATCCTTAAGTACCTTCGGAGGACAAAGGAATGGTTCTTAGTCCTCGGAGGGAGTGATGACTTGAAGGTGCGAGGGTATAGTGACGCCAGTTTTCAGACCGACAGGGAGAACTACCGTTCGCAGTCGGGCTGGGTCTTTACCCTAAATGGAGGAGCAGTGACCTGGAAGAGTTCCAAACAAGAGACCGTAGCTGATTCAACGTGCGAATCAGAGTACATTGCAGCGAGCGAAGCGTCGAAGGAGGCAATATGGCTAAAGAACTTCATCGGTGATCTTGGAGTCGTACCTGCCATAAAGGAGCCAATGGAGATTTTCTGTGATAACGAAGGTGCGGTTGCCTTAACCAAGGAACCGAGGGATCATGGTAGATCAAGACATATCGACAGAAAATATCACTTCATCAGACATCGTGTAGAAGAAGGACAACTCGTAGTGAAGAGGATATCATCAGAAGATAACCCAGCAGATCCGCTTACGAAGGGACTGAGTAGGGTTAAGCACTTACAGCATGCTAGGAGTATTGGGCTGAAGGATGATATTAGCATAGATTAGATAGTATTAGAAACATGTAATAGATAAATGTAAATTGACATTTGATGATTAAATAAAGGAGTTTTATTTATGAGCAATGGTGCTGTCTTATGTTAATTGTTTAGCTATTGTTTCACTTTGCATGTTTTGACTTCCAGAATAATTGAGTTTATTAGGAATAATCGAATTATTCAAAGAGTCCACAATCATTCATATGTTGGGAGTAGATATGAAAGAAGATTGTCATGAATTGGTGTGTAGAGTGTCTAAATGGTGTTAGACATAGCAAAGGATTGCTGCAACGTTCATGAGTGCTTATGAACTAGTTTTGAGCATTGGAATAAACCCGCGCTTGCTGGAATGACCTTATGGAATACGATATAAAAGGTGATCGCAAGACGATAATATCATATAGTCTTAAAACCTAGATATATGGTTTATTATTTGTTAATTGATTGTACATTGATAATGCGAAAACGCATCAGTAACTTGGTGTTATAAAACGTATTGTTGTGTATAGTTGGTTAATGAATAAGTAAATGCATATAAGTCGAAGTTTATCTGTAACTTTTATCTAAGAAGGTAAAAGCGATATCTCGGCCGCTCGATGATTTGATTTGACTTATGTGCCGGGCCCGGTCAGAACTGAATTGATGTGTTCGATTAAGTTCTATGTCGAATAAATCAGAGATCGAGAAACCTAAATGCTTGACTAACCATTCCATAGGATTGTCAGCATGATATCTAACAGAGGACTGTACGTTCCCTTATCTAAAGGACAAGATTGATTAGATCAGAGTTGACAGCGTCTTTGAGAGCTACGATTGCAAACCGAATTGTACTTGTATAGTTACTAGACTTATCCAAGTGGGAGACTGTTGGAATAGTGTCTAAGGCTGTAACTATATTCGGTTGTGCATGGTCCTTTTGGGTTGCCTTCACCATAGCAACTTGATAGGATGATTTATTAAGAGAGAGTGAATATTATTAATATATTATGTGAATAATATAATGAATAATATATTGTTATTTGATTAATATAAGTCATAGAATTAATTAGAATTAATTTGGTGACTTAAAGAGATTAATTAAATAAAGGGGTATAAACTGTCAATTGTTTGATAGTTAAGCTTTGAACTATAAATCCATTTGGATATGGTTGGACGGATTCTAAGAGCTTTAGGAAAGCTTAAATCGTCCATATACTTATCTAAGGAATGGATTTGGATAGCCTTAAGAGAAGATTATCTGATAGGGACTTATCTGTAATCCTTAAGGAGTCTGCAAGTATAAATAGACCCCATGGCTGATGGAATTCGACACTTGACCTAAAGCAAGGAACCTCTGGTCGAAATTCCTCCCCTCTCCTCTCTCCTAAATCATTCTTATTGCTTTTGGTGTTTGTAAGCCATTAGAGGAGTGACACTTGTGACTCTAGAAGCTCCAAGACCTCAAGATCAACAAGGAACTCAAAGGTATGATTCTAGATCTGTTTCAATGTTGTTATTTAACCTAATTAGTAATTAGAAGACTTGGATTCAATGCATGTTTATTAGAAAGCCTAGATCCAAGCATTAGGGTTTTGCATGCGCACATAGGAAAGTTCTTATGGCAAAAACCCAACATTTATATGTTTTATAATCCTAGTTTAAAAACATATGATATCATGGTTATTACATGAATATAATAAACCATGGTATCAATTTTCAAAAGAAAATCACTTTTAAAGGTTCTATATAAAAGCTAGTTTTTATATAATTAGACACAATTCAATTTTAATAACCGGTATTAAATTCGAATGCATTTGAACCTTTTATGTCTTTAATAAAACTTCATTTTATTACTTATATATTTGGAGTTTGTATAAATTATAAAAATCACCATTTAAAAAATTATAATTGTAAGTCCCCAAATATGCTTGTGTATCGATCAGATCCAATTGATGGTGCGGAATCCCAATCAATTGGATGATGCCAGATCAAAATAGAAGAGAAGAAGAAGAATAACTTGAATCTTTGATGTATTCAGTAAATACAATGATGCTCCATACATATAGTTCACACACTAGCTCTTCTCTCTTCTTTCTCTCTCACCTTAGAATATATACACTTAAACTCCCCTCCACTAATGCACTCCTCACCCACCTAACATCTATTTATATGAATATGGGGAACATGGGCCGTAAATGGGTTTACGACCGTAAACCTGTTTACGGTCGTAAACACCCACCTGACCGTAAACGAAACTGTAAACACTGAAAAATACATTTTCCTAGAAAAGTAAAGTATAAACCATAATTTTGACCCAACAATCTCCCCATTGGTTTATAGCTTTCTTTTCTTAATTGAGCCAACAAGCTCCCCCTAAAAAGTAGCTGGCTTTTCTTGTTAAACTTCATTTGGAGATTGGCTTCAACATTTATCTGCAAATTCTTCACAACTTCAAGATGAACTTGATGAATCTTCAATGAATGACTTCATCTTGAGCACTTGAGCTTTTCTTCAAGATTTGACTCTGAACGCACATTGGGTGAGGAGGCTTCTTATACTGATTCTTGAAAGATAGCGCTTTCAGCTTGAGAATCTTCAGAGATAACATCAGAGAGAACAAATCTTCTGGATCACTTCAGCAGGTTCATAGATAGTAGCAGACTGATTGAAGAGGCTTCAATGCAATCCGTCAAATAATCTTCAATTTCAACTTCACCTTGCTTCTGGGGTTGAAGGATTGAATGTTGAAAGAATAATCTTCATTTCTTGCTCCTTCGCATGATAATTCATCGATGCTTATGGATGAAGCTTCAGCTCAGAAATCTCGATACAGACTCCATGAGTCTCATCTACACCTGGATTCACTTTTCAAGACAAAACAAAACTAAAAGAAAACTTAGCACACAAACTAAAACAGAAACAAAAATATTTTTGGATTTTTGATTTTTATGAACAAGAAATAAAACAGAAATAAAAATATTTTTAGATTTTGAATTTTCTGATTTTGTTTGATTTTTGAATTTTTTTTCATTTCTCCCCCTAAATTTGTGCATAGAGGAAAACAATGAACAAATTTAACAAAAAGAAAAATATTTGGGATCAAAGTTGTGAGACAGCCTGAACTTGTTTATCAGTACCTTCACCTTCATGACTAGATCTGGTCAATTTCCGGTATTGTGGTCCACTTAAACACGAAGGATATCGATAAACTTTTCTAAGTAAACTATTTTGCTGACGACGACTATGGGTATTGTTGTCCACTTAAATTAAGCAACGAGATTTACAGGCAACTTCTTAAATGGTTCAATTTTAGTTGCACTAGAACGTGTTCCCCACTTCCCGATATACCCTGGTTATCAAGAACTTCCTGAGGACTCCATACTTTATGTGAGTAAACAATTATTAAGGAGGAAGTCAGATTTAGAGATAGATGCATATGTTGTGTCCCAGGTCAGATCTCTTTCAATCACGTAGAGGGGACAAAATATGACTAAATAGGATAGAGGGATTGAGAGGTAAAATGTTGCATATGCTGTGTCCCAGGTCGGATCTTCCGATCACACATAGGGGACATCATATGGCTAACAGATAGAAATAGTTTCATAGATAAGAAGGTGTGTAGAAATAGAGTTGCATATGTTGCATTCTAGGTCGGATCTTCCAATCACACTGAGGAAGCAACATATGACTGACAGATAGAAAGCTAGAAAATAATTTCCTACAAACTTACTTTATCAGAACCCCCCAGTCGCCCTATCAAAACCAGAATTAAGGACATTGTTGGGTCTGAAAGGTGTTGTGTCTTGGGCTCGTTCTTTAGTACATTTTGTCTCCGGATTGGGCCTGTCCATCCGTGAGTTATTTCTAGGGTTTAGTATTTATAGATGCTTTCATGCATCTTAGTACGTAAGATTTAGAAGTCGATTTTTTCAAAGATATTATCTTTATCGTTTGTAACCCTAATAGCCTCTACAGCGGAAGTTCTTTATCGAGCTCTGCTGAGGCTTGAATCTATTGAATCATTCGACATATTCTGATTCATTCTTGTGCTTGATATTACTGTTTATTATTTCTGTGATTAACCTGTTCAAAGATCTAAACGATCAAAGAGTTTCTTAACTCTTCAATTGGTATCAGAGCAGGAGACTGTGTAATTCATACACATCTCTTCTGTGAAAGAAGTGATTAGGTTTTATTCGGCATTTAATGATATTTATTGAGCCGTCACTCCATAATTGACGTATCTCATTATTTATTCATCTTGCCCTAATATTACGTATTACAAAGTATGATCATATAACAGGTTATACAATCAAGCATGGACGATTCTCAATCAAATCCCATTAACATCTCAAACAGTATAGGATCTACAACCAAGATTCCAAATCTCTACACTCAAGATTACGAGGTTTGGACGCACCACTTTGAAGACAACGTCATTGGATCTGAAGATAATGGGTATCTGATATGGGAAGCTATTATATCTGGCCCATTTGCTCATTCAGGAACATCCAGAATCATTAAAACTCAAAAGGAGTATAATGATTTGTTGAATGATGTGAAAGATGTTGCTCAGGACGAAAAAGAGAAGTTTCAGTGCAACATTAAGGCATTGAGACTAATTCGATTCGCTCTTCAATTTGACACGTTTAGATTGGTGAGTTCTTGCAGTACAACAAAGGAAATCCGGGATCGGCTGCGAGAGCTGTATTCCACAGATGAAGATCTGGAACACTCAATTCAGACCTTACTTCTATCTGAATTTGGAGAGTTCAAGCATAATCCTGATGAGTCTGTTATGCAAACATTTGATCGCTTCAATCATCTTCTCAACAAGATGATCAAACATGATATTCAAAGGAAGCTCATCGAACAGAAGGTCACTTTTCTGAATGGTCTAAAATCCAAATGGAGAGCTGTTGTGTCAATGGTTAAAGCACACGAGCAGTTCAAATCGTACTTGCTGGCGAAAATGGTGGGGATTCTGAAATCCCAAGAAAAGATAGTGCTGCAAGAGAAAAGCGTGCTTTCAAATCTGGGGTCTCTGGCGCTTCTATCCAAGGGTAAAAGTATAGAAGAATACGAAGAGGATCTAAATATGGGAGATCACGATCTGACAGCTAAAGACTATGCTATGATGGTGTCAAATCCTAGAAGATTCATCAAGAAAAGTTCCCTTCCAACAAAAATCGTAGTTGGCAGGGGAGATATAGTTCTGAAAAGGTGAAAGATGAACCGAAGGTTGAGGAATCGAAAAAGGAAGCGAAGGGTGAAGCTGACTCTGGTGTCAGTTGCTTCTACTGTGGTGGGAAGAATCACTACGCAAAAGATTGCGTGCTGAAGAAGATGGCAGAGAAAGATGAAAAGAAAGATGAAGAAGCAAGTCTGATGAAAAGACTGGAAGAGATAAAAAGGAAGAAAGCTGCTACTAATCCCTCTATGAATGCTCTTATTGTGCAGGGTTCGGTAGATGATGATGAGTTCGGTGGCGTGCAGGTGTGGTCGACTGACTCAAAAGATGATGAAGTGAGAAAGCCTTCTCATGGAAAGGCTTATGTTGCAAAAGGTGGTGAAGCTGATGGAAGATGTCTTATGGTGACCGATGTATCTCAGATGAGGGGATACAACACTGATGGTGGAAATGAAGAGGCCAAGGAGCGAGAGGACTTATGCTTTACAGCAAAACCTCTCAGTGTGCAGATCAGTGAACTTGATGAACTGATCAAAAAGGTACAATCTATTTTTGTTTCGTTTAAAATTCCACAAAAATCATATGAAAAGGAATTAAATAACTTGAATTCAAGAATTTCAAATCTAGATAGTTGTTTAACGCAAACACGGGTCACAAATTCTAATCTAACTGACCAAATAAGTAGGGTGTCATCCAAGAGTGAGGAGCGAAGGATGTGGATAGAGCAGAAAGAGTTGGAGCTGATTAAGTCTAGGGATGAAAACATTTATTTGCAAAAGAGACAATCTCAAATTGTTAAAACAAAGGAATGTTTTTTGTTTGATTGCCAAAAGGCTTTATGCTAACATTACTCAACTGCATCTAAATTGTGAAATAGGGCAGAAGATACATCGCATGATTCTACCCTTCCTTGAGTTTAAGGAGGATGAAATTGATGCCGAAGCATACAACTGTGAAAGTGTTGTATCTTCCAATGATGTTAATCATACTTACATGTATGGTCTGGACAAAATAGAATCTTTTATAAAGTCCAAAGACCATAAGGACATGCTTAAAAACCTATTGGATGAAAATGATAAGTTGAAACTCAGGATCAAAACCATACAAAAATTCGACTCATTGAGTACCAATTTGAGTTCAGAAAACAAAATTGATGTTGAAAACGCATCTGAACTTAATGAGGACGATGATATGAGTGAAATTTCTGTAGAGGACGAGGTTGACTGTTCCAAGTTCGTCAGGAGCGAACCTGAAAACCACAAAAACCTGATTTCTGAAAATTCTGTGGAATTCGCTCGTTTGTCCAAAACTAAGTCCCCAGTCCTTAAAGAAAAGGCCGTCGTGTTTCAGAAGGTTAGAACAACTCCCAATCAGGTGTATAAGGTCACAGGAGTAACCGAACATTAGACAGCCGAACTTACTGCCATATTGAACGAAGATAATACAGATGGCTGTGATGAGTTTTTCTGGTCAGCACCGATAGACAACGCAGACGAAACAGTTGGTCTATCGGAGCGAACATCCTGGAAGGCCAAAGTTAGATATGTGCCCGAACCTCTGAATAAGCCTACCAACTTTGATGTACCAAGTACCAGTGGCACAAAAGAGATTCCAGTGGAAGAAGTCACCTCCACAAGCGAAACCTGATTCATGAGGAGAGAACCGGTTGCTAAGAAGCCGAAACAAAAGGCAAATATTCATAGTCAACCGAAACAGGTGAAAAATCAAAAGCAGCAGAGAAACTTGAGATACAAGAAAAATCTCTCAGAGTGAAAGTAGTTTTGACGCTCCCAAAATCCTCACTACACTTACCATGACAAAGATTCTAAGTCAAAAAGAGGAGGAAACAAAAATCAGAAGAACCAGAGAAAAGCTTTCGATCCACGTAGAGAACAGAACCAAAAGGATAGGTTCAGTCCTGAAAGCAACAGCAACCGAAAAGCTAGTTTCGGTCCGCCAAATAACAACAGGCAAAGACCTGAATTCAGTCCATCAAGCTTTTACAATAAAAGACCCAGTTTCGGACAACCAACCAACAACACCCAAAAATCCAACTTCGGTTCATCATCAAACGGCTACCGAAGGTCCAGGTTCGGTCCCCCAAATGACCACAACCGAAAGGGTCATTCCGAACCTCATGTCAGGAAAGATTCTCATTCTAATTTATTTTCCTCTAATTCTTCACGTTCTTAATCTCCTTCTAAGCCCAATTCTGTTCCTACACAAAATTCAAGATCATCAAAGGATTTGAAAGGAAAAGGGTGATTTCCTCAGCTAAGGAAGACCGAAAGCAGACTAAAGTCCAAACACCAGAATCTGAATCCAAAATGCCTGCAACCAATTTTAATAAAATCAAAGTGTTTACTATTAAAAGAAAAGATGAAACAACCTTAATAAAATGAACATATCTCATTGATGTTTCTCTTACTATTCCTATTTCTGTGAAAGGCTCACGTGGACCCAAGAAACTTTGGGTTCCTAAATCTGCTTAATTTTTGCAGGTTATTAGTGACGAGCAGTTTGACGAAGAATGGTACATTGGCAGTGGCTGCTCACGTCACATGACAGGAAAGAAGGAAGAGCTAAGGGAGTTTCGATCACTTCAAAATGGTGGCAATGTCATGTTCGGTAACAACTCCTATGGAACAATAAAGGGTTATGGGATGATAACCAATGGAGATTTCACAATAAGGAAGGTGGTGTATGTAGAAGGGTTGCAACATAATCTCATCAGTGTATCTCAACTGGTGGGAGGTACCGGTCTCAAAGTTTCATTCGACGACGAAGGTTCAGAAATTATAGAGAAGAAATCCAACAAGGTTATTCTCAAATCAGATCAAAAAGGCGAAATGTTTCCTTTGAATCTCAGACCAATCAAAGGGAATCCTGCCATATGTCTTTTATCCAAAGCTCATTCAGACGAAAGTTGGTTGTGGCACCGAAGGCTTTCACATCTCAACTTCAAAGACATCAACAAGCTTGTCACCGGCGATTATGTTCGGGGTCTTCCATTTCTTAAGTTTGATCGTGAACACTTGTGCGCTGCATGTGAAATGGGGAAACAGAGTCGTCAAAGTCACCCATCGATTATAAACACAAAAGTTGTTGAACCACTTGAGTTGCTTCACATTGACTTATATGGTCCATCATCAATCGAGAGCATTGGCGGTAACAAGTATATTCTTGTTGTTATTGATGACTTCTCACGTTTTACTTGGGTATTCTTTCTAAAGCACAAATCTGAGGCGACTCCCAAACTGAAAATCTTTATCAAGCAGGTCGAAGTGCAACTGAGGAAAGTCGTTCGAAACATTAGGAGCGATATTGGACTGGAATTCAAGAACAAAGAATTCGAAGACTTCTTGGCAGAAAAAGGGACCAGTCACAACTTCTTAGCCCCTTATACACCTCAACAGAATGGAATCGTCAAAAGGCGAAACCGATCCTTGTGTGAGGCGGCCCGAACCATGCTAAGTTTTGCTTCTCACCCCTTATATTTCTGGGCTGATGCTATTGCTGCAGCATGTTTTACACAGAATAGGTCTTATCTCAACAAGCGTTTCTCTCTCACTCCTTATGAGATCATCAACAACAGGAAGCCGAATGTCAAATTCTTCCATATGTTCGGTTCCAAGTGCTTCATTTTCAACTCCAAAGAGCATCGCAACAAGTTTGATGTTAAAGCTGATGAAGGAATCTTTCTAGGATATTCTCTTACTTCAAAGGCATTCAGGGTTTTAAATAAATGTCCTAGAAGAATTGAAGAAACCTGTTATGTGACGTTTGATGACAATTACGTCAAGAAACTAAAGACTATCGAAGAAGCAATTGGAGAGATTTTATCTCAAACAGGTCAAGTCACAGCCTCAATTGCTAATTTATTTGATCTGTTCGTAGACTTATTTGATGAACCTGAGAAAGCCACTCTCTTGGAAGCCAAGGCAGCAGACAACAAAATCGATCATCTGAAGCAGATTGTTGAAGATGCAGCCAAACAAATGGGAGAAGAAGGACCTCAGCACGACACTTCAGTTGAGGGGGAGAATCAATTCTCTTCAAAACCACAGGACTCACAAATTCAGGGGGAGAATCCAATCCCTGTAACACCCGAAAGCCCGGCTACACCCGAAAGTTCTGTAGCACCCGAAAGCCCGGCTACACCCGAAAGTTCAGTAGCACTTGAAAGCCCAAATCAACCCGAAGGTCCAAATGATTCATCATCTGTCGAGGGGGAGAATTCCGATATGTTCTATGATGATGATATTCAATCAGAGTTGGAAGAAATGGTCAATGTTGAATTGGATCCATCCTATGATCCAAACTTTCCTCCACTCACCAAATGGACCAGAGATCATCCTGTATCTCAGATAGTGGGTAATATATCTGAAAAGGTCCTTACTCGATCTCAAGTGAAGGCAAAGCAAACTTCCCTATTCTCCAAAGTAGAGTTCTGATGTTTAATTCTTTCGTGTCCAAAATTGAGCCGAAGACCGTCAATATTGCTCTTGATCATTCTGATTGGGTTCAAGCAATGCAGGATGAACTCAATGAGTTTGAAAGAAATAAAGTCTGGCGTCTCATTCCAACACCGAAAGATGCCTCAGTCGTTGGTCTCAAATGGGTATTCAGAAACAAAATGGATAAGGAGGGTAATGTGATTCGAAATAAAGCTCGTCTTGTGGTAAAAGGATACTGCCAGGAAGAAGGGATTGATTATGAAGAAACATTTGCTCCGGTAGCAAGGATGGAATCTATTAGAATATTTCTTGCCTATGCTGCACACAAGAACTTCGAGGTCTACCAAATGGATGTGAAGTGCGCTTTTCTGAATGGGGAACTTGAAGAAACGGTTTACGTGGAGCAACCTCCTGGTTTCGTGAATGAAAAGCATCCAAATCATTGCTACATCCTAGACAAGGTAGTTTATGGTCTGAAACAAGCACCTAGGGCATGGTATGAAACACTAACTAAGTTTTTAAAGATGTCTAAATTCAAACAAGGTTCGGTTGACCCAACCTTCTTTCGTAAAAAGGAAGGTAACCACCTTATGATAGTTCAGATCTATGTCGATGATATCATCTTTGGATCAATGAATCCTAGCTTAACAGCTGAATTCAGAAAGCTGATGGAGACAAAATTTGAAATGAGCTCAATGGGTCCGATTAACTTTTTCCTTGGTTTAAACATTAGACAGGGACCCGAAGGCATCTTTATCAACCAGGAAGCATATACCAAGACTCTTCTTGCTAAATTCGGCATAATGGGAGATTGAAAGGCAAAGTCCCTATGGCGTTCGGCACCAAGCTCACACCATCCTTGGAAAAACCAGCAGTCGACATAACGCTATACCGCCAAATGATTGGTTCCCTGATGTACCTCACAGCTAGCAGGCCTGATATAATGTTCTCTTTGTGCTATTGTGCTAGGTTTCAAGCGAATCCTCGTGAACCACACATGCTAGCAGTGAAAAACATATTCCGATATCTGAAGCGAACCACCTCTCTCAGTCTCTGGTATCCCTTAAACTCAGGTTTCTTTGTTCAAGCCTACTCAGATGCAGATCTTGGAGGATGTGGTTTAGACAGGAAAAGCACTACAGGAGGCTGTCAATTCCTCGACGGGAAGTTGGTGAGCTGGCAATCTAAGAAACAAACATGTGTTTCTCTGGCTACAGCCGAAGCAGAGTATATTGCAGCCACTTCTTGCACATCTAAAGTGATTTGGATCCAAAGCCAACTCCGGGATTATGGACTCAACATGAAAAAGATCCCACAATATTGTGACTCAGAAAGTGCAATTAGGATCTGTCATAACCCCGTGAAACATTCCAAAACCAAACACATTGCATTGAGGTATCACTTCATTAAAGATCACGTGGAAGATGGAAACGTAGAGATTCACTTTGTTCGAACTACTGATCAACTGGCTGACATCTTCACGAAAGCCCTTCCTGAAGCAAGTTTAAATAAAATTCTACAAGGACTAGGTATGATGGAATCGGAGTCAGTACCAAAAACTCATTCTCAAAACTAAAAGTTGGAAGCGAAATGAACCAAACGTTCGGTCTATTTCGGGTTCGGTTCGCATGGGTACGGAAATGAACCGAGCGCTCGGGTTCGGTCCCATTGTACTTGTCTTCGCTTATCACTAAAAGGTAGTTTCTTTGGTTGTAAACTTTTTGTACACTTATTTCCCAATTAATTTTCTTTTTCAAATAATTTTTTTTGAAACCGAAATGAATCGAGCGTTCGGTCTATTTCGGGTTCAGTTCTAAATTTTTTTTTGTTTGTTTTATTTTTGTTTTTCTCTTTGAATCAAAATTTCATAAACTCCAAAAATATTTTTTTTTACTTCTGTTCGTTTTTACCATTTGTGGATGATCAATAGGGCATGTATCATTCTCACACCTTTTTAATAACTTAGTGTCCCTAGAAGCATGCTGCTGCATGTTGTCCAAAGCCTCAACTGATTCTGAATAAAGCCTTACTGACTTGGTATATACAAACCTTGTTTTCCCAATTAGGCTATTATATTTATTCTAATCATGAGCTACCTTACTCTCTTCTCATATGAGATAAGAGTTTTCTGCTTCGTCCTTATTTTAAATAGCAGAGATACTTTGGTCTCTTTACACCATCTCCAATATTTTTCTCCATCCTATTCGCTTCATACACGTAACCCTTGAGACTCTCAGAAATTACCACTGACGTTTATGGTTACACAATTTCTATGTCTATGATCTTAGCTTCGTGCCACTACGTGCTAAGTGAAACCCACAATTCAATACCTACTAAGCATTAATGGTGAACAATTAAATTTACTCTAGTTTTCACTCATGAATTAACGAATTCACCCAAGTGGTTGTACCATGAAATCTCTAATTTTTCTTTTTGTGTGATTCTTAAGAAATTGTTAAATACCATAACATTTCATCCATTAGAATCCAGTTTTATTTTTTTTTGAGATTTCACTTAAAAGTATTTTCAACATGTCACTTAAATTCTGTTCACACCTACTTGTTCAACAGACCACATTGGTCTCACAAGTACTTCAGTCGATTTTTGTCTTATGTCAAGATCAGGAATTTTGAACTGAAGCGAAAGCCTCCCAAATTAGCCTTATTAAAAGATGCCTTTCAACACTTCTTAATTAGTGTCTGATCGTAATTCAACGGGAAACCACACAAGCACTTTAAGGTCTCTCTTGACTTTGAAGGAAGAGATTCGTGCCCGGGATCCACTGTTTCGTGTCTTTACTGACATCACAATTTCCCACATATGTGTTGCTTTATTTCTTTTTCTTTCACACTCTATGCACGAAAATCTTTTTGATTTTCCATAACTCAGGTTTCATTACTGTTAAGCTATTTTTAGCTATGGGATTTAATGTTATAAATGAGATGTGGTTAGTATTGTTACACGTGCTTCTCTTGCTCTATGACGACAACTCATACTAAAAGGAGAAGTTGCTGACTCAGCCGAAAGTCTAATCGCTTTATCATTTCAAACGGCGCTTGATGAGAAGGCGTGTGAAGCGGAATCATTTTTGGTATTTCAAACGGCGCTTGATGGGAAGGCGTGTGAAACGGAACAGTCTTTCTTTCTCTTGCGTAATCATCGAGGTTCTAAACTGTCACGCGTCAATCACCTAAGGAAACGCTTCGTTTTTTTTGAAGATTTGGGAACAGATTCTTCTCTCTCTTCTAACCACGGTATAAAAGGTAAATTCTACAGTCCTTTACCTCTTTACTGCACCAAATATTCAGAGAGCAAGAAACGATCACTTTCTCCTACTGTTCATCATCTTCCCGAAAAACTTCTCTTCAATGGCGGACTCCTCTTCAGTTCATGCTACCTCCCACATTCTGCCCATCCGTCCTCAACAAAGCCTGATTATTGATCTCACCCCACAAGTCTACGATGCTTTCATGTTCCCAATCGTGGAGTGCCTCAAGTACTCTCCACTGGTTCCAGCACTGACCAAGGTCGAACTCGTTCCAATAGAGTGTTTGTCACAAATCTTCTCAACAGCCCACTATGACAAGTCTGTCGATCGAATCTTCTTCGACATTCTTAATAACACGTCCTCCATATCCAAACAATGATTTTGTTCTCTTTTAGGGTTTGAACCTGATGAGTCTAGGGTTAACCCTGAATCTATTCCCGTGGGACAGCTGTTCTCCATGTTTTACAACATGGGTTACACTGAAATTCTGACCACAGTTACAAAGTTCAAGAAATCATGCTTACCTCCTCAGTGGAATGGCTTCTTCACTGTGTTGTTCAAAGGGCTATCGGAACATAGTGCAGGTTCAGATGGGGCGAGCCGACTATTTATGACAATTCTCTATGGGTTGTACCACGGCATCAATCTCGATTATGGATCGATTTTATGGAAGCAACTGATTCAGAGTATTGCGTCCACTTCTCGCCATTCTGAAATCTCTTATGCCAGATTCTGGACGCTGGTCACAAAGTGGGTGATGGACAAGTATCATGTCCCTGTTGTTGCAGATTCTCCACTCACCTCGATAGGAGCTTTCCACACTATGAAGATCATGGTGTTTGATTCCTCTAAGTTTCAGTTCATCGGCTCAATCCCTGAGTCAATGTATGCATGTGTTCCAAAGGACAGTCGCATCATCAGAACTTACAAGGAGTTTCGTCGCTCAGGTCCCAGAGAGCTCACTCCTGAAATGATTCAATTAATCCATGACGCTGACAGGCCTGCTCCTAGGGGAAAGAAACAAGACAAGGGAAAGGACAAGAATGTTGTCAAAAAGGAAAAGGGTCCTTCTCCAAAGAAGCACAAACCATCCAAGGCAGCTCAATCCCCTCCACCAAAGAAGAGGAAGACTCAGCCCAAGCGTAAACTTATTCTTTCCTCCTCCTCCAGTGAATCTGAGGAAGAGAGTTCAGACTCCGAAGAGTCGCTTCGAGGTAATACTCCTCCACGTTCGCCTTCCCCTGAGGTACCTATTTCCTCTAAACCCGTCTCTCCTCTACCAATCTCCATCTCTATTTCCATTCCCCCCATAACCTCCACTACTCAAATACCACCCACCTCTATCCCTGTACCACCTCCTATTTTCACCGAAGCTACCACAACAACCACCGCTGGCGTTCGAACCAACGTATCTAATACGGGGGCTCCTACTTCAGTACCCGAACCTACTCCCACTACCGAACACACATTCCCACCCGAACCCACTACCACAACCGAGCCTCCACCTTCGCCTTCATCTCCCGATCAAACAGCATAAGATGATGAACCTTTTCTTGGAGGAGAGGACATGACGTTTGACTCGGTCTACTATAGTCCGTATCAAGTCCAAAGTGATGATGACGATGATGCTCCAGTCACCAAGAAGCATCTCAAGGAACTTCATGAGAAAATCGATAATCTCATTGCTTCCTCCTCCTCTTCCTCTCGGTCCACTATCTCAGAGACTGCTATTCAGGGGCTCATTGATTCGGTCGCCAAGGCTCATGAAGCCTCCATTAACTCTGCCACTGCCGCTATCGACGCTTCTACCAAGGCGTGTGTTGCTGCGACTGAAAAAGTAGAAAAACTATTTGTTGATGCTAATTCTCTTTTGCAGTCTTTAAAGGGAGCCGCTGACTCCAATGCAGAGAAGCTTGACTTTCTTGTCAACAAGTTGGCCACTTTAGTTGCCTCCGAACTACAGTCCTTTGCCAGTCTCTCAACGATGACAACAAATCATTCCATGCGACTGTTGAGGAACGCTTGACAAAGTTGCAAGACGATCTCGCTTCAGAGAACTCAGTGATGGATGCTCTTGCTCGCAAGTCCACTGCTCTCAAGGTCAAGAGTCTTCATCTTTTCCAATCTGAAAAGGAAGTTGCATCTCTTCGATCTGAGCGTGAGGTTATCTCATCGTGTGTTTCGGATGTCCATGCTGCCCTCTCCAACATCATTGAAGCACATGATCCTATCCTGAACTACTCAGTGAGGCGCACTCTAGCAGAGAAGCTTGCTCCTGCCCTTGCCCTACTAAGCAAACTTGAAGGGCTTCTTCAGTTCGTGGCCCATCCGAAACAAGGGGGAGAATATGTGTCTCAACCGCCTCCCACTTCCACAACAACTAAAGAAACCGAACCTCCTCCAGCAGGTCAAGCCTCAGGTTCGGGTGTCAAAGATAAAGGAAAGAATATTGCTGAAGACAGTGATGATGATGATGATAAAGCGACCATCGCTGATCTCTTGAAGATACAGGGTCGTGAAAAAGATGCTGACATGAGCGCTTGCGTTGCCAGAGAGTTTGAGGCGAACGAACGAAAAATGAAGGAGGCTCATGATCTTCTTGAGAGTCAAAAAAACTCTTTTTCCTCCGTGGACTCTTGAGAAGCTTATAAAAGAAGCAATTGAAACTCCCAGCATCTTGTGGCTCGAACTAGTGATTTCCTTGGATCGGATTAATTCTGTCGACTCTCAGTTCGATATGCCACTGACCTGAAAGGCCTTCATCTTCCATGCTTTTGATAATGTTGCTGATGTTCCTCATCCTCATCCAAAGGTTGATAGGGAGCTTATTGAATTTTATCTGAGGTCTGCTCAACCTCAGTATCAGACATGGAGTGCTCAGAAGATCATCAACGTTCGGGTCCTCAAACCGTTTCGTGAGGGGAACTTCACGAACGTTCGGTTCAAAGTGCTGAGGGGTTCTACTAAAACTGAACATGCTATATCACTTGCTGATCTTCCCAACATGAATCCACATGAATGGATTATTTTGCATAACATACTTCTCACCAATGAAGATGAGTATGAGCCTATCATCGATCACTTCAAAAGGATGCTTGTATGCTACATCATGGAAGTTGCCAAGATGGATCAGGAGATCGCAAGTATCTTCAAGAAGAAACCTACTATCTCTCCTGTTGGCTCTGCTAGTGATTTGAACATGATGCGGAAGGGATGAATCGACCCGAAGCGGAATTCTGTCATGTTCACAAGGAACGAAGGCCAAAAATGCCTGTTCGCTTTGGCATCCAGAAGTAAGATAAACTCGGGAGTATAGAGAAGAAAACTCAAACCGTAAGTCACCGATTGAATTTGCATCCAGAAGGTCTGAGAACAGCACACATAATAACCGAACAAATCCGAAAATTCTTCATGTTGTTAAGCACAAACCCCATGAGTGACTCCTTCCTTTCTTCCCTTCCCGGAAAGGACACATACTCTCAAACAAAATTCCGAGTGGTGTATAGTTGAGAGATGCCTCCTATCATGTGCCTGGAACAACCACTACCAACATACCGAAGTCTGATGATATGCGTCCATAGCTGCTCCAACACAAAGCGGGATCAGTCGGTCTTTGGAACCCAATCCATTTTGAAACTGGGTCGACCTTTTTCATCATTGCAGGGTACTCTCTCCCATGACATATCCTATTTATCACAAACAGAAGATGAAGAAATATTAGAATCGTTAGAGGATTTGGGAGAGTGAGCCTTTGGAACCCATTTGTAGTTGGGTTTAACCCATTTCTTTTTCGATCTGATGGGTGGCTCAGTACTTGCTTTGAACTTGAAGTCGATCGTTGAGATGACTTTGATTTTGGCTTAACTAGAGCTTCTCTTGGATTGGACTTCTTGGCCGACATTCCCTTCTTACCTTAGGGATTTGGATTCTTGAACTTGGAAGTTTGATTCTTGGCCTTTTGTGCGTTCCATTCACCATTGCGCGATTGTGACCTGGAAGGGTTTCTTTTGAAGTATCTCCCACTTGGTGCGTTCTACCAGCCTTGTGCATAGTAGGGAACGTATGCACGATTAGGACAATTTTTGGCAATGTGTCCAGGTGTTCCATAGTGAAAGCTTGTCTTTTTCTTCACTGTGAAGTTGTTTCTTCCTGCCCCTAGTGGCGTATCCTTGCCTTGTCTCTGATTGATCCCACATGCACACTTGCATCAGACACTCTGTTTAGCTTGAATTGGTGGCCTGTATTTACCAACAGAGGGTTGATTAGAAGCAACAGATTCAGAGTTCAAGGGGTCGTTTGTTTGTTCAGTAGAGTTCTCCTTGTTCTCATCCTCTATTACTTTGCCTGCACAGAAAGTAGAAGTATTAGTATCTTTCATCTCAACATCTTCAGTTGGCCCTGATAGTTCCGTCTTAACTGAAGTTGGTGCAGGGGGTTGGCCATACTGAGCAGGTGTCTCTATCTCATTGGTCTTAAGGGGTGGGTTATAGTTGTCATTAAAAGGAGGTGGAACACTGTGATACCCTAGACCCTTGGTTTGATTATCTTTAAACTCAATTGTTTTTCAACTAAGGACTCGACTGTCTTACTTGAAGCAGTATAATTTTTGAAACTAACATCTGTTTTTCCACACTTAATTTTCAAAGTGTCAAGTTCTTCAGTTACAGCAGCAAGTTTGCTTTTAATGTGATCGTAATTTTCACACTTTTTGCTATAATCTTCTTGAAGCTTTCGGAAATCCTTGATTTTCGTTTCTAATTGTGCTTTTAAAGATTTCTGACCTTTCCTAAGTGTATATCCTTCATATTTAAGGTCCTTATTTTCTCTTTTTAGCAAATAAATTTGTTCACGAAGAAATTTAATTGTAGTTTCACAAGATGGAGTACATGAAACTTCATTGACCGGGATGATTGAGGAATTCATTTTTTATTTTTTTTATTATATTTTATATATTTTTATATATTTTGTTTGAATTTCCCTTTGACTTAAAAACCAAGAAAGTCAACCTTAAAAATCAAAATTAAAAAGTCAAACTCAAAAAGTCAAACTTAAAAGTCAAACCGAAAAGCTAAATTTGAAAACTTGAAAGATAAATGTAAAAGTCAAAGGTCAAACTAGAAAAGTCAAAGTCAAAATTTAAGTAAAAAGTCAAAATTAAAAAATAAAATTTTTGGGTTGAAAGTGGAATTTAAAAATAAAAGAAATTGATTTTTGGGGTTGAAATTGAAAAAAATGCGAAACTGGAACTGAGAAAGCGAGTCTTTAAGAATTAAAATGGAAGTAATGGAACAACATGGAAGCTAGAGGAGTTGGTAAGGCGTGTGGCTCAGTTGGGAGGAGACCCGGGTTCTATCCCCGACACCCTTAATTTCGATTCCTAATTTTTTATTTGAAGCGCACTGCGAAGACGAAAGTTGCTGATATGCAAGGACGAGAATGTAGCGAAGCGAGGACGAGGTGCGAACTTCGGACACTATGCGAGGCTGACCATGAATCCGAGGCGAGGACTGGAAACGTCGACCGTACACGTGCGATGCTGCTGCTGGCCGTGAACTCCGAACCATACACGTGCGATGCTGACTGTAAACCGAGGACCATAAACTCGGACCGTAAACCGAGGAAACCCTAACTGCTGACCGTACACGCCGCCACCCCCTCGCTGGTTACGACCATAAACAATGATTTTTGACTTTTTAGCTCCAAATCTCGATCAAAAACCCATTTTTATCAAAAAAAAAACGAAGAACAAACCCCCCTTATTTTGCTAAGATCTATCCAAAAATGCAAAAATCCTTCCAAAATAAGATCACAACCAAACTCTGATACCAATTGTAAGTCCCTAAATATGCTTATGTATCAATCACATCCAATTGATGGTGCAGAATCCAATCAATTGGATGATGCCAGATCAAAATAGAAGAGAAGAAGAAGAAGAAGAAGAATAACTTGAATCTATGATGTATTCAGTGAATAGAATGATGCTCCATACACATAATTCACATACTAGCTGTTCTCTCTTCTTTCTCTCTCACTTTAGAATACACACACTTAAGCTCCCATCCACTAATGCACTCCTCACCCACCTAACATCCATTTATATGAATATGGGGAACATGGGCCGTAAATGGGTTTACGACCGTAAACACCCACCTGACCGTAAATGAAACCGTAAACACTGAAAAATACATTTTCCTAGAAAAGTAAAGTATATAAACCATCATTAAAGGAAAAACTAAAACTTTCATGACACTTTTTAGAAAGTATCATCTTTCTGTTCAACACCTCTTTAGCTAATGTGTAGCATTGATGACACTTTTCAGAAAGTGTCATGTTCTGCCCAACATATGTTAAACTCGAAATTGCTTCCTCTTATCTTCGAAAAATGGCTCAGACTTCATTTCTTGCTACATCTTTGTACAAATAAACTATTTCTAAAAACTAATCTATTACTTTACAAAAATAAGCAAGAAAACTAATATATTTAATTTATTACATACCATATGAATAAATAAATTATTACAACCATTTTATAACAAAAATAACCAACACAACAACATAACAACACATTGGTCTATGGCTAGTTTATGCTCATCATATACATCAATATACACATCAAAGAACCTTTGTTTTTCTAAGACAACTTTAAATGACAAAAGATGAATGAAACTTTTTTCACATAAAATAACAAAAAAGTTGTCATAGAAAATATGTATGAACTTCTTTTTATACAAAAACAAGTTATCCATATTCTCCAAATAATAAGATTTCCAAAAATAAAAAAATCTAACTAAACTTGCAAGGTGGCTCTGATACCAATTGTTGGCTTTTAGTTCAAAAATAGTTTCATAAACTAGAAAAATATGGAAACGGAAGACTTTGATTTTTGAAATAACATAAACATTTTATACCCACCAAGGATATTCTTGCAAGTTATAGAAAGATTAAAACACCAACGAAATAAGAGGTGAAGAAATAACAACCTTTGTAGCTCTTTGGGTCCTGTCGGGAGGCTTGGAAGTAGATGAAGAATGTGGAACCTTTGAGACACCAACAATGAATCAACTTGATGTAGATGCTAGTCCAAAATTCTTAATGAAACATCCCAAAGATACAACCCAATTAGACGGAAATTTTTCGTGAGTTTTTGCGGAAATATTGGTATGGTTAGAAAGCCCTCAAGGAGAGAAACAAAACCTCATGCTCGGAATCTCCAATGGTAGCCGGAGTTGGCCGGAAAACGCGAAAGAAGGTAGTGGTGGGTGGTGGTGGCGCCCGAAATTCCGGGCACAGATCGGATCGAAATTTGGGTGGGGTTTATAGAGGATGAAAAATGGTGAAGAATGGCGGTGGTTTCATGAGATTCCGACCGGTAAAACTCCGGGAAAATGGATTTTTGTGAGTAGTGGGTTATGGAGTTCTTCAAATTCTAGAGAGAAAATGGGGGATTTTGTTAGGTTAGAATGAAGAAGAAGGGTGCTGGAGGAGTTTAATCTATGGTCAAGAAAGGTCAAACCCGGGTCAATGTTGGTCAACTCATTAAACCCCTTGGTCAACGAAAGTCAAAGCAGTCAACAGCTCAAAAGGATCAATCAAACGACCAACATGCGGGCAGGGCGCAGGTCGCGTGCTGGCCGCGTCTACTTGCTCGAAAAATACTTGAAGCTCTCTGATCCCACACGCGGGTTGGACTCGGGCTGCGGGTACTGATGGGCACAAAAAAAATTTCTAAGCGTTATCCATGCGGGCAAGGCTCGGGCCGCGTCCAGTTGCTGGAAAAACTTCTGAACCTTCTGATCCTTCACGCGGGTGTGGCTCGGGCCGCGGGCTGGCCGCGGTTACTGAATGATAGTTGGATCAATGAGCTACGCGGGCCGCACAAACATTAAGCCTCCAAGCCACGTGGGCCGCGGGTAGTTCTGTACTTCAAAACACTTAGATTTTCCACCAAACTTGATTTTTAAGCCAAAACGATCCCCTTAAGGTCCAGTTTCAAAATTTTGACAAAATTTGGAATAAAATGAGGAATAAGGTATGAAGCCTTTCAAAATTTTATTATTATAATTTTTTTTTTAAAATCCCAAAAAAAACGCTTTGCAAAATGATTTATTTGAATTTGAAAAAGGGTGAAAGCACATTGCTTTCCAAAAATGCCCTTCTTTAACATCTTTGGTGAGACGTCTTCCTGGCTTGTTTCAACACATTGGGACATCTAAATGGACGATTTCAAGAGCATTAGCACTGAAACCTTCATAGAATGGCTTCAACCGGTGCCCATTGACTTTGAAAATTTGTCCCGTCTTTTCACTTTGAATTTCTACCGCCCCATGGTCAAAGGTCTTTATCACAACAAAAGGTCCAATCCATCTTAACCTTAGCTTTCCTGGAAATAACTTCAATCGTGAATGGTATAGTAAGACCCTATGCCCTGGTTCAAAATGCTTCCGGGTGATGGACTTGTCATGGAAGAGCTTCGTTTTCTCCTTATAAATCCTTGTGTTTTCATAGGAGTCGTTTCTCAATTCTTCTAGCTCTTGGAGTTGAAGTTTCCTATGCCTTCCCGCCTCGTCAATGTTGAAGTTGCATTGCTTGACCGCCCAAAATGCGCAGTGCTCTAATTCGACGGGAAGATGACATGGTTTTTCAAAAACCAGTCTGAAGGGCGACATTCCTATCGGGGTCTTATAAGCGGTCCGATAGGCCCATAAGGCATCGTCAAGTCTCAAACTCCAATCCTTCCTTGTCGGATTCACTGTTTTCTCTAGAATAGACTTCACTTCACGATTCGAGACCTCCGCTTGACCATTCGTTTGAGGGTGGTAGGCGGTAGAGACACGACGGTTCACGTTGTACTTCTTCAATAATGCCTCCATCATTTTGTTGCAAAAGTTTGTCCCTATATCACTAATCAAAGCCCTAGGCACACCAAATCTCACAAACACATTAGATTTTAAAAACTCGATAACTGTTTTGGCATCATTCGATCTTGTGGCTTTGGCCTCAACCCACTTAGAAACGTAGTCAACCGCGAGCAAGATGTAAACGTTGCCAAACGAAACATGAAATGGGCCCATGAAATCAATCCCCCATACGTCAAAAATTTCACAAACAAGGATTGGATTTTGGGGCATTTGGTTCTTTTGCGAAATGTTTCCCGTCATTTGACACCGTTGACAACTTTTGCAAAACAAGTAATAGTCGCGTGACATGGTCGGCCAAAACAGTCCACATTCAAGAACATTTCTCAAGGTTCGGCTAGGTCCGAAGTGTCCCCCACAAGCAAATTCATGAAAAAATTGCAAAATAGATTGATGCTCTTGTTGGGGTACACATCGCCTAATGATTTAATCGGGACAATGTCCACAAATAAGGTTCATCCCACACATAGTGTTTTGCATCACTCTTGAGTTTGTCTTTTTGAGCATGTGTGAATGTGTCGGGATACCTTTTTGTGACCAAAAATTTAACGATATCAGCATACCAAGGAATAGATTGAGTAAGAGAAAATAGATGCTCATCCGGAAACTCATCCCGCAAAGGGAAAGGAGTTTCATTTGAAGTGATCCGGCTTAAGTGGTCGGCAACAAGGTTCTCGCATCCACCCTTGTCCCGAATTTCTAAGTCAAATTCTTGCAACAATAAGATCCATTAGATGAGTCTTGGCTTTGCATCTTTCTTTGTCATCAAGTAATTAAGTGCTGCATGATCCGAATACACTATGACCTTGGTACCAAGAAGGTATTGTCTAAATTTCTCCAAGGCGAACACTATGGCTAATAGCTCCTTCTCCATGGTAGAGTAGTTGCTTTGAGCATTGTCTAGTGTCCTTGATGCATAATAGATCACGTGGGAGGCCCTCCCATTCTTTTGACCCAAAACGGCGCCTATCGTATAGTTGCTTGCATCACACATGATCTCAAAGGGGAGATCCCAATTTGGTGGTTGCATGATGGGAGAGGATGTAAGCAACTATTTGAGCTTGTCAAAAGCTTCTTTTGTAACGCCTGTGTTTCTGGGCTTGCCATTTTTAGCAATGTAATAGTCTAGGTTAACCTTTGTAACCCATTTTGAAATAATAGAAGTATATTATTTGAGTATTTTGTGTTTTGTGCTTAATTTCTTAAAATATGTGGTTTGATTAATTAAGAATAAAAATAAGCGTCAAAATTTAAGTGTATAATAAACTTGATATCTCTGGATAATGTTGTAGTAGTTGAAACGAGGTTTCCGAATATATATAGAAAGCCTAAATCTGACTTCGTATGAGGAAGTTATGATTTATCGAAGTTTCGGCTTAGCGGTATGCAGCTTGAAATACTCGATTTGAGATCGAGCGGTTTTTAGCCAAAGCAATCTAAACGAGGATCAAAGGTCTCGTTGTTGGTATCGAAACGATGAAAAGTTAGGCAAGAACGGACGTCAAACAAAGAAGTTATGAATTTATAACGAAGTTTTTCTGTCCCGGCCTACTAAAAATAAATAATAAAAATAAATTTAAAATTAGTCGACGGAGTCTAAACGAAAGTTGTAGAGCGTAGTCTCACCTACGCGTGGATATAAAGAACGTCGAAAACGGAGTTCGTATGAAGAAGATATGAATTTCCGAAGTTTATTAAATAATTTGTATTTAATTTAAATCTTTAATTCGGATGTATATCCGAAGGAGTTACCGATCTGATCCGAAGTACGCCCAACGTACTGGCATACACCCCGCGTACTGCGAAGCTTGAAGCACCTCGCACTCAAGTGACTTCGGATACGTAAGCAGTGACGATTTCAGAGCAGTACGCCCCGCGTACTCCGAGGCTCCAGCCTCCTATAAATAGGAAGCGAGGGCAGCCGACTCAATTGCTATTTTTCTCTCTTCTCTCTCCCGTTTTGCATCGATTTGCATTCCAGAAATACCCCGAAGCCCCGATATTATTCTCGAGCCCCGAAGCAAGTCCCGAGATCCCGAAGAACCCGAGAAGTGCGGTTCCCGAGCCGAAGCTCTGCCCGCGAGAAGTTCGATTTTTGTGAAGATCTTCCAGATTTGCTGAGGATTACTAGTTCTGCAAGTCGTAGTGCTATCCGATCATCTTCTGATCAAGTGAGTGTATACTACCTTTCATAAACACGATAATAATACAAGTATGGTTTGAGTGTATTAAGTGTATTGTTGTTTATAGGTGTGAGTGTGTGGTTACTTTCTTCTAACGCATAATTATGAAGTATTATATATGAAATACGTGTTATGTGTATATTTTGTGTTATATGTGTGATTGTATATTCACCCTCTTCTATCTCATAGATCTGATTTGTTTTCTATGAGATACGTGTTATGTGTGTGTGCCTCATCTGTTATGTGGAATATGTATTGGTTAAAGCATGGTATACAGATTTTTAAACTATGTATCAAAATGTATATTGTTATCTACTAATATGTTGGGTAGAACATGGGTAGATAGTTTGTGTATAATAAACAGATGAGAGGCCTCGTTGTTGTTTGATTTAGTCATCTAGCGGAGTTTAGATGACGACCACGGACTTTTCTAGATATTCTTGTGGAAACATTAGCAGGCTCGCCACCTGTAGGTGTTAATGAACTTGGGTGTTCATTTGCTGTACTCCATCCCCCTCATGGTTGCCTTATTTGACTTATATTGCTAAGGAATCCCCGAAGCATGTGTTGTCGCCCCGATGAAATATTCTTAGACTAGGTCCCTTATGTTAGTTGTTTTAGGGACATAAAGTGAGAATAACGGGAATGGGTAATTGGGTTATTGTTGGTTGGTGAAAATTAAATATGATTATTTATTGTGGGTTGAAAACCCTATATGCTCACCAGGCTCCCAAGCCTGACCCACTCAGTTTTATTTGTATTACAGGAAGTGGCGCGAGGGCATAAGATGGACGAACCATCAAGTTGTTTTGTTTACAAGTCTGTATATGTATATATTTGTTGAATGACTTGTAATGTTATCGTTTATGCTTATTGGTCTGTATCGGAACATGACACCCCGAGTTTTGATTATATAATGAAAAATACATTTCTTTTATGAAATGCTTTGGTAAACATTGTTTTATCATGTTTTGTTTTTGGGAACAAATTCCGCAACTCTTTCAAATCAAAAGGATTTACTCTAAAATTATTTTAAAAGCATAAATGAAAATCGGTCTTTTCTGGCCGAGATTTTGGGGATGTCACAGTTGGTATCAGAGCATTAGTTTAAGCGAACTAGGAATTTGTAGGATTTCTAGACTTAAACTTAGAATGCTAAGTGAAATTTTGAGGTGTGTGTTTGTGATATTTTAGACACGAGCACTAGTTATTTTAGGAAAGTTTCCTAAAATGCTTTATGTGCTAAATGTTATATGTTGCCATATATGATATTATTTGTTCAGATCTATGGTCTGTTGCCTACCGGATCTAGAAACTTTATGTGTGTAGGATTCTAAGTGTACGTCTACGATATTAGAACTAGCATGTAAATGTTTCAGAGCGATAAGGATGATTTGAATATCTATCGTGATTGAGGATCTAATTTCACCTTATTCGGTGAGTAGATCAAAATGGTGAGAACAAGAAGTGGAGTTGGAAATGCTGATGAAAACAGGAATCAACCACCAGTGATTGAACAAATACCTATCGTAGCAGCAACACCTGAGCCAATAACCATGGCTGGTGTGCAAATGATGATTCAGACGATGTTGGATTGTCAGATGGATGAAACTAGACGGTTGCTTCAACAGAATCGTGAAGAACTGTCAATTCTGGTGGAAGAGCCTGAATTAAATGAAGGGCACTCGGAAGGTGGAAACTTCAGTGGGTCTATTGGTCAAGCCAACCCACCGATAGTTAGGCAAAACAACCATGATGGAAGGAATGATGGAATGGGATGCAAGTACAAGGACTTTCTAACTTGCAAACCATCGACCTTTAATGGAAAGGAGGATCCGATTGGAGTTATGGATTGGATCTCCGAAATGGAGTTAGCCTTCATGACTTGTGGCTGCAGAGGCAAGTTGCAAACTATCTATGCAGTGCGTCAATTCCGAGGTGGAGCCGTTCATTGGTGGAACACTCTAGGGAAGACGTTAAGCCCTAATGATCCACTGCAATTGACATGGGCGGAGTTCTTGGCGCAGTTCAAGCGCAAGTTCTGCTCGGCCCAAAATTTGTTGGAGTTAGAGAATAAGTTTTTGGCATTGACGAAGGGCAGCATGTCAGACGATGAATACACCAATAACTTCACCGATAAGATGGAGTTTTCCTTGCGTATCGTCCTAGATGAGTTGCAAAGGTGGACCGGTATGCGAAGGGACTCCCATGGGAGTATGAGGTGCCAGTACGTCAGGCACATACCCTGGAGGCAGCTATCTGGGCTGCCAAGTCTGTTGAGAACATGATTAAGGGGAGAACCACCGACAAGGTTGAGGTTGGTGAGAAAAGAAAGTTTGAGGGAACATCTGGTTCCGGTAAGAAAGGAAATTTTTTGAAATCTGATTCGAAAAAGTTTGGAGGAAAGGGAGGCAAAGCGAAATGGTGTGATAAGTGTAAGAAAAAGCACTTTGGGAAATGTAGCGAGGATGTAACCTGCTACAAGTGTGGAAAGGTTGGACATTTTGCCAATGAGTGTCCGAACAACAAAAGGATGTGTTTTGGTTGTAATGAAGAGGGGCATATTTTGAAAGACTGTCCGAAGAAAAAGGAGGCAGCAAAGCCCAACATTCCACCAAAGCCGAAGGCGAGAGCCTTCCAGATGACACTTGAGGCTGCGAAAGATGAAGCTGATGTCGCTTCAGGTACCTTTCTCGTAAACCAATTACCTACTCAAATTTTGTTTGATTCTGGAGCCAACTACTCCTTTATTTCGCACGAGTTTGGTAGAAAACTATATTTGCCTGTTGATAGACTAGATAATGCTTTATTAGTCGAAGTTGCTAGTGGCAAGTTTGTACCTGTTAGCCATCGTGTGAAAAACATCTTAATTGACTTGAATGGGAATAAGTTCCACAAGGAATTATTGCCTATCGAACTTAATGGTTTCGACATCGTGTTGGGAATGGATTGGCTTAGCACCAATGATGCCGAAATTTTATGCAAGAAGAAGATAGTTAAAGTAAACCCGCCTGGGAAAGATTCGTTTATGGTGTATGGGGACAAACGGCGAGTGAATTATGGAATCATTTCCCTAATGAAAACCAGAAAGTGTTTGACCAAGGGATGTACATCATATTTAGCATTCGTGATTGATGCTAAGAAAGAAAAGAAGGTGATGCAGAGTATTCCAGTGGTGTGTGAGTATCCAAAAGTATTTCCCGAAGATCTTCCTAGATTACCACCTGATAGACAAGTGGAGTTCAGAATTGACTTGTTACCAGGAACCACGCCGATAACAAAAGCACCTTACCGATTAGCACCGACGGAGATGAAGGAGCTGATGATGCAACTTCAGGAGTTGTTGGACAAAGGTTTCATTAGACCAAGTTCATCGCCCTGGGGAGCTCCGGTGTTATTCGTGAAGAAGAAAGATGGAAGTATGAGAATGTGCATCGATTACAGAGAGCTGAACAAGGAAACAATAAAGAATGGATATCCATTGCCAAGGATTGATGACCTGTTTGACCAATTGCAAGGTTCGAGCTATTTCTCGAAGATCGATCTTAGGTCAGGATATCATCAGCTAAAAGTAAGAGAGCAAGATATAGAGAAGACTGCATTCAGAACTAGATATGGACACTACGAGTTCCTGGTTATGTCATTTGGACTAACCAATGCTCCAGCAGCATTCATGGATTTAATGAATAGGGTTTGTAATCTGTTCCTTGATAAATCCGTGATAGTGTTCATAGACGACATTCTGATTTACTCGAAAAGCCAGGAGGAGCATGGCAAACACTTACGAGAAGTGTTAGAAGTCTTGAAGAAGGAGAAGTTGTATGCAAAGTTCTCTAAGTGTGATTTTTGGATTCGTGAAGTCCAATTCTTGGGTCACGTGGTCAACCAAGAAGGGATAATGGTTGATCCAGCAAAGATTGAAGCTGTAATGAAGTGGGAACAACCGAAAAGTCCCACGGAGATTCGAAGCTTTTTAGGATTAGCCGGATATTACCGAAGGTTTATCCAAGGCTTTTCTTCGATTGCTACTCCATTAACAGCTTTGACCCACAAAGGAGCTACTTATGCTTGGAGTGATAAGCATAAAGAAGCATTCGAGAAGCTAAAGAAGAAGTTATGCGAGGCACCGATACTTTCTTTACCCGATGGAGTTGAAGACTTCGCTGTTTATAGTGATGCGTCTGGGGTTGGATTGGGTTGTGTTTTGACCCAAAGAGAAAAGGTGATAGCATATGCGTCTCGATAGCTGAAGGAGCATGAAAAGAATTACCTGACTCATGATTTGGAGTTGGCAGCGATAGTTTTCGCTCTGAAAATATGGAGGCATTACCTCTATGGCACGAAGTGCAAACTTTTTACTGATCATAAGAGTCTCCAATATCTCTTTAATCAGAAAGAGTTAAATATGAGGCAACGACGCTGGCTAGAGTTACTCAAGGACTACGACTGTGAGATACTTTACCACCCCGGTAAAGCTAATGTTGTTGTTGATGCTCTTAGTCGGAAAGTCAATCTTGAAAGGAAGAGGCCAAGAGCGTTGAGAATTGAAGTTGTCTCGACCATTGTGGAAAGTATAAAGAAAGCTCAAGAGGAAGCTTCTGAGAAAAATGAACGAAAGGAGGAACATTTGGGTAAAACATTGGTGTTTGGTACAAACGGTCATGGACTGAAGGTATTCCAAGATCGTATTTGGGTACCTAAGTCAGGAGGAATTAGGGATCTTCTGATGGAAGAAGCTCACAAAACCATGTACTCGATTCATCCTGGTAGCACTAATATGTATAGGGACCTGAAACCCTACTATTGGTGGACGACGATGAATCTTGATGTTGCAAAGTATGTGGCTGAGTGTGTGACTTGTGCGAGAGTAAAGACACAACATCAGAAACCGTACGGGAGTTTAGAACCTTTGCCTGTGCCGATGGGTAAGTGGGAAGACATTGCTATGGATTTTGTCACTAAACTGCCCAGAACAAAGAATGGTCACGACATGATTTGGGTGGTCGTTGATCGATTCACTAAGAGTGCGCATTTCATAGCGGCCAAGGAGAAATGGTCTATGGAGAAGCTTGCGAATTCTTACGTGAAGGAAATTGTAAGGCTTCACGGTGTTTCGTTAACGATTGTGTCGGATCGTGATAGCCGTTTCACCTCAAGGTTTTAGAAAAGTCTAAAAGAGGAATTGGGTACCAAGTTGTGTTTAAGTACAGCTTACCATCCGCAGACTGATGGTCAGAGTGAAAGAACGATACAAACACTTGTAGATATGCTAAGAGCATGTACCTTGGAATTCCTAGGTAATTGGGATGAACATTTACCTTTGGTAGAATTTTCCTACAATAATAGTTTCCACTCGAGCATAAAGATGGCACCTTACCAAGCTTTGTATGGACAGAAGTGTCGTACGCCATCTTGTTGGCTTGAGGCTGGGGAAAAGCAGTTTATGGGACCGGAGATGGTCCATCAAACCGCTGAAAAGTTGAAAATAATTAGAGAAAGAATGTCAGCAGCTCAAGATCGTCAAAAGAGCTATGTTGAATGGAAGCGAAGGCCAATGACCTTCGAAGTTGGAGATTCGGTTTTGCTTAAAGTCTCGCCATGGAAGGGACTTATAAGATTTGGTAAAAGGGGAAAGTTGAGTCCAAGGTTTATTGGACCGTTTAAAGTTCTTCAGAGGATTGGGAACCAAGCTTACAAGCTCGAACTACCAGAAGAACTGAACGGAATTCATAACACTTTTCATGTGTGTTATTTGAGGAAGTTCACGGGAGAAGTTCCCGATATAATTCCAATTTCTGAATTGAGAATTGATGAAAACAAAAGGTTGATTGAAGAACCAGAGGCAATTGTTGACCGAAAGACTAAGAAGTTGCGACGCAAGATGGTTGGGTTAGTACTTGTCTGATGGAAACACACGAATGGGCCGAATCTCACCTGGGAGACGGAGAGTGACATGTTGAGTCGCTATCCGCATTTGTTTGTTGATGTGTGATTCCGGGGACGGAATCATTCTAAGGTGGACAGAACTGTAACGCCTGTGTTTCCGGGCTTGCCATTTTTAGCAATGTAATAGTCTAGGTTAACCTTTGTAACCCATTTTGAAATAATAGAAGTATATTATTTGAGTATTTTGTCTTTTGTGCTTAATTTCTTAAATTATGTGGTTTGATTAATTAAGAATAAAAATAAGCGTCAAAATTTAAGTTTAAAATAAACTTGATATCTTTGGATAATGTTTTAGTAGTTGAAACGAGGTTTCCGAATATATATAGAAAGCCTAAATCTGACTTCGTATGAGGAAGTTATGATTTATCGAAGTTTCGGCTTAGCGGTATGCAGCCTGAAATACTTGATTTGAGATCGAGTGGTTTTTAGCCGAAGCAATCTAAAAGAGGATCGAAGGTCTCGTTGTTGGTATCGAAACGATGAAAAGTTAGGCAAGAACGGACGTCAAACGAAGAAGTTATGAATTTATAACGAAGTTTTTCTGTCTCGGCCTACTAAAAATAAATAAAAAAAATAAATTTAAAATTAGCCGACGGAGTCTAAACGAAAGTTGTAGAGCGTAGTCTCACCTACGCGTGGATATAAAGAACGTCAAAAACGGAGTTCGTATGAAGAAGATATGAATTTCCGAAGTTTATTAAATAATTTGTATTTAAATTAAATCTTTAATTCGGATGTATATCCGAAGGAGTCACCGATCTGATCCGAAGTACGCCCAGCGTACTGGCGTACGCCCCGCGTACCGCGAAACATGAAGCACCTCGCACTCAAGTGACTTCGGATACGTAAGCAGTGACGATTTCGGAGCAGTACGCCCCGCGTACTCCGAGGCTCCAGCCTCCTATAAATAGGAAGCGAGGGCAGCCGACTCAATTGCTATTTTTCTCTCTTCTCTCTCCCGTTTTGCATCGATTTGCGTGCCAGAAATACCCCGAAGCCCTGGTATTATTCTCGAGACCAGAAGCAAGTCCCGAGATCCCGAAGATCCCGAGAAGTGCGGTTCCCGAGCCGAAGCTCTGCCCGCGAGAAGTTCGATTTTTGTGAAGATCTTCTAGATCTGCTGAGGATTACTACTTCTGCAAGTCGTAGTGCTGTCCGATCATCTTCTGATCAAGTGAGTGTATACTACCTTTCATAAACACGATAATAATACAAGTATGGTTTGAGTGTATTAAGTATATTGTTGTTTATAGGTGTGAGTGTGTGGTTACTTTCTTCTAACGCATAATTATGAAGTATTTTATACGAAATACGTGTTATGTGTATATTTTGTGTTATATGTGTGATTGTATATTCACCCTTTTCTATCTCATAGATCTGATTTATTTTCTATGAGATACGTGTTATGTATGTGTGTCTCATCTGTTATGTGGAATATGTATTGATTAAAGCATGCTATACAGATTTTTAAACAATGTATAAAAATGTATATTTTTATCTACTAATATGTTGGGTAGAACATGGGTAGATAGTTTGTGTGTAATAAACAGATGAGAGGCCTCATTGTTGTTTGATTTAGTCGTCTAGCGGAGTTTAGATGACGACCACGAACTTTTCTAGATAGTCTTGTGGAAACATTAGCAGGTTCGCCACCTGTAGGTGTTAATGAACTTGGGTGTTCATTTGTTGTACTCCATCCCCCTCATGGTTGCCTTATTTAACTTATATTGCTGAGGAATCCCCGAAGCATGTGTTGTCGCCCCGATGAAATATTCTTAGACTAGGTCCCTTATGTTAGTTGTTTTAGGGACATAAAGTGAGAATAATGGGAATGGGTAATTGGGTTATTGTTGGTTGGTGAAAATTAAATATGATTATTTATTGTGGGTTGAAAACCCTATATGCTCACCAGGCTCCCAAGCTTGACCCACTCAGTTTTATTTGTATTACAGGAAGTGGCGCGAGGGCATAAGATGGACGAACCATCAAGTTGTTTTGTTTACAAGTCTGTATATGTATATATTTGTTGAATGACTTGTAATGTTATCGTTTATGATTATTGGTCTGTATCGGAACATGACACCCCGAGTTTTGATTATATAATGAAAAATACATTTCTTTTATGAAATGCTTTGGTAAACATTGTTTTATCATGTTTTGTTTTTGGGAACAAATTCCGCAACTCTTTCAAATCAAAAGGATTTAATCTGAAATTATTTTAAAAGCATAAATGAAAATCGGTCTTTTCTGGCCGAGATTTTGGGGATGTCACATCTTTGCATGCCTCATTGAACTTGAAGTCAACCTCCTTTTGTAAGAGTTGGCACATTGGTCTTGTTATCTTTGAAAAGTCCTTGATGAATCGCCGGTAGAAACCTGCATGGCCCCAGAAAGAATGAACTTACCGCACACAATTTGGGTAAGGTAAGCTTTGAATAACATCAATTTTGGCCTTATCTACCTCAATTCCTTTTTTAGACACAATGTGACCCAAAATGAGACCTTGAATCACCATGAAATGACATTTCTCAAAATTCAAAACCAAGTTTGTTTCAATGCATCTTTTTAAAATTTTTGTGAGATTGGTCAAACATTCTTGAAAAGAGTTGCCATATACCGTGAAATCATCCATAAAAACCTCAATTATGTTTTCAACGTATTCCGAAAAGATACTAACCATATAACGTTGGAAAGTGGCCGGGACATTACATAATCGGAATGGCATTCTTTGGTATGCAAAAGTACCTAATGGACATGTATATGTTGTCTTTTCTTGGTCCTCCGATGCCACCGGGATTTGGTGAAAACCGGAATACCCATCGAGACAACAATAATGAGATTTCCCGGCCAACCTTTCTAACATTTTGTCAATGAAAGTCAATGGGAAATGATCTTTCTTGTGCTTGCATTGAGTATGCGGTAGTCAATACATACTCTGCACCCGTTTTGCACACAGGTGGGGACCATCATACCTTTGTTGTTCTCGACCACCGTGATTCCCGTCTTCTATGGAACGACTTACACCGGGCTCACCCAGTTGCTATCCGAGATTGGGTAGATCATCCCCGCATCAAGGTGCTTCAAAATCTCTTTCTTCACAACTTCCATCATTGGTGGGTTCAACCTTCTTTGTGCGTCCCGGCTTGGCTTGCATTCATCCTCCATCAAAATTTTGTGCATACAAGTGGAGGGACTCATCCCTTTAATATCCGCAATCGTCCAACCAATGGCTTCTTTATGCTCCTTCAACACCTTAATGAGTTGTTCTTCTTCAAATTCAGTTAAGTGAGTTGAAATGATAACCGGAAGGGTTTCATTCTTTCCCAAGTACGCATACTTCAAGTTTTGAGGTAAGACCTTCAATTCCAATTCAGGTGGTTGAACAACGGATGGAGGCAATTTTGTATGAGTTGGGGGAAATTCAATTTGCTTGACATCTAATCTTGTGGATTTCTTCATCTCCATTTTATTTACCAACTTCTCAACTTCCGGATCTAAAGAATAAAGCTTTAATTGCTCGGCTAGCTTCCCACAATCGAATCCTTTTCTTAAGATCATCTCCAACATATCACCGTTAGATAACTCAAACAATTCTTGAGTAATTGGCTCAACAACATCAAAAAAGTAGAAAGATGAAACATCACTAGGATATCTCATGGCATCATAAATATTAAAACTTATTGTTTTGCCATCAAAGTCCATTGTCAAACTTCCCGCATACACATCGATATTTGTCCTAGCCGTCTTCAAAAATGGTCTCCCAAGCAAGATTAGAGCCGATTTGGAGGACACTTGCTCATCTAGATTAATCACATAGAAATCCGCCGGGAAGACGAATTGGTTCACTTGCATTAGGACATCTTCCAAAACACCTCTAGGAAAGACACTTGATTTATCCGCAAGAGAGATTATGACACCGGTTTCACTTAAGGGTCCGACATTCAATGATTCATACACCGAATAGGGCATGACATTGATAGAGGCACCAAGATCAAGCATAGCACTACTAAAAGTGACATCTCCAATCTTGCAAGGAATCGTGAACATTCTGGGATCTTTGCATTTGGGTGGAAGTTTCCTTTGTAAAACCGTGAATGCGTTTTCATTCATCAAAATTTTCTCATTTCCCTTCAACTTACTCTTGTTGGTACAAAGTTCTTTAAAGAAATTTTCATATCTCGGGATTTGCTTGATTGCATCAAGTAGAGGGATGTTTACTTCCACCTTTCGGAAGGTGTCCAAGATCTTTTTCTCCTCCATATTCTTCTTTGAAGTTGCAAGTCGGGAGGGGAACGGTGGTTGAGTGGCTATTGGTGTTACTAGAGGGGTAGTCTTCTTTGGGGCTTCGACTTGTGCATCGTTCTTGACTATAGGTTCTTCAATGGGAATGATCTCTATTTCTTCCTCTTCTTCCCTTGGCTTCTTCTTTGAACTACTTTCTCCGGCTTGTTTGCCACTTCTCAAGGTCACCACATTGACATTTGGGTTCTTTTCTGTTTGAGAAGGGAGTTTACCACATGATTCCAACTTGTTTATAGATGTAACTATATCTCCCATTTGTGCTTCAAGGTTGGAGATACTAGTCCTTGTCTCTTTTTGGAATTGTTGGGTACTAGTGGCTAGGGATTTGAAAATGTCTTCAAGAGACATTTCGGAGCTACTTGCTTGAGATTGAGGAGGTTGTTGATGATAATGTGGAGGGTGCGGTTTGGGTTGATAGTGTGGTTGTTGATGTTGGTAATGAGGTTGCGGTGGTGGATAGGATGGTCTAACCAATGCATTTTGAGGCAATGGTCTTGGGTTGTAGCTCATGTTGGGATTTGGCTTCCAACTTGAATTATATGAATTTTGGTAACCGGATGGTTTGTTGTGGTATTTTTGGAACTCTCCCATGGCATTCACATGCTTCGCATCTTCTTGAAGGATGGGACACATATCCGTAGGATGTCCCATTGTTGCACATATTCCACAAACCATCACTTGTGGAGTTTGTCCCATGGCTGGCTTTTGGACAATGGAGGTTAGATCTTTTATTTGAGACTCAAGATTTGATGTTCCCACTTCATTGACTTTGTGTTGTGTGTCTCTCTTCATGTTTTGGCACGGGCCAAAACGTTGAGAATTCGCGGCTATGGTGTTGAAAAATTATCTTGTTTGTTGTGGAGTTTTACTAAAGACATCACCACCACTTGAGGCATCAACTAGTCTTCTCTCCATTGGCAACAATCCCTCATAGAAGTGTTGAATGAGGAGTTGTTCCGGAATTTGGTGTTGTGGGCAACTATAGCACAAGCTGTTGAACCTCTCCCAATAATCATGAAAAGTCTCATTTTGACCTTTGCGAATTCCACAAATCTCATTTCTAAGACTTGAGACTCTTGAAGCGGGATATAACTTATCAAGGAAAGCTCTTGCCATGTTGGTCCATGAGTTGATCGACTCGGTGGAAGATAGAACAACCAATCTTTTGCTCTATCATCCAATGAAAAGGGGAATGCCCTTAGCTTGATTTGGTCTTCGGTTGACCTTTGTGGCTTCATACTAGTGCAAATAATGTGGAACATCTTCAAATGCTTATGAGGCTCTTCATTCTCCAATCCATGAAAAGTTGGTAGGTGATGGACTAAACTTGACTTCAACTTCTAGCCTCCTTCCAAAACCGGGTAATTGATACCGGTTGGAGTTTGTGTAACATCCGTCTCCGTCATTTGCCTCATAGTTCTTTCGGGAACTTCTCCTCCGTCCGCCAGTGCAATTGGTTCAATAATGGGTGGATTTTGTTGTAGGGGTGGTGTTTCGGGAATTTCTTGGTGAGGGTCGGGACTAGAATCGGGTTCTATATCACTTAATGAAGCGGTTTCAACCTCTGGGTCCCCGTGGGGGTTAAACGTTTGACCACGTTCAACTCGTTATTCCTTCGCCAAACGCCTTGCTTCTTTTTCGATTTCTGGATTGTAAATCAAGTCACCTGTACGCTGAGATCTGGGCATAGAGAAACAAATTGATTAAATATAAACCAATCCTCGGCAACGCCGCCAAAAATTTGGTGGTTGTCGAGGCCAACAAAAATAATAACCCTAAATATTACACACTAAAATAGTGTATAGTGGTAAAGGGATCGAATCCACGGAGATTGGTTCCATTTATAACTCTATGAAAAATCTCTTTGTAAAAATACTTGTAAAATAACAATTAAAATAAAATAGGGGGTTTTAGTGTTTTGAAATACTTGAAACAAACTAGAATTAACTATGCTTTAAATAGACAATTTCAACAAAAATAAGGGTTTGATGTAAAATCAATAAGGGAGAGATGGTTGACTAAAAATTTCCTCACTTTCACTTTTGATGAACATATCATTAGAATCCAATGGTGTAATACTTTGATTTAAATCCTTAATTTGGCTATAGTAATCCAAGGAGTTTGAGATTACCTAGACTTTTCTTAATTGTTGAAATGGCTAGAGAAGCTCATAACAATTTCCTTAGTCAAAGTCACTAATTCCAAATAGCATGAAATTAGTGAAAATCAACTAGCATTAAGAACCAAAAAGTCACCAAATATAAGAGGAGTCAATTGCTTTCACTACCATGTTGGAGAAATTGTTTTTATGATTGTGTGAAGCAAAAACAACACAAAAATCATTTATTGCTTGCTAATTTGAGGATCCTTTACTTAATCAAGAAATTAGCCAACTAATCACCACAAACACATTTAAACTCATGAATGAAAACATACCAGTAGTGATAATATGATAAAACACAAAACATTTCCATAAAGATTTAAGAACACGTTCATGGATTCTTCAACATTCAACAAAAGTTCAAAGGATTCAACAAGAAGTCAACCAAGATTAGTTTAGCCACGCATGGCTAAACTCAAAGAAACAAAGTTAGAGAAGATTGTACCAAACATTTTACAATAATCAAGAGGTGAAATCAAGATGTTCTTGAGGTGTTCTTGGCCCTCAAAAGTACTCAAAACTCCAAAGAGAAAGTGTCAAACTCGGACCTCCAAGATAAGGCTGAAGAGGCACGCCAACCTTCCCAATATAAAGCTCTAAGTAAAATCCAGAAATTGCCCTTGTCAGGAATCCACGCGGGCCGCGGGGAATCTTACGCGGGCCACGTGACTTCGACGAAATTTTTGGGCTTCTTCAAGTCTTGGGCCCCCACAGCTAATCCATTGGCCTAGTTCGAATCCAAACAGCTTCTAGCCCATTTTTCTTTAATTTTTCTTCAATTAAAGCCCAATTCTTCTCTCCACATCACTCAAAACTTCCGCAAACTCCTAGACATCGATCTTGCACACTCAAGAATTCTCCCGCGCCCTTTCAAATTTAAAGTTCAACACTTCTGTGCCTTCAAACAATCGACAAGCCTACTCCTTGAATCACCTCCACAGCTATCAAGCACGAATTCCCCACTGCTCTTCAAGTCCAATCGCCTTCCAAATGATCCCGCACACTCCCCCTCCTCTAGTTTCCTTAAAATCTGCAATAATGCTCAAGAAACTTGAAAGTATCCGAAATGGTCATAAAAATAACAAAAAGGAAAATATGCATGGAAATTAACTAAAATGCGAACGGAATGTGCTAAAAAAACTATAAAAAAGAAGTAAATAAAATGAAGCTATCAAATCACCCCAAGATCAAACCTTACTTGTCCTCAAGTAAGACAAGACTAAAATGAACTTGGGACGAACTACCCTAGAAATAAAAAGAATGGATAGAACCATGGAACCTGTTCGACGTTAGTCAACATGGTCAGGATTGATCTCGCTGCTATCTCACAACTTTTTCATCCGATGACAATGGGACCATAAACCACAGCCAGGACAACTCCTCTAGATGAATAAGGAGGGATGGTCAGTCGCAGTCTTAATGGAACATGCATACAATGAAGAACATCTGTAGTAGGGAGAAAGCAACTGGCTGGGCTCGGGTGGAGCTCTTCATTAAGTGCACACTCTGATCTCACGTCTGCCGGTTTCTCTCATGTGTGACTAGGTTTAATCGCTCGGGCATCGTTGTAGGAATCGGCTCACTTGGTGTTGGTCCAAACCTCCTGTAGTATTCGACTCGACAGTCTCCCTAACATCACCAATTTGCGAAAAAAACAACTCGATCTATATACAATAAAACAGGCCTATACAAATGAATATCAAACGCCGGGTGACCAAGATGTTGGAAAATTTGTTCAATAATTGAACCGGCCACCTATCTAAGATAGTTGCAGCTGAAAATTTGCATGCTTTTTTTTGTTGTGATACTTGAAGGTAATATATTAACAATCGAAATTTTAACAAGAAAACCCTTTGACTCAAAATTTGGCTCCCAAAAGTGTGTAAGTGGAACCGAAAGGGTAATGATATAATCCGAATGGCCTAAGTGTGAAAATGACCATGTGTGGAACATAAAGATGTAATGTAAGCTCCTTTTCAAACTTGTGGTTTTTCAAAGATGATGAAAATATCCAAATGTGGACTAAAAGACTCTCTAAAATTCTAAGAAAATCGCAAAAAGATATGGTGATGTAAAGAGACCGGATATGGATTCTACTCGGGGACAAGCACCAGTGCTTCATCCTAACGGTTCAAACATGATCAAGTGTGATCCTCTCGGCGGTAGTGACCGCAAGGCTAAGAACATCCATTGCTATAATATATCCTACAATTGTTAGTATTGTATGCATAATTCTTCATGAAACTACCTGGCCATGATCACTTACCCCTTTAAGCTACCAGCATCTGATCCCAAGTATGAAATCCCAAACTGTAGCTAGTGGTCCCGGTTCGATGGGTGAGATAGCAACAAGATCCTGGACCAATAATGATACAATAACTGTGAACCTGTTCCATGACATCCAAGGGGGTGAGAATAAACAGACAACAAAAATGCATGAATGGTAATGCCCTAGGCTAACTGTTATGCAAAAAATATAAAAGGTGAAAAAGAAGAAAATAAAATCTTTTTGGAATTTTAAATAAATAAATAAAATGAATGAAAATTAGCTTAATACTAAAATGTTATGCAACCTAGTTAAAAATGCATGAAAAAGTAAAAGATAAGGGAAATGCCCCACCCCAAGCTTAAGAACAAGCATTGTCCCCAATGCTTAAGGAAAAGGCGGAAAGGACCTAAATCGGAGGGTCGGGCGGCGGGAAATGCCCGTGGCGATAGTGGTAGTCTCACATATCTTGGACCTGGCAGGAAGTGGGCAGGAAGGACTGCTCCAGCCGATCAACACGGGTCACCACATCCTGGATGGCCCGGGTGTTCTCTTACGTTTGGGTATCGATGCGCTGCACCATGGAGAACATTGTGGCGAATTGCTCAAAGAACGTAGGGGGGAAATATGGTGGGACTTTGTGTCCCCCCTGCTGTTGTAGCTGAAATTGAGGCTCGACGAATTGTTGTGCAGGCTGAAACTAGTCATCCTCATCATCTACAGGTGGAGGGTAGTCTGATGGAATGATCCATTGCTCGGGGTCGGTTGGCTCAAAACTCCCTATATACTCGTGGGGGGAGAATAAGGTATGGTTGGTTGTCAAGAATCCATATGGGACCGACGACAGAATCCCGGATGAGTTGCACTCGGCGAAGTACGTGGCCGTCAAGGCTAGAGGGGCCGGTAGCCTTCTCGAATGGAAGAGTAGAGAGATGAAGTTGAAGCGGTGGCCGAGATGCAATGAGGGTGATCAATCCCCCAATGAAAATGTCTCCTTTGTCCATAGTTGTGAGGTTGTAACATTTGGTCAAGAAAAAGGAGGCAAAATCCGGCCGCGGACCGTTCTCACGAGTCATGCACCAAAGAAAAAATAATTCTGCCTTTGAAATTTGTCCCACTCGGAGCGGGCGGAAATGGTGCATGTGAGAACTCGATGCGCTAGGCGCAAACATGGGTGAATTATGGAGGAGGCATTTGACGAAGACGATGAATATTGTGGCTCGTTGGTAATTTGCTACCAAAAGTGATGCTCATTGAAGTTTCCAGGCCATGGGTCTTGTTGGTAATATAGGTTGTCCACTGGAGTGCCCATCAGGGCGTTCACGACCCGATGCAGTAGGGATCGTTTCTCACCGAGCATTTGGAAGGTGAAGGTTTGGGCTTCCTCCTTGGGGTTGAATGTGGCAAGAAATTCCAAGGTGGGTTCAACCTAGGTAGCGGTGCGGTTATAGAGGAATTGATGCCACCCGATGTTGTTAAATAACACTTGGACTCCATCGAGTACCCCAAGACTAGCAAAAGATTCCCTATGGAGGAATTTTATTGACTTGACTTGACACTTATTCGAAACGAGAAAATCATAAGTGTTATGGTCCTCGCGATTCAACAAACGAAACGGGGGATCCTTGGATTTTCTTTTCGACCCTCCTTTAGAGGAAGTAGCTCCCGTCCCCGTTTTTGCACGTTTAGACATTTACTTGGGACAAAATTTTACCAATAATAACTTTCAAGCCACAACAAAGGCACACAATACCAACAACAAATGGGAAATTGTGGTGTAAATAATCAAGTTAAAGGAATGAAATTACCCAATTTCTTACACCCGAGATGAATTAGTGCCACCAAAACGATTTCGTCAAGACACACCCCAAGCTTACAATTTTGCTCCGTATTTGACGCTTTAATCGCTAAAACAACCCCACAAACGAGCTTCAAGATGACTTTCCGGCGACTAGAGTGGCGGCACCAGGAATTAGACGGAAATTTTTCATTAGTTTTTGCAGAAAGATTGGTATGGTTAGAAAGCCCTCGGAATCTCAAATACATCAAGCTTATGACACTAAAATGAACACAATCCATGGCTAATCAAGATCTGAACAAAACTTCATCCAGATCAGAGCTTTTTACTTCCAAGTGGTGCAAAAAGATGATGTGTTTCTTAATCCAAAATGCTTCAATCTTCCAAGATGAATTCCTTTCCTTCTTCCTTTAAGAAAACCAAAACACACACACTAATGGTTTTAGAATGCTCTCAAAATGGATTAGGGTTTCCAAGGGTCGATATGAGGGATGGAGGCTGATGAATTTAAGGCTATTGATGCTGTAAAGTTGTTTAAATAGTGCACAAACCCTAAATGTTATGGTTTGGTTCGGGCCACATATGCCTAGCATATGTGATGAAACATGTTTCCTCTAAAATACTACAAGGGACCAATTTGCAATCAAATTCACCTACCCAGGGCATAAATGGAAAATGGTTCAAAATCGATTGATGTAACCACAAAAATTAATAATATGGTGCAAGTGGTGAAATACATTGTAGATATCACAAGTTACACCAACAACTAAATCGGATCGTGCATGCCAAGGATAATGTGTAAGTGTAAGGATCCCCACATGTTATAATACACAAAGCTTTTTATTTCGCCATACCCTTAGCTTAAAAGGGTTAGTTATAGATAGTAGGCTTCAGATATACACCGATGCCATCAATATAATAGCCCGCAAGACCATAAAATCCAGCAAATGATTTATTCTCCCATGGTACGTTGAAAGGTGTCCCTCTAAGATTACCATAAGGTCCATGGGTTTGTTTGGTTGTGATGAATGTGAGTGACGATATTATCGTATAGCCAACATATGTTCCCCTTGAGAGGCCAATCGTTCCATTGATAGCAATAATCTCTTCATTGGGAGAAAATTTAACCTAAACTAAAATGGAAAAATAAATAACTAATATAAATGAAGTGACTATAGATTCATTGAGTCAAGTTTGCACCTCAGAGACTATGTCTCCACCATTCCATCCACCAGCCTTGTTAGAAGTTTTCTCTACGCCCTTAAATTTTGTAGTGAACATAAGGGAGTATATAAGATCACCATGATCAATGGTTATCTTCTTCAGACGATGATTTCTCTCAAGTTGAAAAGACCACTTGTTTTGGGGACCTCCAGGAGATTTTGTTCCCCAAATTCCAACTCGTGCAATTTTGTCAGATGAAGTCGTGATGTAGACACCGATTGCATCAATATAGTAGCCTGCAAGGCCATAAAATCCACCAAAACTTCCTCTTACCCATGGTACAGTGAAAGGAGTATGTGTTTTTCGACCAAAAGGTCCATGAGTCTTCTTGTTCGTAACAAAAGATAGTGACGAAATTATTGTATAACCATCATATTCCCCAGTTGATACCCCAACTGTTCCATCAATGCCAATTATTTCCTCATCATCTTCAAAAACAACCTGTCCAAGCAAATGGCTAAGTCTAACTATTACCAAGTTCAATAATATAAACATAGGAGCAAACAATTATATTTGTATGTGTCGGGTTGTGAAGAAGCTATTAGTTTACCTTAGAAATTCTGACGCCGCCATTCCAACCACCAACCATGTGTGCAGTGTACTGAAAACCCTTTGATTTAGTAGTAAACACAAGAGAGTATATTAGATCATCATGATCAACAGTTATGTACCTCAGTTTATGATCTTTTTCAAGTAAGAAATCCCAACGATTTTGGGGATCTTCATTAGATTTAGTTCCCCATAATCCAACCTTAGAAACTCCGAGAGAAGCCATACAAAACGGAACATACAACATTACAGCTAATATTATCCTCTTGAGCGGCATCTTTAGGTATTGTTCTTTTTCCATTAGAAAGCAACACAATATCTGCCAATTAAAAGTGAAATCAATTAAATTAGGAACAAGAGCTCCTACTGACCATTAACTTATATTTGTGTCAAGCGAGGCATGCATGCACATATCGAATCACTATTATGTCACGTATTATTTATTTGGTTTGTTCAAGTTATTATGTTCATATTAAAAAGATTAATGGATTGATGAGTTTGGATGTGTATTTGACTTTGATAGTTAATAATCAATCGTAAGAAAGTGTCCTAAAAAAAGTATATAATTTGAATGTGTTTGGCACATTATTTGAACCCTCTAATGATTACATTTTTTTTCCTTAAACGACTATATTAATTAATTACATAAGAATTACCTTTTATGAATAATTACTAAGTATTATTATACATTAATTTTGTTTTTTACCTATAATTATTACTATAATATTTAAGTATTTATGAAATAGTGATGAAGTTCTTTTTCTTTTATTTTTTTAAAATTTTGTTTATAAACCATAAACCATTTTCTATATAATAGTATTATAATAAATGTAAGGATTGATTAAGTTCAAATCTATAAAACAAAAAATGTTAAATAAAACAGTTTTGCATATTCTTTATATTATTTATATGCAAATAAACTAAAACAAGTTGATTTTTCTCCATAGTGCGTTTATGAATAAAGCTACTAGTTAACAAATAGATAGACGAGTAAATAAAATGGATTAGAAGGTTGGAAAATAAAGAATAAATGGATGAAGAAAATCTAGATAGTTAGAACCATACAGTCAAAAAGTGAAAATGATTTAAATTTTGAACATTAAGGTGTTTTTGAGATTACTTTTTAACTTCAAAAATCTATTTTTTTTTTTTGTTTTTTTTTTGTTTTTGTAAAAATTCTTTTTTGACTTTAGTGTTTTATAGGCAAAAACCCAAATTATTTTTAAAATTGTTTGTCTTAGTATTTTTTGATTTTTGAATGAAATTTATCTTTTAAGTTGCTAAAAATCACTAAAAGACAATATTTTTTGATTTTTGAAAAACCATTATTTTCTTGTTGGTAAAAAGTTAGTAAAAGGACTTTTTTTAATTTTTAAACTTTTTTTTTTGAATTTTTATGAAAATTTGAGAAAACCAAAATTTAAGAAATTATTTTGAAAACCAATCCAAAACACCTTCTAAAGCAAAAGGTCATCATCCAACTCTCTAAATTAATTAAATAGGCTATAAGATATACAAACATTATTACATGCCATTTTACCGTAAACACTATATAAACACTACTTAACACTACAGTGAATGTGATACGGTAAATGTTTCCCCCACGATTCCCCATCAATTCTCTCTCTCTCTCTCTCTCTCTCTCTCTCTCTCTATATATATATATATATATATATATATATATATATATATATATATATATATATATATATATATATATATATATATATATATATTATAAAAGATGTTATTATTTGTACCCATCAATCACATAAAAATAAAAAAAATGAAGAGTAAACACATACCCGAACAAGCACACTGAACAATCTCAAATTAATCATATGAGGGGAACAGGAAGATAATGTTTTATCTTCGAGAGAATGATATCAAAAATGGGTATAAGCGTATATATATAACAAAACTGACATAAGCTCAAATCTAAGAAAGAAATAATATATATTCAATTGACGTATAAGTACATTCGTTTAATAGATTAAAAAATCATTATTGGTCAATCAGGGCGGTCCATAGATATAGTTGGCCTGGGCAAAAAGAAAAGAAATGGACCCCAAAAAATGATAAATATGATAAAAATTAAATCGAAAATAGACACCCTTATAAAATTCACTATTACTATTAAAACACATAAATATGGTCATAACTTTACAAAAACAACTAAGTTAAAGAAAAAAAAAACTTCTCTTAGCATTTTTAATTAGATTAATTTCTCCTCTATATACATACCATATATTCTAGAAATTTTGGCCACTTGGAGACATGGGCCTTGGGCAACCGCCCGTGTTGCTCACCGTCCGGACTAGCCTTGTGTCAATAATACAAAAAATGATGGTTACACTATCATATTGATAATAAACAAAAACTGAAAAAACATAACGAAGGCCTAACTTTAATCTTATATGCACCCATAATAAATGCCGTTCAAAAGAAAAAATAAATGCACCCAGAATAAATATCTCACCTGTAAATACGAGGAAGCTCTGGACCCAACTTCCCCTCCACTGGACACTGGTTGTTGCATCTAATATCGCATGTTTTTTCACATATATGTTATTTATAGGTCAATTGGTCAAAGGGAAGTCAACATATAAATTATAATATATCATCATGACAACTACATTTGGTGGTGTATGACTGTATGACACATGTACACATGGAACCAATAATTGATGTGTGGAACCAATAATTGATGATAAAAAACATAGAGGAAGGAATTGGAGGGTGTCTGACTGTCCGTCACATTTTACGTGCTATTTGCGTCATTTTTTTTTTCACTTTCTTTTCATTTCCTAGTTACTCTTTATGATCCAAAAACAACAACTTTTAACTTCATCTTATTTTTACAAATAAAATTACTAGATTAAAAACTACAATTCGATAAATAAATAAACTTAATTAATAAATGATTAATAAACATAAATTAATAAAATAAAAGTATTTCGTTATTTGGAAAAAAGTACATACATGAATAAAAAAACACAAATTATAAAAAAAAAAAGTGTATCAAAAATTTCATATCTTTCGGGCTTGTTATTCGTCACACATTTTTTGCTTTTCCTCATAGGCCTTTTCTTTTTCCGACATTTTTTCAAATGTCAAATGTTCGATGAAATTCAAGTCGTGTTGTTCGAAGCTTACTGTCATTTTCAACATTTCCTTTACTTCGTTGAATCTCGATGCATTTGAACAGTACGCCATCCTTTTCGTTTTGTCCTTGCCCATCAAGCGGATAATTTCTTCTAACTTGAGTTCGTCTTTTTCTTTTAAGTCTAATCCGATACGAGCATTGGAAGAAGCTGTTTAACTAGTCAATGACGTTTTTGTTTGTTTTTTTGTAGCGACATAGCTTCTTTCTTTTGCATAACTTTTCATTTCAAACTATGTGCTAAAACTTTACAAGGGTCATTATATTTGAATGTCCTTCCATTGGTTCTCTTACGAAACAATTGATACACCTCTTGGAAAATTTCTTCATCGCTCTTTCCACTTTTCCTTAGTTTTTTAGGTTGGTGTACAACTCGTTCTGCTTTGTAACATTCTTGTTTATATCTCAAAACTTTGTATTCAATTTTTGTTATAACTATAGTTACCACACCCCCAATTATTCGAGAAATCTTTTAGTAATATGTAGAAAAAAATGGTCAATTGATTGTGCATTTCCTTCCTTTGAATCCTTAGATATGTTAGACCTATGCTTTTTTCTACACCAACTCTTCCCTCAGAATCCACCCTTGAGGGGTTGCCTTCATTTTAGTGGTCGATGCTTCTTTTCCTTTGTCATGTAGAGGTGCTCGGTTCTCGAAGATGCCTTCGAGTGAGGGGTTGAGTTTTAGGCACGAACTCGTCATACGAATAGTCGAGGGTTTTGGTTTGTGGGTTGTCGGGGAGGGGGGGGGGGGGGGGGGGGACAGGGGGATTCGACTTTGAGGTTCAAGTTGAGGTTGGTCGGTGGAAAATATTCAGGAAAAGTCACGAAGTTATTTATCATTTGTAAAACATGACATACCCATGGAACAATATTGTTGAACATTTTGATATTGAAGTTGTATAAGGAATGAATAGGACCATCTAATCGGGGATGATAAAACGATTGTTAGATTGGCACGTCTTGTTCGACGTGAGGCATGTCGTCGGGTTTTCTACTAGGTACTTCAATTTGGATAAACACTTAATTTTTAATATTATCTAAAAAGGATTAAAATCTGAATATTAATATTAAATCTAATTTTAAGTATTATTTACTAATTAGTTAAATTTGAGTATTTTTAAGATAAATCTAAATCGAAAAGTCTTTTAATTTTAAATATTATTATATAATATTACTAATTCTAAACTTCTCATTGAATAATACTATCATTTATTGGCTCATTTTTGTTTTTTGTTTTTTTTTTAATCTATCTAATTCGGTGGGAATATTTTTATTTTTAATATATTTGATTCCACCGTCTAATGTAAGTAATAAAAATGAGATATGTGTCACGTGTTACCTCCTCAAACAACCCACCACCAGCTACATCATCTGTTACCTCCTCAAGCCACCGCCATATACACTTACATCGATGCTTCCCCCTCTCTGAGTCTCTCTAAAAACCTATGTCTCTCTTCTTCCTATTTGTCAGCTACCACATCTTCCACCGTGGTTATATTCTATCGCTTATAATCCTCTTCGAGCAAATAAACTTCTAGTTTCTTCTTCCACCGACCCCGACGTATTCCATCGATATCCATTTCGTCTCAAAAATCATTCCTGATTGACGACTGCGTGGTTCTTCCTCTTGCATCTTTTGTATACCAGTTGCCATCGTCGACTTCATCGTCGGCGTCCCCACCGATGATGGTTGCGATGGTTGGGGTCACTGTCCATATGCTAATATCATTTGATAGCCTTATATCCGGAAGCATCCAAAACCGACACCCAAAATAATCCCGGTCGCTCAAATAACGGTATTTCTTCAAAGTGAAGACACCACCATTTGCTCCGGTTGTCGCCGTTCAGGTAAGCTTTCTCTAAGCTTTTAATCACCTTTTCTCATTGTCTCTTTTTCATTTGTCTGTAAATCCTTGGTATTTTGGGGGATTAGGATTACCAATATCTGGGTAATTTCCCATCGTTTCCGTCTTCAATTAGGAGTTGATGGTAATGATCAAGGTTGTAGAAAACATTAGACGTTAGCTAGACGGTGGACTGGGGTCTAGGGATTAATCGGCTAGGCGGGGATTAATCGGGGGATTAATCGGAGACCATTAATTATTAAGAAAGTTATTCGAAAATTTATAAATATAACTTTAATTGTAAGAATATGCATAAATAAGCATAAAAGTTTAATAATTAGTTTAACAAACGCAACAATTTATCATCTAATTAATAAGAAACGTTATTTAAATTTTAATATATTTTAAGAAAAGAAGTAAATTTGGGTATTATATATTTCAAAACATACAAATTTTGAAAATTTTGGAGAAAAAAATTTAAAATTTAATATTTAATTTTTTTTTATATATTAGTTGAACATTGAGATACTATGAGCTTTTGAAATTTTGAAATTTTTGGTTTAATATTTAAACTATTGAAAATTTGAAAATTTGGCCGATCAGGCCGCCTAGGACCGATTAGGACCACCTAGGACCGATTAGAACCGTCTAGCTCCGACTTTGACCCCCTTTGACAAAAACCGATTAGGCCGATCGATTAGCCTTAATCCTATTCGGTTGAAGACCGCCTAGCGATTAATCCCCGATTAATCGGCCGCCTAGACCGATTTTTACAACACTGGTAATGATCAAGAAAGGGGAGGGGGATAGTCATCGGTCTTTCATTAAGGATGCAGGAAGGATTGGGTACGAACAAAATTGATTATTGTCCAAATTCTTCCTCCTTCCTTTCAGGGCAATTGGAAGCACGAATTTGATGCCTCCTACAAGTTACTTACCAGATGCAGTCGAAAATTCTAAGGTTTGATTTCTAGAATGTGGCTTGCTTTTTGAAAATCCCAACATATGTTCAGACCAATATATTGTTAGGGTCGAAGTTATGTTGTAAAATGTCGAAAATGTAATGTTATTTTACAAAGGCATTTTATGTAGAAACTGAATGTCTAGTCCTTTGTAATTTTTTGTATGCTTTAATATTTTCCTATAAATAGGGAAGTTACTTAGAGTTAGATAAGAATTTTGGAGTCAATCTTGTCTAGTTTTCTCTCTGTAACCTTGAAGCATAATACGAGCTAAAACATGATCTTATTTACATTTTGTGTTCAAAATTCTCATTACTCTGATTTACTTTTCATTTCTCGATTCAATACTTAATCAATTGGTATCAGAATAGGAATCATATCTCTGCGATCTGATTTTCATTCTGAATCAGAAGGTTTTTGAATCAATTTTGGATTCAAAAGTTTCCGAACCTTTTGTATTGAAAATTGTTCTTGATCTATAGTTGTGATTCGATTCTGCAACTGATTTCTTGAATCGAGTGTTCTACTTGAAATCTCTGATCGTTTCAGTTATTTGCTTTCAAAATTTCTTAAGATTTTCTGAAAAATCAGTCCGTACATTCATGGCTAATTTCAACTTGAACTCAATGACATCCTATTCTCATTTTCTAGGATCTTCAACAAAGATTCATATGCTCATCCTATAATACTATGATCAGTGGGCTGATTGCATTCTAGACTATTTGAACGGGATTGATGAGGAGCTTTGGTCATGTATAATTGGAAATGGTGTTCCTCCACCAAATGTTCAACCAATTGGATCTTCATCTGGTACTCCAAGTGTTGAAACTCAATCTGATAGACTGAAAAAGCATGAGAAAAGATGTATGAGAGAATTGCATGGTGCTTTGCCTCCTGTTGTCTATAACTATGTCAGAAGTTGTACAGCTGCAAAAGATATCAAGAACACTCTCAAAGAAAAGTTTCAAGGGAGTGAGAAGACTAAGCTCAATTCTGTGAAACATTGTTCGATTGAATTGAAAGAATCCAAACAAAAGAATGGTCAATCGATTGAAGGATACTATGATCGGCTGAATGAATTAATCTACAAGTGTCATCGTCATGGAATTACACGAACAACCATGGAATTCAATCTAACATTCATCATGGGTTTGCGTAAAGAATGGAGGAACGTGACACTAATGGTAAAAACCCAGCAAAGCTTCGACACATTGACACTAAATGATCTATACAATCTTCTGAAAACTACGAAGCATAGGTGAATGAGATGGATGAAGAGTCGAAACTAAGTTTAGGAGGTCCGTTGGCACTAGTTTCGAAAGTTGCTGAGAAAGAACAGATTGAAAAAGAGAGTTCTGATGAAGAAGATTTTATTATAAATTCAGACGATGAGGCTGTTGCTTTTTACTCTAATAATAGAGTAAGAAGTTCTTCAAGAAACCATTCAATTCTAAGTCAAAAACGGGTGAGGGAAAAGGAAAATGTGTGATGAAAGCTGGAGGAGAACAGAAAAAGAAGAGTGAAAAGAAGGATGTGGAGAAAGAAGATTTAAAAGTTGAAAAGAAGCTTAAAGGAGATTCGGGCATTGATTGTCACTACTGCCATGGAGCAAATCATATGGCCAGTGATTGTCAACTTCGTAAGTAGGAGGAAAATAAGACCAAGATAAAAGACTACAATGAAAACACTTTTTGGGCCGAGATTACTGGGGGAGTGTACATGCCATCTACTGCACGGGGGAGGATGATTAGGTCTACCATATACAGATTGCTGCACCGTCTGATTTCCATATCTCTCACACACCATAAGAATAGTGAGAGAGTGCCATCTACAGACTTATATTTCTTATGGGCACTTATTACTCTAGGGAGGCACCTGAACCTTCCAGTTGCTTTAGCTGCTTATTTGGGTAGGAGGGCCAGGGGACTTTGGGAGGATAGCCCGATTTGCGGGGGGCATTTTATCACGCGATTGGCTTGATCCTATTAGTTGTTGACGTGTGAGATTACGAGAACGATAGTGTTACATGATATGAGGCCGATGAGCCTTCAGTTATTGGATTCGATGTGTGTACTTGAGCGGGGCGAGAATGGTGTCCTACGGGTACGACCAGATGACGTGGCGGACGAGGAGGGTGCAGTCGAGCCACAGCCGCGACGAGCCCAGCGGTGTAGACCTGCTCCTCGGGGAGCGCAGCAGGGACCTGAGCCGGAGATTGATATACGTTACCTGGCTCAACGCATGGACGAGGGATTTCACCGCATTGATGAGGGAATTCAGAGCCTGGGTGAGCGCGTTGCACACGTGGAGAGACAATAACAGTGGTATGGGGATGCGTTGACCGCATTCTTTGCCCACCAGGGGTTTCAGTACTTGGATCCTTTTCCACCACCATTCCAGCCACGACCTAATGGAGTCGGTACATCTGGGACACAGCAGCACGATGACAAGGATGACGAGTGACTTAGTTTATCCTTTTATTTTTATTTTTAGTTTTGTGTTATTTTTGCGTTGCTTAGTATTAGTATTTTTATTAGGTATGTAATTAAGTTTAATATAGGATGTTTTACTTTTGTTTTCCATGTTGATGCTTTTTGGTTGTTTAGATCTTTGCAGAATTTTAGCCCTTAGAAAGCTGGCAGTAAGTTCAGCAGCTAGGTTCGACTGTTGCTAGAGAGAGCCGTGTGAGAGATCGAAGATTATAGTCAAGACCCACGATTTGTCATAAGTGTGGGGTGCATATTGATTTCGTGAGAGATTATTTAGAAGAGGGACATTTTTACTATATTTTGACTCTTATGTTATGGATGAGCTATTTCCACACCAAAGAGTTTTATTTCGGCGCGAGGTAGAAGTATCATCCCTGCTGCCACGACATGGTTGACACTTTCCTATGTCGTGGGGGAGTTTACATCGTGAAAAGAGGCTGCCATTCTTGATATGACGATGTGACCAACAATTTTCACATTGTGCCCATGTTTAGATTTCACATCTTTTGACGAGACGACGTGGTTAACACTTTCCCACGTCATGGTTACTACATATTGCATTTATTTGCAATCTTTGCACCACATTTTAGAAATCGGCGTTCTTGAAAATTTAGAAGCAGCAGTTCCAGTTTTCAGTCTTTCAGCAATATTTGGAGCAACTTGTAGCAGCCCCATTCGATCTCACCACAACTACCCAGGGGAGTCTGTTCATTTTTCTCCCTTTTTATGTGCTTAATTAGTTTTATGCATACAATGAGGGCATTGTATGAAATAAGTGTGGGGTAGGGGGTCGGTAAAAGTAGTAAATTAAAATTAAAAACAAAAGGAAATAATAGTTTGAAAATTGCTAGATTTAAGAAAATTTATAAAATTTAAAAACTTGAAATAATAGTTTAATTTAGAAAAATCTAGTGATAATTTAAAAGATTTGCTAATATTGTATGAGATGATCCGATGAGAACTCAAATGTTTAATCGAGCTTATATACGTTCTAGTGCATTTGTGGCCTCCTTATTCTAGTGAAATCATGGGACAAAAACACGACCTCGCTTAGCCCGAGGGATGCAATATGTTTAGCATCGTGTACCAAAAATGTATCCAGGAAAATTATTATCGTTAACCAATAAATGTTGAAGTTGAGCGCCCCTGCTTAAGCATGTAGGGTTTTGAGCGAAAAAAAAGTGAGTACATGTTAAAAAAAAAGAGAGAGAATTACAAGAAAAGTTTGAAGAATTTTTGGAGCATCAAAGTTAAATATGAAAGATCAAAATTCTGAAGAAATTCAAAAAGTTGAAGATACCCAGAAAATCAAACAACAAGGTGGCGAATTCAAAGAAATTAAAGATCAAATGTCAAAGAAGTGAAGAATTCCAAAAGAGCTCCATAGTGGTATCATAAATTGTAATTGTCTAGATTATATATGCTTGGGTTGTTCAACCAAAAATACCTTGAGGTTAGGAGGTTTTCTGCAAATGGATTCGGAGGGATGCATAAAATGAGCATTGTTTGGAAAAAGTGGGCGAGTGTTTATGAGGATTGTGAGTATTTAGGGTATGAGGGGTTCTTTAGGAAAAAAAATTTAGACACAAATGCATGTGTTGCGGTCTTGGCATAATGGTTGAGTTTAAAATGGACTGTTGAGTGCGATATTGGTAAAATAAAAGTAAATTTGCTTGGGGGCAAGCAAAGGCTAAGTGTGGGGTATTTTGATATGTGTATTTATATATATATATATATATTTTTATACATTATATCTTAATATTTTAGCGTTTATTATTCTCTTTTAGAACTAAAAAGTACTTATAATGCTTTGAATTATGATTTGCAACTATTAGTTGTCAATAGAGCACAAAAGAAAAGATTGGAGCGGAATTAGGGCGTAGAAGCTAAAAGAAAGAAAAATGCTGGAAGAGACGACTTACGCCCAACGTAAAGGCTTGCATCAGGTTTCCACATTGCGACAAGTTCCTAAGTACGCCCAGCATAATCCGACTTACGCCCGACGTACGTAAGTAGGTTCCAAGGGCTATAAAAAGCGATTATCAGCTAAACAGAGGGGGAATTCGACTTCTAACCTAATTTAGTCGATAATTAACTTCTGTTAAGCCGTTTTGAGGGTCTAGAAGGTGGCGTTAAGGCCGTTAAGCTAACGGGAGCAGAGTTCGGAAGGATTGGAGAGCGGATACATGTCGGTAATCATATAGGTTATTAACGTGACCATGTTTAGCATTCCATCGTGATACTATTATGTACTTGGTTTCTGATTTAGGTGTAAAAACCTTTTACTTTTGTTTATGGTTGAATGAAACCTTGATTATTGGACTAATTGCTATATTGAATTGTTTGTTTATGTTTAATTTATCTTGCCAAGCTTGTTAAAAGATCCTTATGTGTTAATGATAATTATTTGCTATTAATTGTCAAGTAAATTAAGTTGTATGAACATCTTCTTGATTCCTTGTATCTTATGACTTTGATGACCATCAAGATTATAAGTCTAGGAATAACGAATGCGAAACTAGGATTAACTTGGGAATAAATAAGTTAACGTGTGAGCCTTGTTTGATGACCATCAACAAGAGGTTAATTGAACGACCAATTCGATTAACTATTATTACAAGTCTTGCTTGATACGAGCTGAACACTAGGAAACATGTTAGTTTAATCAACTGATCATTATTTGAATTAACTTGTTTGCTAAAGGATTAGTTATAGTGAACGCGAATGTAATCCTTTTAGGAATCGGTGAACATGAATAAATGAATTTGTGTATGCAATTTTCTATGGTTTTAAGGTGTAATCTATTTAAACCAAAGTACCTGTAGAAATTTGTCTTCCTGTTAGTTTATCGAGATTTGCTATTTAAGTAATTCGTTTGAGATTCAATAACCATTTCTTTATTACTTTCGTGTGTCCTCTAACCTATAATCAAATATTTTAAATTAATTCACCACCGTTCCCTATGATCGACACCCGACTTACTTAAGCTATACTGTAATCTGACTAGGTACACTGCCTATAAGTGCAAAGTTAGTCTAAGTTTGTTAGGTTATAAATATTAAAATTAGTGGGTACTTCCATACACATCACCGGCCCATTTTGTGATATGTGGTACACTAGTGATGTAGTGATATGTATTATGCTAGTTGGATTACATGATATATGGTATGCTAGTTGTTTTATGATACTTGCATGAAAGACCTTGGGGGGGGGGGGGGGGGGGTTTCCGGGGCACTTAGGTGTAAAACATTGGAGGGTTTCTAAGGCATCTTCGGAATTTGACCCCAGACAATCTCGATCACCTCCTCCTGGATGATCTCAATGACATGATCCTCTAACAATGCTGGCCTATCCTGGCTGCTTGCTCCCGATCCTAACCCGGATCCGTTCTCAAGAAGTCTCATAACCACCATTTTGGTAATACACCATAAAGATCTCTGATAACCCATATAATGACATGGAACCAACTCCCAACCAAACCCTAGGGCTTGTGACTTCCTTGCTATGCGTATGGGTCCTATGCTTTCAGTAGTACGTGCCCATACTGCCTTCCGCACCTACCCATATTTGTCTCAAGTATCACCACAACTCCCTAACGATATACATTAACATAGAGAGCGCTCAATTCTCACTCCTAGAGGAGTGCTAGATATCTCATAACTGGCCTCCCAGCGTCTCACAACTCACCCATCCATGAAACATGCACCAACCCTTCAGCACTCGTGTATGCTAGTCATACATAACATTGGACCCTATAGAATTTTGAATACCTGATCCTACCCTAAGCCCTTAATCAAACAAGAACAGAAAATAAGGCCAAACCAAACATTCTCACACTATAAGATCTTAGTTATGTACGACCGTGATGCATATACTACGAAACTACAGTAATGATGTCATATCCATATAAGGAAACCCTAGGCTATCAGGCATTATATAATCAGGCAATTCTATAATGCAATTCCTGAAGATCCCTAGCCTAGTACTAGCATGTTGTTCTAACATATCACAATATCAAATAACTGTAAGGTATTTTAGGGTCTACTTACTGGCTTCGGCTGATCGTACACTCTACATCCTCCTTTTCTTATTTTGAAAACATTTAAAAATCATCTTAAAATCTTTTCCTTGATTTGAGACTGGATTCACACGAGTGTTCCTCCAATTCACTCAAACCAAGGCTCCGATACCAACTTCTAACATCCCAAAAATTCAAGCCAATATAAAACTTTTTAAAACATTTAAAACCATTAAGTCATTACAATTGGTTTTCAAAATAGTTAGACATCTGTGAATCCTCGGAATCAATCGGGAAAGTATAAGGAGGTGCACGATCATGCATTCTCCTTCCTGCGATCATCAGAAGTACTTGAAACAATAATCGATAAATGTAAGCTCGAAGGCTTAGTGAGTTACCCCCAAAATACCAACGCCATACAAATATCACCATATCACATAACATATAAGCAAACAGATACAACATGTAAAATGAGCCAGCAGTCTAACTGGAATGACTCCCAGTCCTTAATCTATCTGGACCGCTCTCTGACCCCTCGGCACGTCTGGACTGCCCTCTTAGGGCCTTCATCCTTTCCGAATAGCTGGTTGGGCCTTCGGCCTGAATAGATTTGTCCGGCTCGAGCCTGCAGTGTACCCGGTCTGCCTAAGGTGTCGTGGCCTACTGTACACATCAAGACCTGCCACAACCATTACCCCCAAACCAACAAACATGTGCATATACATATAAACAAGTAACATGCAGATCTAACAGATCACTAATCATGGCAACCATCCTATAATCAGGATACCGATCCAACCGATCACTAACATAGCAACCATCCTCTAACTTGGATATTGATCTAACCGATCACTAACATAGCGACCATCCTAACTACCAGGATGTATATCAATCAACATATCATGCAATAACCTGGATGCAAATCCGATAAGGGCCGACATTGGTGCCTTAGACCCTGTTGATATAGTGAGGAGAACTCACGTGACACTACTGAAGTCGCATGGATAAAACACCAGCTGCTGGTTGCCAGATTCCCGAACTGTCAACATCAAACAATACCCAATTAATAATTAGGTTCCAAGCCTAAGGTCCAACTCACATTCCAAAGGTCCAATAGTCAAGTAGTGAGCCAAAGCCCAACATATGGCCCAATTTTCTAAATTGGGCCTAGACCTTTACATGGTCTTTCCTTATGGCCCATCTAATATTCTAGTCCACACTCTTAGTATTCCCATGGCCCAATATCACAATAATCATAAAGGCCCAATTATGGCCCATCTACCCAATTTTCCAAATTGGGCCCAAGACTCTCACATGGGCCTTATCCTAAAACCCATACAATTATTTAGTCCATTTACTTATTCTTCGAAAGCCCATTAATAGTCCAATCACCAAAGCCCAATAGAAAGGCCCAACTCAAGGTCCAAGTGAAATTAGGGTTTCCACATAAAATGACGATTAGGGTTAAGTGTTTCTTATTTAACCCATTAAGGACTTGATCCATTAAGTCTAATATTGCGTTAGGTTAATTGTCAATGATTATTAATTATTATTATAGGTTAATTAAATAATTCTCATGCAGTCCCGGTCAATCCCAAAATTAGGGTTTCAAGGCATTAGGGTTTTCCAAACCCTAATTAGGGTTTCCAACCCAATTACCAGCCCATTAATCAAATGGTTGGCCTTATAGGTCAATTAGGTTTAATTGGGTCCACTTTGTCCAAGCATCCCAAACGAGTCCAAAACACAACAAAGCACACCGCCACCCAACACGACGGCTGGTGGCGGCAGCCACCACCTTACAGTGGTGGTTATGGATTTTTCTATTGATTATTCCGGCACGATTACAAACGATATTACAATAAACACACACACACACACACTCAAAATAACATAGTAAATACACACCCACAACCACCCTTATGGTGGCAGGTGGTGGTAGATGGTGGCAGTCACCATGGCTGGCGACCATGGTCGTTCCCTTATATTTCCGACCAACAACAACGAGCATAAAAATGATTTGCAATAGTAGTACTCGACGAAACATGCCAAACGAACGTAGCCACCCACCTAGTGCCGTGAAATGGTCGGAGGACGACAACACTAGCTGTGGCGACTGCGTACAACCGAAATGGTGGACAACAACGGCAACTACTGGCGACTATGGCTTGCCCTTCTTTATTCCCGACGTCCCACCATCGGTCTTTTTCCTCAGCCAAGAAAGAAGCAGTGACATAAACAAACGAAGAGAAGAGATAGGGTGGCAGCGGATGCTCACGGTGGCCACCAATCTTGCCGGAAGGGAAACGGCCGCAAGGAATGGGAGAAACGACGGCAGTAGGCAGATGCGAGTTAGCGGCTGCGAGACGGAGCGGAGGTAGGAGGAGAGGGTTGCTGTAGCAGGGAATAAAGGTAACGCCTCCACTGGAACACGACAACGGAGATAACGACGCCTTGAGTGATGGTGGGTGGCTAACTCCAGCAGCGGTGGTTGACGACGGGAGCTTCGTCTTCAATAGGGAAGGAAACCACTGGAACTTATTTGGGGGGGGGGGGGGGGGTAGCGGCTGGAGTTTATGTCTAGGGTTAGGGTTAAGGGGGTATTTGGCTTGTCTTTTTGAAAGGCAAAAGATGTTTGGTAAAAACATTTTAAAAGTGACTTTTGGATTTTAGATAGAAGGAAAAGTGACTTTTTGAAAAAGTTAGGAAAACCTGACTTTTTGTATCTTTTCCAAAAAGGACTTTTGCCTCTCAAAAAGACAAGCCAAACACCCCCTAAACAGGGCAATGCAACAGTTAAATAACGTCTCCTTCAAATTTTCTCCATAATGACACCTTTAGTCCTTCCTTATCCTTATTCCTTAATTTTGATCTAGAAATTACCCTTTCTACACTGCCTTTTAAAATCCTCACAAAATAAGTCTGATATCTACTCTTTAACCCCTGCTTCCATAAGTTCTTTTATATTAAGCCCAAATGATACGAAACACCCCCTGACTTTGAAAATCCTTGGCAAAATAAATCTTGAAATTACACTTTAACCTCCGGAGATTTAAATATCGTCATTTGGCTTCCCGAGACCAACACCCCACTAATTATTACTTGATTTTGGACAATAATAATATAAAATAATAATAAAATTACATTTTGGGGTTCCAGATTTATTATTTTATTATTTTATTTTATTTGGGATGTTACAAAAAATTTTTTAGTTCTCGTTATCGTCCTTCATTGATAATATATTTGCATATGTTTATGTGGAATAACATAATGGAGCATATGATATTATCATGATCAATAAACGACTATTTTCAGAGTATGAGACGCAAACTGGCATAGCAAACGTAATGACATATATTTAAGATATTAATGAACACTAAACAAACAGAGGATGTTCAATAACTACATAACTTCAACATGCTCTTTGTTTCTTACTTCGTAATAAAGCCTTCAAGTTTATTTGGTCTTTTTCACACTCCAACCTTCAAGAAGACATCATAACCTCAAAGGGTTATATATTCCTTATTTCATAGTACAACTTTTAAAGGTTATTTGTTCCTTATCTCACTGTACTTCCTTCAAGTAGACACCAATGCTATCGATATAATAGCCAGCAAGACCATAAAATCCAACAAAAGAACCAATATTCCATGATACCGTGAAAGGCTTCCCTCTTACGTTACCAAAAGGTCCATGAGTTTTCTTGTTTGTCATGAATGATATCGAGGATATTATAGTCAAGCCAGCATCACTTCCCCTTGATAACGCAATTGTTCCACTAATGGCAATTATTTCCTCATGCCTTTCAAATATTACCTGAACATGAAAGACAAATTGAACATACCACACATAACTAAGAATATTACATCCAAAGAGACACAAAATGATATTTTGGAATTTATAATTTCCCATTCTTCACTTTTCTTACCAAACTTGTTCATGCTATCTTACTTTTTCTCACTAACTTTCTTTGATTACCTTGCGAACAAGGTGATAAAATGTTATGCTTTTTATATAAATACTGTTTTTTTTTTTTTTTTTTTTTTTTTTTTTTTTTTTTTTGTCTATATCACATGATTCATGAGAAACAATGTATATCCATTAACCATAATAAAAAATATTGAATATTACATATTTTTGAATTGTTTACCTCAGAAACTGTCTCTCCACCATTCCAACCACCAAACTTTTCAGTAGTTTGTGTTAAGCCTCCACATTGTGTGGTGAACATGAGAGAATATATGAGATCACCATGATCAATGGTTATCTTCTTCAAATGATGATTTTCCTCAAGTTGGAAAGTCCAAACATTTTGTGGACCTGCACGTTGAGTTTTTCCCCATGTTCCAACCCGTACGATTTCCTCATAGGCTTTTAGATACACACCAATGCCATCAATATAATAGCCGGCAAGTCCATAAAACCCTACCAAGGAGCCTTTGTCCCATGGTAAATAAAATACATTTTCAGTTGCATGACCAGAAGGTCCATGTGTCTTCTTGTTTGTCATAAAATATAGTGACGAAATTACTGGATTACCACCTCGATTACCAATGGCTCCACCAATCCCAACTATTTCCTCAATCACTTTCAAAGTGTACCTGATTTAGCCACAATGAATATTGATTAATAAAACATATTGATTAGTGACTTAAGATATCAACTCACCTCCGAAACTGTGTCTCCACCATTCCAACCACCAAACATGTTGGAATTATGCAAAACACCTCCACATTTAGTTGTGAACATGAGAGAGTATATTAGTTCACCATGGTCAATGGTTATCTTCACCAGTTTATGATCTTTCTCAAATGCAAAAGACCACTCATTCTGAGGACCTCCACTTTGTTTTCCCCATTTTCCTACTCGAATATATCCTGCTGCTTTGCTAGTTGTTGCCCCACCCATGAGATAAACTGTAAGTATATATATGAAATGCAATAAGGAACAAGCTCTTCCCAACATTTCTGTCAAATGAATAATGGCACCTTATATACATGTTAGCCATAATTATTTTGAATCATTGGTTAAGATGGAATTCGAAAAACATAAAGCAACCATGTTTTCGTTAAGTCTCATTGTTTAAAATAAATAAATGATTTATATCAAATTTATATAAAAAAGTTTAATTGGCGTTAACTTTTTTTCATGCAATAATTAAAGATGCTTCAGAACTTCACTGATTGCACACAAATAAACAATCAAGTGGAAGAGATATACTATAAGTTTTGAATAACTATTTATCTCTTTGTTGGATGAAGTTAGTTCATCAAATTAGATTGAGCCACTAGAATGGAATATGAACGCGCTAAATATTCAGAATCAGAACTCGAGAGGTCTGGAGTTTGTTTGAAATTTGGTGAGATTTGGACCTTTCCGATGTCACCTCTATTGGCTATTTTTCCTCCTGTTATTTTTTAGTCCCATGTTTTGTTGTTGATTGTTGGATGTGTTTGTAAAGCTCTTTTTAGTTCTTGTTTGCCTCTAGCCGCTTGCTAAAGGTTTTAATAAACTTTTGAAGTTCAAAAAAAAGTATATTCAAGGTAAAAGAGATTTGAGCCAATAATAAAATCGTCAAACTTAGAGTATGGTGTATAATGAAAATAGAACGGGTAGTGTAGTAAAAAAAAATAAATAAAAAAACCTTACCTTGTACACTATCGAACAGCTAGATCTTCACTTTATGAATTAATCAAAGCAATCGACAACTTTACCAATGGATTGGAGAAACTGCGAGTAAATGATCCAATCAGTCTAAATAGTAAATACATACGACGAACTGCTTCAAATTTATCAGTTTTTGAGAAGCCTACATGGAATTCGAAAGTGAAAAAACCAACCTTCGAATTGCCGCTTAGTATTTTTTACTCCATGACCACACACAATGAGTATTTGCAGTATATAAATATATAGAACTCGGCCTTCAAATAGTGTTATGCACGTTGTAGTGATGATAGAACCTGCTCTATTTCTGCGAAACTCCTATAAAGCCGTGTTCCATAGTGATGGAGATAACGTAACAAAAAGTTATGGATGAAACTTAGATACTTACAAGATGCTATTTTGACTATTAGGAAAAGTTGATAGTGATCACTACTCGTGCATAGTGATGAGAATAACGTATCAAAAAAGATAGTATCTAAAGCCGTGTTCCATAGTGATGAAAAAGAATTACTTTTCTAGTGTCTTTAACGCTGTTTGTTGCCAAGAGCCAAAAACGCGATTTTGTTTTATAAAATGAAGTTATACGTTCATTTTTAATTGTTATATCAGGTATAGTAGCATGTTATTATTAGATTATAAATTTTGTTATGGTTTTGGTCCCAACTTTTTTTATTATTATAAATTCATTATAAAATTAGTTAGTGTTTAAAAATTATATTTTTTAAGACTTTTTTACACCTTTTTTTATTTAAATTAAAAAAAACGTACAACTTTTTATGCAACCTTTTGAACAACCTTCCCATGCACATAAACTTTGTTGAAAGCATATCATTGACCTTCTAGCATTGTGAGGCCTTGCATGCACGTAAAGTTTGCAACTTGACATCCGTGATAGGGAACTCATCGAGTCGCTTTATGAACTCATCGAGTTGGGTTTACGGTTAAGAGTTTACGGCTAAGTGTGCACGGCCAAGGAGTTTCTCGGCCAGGTGTTTGCGGTTGAGAGTTTGGGAGGGGACTCGACGAGTCACTCTAGTGACTCGGTGAGTCGGCGAGTTATGTGACGAGTGCTCGGTTATACTCGACGAGTTGAGGTCAACATGGACTGTTGACCTTGGCTATGGACTTTGACTTTATCTAGGGTTGACTATGAGGCTATTATGGGTTTGTGTTAAGTAAATCACTTGATGATTATAGGTAGTCGAGAAGAAGTAGTGTGGGACATATCTGACGTCAACTTACCAATTCAGCATTTGAGAGGTGAGTCTTCTGACCATACTGATGGGTCTAAGGCATCGAGGCCGACCCTCTTTATGATAGTTGGTATACTCGTTGTATAGGTATGTGGCACAGTTTTGTTGAGATATGTGGTAGAGATAGCCTCTATGGCTATGGTAGAGATAACTTTATATCTAACGGGAGAGATAACCTTCATGGTTAATGGTACAGATAACTCTTATAGCTAACAGTAGAGATAGCCTTTATGGCTAATGGTAGAGATAGCTTTATAGCTAAAACGTTATGGAATATGTGGTAGAGGTAGTCTTCATAGCTGTTATGATGTATGTTATGTTACTTATGTGTGGTGTATGCTCTTGGAAACACACTAAATGTTAGCCTACAGTTTGTGGTCTTGTTTCAGTTACATCTGAGCCCAAGGGCAAGGGCAAAGCTCGATGGCGCGGCGTGCACTCTCTCCCAGGTGTTGTCATCGGACACTCTGATATTTTAAAATGAAATTGTAATGAGTATGAATTTGAAAATAGTTGTTGTGGAATTTCATGATTTATGGAAATATGTTTGATTAATTAAAAACGAAAAAAAAAATCTTTGGAAAATTAGGTCGTTACAAATTGGTATCAGAGCCTTGGTTTGAGGAATTTTGGCATACCCTCGGGCATATCAGGACTGAAACTAAGGAAGTGGTAAAAAGAAAATTGTTTTAAAAAACAAAATGAAATAAAAAGCTTTTAAGGAAAGAAAAAATGAGAGTGCAACGTGCGTGATCAGTCGAGCCAAGTAAGTAGTTCCCCAATGTAATATCTATGTTATACTGATATTTGAGTTTTGATGATTGTGTGGAATTTGCTATGTGTATGCTTTAAAATTGTGTTCGGTTAGGAGCTTATAGCCTCATAATGATTGATTTGGCCTTATTTCTTGTTCCTTGTCTGGTTGTGGTCCTTGGGTAGAATCTTTTATTCGGTTGATTATTTTTATGTATACTTTGCATGCAAAAAGGCAACGTGTTATGATTGATAGAGTGGCATGGGTAGAGATAATCTTAGGAAAACCTAAGATTTGATGTATGCAGTAGTTTGTGGAATACGGTTCAGTTCTAGGACGAATTCGAGTTATTAGGTAGAGCATTTGGGAAGGGTATAGGTAGGTGTGCAAAGTAGTATTAGGCCCGCACTACTGAAACCACAGGATCTGTACCCGAACTTATGCTAGATCCGACGACTTCAAGGAAGATTGGGGTTGAAAGATCCCTTGTATGGAAATCCTGATCGTTATGATTTATGACTTTTCAGTTCAACATGGTGGTTACACGATTTGGAGTAGGGGAATCAGGATCAGGATCTGGATCCAAGGGAGGATCAGGCGACACTACTGATGCCATTGATGAGAGGCTACGTGAGCTTATTTCAGCCGAGGTTACCAGGGGAATCCTTGACGCCACCCCAGTCATTTTTCGGACAGTCAAGGAGGGTATGATGGAGATCATGGAGGAGAGACTCAGGGAATTCAGAGTTGAGATTGTTGCTGGTCAGGTTGGGGCCCGGACTCCATCATTCTGGGAGTTCAAGGTGTGTGGGACGCCAGATTTTTTTGGGGATAGAGACCCTATTGTTAGTCGACGTTGGGTGGCGGATACCGAGAACGCCCAGCGCACGAGTTCTTGCCCAGATGTGGCAATGGTGGGATTTACTTCTTGTATGCTGAGAGACAAGGCCCGAGATTGATGGGGCGACGTGACGAGTCGGGTAGTAGCAGCCGATGTGGCTTAGATGACCTGGGTCAAGTTTGTTTGGCGATTTTAATTGGAGTTTTCACCAGCCATTGAGGTGTAACGACTTGTGAGGGAGTTTCATGACCTTCAACAGACTACCAAGACTGTGGTGGAGATCACCGCCAAGTTTCGAAAATGAGCTTTGTTGATTCCGCAGTACGCTACCGATGAGGATATGCGGAGGACGAGATATCATTCCATGCTGAGGGATGATATCCGGGAGTTTGTGATCTCCATAGGGTGCAAAACCCTGAATGAGATGGTAGAGAAGGCCCAAAAATGGGAAATGGAGTTGAACTTCCACACCAAGCGGAAGCCAGAGCATGCTCAGGCAGTGGTGGGTCAGGCTAAGAAGCCTAAGCCCTCAGACACTTTTAGCAAGGGCTAGCAGGGTCGAGGTCGGTGTTCCAAGTGCAGTAGGGTGCACAATGGAGTGTGTTGTATCACGGGTACGGGATGCTATGCATGCGGCCAGCAAGGCCACTTGAGCATGGATTGTCCTACGAAGAACTTGATTTGTTGTAACTGTAACTAGACCGGCCATAAGCAGGTCAATTATCCGAGGTTGGAGGGAAGGGGAGGAGCGGTGGTGGCATCTGCGCCCTCCACGTTGTGGATTACCGATGGCCGCCCTGCCAAGGTGGATGCTCCAGCAGTGAAGAGCCATGCATTTCAGCTGACTACCGAGAAGGCACGGGCAACGCTAAACATTGTGGCTGGTACGTATTTATTCTTCTCTGCTCTTTGTATCTGTTTTTCTTATGTGTACTATATGGTTGTATAGGGACCTTTTTGGTCAATGGTATGTCTGCTCATGTCTTGTGTTATTCGGGTGTTACCCGATCGTTCGTATCTTTTGTGGTTAGCAAGAAGTTCTGGGACGCGCTAGAAACGTTGGGTTCCCGATCGATGTGGTGATTACAGATGACCGCACTGTTAGTGATGCGAGCGTGTATCGGGGTTGTGTCATGATTGTGCTCGGTGAGAGGTTTCTTGTTGACCTAGTCCAGATACCGTTACGAAGGCTAAAGGTAATTGTAGGTATGGACTGGTTGGGGGCCAATCGGGCAATGATTAATTGTGAGCGTTAGTTGATTAGTGTTTAAACCCCAAGTGGGGGAGAACTGGTTATCCAAGGTGATAGAGCCTTGTAGGGACCGATTCTCTGTTCGGCTGCGAGGGCTAGGAGATTTCTGCAGCAGGGATGTAAGGGATTTCTGACCTATATCTCGGATGCAAGGGTAGAGACCACGACAGAGGATGGCAGTGTGATGGTTGTAAAAGACTTTCGGGATGTGTTCCCCAAGGAGTTACTGGGAGTGCCTTCGGAGAGGCAGGTGGAGTTTCGCATTGACTTGGTGTCTGGTGCCGCCTCAATAGCAAAGGCACCATATCGGTTAGTACCATCTGAGATGCAGGAGCTATCTATACAGCTCCAGGAGTTGCTAGACAGAGGGTTCATACGTCCGAGTAGTTCCCCATGGGGAGCACCAATCCTTTGCGTGAAAAAGAAGGATGGGTCGCACAAGATGTGCATAAATTATAGGGAGCTGAACAAACTAAAGTGAAGAACCGTTATCCGTTACCAAGGATCGATTATTTGTTCGATCAACTGCTGGGTGCGTCTTGGTTTTCAAAGACCGATCTTCGGTCAGGATACCATCAGATAAGGATTCAAGATGAGGATATACCGAAGACGGCTTTCAGGACTCGATATGGGCATTATGATTTCGTGGTGATGCTTTTTGGACTCACCAATGCCCCAACAACGTTTATGGATCTTATGAACAGGGTGTGTAGACCGATGCAGGATCGGTCGGTGATCGTTTTTATTGATGATATCCTGTTCTATTCTAAGACTAGGGAGCTGCATGAGCAACATTTGACGGAGGTACTGGAAACCCTAAGGGTGGAGAAGCTTACTGCAAAATTCTCTATGCGTGATTTCTGGCTGCGGGAGGTATAGTTTTTGGGGCATATCATCAATCAGGAGGGCATTTCGGTTGATCTAGCTAAGGTTGAGGCTGTGATGCGATGGGAAATATCGAAGAGCGCCTCATATTTTCGTAGCTTCTTGGGTCTAGTGGGTTATTATCAGAAATTTATCCAAGATTTCTCCAAAATTGTTGTGACATTGACCCGTTTGACTAAGAAGAATGTGACCTTTCGGTGGCGCACGGATTAGCAGATGGCTTTTGAAACCCTGAGACGGAGGTTATGCGAGGCTCTGATTCTAGTGCTACCTGAGGGGTTAGACGATTTAGTGGTGTATTGTGACACATCAATTTCGGGGTTAGGTGCAGTTCTAATTCAGAGGGGGCATGTGATAGCATACGCCTCGAGGCAGTTGAAGCCTCATGAAGCAAATTACCCTACTCACGACCTGGAATTAGGGGCAGTGGTGTTCGCCCTCAAGATTTGGAGGCACTATTTGTATGGAGTGCGGTGCACCATATACACTGATCACAAGAGTTTGAAGTATTTAATGGATCAGCAGAACCTCAACATGCATCAGAGGAGATGGTTGGACGTACTAAAGGATTATGATTGTGAGATTCTATATCACCCGGGGAAGGCCAACGTGGTGGTCGACGCTTTGAGCTGCAAGACGGCGGGGTCCCTGATTGGGAACATTTGCATGAGGATAACAATGATTTCTCCTTTGTTGGATATCATCAAGGAGGCCCAATTCGAGGGTGTGAAGAAGGAAAATTGGAAGATTGAGCGGATACGGGGGCAGTACCCGTTGTTTGTTAAAGATGGTGGAGGTCTTTTGACGTAGTGTGGTCGGGTGTGGGTACCAGTGACGGGAGGAGTGAGATAGAAAATATTGTAAGAGGCACATTAATCGAAATTCTTTATACCATCTAGAGTAACAATGTGTCGAATACCACCGTACATTGATGGGTGGTGATCCTCTCATGGCTATTGAGAACGAATCAAATCATATATCTACTGATGTGGCAATAGGGGTATGATTTGGTAATACGCCAATTTCTCCACCTAGGGGCTACAAAAATGTATAGAGGCTTGAGACTAAGTTATTGGTGGCCTTGTATGAAGTGAGAGATCGCCTGGTTTGTGGAGCGGTACTTGACCTGCAGGAAGGTCAAGGCCGAGCGTCAGTGGCCTCATGGCAAGATCCAACCGCTACACATTCCAATGTGGAAGTGGGAAGAGATCACCATGGATTTCATCATGAAGTTACCCAGGACAGCGAGGGGTGTGGATGCTATATGGGTGATTGTGGATAGATTAACGAAGAGCGCCCACTTTATTCCGATCTCTGAAAGCATATCTGCTAAGAAGTTGGCATATCTTTATGTGAAAGAGGTGGTGGCTAGGCACGGGGTGTCCATGTCGGTGGTCACTGACAGGGATGTTCGGTTTACATCCAGGTTCTGGAAGAAGTTTCATGAATAACTGGGCACCCGGTTGCATTTCAGCATGGTGTATCACCTCCAGACAGGTGGCCAGAGCGACCTAACGATCCAAACACTTGAGGATATGCTACGGGCATGTGTGTTGGAGTTTTGAGGGATTTGGGACATTTACCTCCCAATAGCAGAGTTTTTATAAAGTAACAGTTATCATTTCATTATCGACCGAGCTCCTTTCGAGAAGTTATATGGTCGGAGGTGCAGGATCTGGTGTGTTGGGATGAGGTTGGGCACCGGGTCATGGGAAGCACTGAAGTAGTGCTCAAGACTACCAAGCTGATTCAGCAGGTGCGTGACCGGTTGCTGGTCGCATAGAGCCGTCAGAAAAGCTATGCTGACCGACGACAATCAGATCTTGAGTTTTAGGTGGGGGATTTCATGTTGTGGAAGGTGTCACCCTGGAAAGGGATTATCTGATTTCGGAAGAGGAGAAAGCTGGGGCCTCGATATATAGGCTCGTTCAGAATCACGGTCCAGGTGGGCAAGGTGGCATATCGCTTGGATCTGCTAGATGAGCTTAGCCAGATTCACAACACCTTCCATGCGTCTTAGCTTTGGAAGTGTGTCACGGACGAGTCCATAGTCGCTTCGTTGGACGACATTCAGGCGGAAGAGGAGATGCGAGAGAATTACCCATTATTGTTTGGGGCATCAGACTTCGAGAACGAATTCTAGTTCAAGTGGGGGAGACTTGTAACACCTATTCCTAGTTCTAAAAGTTAATTATAGTTTTTAAGAGGTTTAGTGCATGGACTTAGCGAGTTGGGAGTCCAACTCGCCGAGTAAGAGCATTTAATCGTGAACGTAGGATCGGCGCCTACTCGTCGTGTCGGAAGTCCCGACTCGACGAGTAGGAGCTATAAGAGAAAACCCTGATTTTTAAAGGTTGCCCCATATATATGGATCATTATCTGCACTTGTGGCCTCACTTAGCATCTTATTACCCTTGAGAGAGCCATTTTCGGCCGTGACCCCCCCCCCCCCCCCCCCCCCCGAGTGTGAGTAAGGGCTTGGTTTAGTAAACTTGGAATGTTGAAGAAGAGATTTAGATGAAGAAACAAGAGGGGAAGCAGTAGATCCGGCATCTACACTGCATTCGACATCATTTTAAGGTAAAAATTCGTAACCTTGAGTTGTAGATTATTAGATCTCTCCTCTCCCGAGTACATGTCCATTTGGGTGCAAATGGAGTCCAAGTTTATTTCTGGACGTATCACTGGGATATAGTTTCAGATCTGGACCTTTTTAGGTCCCCAAGGTCATAAAGTTGCTCCCTTTATGTAGCCTAACCCTTCCCATGCACACAAACCTTGTTGAAAGCATATCATTGACCTTCTAGCATTGTGAGGCCTTGCATGCACGTAAAGTTTGCAACTTTACGTAACATCTGTGATATGGAACATTAGATCTGAAGTTTCTGACTCATCATTCCACTGTAAAGGACCGAAAACAAAATGGACTAAGGGAACTCATTGAGTCGCTTTATGAACTCGGCGAGTCGGGTTTACGGTTAAGAGTTTACGGCTAAGCGTGCACGGCCAAGGCGTTTCTCGGCCAGGTGTTTGCAGTTGAGAGTTTGGGAGGGGGCTCGATGAGTCACTCTAGTGAGTTGGTAAGTCAACGAGTTATGCAAGGAACTCGATGAGTGGCCGGTTATAATCGACGAGTTGAGGTCAACATGGATTGTTGACCTTGGCTATGGACTTTGACTTTATCTAGGGTTGACTATGAGGCTATTATGGGTTTGTGTTAAGTAAATCGCTTAATGATTATAGTTGGTCGAGAAGAAGTTGTGTGGGACATATCTGACGTCAACTTACCAGTTTAACATTCGAGAGGTGAGTCTTCTCACCATACTAATGAGTCTAAGGCATCGAGGCCGACCCTCTGTATGATAGTTTGTATACTCATTTTATAGAGGTATGTGGCACGGTTTTGTTGAGAAATGCGGTAGAGATAGCCTCTATGGCTATGGTAGAGATAGCTTTATATCTAACGGGAGAGATAGCCTTCATGGTTAATGATCCATATAACTTTTATAGCTAACGGTAGAGATAGCCTTTATGGCTAATGGTAGAGATAGCTTTATAGCTCAAACGTTATGGAATATGTGGTAGAGGTAGTCTTCATAGCTGTTTTGATGTAGGCTATGTTGCTTATGTGTGGGTTATGCACTTGGAGATGCACAAAGCATTAGCTTACAGTTTGTGGTCTTGTTTCAGTTACATCTGAGCCCAAGGGCAAGGGAAAAGTTTGATAGCGCGGCGTGCACTCTCTCCCAGGCATTGTTATCGGAAACTCTGAAATTTTAAAATGAAATTGTAATGTGTATGAATTTGAAAATAGTTGTTGTGGAATTTCATGATTTATGAAATATGTTTGATTAATTAAAAACGAAAAAAAAAATTCTTTGGAAAATTAGGTCGTTACAAGTTGGTATCAGAGCCTTGGTTTGAGGAATTTTGGCATACCCTCGGGCGTATCAGGACTCAAACTAAGGAAATGGTAAAAAGAAAATTGTTTTCAAAAACAAAATGAAATAAAAAGCTTTTAAGGAAAGAAAAGATGAGAGTGCAACGTGCGTGATCAGTCGAGCCAAGTAAGTAGTTCCCTAATGTAATAGCTATGTTATACTGATATTTGAGTTTTGATGATTGTGTGGAATTTGCTATGTGTATGCTTTAAAATTTTGTTCGGTTAAAGCTTATAGCCTCATAATGATTGATTTTGCCTTATTTCATGTTCCTTGTCTTGTTGTGGTCCTTGTGTATAATCTTTTATTCGGTTGATCATTTCTATGTATACTTTGCATGCATAAAGGCAACCTGTTATGATTGATTGATTGGCATGGGTAGAGAAAATCTTAGGACAAACCGAGATTTGATGTATGCAGTAGTTTGTGGAATATGGTTTAGTTCTAGGACGAATTCAAGTTATTAGGTAGAGCATTTGGGAAGGTTATTGGTAGGTGTGGAAAGTAGTATTAGTCCCGCACTACTGAAAGGACATGATCTGTACCCGAATTGATGCTAGATCTGACAACTTCAAGGAAGATCGGGGTTGAAAGATCCCTTGTATGGAAATCCTGATCGTTATGATTTATGACTTTTCAGTTCAACATGGTGGTTACACGATTTGGAGTAGGGGGATCAGGATCAGGATCTGGATCCAGGGCAGGATCAGGCGATACTACTGATGTCATTGATGAGAGGCTACGTGAGCTTATTTCAGCCGAGGTTACCAGGGGAATCCTTGACGCCACCCCAGTCATTTTTCGGATAGTCAAGGAGGGTATGATGGAGATCATGGAGGAGAGACTCAGGGCATTCAGAGTTGAGATTTTTGTTGGTCTGGTTGGGGCCCAGACTCCATCATTCTGGGAGTTCAAGGTGTGTGGGACGCCAGATTTTTTTGGGGATAGAAACCCTATTGTTAGCCGACGTTGGGTGGCGGATATCGAGAATGCCCAGCACACGAGTTCTTGCCCGGATGTGGCAATGGTGGGATTTACTTCTTGTATGCTGAGAAACAAGGCCCGAGATTGATGGGGCGACGTGACGAGTCAGGTGGTAGCAGCTGATGTGGCTTAGATGACCTGGGTAGAGTTTGTTTGGCGACTTTAATTGGAGTTTTCACCATCCATTGAGGTGTAACGACTTGTGAGGGAGTTTCATGACCTTCAACAGACTACCAAGACTGTGGTGGAGATCACCGCCATGTTTCGAAAATGAGCTTTGTTGATTCCGCAGTACGCTACTGATGAGGATATGCGGAGGACGAGATATCATTCCATGCTGAGGGATGATATCCGGGAGTTTGTGATCTCCACAGGGTGCAAAACCCTGAATGAGATGGTTGAGAAGGCCCGAAAATGGGAAATGGAGTTGAACTTCCACTCCAAGCGGAAGCCAGAGCAGGCTCAGGCAGCGGTGGGTCAGGCTAAGGAGCCTAAGCCCTCAGACACTTCTAGCAACGGCTAGCAGGGTCGAGGTCGGTGTTCCAAGTGCAGTAGGGTCCATAATGGAGCGTGTTGTATCATGGGTACGGGATACTATGCATGCGGCCAGCAAGGCCACTTGAGCATGGATTGTCCTACAAAGAACTTGATTTGTTTTCACTATAACTAGACCGGCCATAAGCGGGTCATTTATCTGAGGTTGCAGGGAGGGGGAGTAGCGGTGGTGGCATCTGCGCCCTCCACGTAGAGGATTACCGATGGACGCCCTACCAAGGTGGATGCCCCAGCAGTGAAGAGCCATGCATTTCAGCTGACTACCGAGAAGGCACGGGCAACGCCAAACATTGTGGCTGGTACGTATTTATTCTTCTCTACTCTTTTTATCTGTTTTGCGTATGTGTACTATATGCTTGTATAGGGAAATTATTGGTCAATGGTATGTCATCTCATGTCTTGTGTTATTCGGGTGTTACCCGATCGTTCGTATCTTTTGTGGTTAGCAAGAAGTTCCGGGACGCGCCAGAAACGTTGGATTCCCGATCGATGTGGTGATTACAGATGACCGCACTGTTAGTGATGCGAGCGTGTATCGGGGTTGTGTCATGATTGTGCTTGGTGAGAGGTTTCTTGTTGACCTAGTCCAGATACCGTTGCGAGGGCCGAAGGTAATTGTTGGTATGAACTGGTTGGGGGCCAATCGTGCGATGATTGATTGTGAGCGCTAGTTGATTAGGGTTTGAACCCCAAGTGGGGGTGAACTGGTTATCCATGGTGATAGAGCCTTGTAGGGACCGATTCGCTGTTCGGCTGCGAGGGCTAGGAGATTTCTGTAGTAGAGATGTAAGGGATTTCTGGCCTATATCTTGGATGAAAGGGTAGACACCACGACAGAGGATGGCAGTGTGCCGGTTGTAAAATAATTTCAGGATGTGTTCCCCGAGGAGTTACCGGGAGTGCCTCCGAAGAGGCGGGTTGAGTTTCGCATTGACTTGGTTCCTGGTGCCGCCTCGATAGCAAAAGCACCATATTGGTTGGCACCACCTGAGATGCAGGAGCTATCTATACAACTCCAGGAGTTGCTAGACTGAGGGTTCATACGTCCGAGTAGTTCCCCGTGGGGAGCACCATTCCTTTTCGTGAAAAAGAAGGATGGGTCGCACAGGATGTGCGTCGATTATAGGGAGCTGAACAAACTAAAGTGAAGAACCGTTATCCGTTACCAAGGATCGATTATTTGTTCGATCAACTGCAGGGTGCGTATTGGTTTTCAAAGACTGATCTTTAGTCGGGATACCATCAGATAAGGATTCAGGATGAGGATATACCGAAGACAGCTTTCAGGACTCGATATGGGCATTATGAGTTCGTGGTGATGCTTTTTGGACTCACCAATGCCCCAACAGCATTCATGGATCTTATGAACAGGGTGTGTAGACCGATGCAGGATCGGTCGGTGATCGTTTTTATTGATGATATCATGTTCTATTCTAAGACCAGGGAGCTGCATGAGCAACATTTGACGGAGGTACTGGAAACCCTAAGGGTGGAGAAGCTTAATGCAAAATTCTCTATGCGTGATTTCTGGCTGCGGGAGGTATAGTTTTTGGGGCATATCATCAATCAGGAGGGCATTTCAGTTGATCCAGCTAAGGTTGAGGCTGTGATGCAATGGGAAATATCGAAGAGTGCCTCATAGATTCGTAGCTTCTTGGGTCTAGTGGGTTATTGTGACATCCCCAATTTCTCGGCCAGAAAAGACCGTTTTGTTTATGCTTGGTTTTTAAAATCAGAGTAATCTTTTAAAGAAACAGTTGCGGAATTTGTTCCCAAAATATGATAAAGATTTATCAAAGCATTTCTCAAAGAGAATGTATTTTCATTAAATAATAAAACCTCGGGATGTCATGTTCCGATACAGACACATAAGCATAAACAGAACTTACATTATTTACACTAAAGATTTTACATCTCCTTTAATCTCTTCGTGAAATATATCTTTGTATCGATACCTGTGATACAAAGAAAACTGAGTGGGTCAGGCTTGGGAGACTGGTGAGCATATAGGGTTTTCAACCCACAATAATATAATTATTATATTTAGTTATCAAACAATCAATTCAAATACCCACCCCTATTATCTCCATTTATTTCTTAAAGATTTATCCTAAGAACCAATTACCCTTCTCCCATTCATTCCTAAGGATTGCACTAAGGAACTGACACAATGTCTAGTGCTGCCAAGGTTCTTAGATTACCTCTAGCGAACACGCATTTCACAATAATTAATGAACACCTAGTTCAAGAACACCTAATGAACACTTAGTTCCAATATTACCCAATGAACACCTAGCTCACAAAGACTTAATGAACACTTAGTTCAATTATCTCTGATGAACACTAAATTCAAATATCTAATGAATACTTAGTTCGAATATCCCTGGTGAACCCAATCACCTAAGGAACACAGAGTATGAAAGCTCTTAGTTCAAACAACGGGATAATAAAGTATATCTCGATCCTGTAAAATCACTAATATTATAAACACATATAAATTATATTTCTAAAACAATATATCCCATCCCGTCGATCCCCACATACTGACCCTATACTATGATCGTACGAGATCTAGCCTAAGGAATCGGTATGAACAACAAACTGACGAAGCTGTTTCGGAAATTCCCTAGCAGCAAACGAGGATCAATAAAGACATCAAATGAGGGGAATAGAATGAGTTTCACCACGAACCTTCGTTCGTAAAACAAAGAACCACAAGACATTTTAAGTCAGGGGTAGTTATCTAGATAGCAATGCCTAGGCGTGGTCTGACTATCATGAGGCATTATACCCCCGGACTTTACCTATCCCAGCATCGAACTTTGCCTAGCAGTGGCCTGAATACATGAGGTATTTAACCCCCAGACGCACCCTATCCAGCAATATAACACCAAACATACCTATCAGTGGTCTATGACCGACACACTTTATTAGGCAGTCTACGAAGTTCCCTTAATTACTTCGTGAAAGAAAACGCTGACATATGAAGCTCGGTCGATCACTTCATAAAAGAAACGCTGACTCCAAAGCTCTCTCAAAATAAAAGTATTAGGAAATACTACTAGAGTACTCCCGTATGCTCCCGTAACTGACACACAAAATTGTCAAAAAGACTTTGTATATGATAGTACTTCTGGCACATTATAGTACTTTGGTATGCGAAAGAATAGTACCCGAGAACATAATAGTACCCTGGCACAAGCAGCACCCAAGACACAGAGCTTTGAAAAAGACTTCGTACATAAAATGTACTTCTGTATGTAGGACGTACTCCACCGATCATCAATCTCGCAACGCACATACTCTTAATAAGAGAATACCCAATGTCCAAACTTAATTGAACTAAACATCCCATTTAGGTCTTAACCCATCACTAGGCAAACCTACAATACTTATAATCAATTCCCGATACTATCTCCGTTTAGGAAAAAGATTAACTAGTGTATACTTAACACAAGGTTTTAAGTAATAATAATATCATATATTTACATCTTAACACATATTGAACCATATCTGATTCGTACGTTATATATCATCAAATATATCTAACACGTATTTCAGAAAATAACAAATACTTCACATACATATGTATATTTCATACTTTAATCAATTCTTGTATTAAAATCACGTTCCTAAAAGGGACTATACACATGATACCTTATCGAATGAACACATAATTCAAAAATATATAATCCGTACTCCCGGATCTAAAACTAACCTCTTGATCTGTTCCCTACTCTCGGATCTAAAACTAATCTCTTGATCTGATTCATACTCTCGGATCTAAAACTAACCTTTTGATCTGATCCATACATCCAGATCTAAAACAAGTTTATCTCTTTATTCTTTTATCTCATGGTCCAACCCATATTTTATCACTTACCAACAACCTCATCTACTCATGTTCTACTCAACATACCTTTAGATACAAAATACGTATATAGTTTAACTCATTAAAACTTATATAATTCACCCGTTCCACAATCATCTCAAATAAACAACAAAATATTATACACGTAGCACGTATTTCATAGCAAATACTTAATATTTATGTGTTAGAAGAAAGTGACCACACACTCACTTGATTAGAAGATGATCGGACAGCACTACGGCTTGTAAAAGTAGTAATCCTCAGCAGATCTGGAAGATCTCTACAAAAATCGAACTTCTCGCGGGCAGAGCTTCGGCTCGGGAATTGCACTTCTCGGGATCTTCGGGGCCTCGGGACTTGCTTCGGGGCTCGGGAATGATACCGGGGCTTCGGGATAATTCTTGCACGAAAAACAATGCAAAAACGCAAGAAAAAGGGAAGAAATGAGCAAACTACTCGGCTGCCATCGACACCCTTTTATAGGGGCTGGAAACCTGAATTACGCGGGGCGTAATCTTAGGTTACGCGGGGCGTAACCTGGATAGGATCGCTGACTACCCCCCTTCGGATAATATCGGCCAATATATATATAAATAAATATCGAAAATATTTAATAAACTTCAAAAATTCATATCTTCCTCATACGAACTCCGTTTTCGATGTTCTTTATATCCACGCGTAGGTGAGACTACGATCTACAACTTTTGTTTAGACTTCGTCGGCTAATTTTGACTTTATTTTTATTATTTATTTTTAGTAGGCCGGGATAGGAAAACTCCGTTATAAAATCATAACTTCTTCATCCGACGTCCGTTTTCGCCTATCTTTTTATCGTTTTACTACAATTAATGAGATCTTCAATTCTCATTTAGATTGTTTAGGCTAAAAACCGCTCGGTCTCAAATCGAGTATTCGAGCTGTATACCGCTAAGTCGAAACTTCGAAAAATCATAACTTCCTCATACGAAGTCAGATTTGGGCGTTCTTTTTATGCACGCTCATGGTTTAATGTATTCTACGACTTTCATTTAGATTGATAAGGCTAAATATCGCTTTAACGTAAATTCACTTTTTACGTCGCGCTGTGCCGTGTCGGTTTTGTCGCGAAACTTCGACAGGTCATAACTTCTTCGTTATAACTCGGATTTCGGCGTTCTTTATATGTACGGAATCCTTGTAACATATACTACAACTTAGTTAAGATTATTCATTCTAAATAATATTTTATCAAAAAGTCATTTTTGACGCTTATCGTCTCTAAATTGACTAGCCCTGATCTACGGGCATTACAGTTATTATCGGAAATTTATCCAAGATTTCTCCAAAATTGTTGTGACATTGGCCCGTTTGACTAAGAAGAATGTGAATTTTCAGTGGGGCATGGATTAGCAGATGGCTTTTGAAACCCTGAGATAGAGGTTATGTGAGGCTTCGATTCTAGTGCTACCTGAGGGGTTAGACGATTTGGTGGTGTATTGCGACGTATCGATTTCGGGGTTAGGTGCAGTTCTGATTTAGAAGGGGCACATGATAGCATACGCCTCGAGGTAGTTGAAGCCTCATGAAGCAAGTTACCGCACTTACGACCTGGAATTAGGGGCAGTGGTGTTCGCCCTCAAGATTTGGAGGCACTATTTGTATGGAGTGCGGTGCACCATATACACTGATCACAAGAGTTTGAAGCATTTAATGGATAAGCAGAACCTCAACATGCATCAGAGGAGATGGTTTGACGTACTAAAGGATAATGATTGTGAGATTCTATATCACCCGGGGAAGGCCAATGTGGTGGCCGACGGTTTGAGCCGCAAGACGGCGGGGTCCCCGATTGGGAACATTTGCATGTGGATGACAATGACTTCTCCTTCGTTGGATATCATCAAGGAGGCCCAAGTCGAGGGTGTGAAGAAGGAAAATTGGAACATTGAGCAGATACGGGGGTAGTACCCGTTGTTTGTTAAAGATGGTGGAGGTCTTTTGACGTAGTGTGGTCGGATGTGGGTACCGGTGACGGGAGGAGTGAGATAGAAAATATTGTAGGAGGCACACAAAGAGTAACAATGAGTTGAAGAACACCGTGCATTGATGGGTGGTGATCATCTCATGGCTATTAAGAAAGAATCAAATCATATATCTACTGACATCGTAATAGGAGTATGATTTGTTAATACGCCAATTTGTCCACCCAGGGGCTACAAAAATGTATAGAGCTTTGAGACTAACTTATTGGTGGCCTTGTATGAAGCGGGAGATCTCCTGGTTTTTGGAGCGGTACTTGACCTGCAGGAAGGTCAAGGCCGAGCTTCAGTGGCCTCATGGCAAGATCCAACCGCTACCCATTCCAATGTGGAAGTGGGAAGAGATCACCATGGATTTCATCATGAAGTTACCCAGGACAGCGAGGGGTGTGGATGCTATATGGGTGATTGTGGATAGATTAACGAAGAGTGACCACTTTATTCCGATCGCTGAAAGCATATCCGCTGAGAAGTTGGCAGATCTTTATGTGAAAGAGGTGGTGGCAAGGCACGGGGTTCCCATGTCGGTGGTCTCTGACAGGGATGTTCGGCTTACATCCAGGATCTGGAAGAAGTTTCATGAAGAACTGGGCACCCGGTTGCATTTCAGCACGGCGTATCACCTCCAGACAGATGGCCAGTGCGACAGAACGATCCAAACACTTGAGGATATGCTCCGGGCATGTGTGTTGGACTTTTGAGGGAGTTGGGACACTTACCTCCCAATAGCAGAGTTTTTATACAATAAAAGTTATCATTCCATTATCGACCGAGCTCCTTTCGAGATGTTATATTGTCAGAGGTGCAGGACTTGGTGTGTTGGGATGAGGTTGGGCACCGGGTCATGGGAAGAACTGAAGTAGTGCTTAAGACTACTAAGCTGATTCAGCAGGTGCGTGACCGGTTGCGGGTCGCACAGAGCCGTCAGAAAAGCTATGCTGACCGACAACGATCAGATCTTGAGTTTCAGGTGGGGGCTTTCGTGTTGTGGAAGGTGTCACCCTAGAAAGGGATTATCAGATTTCGGAAGAGGGGCAAGCTGGGGCCTCGGTATATAGGCCCGTTCAGAATCACGGCCCGGGTGGGAAAGGTGGCATATCACTTGGATTTGCTAGAGGATCTTAGCCAGATTCACAACACCTTCCACGTGTCTCAGCTTTGGAAGTATGTCACGGACGAGTCCGTGGTCGTCTCGTTGGATGAAATTCAGGTAGAAGAGGAGATGCGAGAGCACTACCCATAATTGTTTGGGGCAGCAGACTTCGAGAACGAAGTCTAGTTCAAGTGGGGGAGACTTGTAACACCTATTCCTAGTTCTAGAACTTAATTATAATTTTTAAGGGGTTTTGTGCATGGACTCAGCGAGTTGGGAGTCCAACTCCCCGGAAAAGGGCATTTAATCGTCAACGTAGGATCGACACCTACTCGGCGTATCGGAAGTCCCGAATCGACGAGTAGGAGCTGTAAGAGGAAACCCTGATTTTTAAAGGTTGCCCCCTATATAAGGATCATTATATGCACTCGTGGCCTCCCTTAGCATCTTATTACCCTTGAGAGAGACGTTTTCGGCCGTGACCCCCCCTGAGTGAGAGTAAAGGCTTGGTTTAGCAAACTTGGAGTGTTGAAGAAGAGATATAGAAGAAGAAACAAGAGGGGAAGCACTAGATCTGACATCTACACTGCAATGGGCATCATTTTAAGGTAAAAAGTCATTACCTTGAGCTGTAGATTAATAGATCTCTCTTCTCCCAAGTACATGTCCATTTTGGGGCAAACAGAGTCCAAATTTATTTCTGGACGTATCACTGGGATATAGTTTCAGATCTGGACCTTTTTAGGTCCCCAAAGTCATAAAGTTGCTCCCTTTATGTAGCTTAACCCTTTCCACGCACATAAACCTAGCTGAAAGCATATCATTGACCTTCTAGCATTGTGGGGCCTTACATGCACGTAAAGTTTGCAACTTTACGTAACATATGTGATATGGAAGGTTAGATCTGAAGTTTGTGACTCATCATTCCACTGTAAACGACCAAAAACGGAATGGACTAAGGGAACTCGTCGAGTCACTTCATCAACTCGGCGAGTCACTTCAAGAATTATATGAACACATAAAAATCATGGAATTTTGATATATGCTATTGTAAATGGATTAGAATAACCATTACACCAACTAAAACAAGTTTTAAAACACCAAAACAGTTTAGGGTAATGTTTCTAGTCCATTTCCAGCAGCAAAAGTCGAAATTATGCATTCCGATCATTCTACCTTTTTTTTTTCTTTACTATTTTGCATCAAGTATCAAACAAGCAAGCCTAGGCTCTGATACCACTGTTGGGTTTTGAGCAATCTAACACTTCCTAAGTGTGCATGCAACCCTAATAAACCTTGGATCTATGTTTGTCTAAATACATGCAAAATAATATTTTTCCAAGGTTCATAACCTATCTAACATGGCATGGGGTACTTTTAAACATAAAAGAATTAGATGAGATTACATACCTTTTGATGAGTTTGATTCCTTTGGAGTTTGAGAGCCAAGCACCAATTCCTTTGGAGTTTGATTCCTCAAATGGAAATCACAAATCACCACAAACACTTGGAAAACATTAGAGAGTGTACACACACTTGTAATTTTCGGCCATACACAAGCACACTAGTGGCTATTTCATGCAACATAAGCATGCTTATATAGTGTGCATGGTTAGGGTGAAACCCTAATAACCCATGACCTTTCCTTTTCCAAGGATCCATGGGTTAAAAGCTCCATGGATCATCCATGGACTTCCATATAAGCCTAGCCCGTTAACAAATGAGTGTTAGCCCACACCATATAAAACAATAGCCCACAATTTAATTAGTCTTCCTTTTAATCTCTAAATTAATTCATAATTAATTTAAGACTAAGACTAATTAAATAACTTCATATTAATATATTATAACTTACAATATATTAATAAACATATGTGTATAACTCTCATAAAATTATCCATAAATAGTTCGGGTGAAGTGCAACCCAAATGGACCATGCCGGGTCGGGTCAAGTATGTACCAAATAAGTTATGGACTTAGACACCTTATTCAATAGTTATGATGTGTGCTATGTGGCTTGTGTGTAGGGTATGCCCTAGGAAACTCACTAAGCGCTAGCCTACAGTTTGTGGTCTTGTTTCAGGTACATTTGAGCCTAAGGGCAAGGGCAAGGCTTGATGGCGCGGCGTGCACTCTCTCTCAGACGTTTTTATGGGACACTCTAATATTTAAAAATAAAACTTAATTAGTACAAATTTGAAAACAATTGTTGTTGAATTTCATGATTGATGGAAATGTGTTTGAATAATTAAAAACGAAAAAAAAACTTTCTTTGGAAAATTGCGTCCTTACATCTAGTATGTCAGGTAAAAACAAAAAATAATAATAATAATAATAATAATAATAAGTAAATAAATAATATTCTATACAATAAAATCAATTTGTTGTCAGTTTTAAGACATCAATATATATATATATATATATATATATATATATATATATATATATATATATATATATATATATATATATATAAAAAGTTAAATCTAATGATGACTCAAAAATAAGTGAGGATTGGTAGGACAAATATTTGTCGCATGATTGAAAAAAAATAAAATGTAGAGATTTTATATTATCCATCGTTTTTATAATTATGTGCGAGATTTTGAAATTTTACTAACAAATGTTAATTGTTTTGAGGTTAAATGGATAAAATGGAAAAAGGAAAAACATATATATATATATATATATATATATATATATATATATATATATATATATATATATATATATATATATATATATATATATATATATATATATATATATATATATATATATATATATATATTAGCCAATTAAAGTAATTATGGTATTATTGTATTCATAAATATGGGCTAATTAAATTTACTTATTTTAAGAAAGTTATTAATATATATTATTGAATTGATTATAATTGAAAAAATCATCTTAATTAATTACAAGGATAATTTAGTTAATTAATATAGATTTAATAAAGGAAAATTGCATTTTTTAAGGGATCATAGATTCTATTACTTTTAAAAATCCGATTTTACGAATTATAATTCTTTTAATCCGAACATTATGACAAAATATCTTTTTGAGTATATTCAAAAATAAAAATATTCTTGAACCATAAATATTAAAAATATTTTTGAACATATTTCTTTATCATGAATTTAAAAACTTTTTTATAGAATAACAAATTCTTGAACAATCAATTGAAGAATAAAAACAACAAATACATTATTTCATATAGAATACTGATAACAATTGTTAATAATTACATCAAAAACTAACAACGGCTAATACATTCTAAAAGAATAATGTGGTCCGTTTCAATTTTGTGGTTCGTTCTTCAAGCATCAACTTGTGTGATTCCAACAGAATTGGAATTCGTCATTCCATTCCAACAGAATTGGAATTCTTGATTCCATTCCAATAGATATTAGCCAAAAAAATGCTCATTCTGATATGTATATTAGCCAAAAAACTGATTTTTCATTTCTTTCCCTTCCCTGTCAAACACCCAATCCAAACACCCATTGTTTTCTATCAAATGAAACAAACTGAAACACCCTAATGATTTCTATCTAACATTCAAACAAACCCTTGGATTCTGAAGTGTGTATTCTATGTAATACATTCCTGCCCAATTTTGAAATATATATATATATATATATATATATATATATATATATATATATATATATATATATATATATATATATATATATATATATATATCAAAGATTTTCATATGTAAGAAAACACACAAAATTAAATAAATAAAACATCATTTATCAAGTAATTATGAAAGGAAATGACATACCTTTAGTGGCTTTGCTTTCATCATTCCCACATCCTAAAAGCTTCTCGGAGTTTGTACTTCTCTATTTTAATCAACTATATCTCCAATACCCCTTTTCACCTGGAAATTTTTTAGTTAAAAAGTAAGAAAACGTATTGACAAGTCATACCATTATTACGAGCAAGGCACACACATGAAAACGGAAACCTTGCTCCGACAATCAGATATTCCAAAACTCAGTGAAGCAAATGATCAAACACCGGGTGGGCGATGAAAATCCAACACCATAAAAAATAAAAAAACTTACACACAGACATGGAAATAAAAATTAAAAGAAGCTTGAACACAAAATTGTTTATACCTGTAAAGTACAATAACCAAACCTCGAAAATCTATGTACAAAATCCCAAAATTCATCAAGTTGCTCTCACCTCTGGTCAGCAGAAACCAAAATCACATAAAACACTACAAAAAAACAGAAATTTCACAGACGGAAAGTGTATTGTGTGGATTTTTTATGTGCACTTACCTTCTACAGGGAATCGACCTTCTTTATGGAGTTGATGGATGATTCTGTAAGCAGGAAGCTGCACTGCTGTTGCGCACTATGATGGAGGGTAGACCCAGATCGCCGGAAGAGTCAGTTGGTTTCTGTCGACCGGAGGGATGAGACGCGAAGAAGAGGAGTTCCGATTTTGGGATGTTTCAATCGGATTTGATAAGTAAAGAATGAAAAAAAGATCGTCATTGTGGTTTTAAAAAGGGATGAAAATACCTAGGTAGCTATGTCAATGTTTACCATAATTATAGGCTATTCTTTATGGAAACTAATTATCAAATTACCTATTTACCCTTATTTATTTATTTAATTATTTATTTTTATTTTAAATTTTGATTGGCCCACATTTATGCATACAATAACACGATACTTACTTTAAACACCTAAACCTATATATATATATATATATATATATATATATATATATATATATATATATATATATATATTCCCACATTCATCAATGGCTGCGTTAGAGATAGCTTTATAGCTAACGCTCGTGATAGCATTTATGACTAATGGTAAAGATAGCTCTTATATGTAATTGTAGAGATAGCCTTTATGGCTAATGGTAGAGATAACTTTATAGCTAGAACGTTATGAAATATGTGGTAGAGGTAGTCTTCATAGTTGTTATGATGTGTGCTATGTGGCTTCTGTGTAGCGTATGTACTGGGAAACTCACTAAGTATTAGCTTACAGTTTGTGGTCTTGTTTCAGGTACATCTGAGCATCAGGGCAAGGGCAAAGCTTGATGACGCGACGTGCACTCTCTCAGACGTTTTTATGGGACACTCTAATATTTAAAAATAAAACTGTAATGAGTATGATTTTGAAAACAATCGTTGTGGAATTTCATGATTTATGGAAATGTGTTTGATTAATTAAAACCGAAAAAAAATTCTTTGAAAAATTGGGTCGTTACATCTAGTATGCCAGGTAAAAACAAATAATAATAATAATAATAATAATAATAATAATAATAATAAGTAAATAAACAATATTTTATACATTAAAATCAATTTGTTGTCAATTTTATGACATCAATATATATATATATATATATATATATATATATATATATATATATATATATATATATATATATATATATATATATATATATATGAAGGAGGCTTGTTGTCTGTTTTGTTGTTTTATTAAACATCTTTTCTGATTAAAATTATCGATTTAATCCTGAATCTACAACTTCAAGTGTTAATTGTGAATCCTCTAATCATAATCTATAACAATCGCAATCTGTTTCCTACAACGGTTTTCAACAGCCCCCTCCCCCTTGTTATTGTCTACGGCCTCTTTCCCCATCACCGTATTGAACAAATTTATCCCCCATCGTCTGAAAAATGGCTCTCAATTTGAGATTTTGAAAACTATTGATTGATTTTAGTAAAACCTTGTTGATTCTTTTTGAAGGTCATCCTCGTCACAGATATGTACATACTTACAGGTTAGTCCTACGAGGTAACGTGAATTACAATTAATTTTTATTTACCATTGAGAGGATTAATTTATTAGATTATTATATGATTAATAAACTAACTGGAAATTTTGATGAAATGATTTCTTAATATATTATATGATTAATATAGTAATTAGAAATAAATAATCGATTTGTAAATTTATTACGTGATTAATCAATTAATATGAAATAAATGTTAAAATAATTAATTTGTTAATTTATATGATTTACAAATTTATATGAAATCAATTAGGATTTATTAATTATTAATCATGATTAATCTGGAATTAATCTTGGATTAGTTAGAATTAATTAAATGTACAAGGGTGAAGTGTAATTGTTCATAGTTGAGCAAGGAAAAACAATTCTAGAACCTATGATCTTATACATGATTTTGGGAGGTCATTTTAGGGTTTCATGTGCCCTTCTTAATTGTCATTTTTTTCCGCATTGTGCATATTGTTGTAACCTAATAAACTCATAAGTGGTATCAGAGCTACTTGGTGTGTCTAACATTGAAAGCACATTAGTTCAATCAAACATTTTCTTTCTATTAAATTGTGATCACGACGTAATATAGGCTCTGTCGTGGCGTGAACTCAATGAAGATCTAGACCGAAGTCTCATATCACGCTGGGCGTAATCCTCGCGTACGCTGGGCGTACTTGCTACGTGTCATTTGATGGGTATCCGAGCTTCGGAAGTGGCACGGCTATAACATGCGTCATTTCTGCGAAGGTATAGGCGACATGGCTGATTTTGGGCCTTGTTTCTGAGTTCCCTGGGCGGACTCTAGTACGTCAGGCGTACTCCTTCGAAAATTGATTTTTCAAACTTCTAAAATTCGTAATTTTCGCATACAAGCTACGTTTTTGACGTTCTTTATATCCACGCGTAGGTAAGATCTTGCTCGACAACTTTCGTGTAGATTCTATCGGCTAATTTTGAAGTTATTTTTAATATTATATTGTTAACAGCCAGGGACGGGAAAAGTTCGTTAAAAGTTCGTAACTTCTTCATCCGATGTCCGTTTTCGTCTATCTCTTTACCGTTGATCTGCAAATGACAAGATCTTTGATTCTCCTTTAGGTTGTGTCGACTAAGTATTTCTCAATCTTTAATTCAAATATTGGGTTGTATACTGTTATGTTGAATCTTAGAAAAATCATAACTTCCTCATACAAAGTCAGATTTGGATGTTCTTTTTATGTACGATCTTGATTTTACGTATGCTACAACTTTTATTTAGATTGTTAAGGCTAAAATGTATTTTATCGTAATTTCACTTTTTACGTCACACAACGTCGTGCCGTTTCCATCGTAAAACTTCGATATGTCATAATTTATTCGTTATAACTCAGTTTTCAGCGTTCTTTATACCTTCGAAATCCTTGTCACGACCACTACAAGTTTATTCATAAATATCGAGTTAATCTAACATTTTATTTTTGACGATCATTTTTATCTTAATTTATACATCTTTATCAATAAGTAATTGCACATATTATTCAAATAATTTCTCTTTATTACTTTAAAAACTAGTTACAACGGTTGACCTAGACTATTACATTGAATTGAAATATAGGGTTGTTACAATAGAGGTTATTGTTATTGCGAGTAGTGAGAATTGAGATTTCCTAGGCGAGCCTAGGATATGTATGATGTATTGCATGGGATTGGTATATGGTTTTAGTTTGGTGACATAGGGGAATCAGGACTGGCATTAAGGAAGGTACATGTAGGTGTGAAGGGTAGTATTAGGCTCGTACTAATGGAAGCATTGGACCTATACCTGATACGAGCAGACCTGGCAACTCTAAATAGGGCAATATAGTAGAATCCCCTCAAGTCACATGTTGATTGTTTATATGTTGTGTTTCAGTTTGTAGGATGGTTATGATTACTCGAGGACGTTTTGTCTCTGATTCTGATTTAGGTTTTGGCTCTAGCACAGAACTGATTAATGAGCATCTGCGTGAGTTCATTTCGGCTGAGGTTACTCACGAAATCTTGGATGTTACTCAGATGATATTTCGTACCATCAAGGAGGGGATTATGGAGTTGATGGATGAGAGGATTAGGACCTTTCGAGCTAAGATTTCTGCATGTCAGATAGGGGATCGAGCTTCGTCATTTCAAGAGTTCAAGACCTGTGGATATCCTGAGTTCTTTGGGGTTAAGGACCCCATCGCTAGATGGAGCTGGATCACTAACATGGAGAATGCTCAGCTAACGAGTTTTATCCCTAAGGGGGAAATTGTGGGATTTTCATCTTGCTTACAAATCTGTCACACCCCAAAACAAAGAACGGCGGACACGTTCTGGGGCGGAGGACGTCATGTAAAGTATCACAACACAGTATAACAGTAAATAAGAAAACAACATCATCCATTGCATTAAATATATAATTTTAATACAAGTGTGTTTTGTACAGTTATAGACACCAAAAAGTAAATCAAAATAATTAGATGAGTCTTGAATGTGTTCCATCTTCTCAAAAGCTGGCATCGGTACCTGTCTACTGTCGACCTGAGAATACAAGTTATTTTGAAAGAGTTTATCAACATTAAGCTGGTGAGTTCATAAGTCTTTTAGTGTCGGTGTTTCTTATCAAAACGTTTGAACATGGTTTTAAGTATGAGTTTGTAAAAGGTATGTAAATGTTTGTAAGTGTTTGTAAAAGTTTGAATCTCCTAGAAAAACCTATATTTTCTATTAAAGTAGCCTTCTACCAAGGCATAACTCTTTCGTATGTTCGTTTGTTGTAAAAGTGTGTAATTTCCCAAGTGTAACTATCATTATCAAAATATAGTTTGTACATTAATGTTTAAGTGAAGTAATCACTAAATATATGTAAAGGGTAAATTATTGTAGTACAGTAGTGTTGTATTATAGGAACTACTGCTGTATCAACTACCTTAAACCAGATTTATACTAAGGTATCATGTGATTAATTGTACCATACTATCGACTGGATAAACAACGACAAATATAGGTCGTAAAAAGAAATGACGTTTGGCACCCGTAGACCTGCAGGTCTGGCTGTAGCTAGCAGCAAGGTGTAGGATAGTCAATCTAGTATAGATCTATACGCAAAGCCATGCTCTCCCTTCAAGAGACTCTGGCTACAAAACGGGCCATGACATTGAAGTCATGCTCCGATATGGATCACAATGGTTAACATATTCATGTATATGTAATGTAATGTTACTCGTTCTAGTATCGTTGTATATGTTCTCTTTCTAGTATAGTTGTATATGTTCTCATTCTAGTATAGTTGTATATGTTCTCCTTCTAGTATAGTTGTATATGTTCTCTTTCTAGTATAGTTGTATATGTTCTCATAGTAATAAGTATTGACTCATGAATGAACTGACTCATTGATCTAGCAATAGTATAAGTATGATCTTGTGTTACCCCGATGGTAACTCACTAATGATGTAACTAGTACGCATGAATATGGAAGAACTTTTATGACTATATATGTACACATGATATATAATTAATATTGAAACGACCTTCGGACGGCTACCCGATAATCCACCAAACCACATCCAAATCGAGGAAAAGGAAATAGGGCGGACGCCCTTCCTAAGCCTTTTAAACATTACTTATATAACTATACATATACGGGCATGCAATTTATAATAAGTATAACAAAGGTTAAGTAAAAGCATTTGATAAGTAAAGGAGTTTGTAAAGCAGTTTGAAGTAAAACAGTTTGATAAACAGTTTGAATAATAATAAATCATTGGTTTTGTAGTTATTAAACCCATGTGATTGATGTAATAACTATAAGTATTCAACTTGTACTCCCCCTATTAAACCATTTAAAACATTTAAAAGTATTTCAAAAGGTTAGTTAAAGAGGTATGAACTCACTTGCTGTGAGTGGATTAGGTTGAAGTGTTGGGTACGGTGCTAGGTGACAAATGAAGACTTGTAGACACGCACGGGCCTAGTTATCATATAATGAACATATATATAACTAATTAGCCAATTTATAACTAATAAATTAAGTTGGGACACCCTAGAACATGAAAACACTTTGTTTAAAGTGTTAAAGATCACAAGTATTGCATCCGAGTGTTGGTAGGGTAAAACTAGTGTGTTTGGAGTCCAAGGGTACACTCCCTTGGAGTTTACGGTTTTGATGGTCAAGACCTAGGGAGTTTATGGCATTAAAATCTAGATTTTACTGTTGTAAACTCTAGTCTTAAGGTCCAAATGTTGTTTTGGGGTTTAGCAAGCCTTTTGAAGCAATTCTACTAAGTGGTTTGGCCTTTGGAAGGGACTAGGGCAACAAAACACCTCCTTTGAGGAGTTTATGGCCTAATGGCATTTTCCTTTGGGTTTACTACCGTAAACCCTTATGGAGAAGTGTATTTCCATGTTTTCAAGTCCCTAACACAATTAGGTAAGTGTAGGTGCTAGTTTTTAAGCCTAAGGAAGGAAAATAACCCATTTAGACACACTTTAGGGTGTTTACGGTTTTGGGAGATCCCCAAACCGTAAACACCTATAAATGTTGGATTTTGGTGTTTTTCAAGGCTTAGATACATCAAAGGAAGGTTTAATCAATTCTTGGAAGGCTTAAACATCAAACTAGGGCTTAGATTAGGACTTAGGCACACTTTGGTGCACTTTATGGTGTTTACGGTCTAAGCATCTTCTTGGACCGTGAACACCTATATCCTTGTGTTCTTGACAAATTTCCTTGATATTCAAATGTAATACTAGCTTAAAATCACTCAAGGATGAAAGCACTTACTATTAGAAGGCTTGATTTGAGCTAAAATGCCAAGAACACTTAGTGTGTGTTCTTGGTGTTTTGGAAATCTAGTCAAAATACAAATATGGTTGGATGATTAGATGTATGAACACTAGATTAAGTGTTTTACTAACTTAAAAAGGTTAGAACACTTACAAGATTGAAGATTTGGAATTAAATCTTGGATGGTATTTGAGAGAATATTTGGAGTTTACTCTTTTGACATTTAGGGAGTAAACACAAATGACTAACTTCATGGGGAGTAAACTCATACATAGGTATGAGTTTACGGTTTTGGGTGATTTCTCAACCCAAAACATAAAAGTTTGGTCAGGTGTTTCTAATACGCGAAGTGTTTGCGGTTTTTGAAATTCAAAACCCGAGACGGCACTTTCTTTCACCCGTTCGCTTAAAAATAATAATAAAATAATCAAACGAACTTTATATTTCTTAAAAATAAGAAATAATTACATTAACTTATGATACGAAGTGGTTGACTTTTAGGGTTAGACCGAATGGAAATTTCGGGTTGTCACATCATCCCCCTGTTCAGGGAATTTCGTCCCGAAATTAAAGTCTAAACAAATAAAGTAGTTACAATTAACTAAGCAAAAAGATGAGGGTATTTCAGTTTCATCTGATCCTCACGCTCCCAAGTGAATTCCGGTCATCGCTTGGCGTTCCAGCGAACCTTCACTATCGGGATACGGCTTTGCTTCGTCTGCTTGACTTCTCGGTCCATGATCTCTGCTGGTTCTTCCACGAAGTTGAGGCTCTCATTGATCTCGATCTCGTCGAGTGGGATTACAAGAGTCTCTTCGGACAGACACTTTTTCAAGTTAGATACGTGGAATGTAGAATGTACGTTACGATGTTCGTCGGGTAGACTGAGCTTGTAAGCTACAGGGCCAATTCTTGCGAGAATCTTGAAGGGCCCTATATATCTTGGATTAAGCTTCCCATGCTTACTGAAGCGTATGAAGCCCTTCCAGGGTGAGAATTTATGAAGGACTCGGTCTCCCACCTGGAAATCCAAAGGTTTCCTTCGCTTATCAGCGTAGCTCTTCTGTCGGTCTCTAGAGGCTTTCAATCGTTCACGGATCTGAACGATCTTCTCTGTCGTTTCCCGAATGATTTTCGGGCCTGTGAGAGTACTGTCAAAAACTTGCCCCTAGCTAATTGGGTATCACCCACTTCCGCCCAGCACAGAGGGGATCTGCACTTTCGGCCATAGAGGGCTTCAAATGGAGCAGCTTTGATGCTCGTGTGATAACTGTTATTGTAGGAAAACTCGACAAGGGGTAAATGAGTATCCCATGCCTTTCCAAATTCGATCACACAGGCTCTCAACATATCTTCCAGTGTTTGAATGGTCCTCTCACTTTGTCCGTCGGTCTGTGGGTGGTAGGCTGTACTCATGTCCAGCCTTGTTCCCAGGGAATGTTGTAGTGATTGCCAGAATCTTGAGGTGAACCTACTATCTCTATTGGTGATAATGGATATAAGTACACCATGTAGCCATACGATTTCCCTAATGTATGTTCTCGTAAGTTTCTGTATCTTGTCAGTTTCCTTGATAGGCAGGAAGTGTGCAGACTTGGTCAATCTATCGACGATGACCCATATGGTATCAAGTCCACCCGTTGTCTTGGGTAACTTGGTTATGAAATCCATAGTGATCTGCTCCCACTTCCATTCTGGAATCTCTGGTTGTTGTAGTAAGCCGGAGGGCTTCTGGTACTCGACCTTAACCTTTGCGCATGTAAGGCATTTACCTACGAAGGTAGCAATCTCTGCTTTCATATTAGGCCACCAGTATAGCTTTTTAAGATCCAGATACATCTTATCTGAACCTGGGTGGACGGAATACCGAGTGTTGTGTGCCTCGGTCATGACCAAGTCGGAAACCACCGTGCCTCGGTGTCCAGATCCGGTTCATAAAATATAAGGCTTCGCCACCCTTGGTTTCTAAATTTTTATCCATTCCTCTAATGGATTCACTCTTCACGTTTTCAGGTTTCATGGCTTCAAGCTGGGCCGCCTGAATTTGCTTAGACAAGTGTGAATGGATAGTCATTGTCAATGACTTGACTCTTCGACCAGAATATTCCTTCCGACTTAGGGCGTCTGCTACTACATTGGCTTTACCCAGATGATAACGAATTTCGCATTCGTAGTCACTGAGTAGCTCGACCCACCGTCGTTGGCTCATGTTGAGCTCCTTCTGATCGAATATGTGTTGTAAACTCTTATGGTCGGTAAAGATAGTGCTTTTCGTTCCGTACAAGTAATGTCTCCAGATCTTCAAAGCAAACACAGTTGCTCCTAGCTTAAGATCATGGGTCGTGTAGTTAACTTCGTGTGTTTTCAGCTATCTCGAGGCGTAGGCGATGACCTTACCTCGCTGCATCAGAACACACCCGAGCCCTTGATTCGACGCATCACAATAGACGACGAAGTCTTCTATCCCTTTGGGGAGGGATAGTATTGGTGCGGTGCACAAAGCTCACTTGAGCTTTTAGAACGCTCTCTCCTTTTTCTCTTCCCAGTTAAAGGCCACGCCTTTCTGGTTCAGTGTTGTAAGAGGTTTCGCTATTCGGGAGAAGTTCTGTATGAACCTGCGGTAGTAGCCAGCGAGACCTAGAAATTGACGAATTTCTGTAGGCGTCTTCGGTGCTGACCAGTTCTCAATGGCCTTAATTTTGGATGGGTCCACGTGGATTCCCTCTTCGCTTACCATGTGTCCTAAGAATTCGACTCTTCGGATCCAAAATTCGCATTTAGAGAACTTCGCATAGAGCTTCTCCGCTCGTAAGGTTCTTAGAACTTGTCGCAGATGATCGCCATGCTCTTTCTTACTTTAGGAGTAGATCAGGATGAATACAATGACGAAGTGATCCAAGTAAGGTCGGCATACTCTATTCATCAGATCCATGAAAACTATTGGTGTATTGGTCAATCCGAATGGCATCACCACGAACTCGTAGTGTCCGTAACGAGTTCGGAAGGCTGTCTTCGGAACTTCCTCTTCTAGCACTCGTAACTGGTGATATCCGGATCTTAGATCAAAAAGTAGCTCGCCCCTTGTAGTTGGTCAAATAAATCGTCTATGCGAGGCAGAGGGTAACGATTTTTGACCGTTAGTTTGTTGAGTTCTCTGTAGTGGATACACATACGGAATGATCCGTCTTTCTTCTTAACAAATAAGACTGGTGCTCCCCAAGGCGAGATACTTGGTCTTATAAAGCCCTTGCTGAGCAGTTCGTTAAGCTGACCGGACAGTTCCTGCATCTCTGCTGGTGCTAGTCGGTATGGAGACTTGGCTACTGGGGTAGCTCCTGGGACTAAGTCGATTCTGAACTCGACCTCTCGTTGCGAAGGTAATTCTGCTAGCTCTTCTGGAAAGATGTCGGGAACGTCGCTCACTATTGGAATGTTCTTTATTTCTTTCGTTTCAAGGCTCGTATCGACAACGTGAGCAAGGAATGCATGGTATTCTTTACGTAGACACTTCTGTACTTGAATACTTGATATAATACGAAGACTCGCACCGGGTTTGTCGCCGAACAGTATAAGAGTTTCGTTGGATGGGAGGTTTAGACGGAATGATTTCTCGAAGCACATGATGTCGGCGCGATGAAGGCTTAACCAATCCATGCCGATGATAACGTCGAAGCTTTTTATTGAGACCGGCATAAGGTGGATTGGAAATGAATGGTTATCTAGAGTTAGGGTACAACCTAATTATATGCTATTCCTGCTTCCAGTTTTTCCATTAGCCATTTCTACTGTGAATTGTTCTTTAAGTGTGTGTGGTTGTTGTTTAAGCATGCGATCAAATTTATGGTTCACGAAGCTTCGCTCTGCTCCACTATCGAACAGAATGCATGCATAGGAGTTATCTAGGAGGAGCGTACTAGTCACCACTGTCGAGTCAGCAACTGCTTCCCCATGTCCTATTGCTAGTACCCTTCTTGCTCCACCAGCATTCTTCGTTTTGGGGCAGTCCCTCTTATAGTGGCCCGCCTCGCCACATCCATAACAGGTCTGGCTCACGCCAGAGCCGGGGACTTGGGTAATCGGCCTCGCCGAAGCTTTACAGAAACGGACTGTGTGTCCTTTCCTGTTGCAGTTAGTGCACCGCACTTCACGGCAGGGGCCATTGTGGTGGTAATTGCATTTTCCGCAGTTAGGCAAATTTCCAGCATACTGCCCTACCAGAGCAGCAGCAGCAGGGGTTGTTGCGGCATGCACTGCCACAATTTGCTGCTTTTTGGCAGCTCACTGTTTCTTCTTCTCCTCCCAGAACTTCCGCTTAGTGTCAGCGGGTTTGGAGGGTTCCGGGATGGCTAGGGTGGTTGTTGTTGTAGGGGTTTTGACTCCATGGTCAATGAGTCGTTGTGCCAGTCGCTTGGCACTATCGAAGGTAGCGGGGTTTGATGATAGGACATTCCCCTGACACGGAAGCAATAGCCCCCATATGTACCTTTCGATCTTTTTCCCTTCGGTGGGAACCATATTGGGGCAGAGGGCCACCAGTTCACTGAATCTGGCGGTATAAGCGACTACGTTGGTGCCCTTCATGGTTAGGCTCCAAAGCTCCTGCTCCAATTTCTGGATTTCGCCCCTCGGGAAGTATTCCTCAATCATGAGGTCCTTCATGGTTTCCCAACCCATGTCATTCGCCACTACTAGAGTTAGCGCTTTAACGAGGTCGTTCCACCACATCAGGGCTTTTCCTTCAAAGGTGCATGAGACATATTTGACTTTGCTCGCAGCAAGGCATGAACAAATTTCGAAGACTGATTCAGTCTTCTCGAACCATTGCGACAGGGCAATAACGCCGCCGGTTCCCTGAAAGGACTTCAGCTTACAGTTGGTGAAATCCTTGTAGGAGCACTCTCTCGAGTGCATAGGGGTTTCAACAAGAATAGAGTTAACATGGGTTCCACCTCTGCTGGCATCAGTAGAGTGATACTGTGCCATGGCAGTTGCCACTGCTGCAGCTACGGCAGCATTCATGGCTGCAGTATCGATGACCGGAGGAGGAGGTGGTGGTGGAGGTGCAGGGTTATTTCTGGGAGATTTGCGAGGAGGCATCTTTCAGCTATAATTTTATAAAGATAAACACAATGGTAAGAACCAATTGTAAGTGGGGTGAGAGTGACACATGGACTAACCAACCATAGCCCGACAGTTGAATGAGTGTTTGAGATCACAACAAGGAAGATTAATGGGAAAACACAAGCGTACATATTTTTCCCATAGATTAGATAACTGTCTACAATACTGGTATTATCGATGTAATAAGTTTCAGGGAAAATCGACCTAATAGTAGGTCTTACATCATACCATACGGAAAGTTTGACAGTTCCTAGATTCCTAATTAGAGTATTAAAAGTTAGGAATATTTTACAGACAAGTGCTACTTAGAGCACAGATACTAAGGGCTAATCCTTAACCAAAAAGATAAAGTTGTACTAGACATCTTCTAACGGCGATGGGAATTCCTCGGGCGAACCCTGAGGTCTGACACTTGACGAAACACCTCATGGAGTTGTCTCATGAGCCCTCTGACGGGCTCGAAGTTCCAAGACTTCAGCTCGGGAGGCAGCTAGCTGTTGCTGAAGTGCCTCATTGTTTCTCCTGGTCCTTTCCATTTCTTCTTCCAGACGGCAGATGTGGACTGTGTTGACACCAGAGTTGGCATCAATCTCCATGACTCGGTCGATAGCTGCTCGGCCTTGTTCACCATTACGAGCTATCTTGCGGATAATGACGGGCAGAGCTTGATCCGTAGAGCCACCTTCGCTGAGGTTGTAAAAGCTTCTGTCCCCAAAGTAAGGTAAGGGTTGACCCTGTTCATCACTCCAGCGATTCAATTTGGTTGCCCACAACGGTGTAGGACCTAGAAAAGTTGGTCGGGGGTTGTTGTTTGGGACCTGACCTACTGATGGTAGGTTGTTGACTTCAGGCTCAGAGTCGGATCCATCAGAAAAGCCTTCTGCGAGGTGATCATCCATAGGGATTGGATGTTCATCTTCGGGCTCTTCTTCGATCCACCCAACATTGCCTTCATTTGGAAAGTACGGGTCGCCATGATGGATTCCAGACATTTAATCTACGCGAGGAGAGAGGTATAAGAATCTAGTGTATAAATAGCTTGTAGTAGTACAAAATACTCCTATAGTATTTTAAGTTTAAGATCTACTGTTCTCCTTGTGGTATTGTTGGTAAGTTATTAGACTTGTTAACATATCACAACCATTCTAGGGCATATGCTAATCACTCCTCGGACCAACATAGTTGATCAGACTATGCCATTCCCAAGACTGACCATACATCCCCGAGCTCACTTGTGCTATTTAACAATCGCAATACTTTTGTTCTTGTCATTGTGACACTGATTTTAGTATGAATGCAGACTAGTATACTTAATTAAATATTTTAGTATTTAAAGTATAGACTCTTGGTCAGAGTGTTTTAATCCCAAATGGGTTTATAGTTTAGTATATCTTTTATGGGTTGATATACTCAATTCACTATAAACAATGCTCTGATACCAATCTGTCATACCCCAAAACCAAGAACGGCGGAAACGTTCTGGGGCGGAGGACGTCATGTAAAGTATCACAACACAGTATAAAAGTAAATAAGCAAATAACATCATCCATTGCATTAAATATATAATTTTAATACAAGTGTGTTCTGTACAGTTATAGACACCAAAAAGTAAATCAAAATAATTAGATGAGTCTTGAATGCGCTCCATGTTCTCAAAAGTTGGCCTCGGTACCTGTCTACTGTCGACCTGAGAATACAAGTTATTAAGAAAGAGTTTATCAGCATTAAACTGGTGAGTTCATAAGTCTTTTAGTGTCGGTGTTTGTTATCAAAACGTTTGAACATGGTTTTAAGTATGAGTTTGTAAAAGGTATGTAAATGTTTGTAAGTGTTTGTAAAAGCTTGAATCTCCTAGAAAAACCTATATTTTCTATTAAAGTAGCCTTCTACCAAGGCGTAACTGTTTTGTATGTTCGTTTGTTGTAAAAGTGTGTAATTTCCCAAGTGTAACTATCATTATCAAAATATAGTTTGTACATTAATGTTTAAGTGAAATAATCACTAAATATATGTAAAGGGTAAATTATAGTAGTACTGTAGTGTTGTATTATAGGAACTACTGCTGTACTAACTACCTTAAACCGGATTTATATTAAGGTATCATGTGATTAATTGTACCATACTATCGACTGGATAAACAACGTCAAATGTAGGTCGTAAAAAGAAATGAAGTTTGGCACCCGCAGAACTGCAGGTCTGGCTGTAGCTAGCAGCAAGGTGTAGGATAGTCAATCCAGTATAGATCTATATGCAAACTCACGCTCTCCCTTCAAGAGACTCTGGCTACAACACGGGCCATGACATTGAAGTCATGCTCCGATACGGATCACAATGGTTAACGTATTCATGTATATGTAATGTAATGTTACTCATTCTAGTATCGTTGTATATGTTCTCTTTCTAGTATAGTTGTATATGTTCTCCTTCTAGTATAGTTGTATATGTTCTCTTTCTAGTATAGTTGTATATGTTCTCATAGTAATAAGTATTGACTCATGAATGAACTGACTCATTGATCTAGCAATAGTATAAGTATGATCCTGTGTTACCCCGATGGTAACTCACTAATCATGTAACTAGTACGCATGAATATGGAAGAGCTTTTATGACTATATATGTACACATGATATATAATTAATATTGAAACGACCTACGGACGGCTACCCGATAATCCACCAGACCACATCCAAATCGAGGAAAAGGAAATAGGGCGGACGGCCTTCCTAAGCCTTTTAAACATTACTTGTATAACTATACATATACGGGCATGCAATTTATAATAAGTATAATAAAGGTTAAGTAAAAGCATTTGATAAGTAAAGGAGTTTGTAAAGAAGTTTGAAGTAAAACAGTTTGATAAACAGTTTGAATAGTAATAAATCATTGGTTTTGTAGTTATTAATCCCATGTGATTGATGTAATAACTATAAGTATTCAACTTGTATTCCCCCCCCCCCCTCATTAAAGCATTTAAAACATTTAAAAGTATTTCAAAGGTTAGTTAAAGGGGTATGAACTTACTTGCTGTGAGTGGATTGGGTTGAAGTGTCGGGTACGGTGCTAGGTGACAAATGAAGACTTGTACACACGCACGAGCCTAGTTATCATATAATGAACATATATATAACTAATTAGCCAATTTAAACTAATAAATTAAGTTGGAACATCCTAGAACATGAAAACACTTTGTTTCAAGTGTTAAAGATCACAAGGATTGCATCCGAGTGTTGGTAGGTTAAAACTAGTGTGTTTGGAGTCCAAGGGTAAACTCCCTTGGAGTTTAAGGTTTTGATGGTCAAGACCTAGGGAGTTTACGGTCGTAAACTCGATTCTTGAGGTCCAAGTGTTGGTTTGTGGTTTAGAAAGCCTTTTGAAGCAATTCTACTAAGTGGTTTGGCCTTTGGAAGGGACTAGGGCAATAAAACACCTCCTTTGAGGAGTTTACGGCCTAATGGCATTTAGGGAGTAAACACAAATGACTAACTTCATGGGGAGTAAACTCATACATAGGTATGAGTTTATGGTTTTGGGTGATTTCTCAACCCAAAACATAAAAGTTTGGTCGGGTGTTTCTAATACGCGAAGTGTTTGCGGTTTTTGAAATTCAAAACCCGAGACATCACTTTCTTTCACCCGTTCGCTTTAAAATAATAATAAAATAATCAAATGAACTTTATATTTCTTAAAAATAAGAAATAATTACATTAACTTATGATACGAAGTGGTTGACATTTAGGGTTTGACCGAATGGAAATTTCGGGTTGTCACACATGAGACTGGTGGGAGGAGGTTAACCAAGTTGTAGGGTCAGCGGCAGTGGCTGTCATGAGCTGGGATGATTTTGTTCAGCGGTTCTAGAGGGAGTTTCCACTAGCTATTGAGGTGCAACAACTAGCAAGGGAGTTCCACGACCTCTTCTACACTACTGAGACTATGGCGGATATTACCACCAAATTCAGAGTCAGGGCTTTGTTGGACCCACAGTACATTGCGAATGAAGTGATGAGGAGGACGAGATACCATGACATGTTGAAAGAGGATATCAGGGAGTTCATGATCTTTTTGGGGTGTAAGACTCTAAATGATATGATCAAGAAGACCCATGAGTGGGAGATTGAGTTTAAGCTGTGGATGAAGCGGAACCTGGAGTAGGTGTAGACAACTGTGGGCCAGACTAAGAGGCCTAATACTTTTGATTCTTACACCAGAGGGCAGTATCGATTGGGCTATTATGGCAAGTACGGAAAGCCGCACAGTGCGGCATGTCGAGAAGCGGGTTCAGGTTGTTATAGCTATAGCCAATCAGGCTACATGAGTAGGGACTACCCCAAGAGTGCTCTGATTTCTTTCATTGCAATCAGTCAGACCATTAAAAGGCCAATTTTCTGAGATTGTCAAGGTGACCGGTGTTGGTGCCTATGTCATCCACGTTGAGGATTACTGATGGCTGCCATGGCAAGGCGAAGGCGACTATGGTGAAGAGCACGGCATTTCAGCTGACTATCGATGAGGCCTGTGCAACACTGGATGTGGTTACGGGTATGTGACTTATCTCTATCTTTTATTTATTTCCTTATTTATGCTTATGATCATTTTGATCTTTTTTAGGAAGCTTTTTAGTCAATGGTATAACTGTTCATGTTCTATTTGATTCGGGTACTACCGATCCTTTCTATCTCTTGCATTTAACAAGAAGTTTTATGATGCTCCTGCGACTTTGGATTTTCCATTGGAGGTTGAGATTGCGGATGACCGTACTATGAGTGCTTTAAGGATTTATAGCGAGTGTGTCCTGAATCTGTTTAGTGAGAGATACTCTATTGATTTGGTGTTGATTCCCTTGAGAGGATTGATGGTTATCATATGGATGGATTGGTTGTACCCAAAGGGGCCATGATCGATTGCGAGCAACAGTTGGTAAGACTTTGACCCCCAAGTGGGGGAGAACTGGTTATTCCTAGCGAGAAAACAACGTATGGACTGGCTCTTTGTTCAGCTGCGAGAGCCAGTACATATCTGCAGCAGGGTTCTTCGAGGTTCCTAACTTATGTTACATACACTCGAGTTAAGGTCACGAAAAAGTTGAGTGGGGCGCCCATTGTTTGTGACTTCCCCGATGTGTTTCCTGAGGATTTACTAGGAGTGCCTCCTAAGAGGCAGGTTAAGTTTCAGATTGATCTGGTTTCTGGTGTGGCACTGATAGGCAAGGTGTTGTATCGTCTAACACCACCAGAGATTTTGGAGTTGTCTACTCAGCTTCAGGAGTGGGTAGACAAGGGTGTTATTTGTCTAAGCAGTTCTCCATAGGGAGAACTGATTATGTTTGTGTAAAGAAGGATGGTTCACAAAAAATGTGCATTGATTATCAGGAGTTGAACAAGCTAACGGTGAAGAACCGTTACCTACATTCGAGGATTGAAAATTTCTTTGATCAGCTTCAGGGTGCATCTTGGTTTTCCGAGATTGTTTTGCGATCAGGTTACCATCAGATGAGTGTCAGGGATGACAATGTGTAGAATACAGCCTTCAGGAGTAGTTATGGTCATTTTGAGTTTGTCGTGATGCCCTTCGGGCTCACCTATAGACCAGCAACATTCATAAATCACATGACCTGAGTCTACAGGCCAATGCTGGATCAGTCGATGATTATATTCATTGACGATATCCTGGTCTGCTCCAAGACCAAGGAGCAGCACGAGGATCATTTGCGAGAGGTGTTGGAGACCCTAAAGAGAGAGAGAGGCTTTATGCCAAATTCTCCAAATGTGAGTTCTAGTTCCATGAGTTGTAGTTCCTGGGGCACATCGTCAACCATAAGGGTATCTTTGTCTACCCAACCAAGATCAAGGCCGTGATACGATAGAAGGTTCTAAGGACGACATATGATATCCGGAGGTTCCTAGGTCTCACAGGGTATTATCGGAGACTTATCCAAGATTTCTCGAAGATTATAGTGTCTCTGACCCATTTGAAAAAGAAGAGTGTGAATTTCGGTTGGGGCCTAATCATCAATTGGATTTTGAGACTCTGGGGCAAAAGTTGTGCGAGGCTCCGACTCTTGCATTGCGCGAGGGCTTGAATGATTTTGTGGTTTATTGCGATGCTTCTATTTCTAGATTGGGAGTTGTTCTTATGCAGAGGGGTAACGTGATTGCTTACGCTTCTAGGAAACTGTGGACTCATGAGCCGAATTATCCTACGCATGACCTGAAGTTGTGGGTTGTGGTTTTTGCCCTCAATATTTATAGGCACTACCTATATGGGGTTAGGTGTACTGTTTACACTGACCACAAGAGTTTGAGATATTTGATGGACCGACCAAATTTGAACATGAGGTAGAGGAGGTGGCTGGATGTGGTAAAGTATTGTTATTGTGAGATCTTGTCCCACCCTAGGAAAGTAAATGTGGTAGTCCTTTCGTTGAGCCACAAGTCTGTAAGTTCATCTATCAGCGATATTTGTTTGAGGATGGTTGTCCCTTCTAATTTATTGGATTTGATCAAGAAGGCTTAGGTTGAGGGGTTGAAAAGGGAGAATTGGAAGGCCGAGCAGATCAGGGGATAGATTCCCCTATTTTTCAGAAACAACTTGGGTTTGTTGACCCAGTGTGGTAAGGTTTGGTTTCTGACAACAGGTGGGGTGATCTAGACAGTGTTGGAGGAAGCGAATAAGTTAAAGTTTTCTAGCCATCCGGGGGCCACGAAGATGTATACGATCTGAGAATGAGTTATGGGTGGCCATGTATGAAAAGGGAGATAACTTGGTTTGTTAAGCGGAGCTTGAATTACAAGAAATTCAAGGTCGGGTGTCAAAGACCACACAACAAGACGAACCTTTACCCATTCCAATGTGGAAGTCGGAAGAGATTACCATGGATTTCATCACGGAATTCCTATGTACGGCACATGGTATTGATTCTATCTGGTTCATTGTTGATAGATTGACTAAGAGTTTGCATTTCATACCGATTTCCGAGAGCATATCTGTTGAGAAGTTACATTACACTACATTCAGGAGATGGTAGTTCAACATGGGGTGTCGGTTTGAATGGTTTCAAACCGGAATGTTTGTTTCACCTCTAAATTTTGGAGGAAGTTTCATGAGGAGTTGGTACTCAGCTGCATTTTATTACAACATACCACCCAGACTGACGGCCAAATCAAGCAGATGATTCAGACGTTCGAAGATATGTTGCGGGATTGTGTACTTGATTTTGGAGGGATTTGGGATACTTACCTTCCACTAGTTGAGTTCTCGTACAATAATAGTTATCATGCCAGCATTAACTGACCATCGTCTAAGATGTTATATGGAAGGAGGTGCAAGACCACGATTTGCTGGGAAGAGGTCGGGCATCAAGTTATGGGGAGTACTGAGGTTGTTCTCAAGACCATGTACTTGATTCAAAAAGTCTGCGACAGGTTGTGAGTCACGTAGATCCGACAGAAGAATTATACAGATCGACGACATTTGGAGCTGGAGTTTTAGGTAGGAGATTTGGTGCTTTTGAAGGTGTCACCTTAGAAAGGTGTCATCTGATTTCAGAAGCAGGGAAAGCTAGGCACCAGATTCATTGGTCCTTTTAGGATATCCGTCCCAGTAGGCAAGGTTGCATACCAGTTGGATTTACCTGATGAGCTCAACCAGATCTATACCACCTTCCAAGTGTCTCAGCTTCATAAGTGTGTGGACGATGACTCCTTAGTGGTTCCACTGAATGACATTCAGGTTGATGATTGTCTGAATTATGTGGAGAGACCAGTGGCGATCTAGGATCAGAAGAAAAAGGCTCTACGCAACAAAAAAAAAACTGTCACTAGTCAAGTTTCATCAACATCGGAGAGGTTCCAAATGGATATGGGAGCCCGAGGTTGAAATATGAGAGCACTAACCTGATTTATTCGTTGTAACAGACTTCGAGGGCAAAGTCTAGTTCAAGTGGATGAGGATTGTAACATCAAATTTTTTAGGTATTCGCTTTTGACCATTCAGTTATGATTTTTTTGCAAGATTGATCCCCAATGTGTAACATCCCAAAATTTAAAAGTAAAAATATTATTTTTAATTTAATAGTTATAAAACTAGTTGTCTGAAAACATCCACAGTGTCAACCGATATCAAAACCAATATATCAATAGTCAAAACATGTAATAATAAAACAACATCATATTATAACTCCCAAAGATCTCATGTGCGGAATCATGGCGTGATGCACTACAATCATGCTGACTCCTTTCCTTTCGAAGAAGAAGTACCTGAAACTAAAACAGAAAACCATAAACACAAAGGTTAGTGAGTTCCCCTATCATACCACATACCATACAATAAACTTACTGTCAAAGATATATGGGTGCCCGACCTACCTTGCTGAGCATACATGGGTGCTCAATCTACCCATGTCAGGCATACCGGGGTGCCCGACCTACCCTTGTCAGGCATATCTAGGTGCCCAACCTACCCTGCCAGGCATATTTGGGGGCCTGACCTACCCTTCGGTTTGTCTCAATCAATTACAGGGTCGATTTCACCCCAACCACTACCACATAATAACATATCATAACCATACTTTCAGGCATATCTGGGTGCCCGACCTACCCTCCGGCTTATCTCACCTGGTTACGGGGTCTAATCCACCTCTCCTACCACTATCACATATTATCATAACATACTAGCACTAAAGCATAATAGATAGTGGCATACTAGACAATTATCACAAAAACAATCATCTCTAATATAAACAGGTACTAGTGGTCCAACATTGGCAACTTCGACCCACTAATACAAAAAGGTAACTCGCCTCAAATACTGGAATGTAGCTGAAAATCCTCGACTTCGGGAATTAACCCAACTCAAGCTCCTATACATAAAATATCTCCTTAATCACATTTTCATACTCATAACCCCTTAAGGGTCAACTTTGGTCCAAGTGAAAGTCAAAGTCAACGCTTCGATTTGACTCAACTCGTCGAGTTCACTCCTCAACTCACCGAGTTCCCATAAATCACAGTATCGTGAAATCGCGATCCAACTTGTCGAGTTTGCCTCCAACTCGCCGAGTTACTCCTTCTTAATGGAATCAGGACTTTTCAGTTCAACTCGCCGAGTCCCCTTGTGGACTCATCAAGTTCCTTCTGTCTTCGGAAAACTAAGAAAACCTTAGCCAACTCGTCGAGTCATCTCTTCGACTCGTCGAGTTTGCTCAGTAATCAAAAAGGTCGGGGGACCACGATCCAACTCGCCGAGTTGTGTAAACAACTCGTCGATTTTCCTTAGTCTTAACTCATTCAGTCACTCCCAAGAGAGTATAATGCCTCCAAACTATAGATTTTGTCCCCTTGCGCTGAGATACCATGTAAAGTTGCTAACTTTACGTCCATGCATGGTATCAAGAGGCTAAAAACACTAAAACTATGCTTTATAAGGCACCTAGGGCATGAAGGAGGGCGAAGACTTGATAAAGTTGGATACTTTAAGTCTCAATAGGCCATGAAATGTCTAAATCTGAAGTCATAACTTCATAATATGTTCAAATCCATGACTGGCACCAAAATAAGCTACTAAAGGCCATAAACTTCTCAAAGGAGAGATCAAGCAAAAAAATAGTCAAGCTATCGACTTTATACCTCCAAATAGTTGCAACAACACAGAAAATCATGGATCTAAAGCTTCTGCCTTCAACTTTTCACCACCAATTTCACACTTCTTCAAGAAAATCACCAAAGAACACTCTTTAGGCTCACACACACTCAAAATGGGGAAAGAGGCATAGTTATGGTTTTTCTCTGGACCGAGGGGACGATGTGTAAAACCCAAAATTAGAAAGACCAAGAAAGGAAAGGAAACCCTAAGTCAAAGGGGTCAACTCGTCGAGTCTAGGGAAGAACTCGACAAGTTGGAGCGGGATCCGTGTGCAAGATTAAGTGACCGACTCGACAAGTCAGGTCTGGGTTAGGAAGCCCTAATTTCGGGACTTGGTACCCTATTTAAGCATCTTATTCTCTTCCCTAGGGTTCATTTACATCCTCCCTTGTCCAAAACCCTAAACCCTAGCAACCCAACTCCATTGTTGAGCTAGTTCTTACCTTGAGAGTGAATTGAAGCTTGGAGAAGGAAGAAGGACCTTGGTGGTGCAAGAAAAAGCTATAGATCCAGAGTTGGGGTAGCTTTTTAGACAATTTAGAGGTAAAAAGGTTATACTTTGACTGTTAATCATCTAGATCCTCTTTCTAGAATATATTTTGTCACATTTGGACCATTACCATGGTCAATCCGAACATTGAGCCTTTGAGGACCAAAGGGACTTAAAATCTAAGCATTTTTGAGCTTTAGAAGCTCTGAAGGGGCAGCTTTACCCAACCATGGCTTCATTTCATAAGCTAGGCCTTCTTTGTAGCTTGGATTAAGTGTTCTAGCATTATAACACCTTGCATGCACGTAAAGTGAGCAATTTTAGGTGCAATGCTAGCACTAGAAGTCCAGATCTATGGGTTAAAGGTGTTGGAATGGACTATAATCGACAGAGTAGATATGTTACAATGTGGACTCGGCGAGTCAGTTTCTGGACATAGCGTGTCTGGTTGCAAACCCAAACCCTTATGTTTATGATTCGGATCAATGAGTGGAGTTAGTAAAGGATTCAACCAGACTGGGTCCGTATTAGACAAGAAGATCATAGTACTCGACGAGTTCGAAGAGGAACTTGGCGAGTCCAAGACAATCTTCTTAGTTATAAAGATGAAATCGACGATTTGTTCATACATCTCGGCGAGTCATGGCCTAGATATTTATGCGATGATGATGAACTCGACGATTTCAACGATAAACTCGGCGAGTCGGTTGAAGATAGTCCCGAAGTGTTAGATGAAGGAGAACTCATCGAGTTCTCGCTAAACTCGACGAGTGAAGTCGGGATTGTTTTGGGATTTGAGGAGCATGGACTCGGCGAGTTGGCAGAACAACTCGACGAGTCGAGTCAACTGGATGGTTGACTTCGACCAACACTTTGACCTTGAGAAGGACTTTGACCAGAGTTGACTTAGTTGACTTCTTGAGGACAGTTAGGCTAAGTGTTGCTATTATTTGGTATTGGTAGCTCGGGGAGCTAGAGGAGCAGCAGTTCGGAGAGTTGTTGGATAGCAGCCAGAGGGTTATCAGTAGTTTCAGCATTACGAGGTGAGTTTCCCTTTGTGTGAATGGGTCTACAGCCACAATGCCGACCCATTTAGTGATAAGTAGGAAGACCTGGGGGTTAGCCCTGGGCACTGTATGCAAGTATGATATTCCGTACCAAGGTCCAATGTCAAGCGGGTGCCCAGTGAATGGTTTGCATGATAGATTATACTTGTTGTCTTTGTGATACTTGTATGTGCCTGGTAGGGAGATGAGAGTGAGCGAGGTCTGGTATCTCACCATTAGCAGAGTATGGACGGGGTTCCGTATCTCGTTAGTAGCAGAGCAGGGGCAAGGCCTGAGTTAGGGAAAAAGTAAGTGTGGGCTGGGGCCCATATCTCATTATCAATAGGAGTGTGGACGAGGTTCCATGACTCATCAGTAGTATACAGGGGCGGGGCCCAAGACAGGCGAGGCCTTAGATAAGTAATGCAGTAGAGTACTATAGTTTATGTGTTATGCGATATGTTATGTGTTTGTATATGTTTAGTGGGTGAGGTCCAGAGACATGCGAGGCCTAAGTGAGACAGATCTGTATACTGAGCGGGGCTCGATGCCAAGCGATGCCTGATGCTGGGCGGGGCCCGATGTCGGAGCAAGTCCAATGTCGGGCTAGTCCCGATGCACCAGGGATGAGGCCCAGTATGTGATTATGAGTATGGTATGTCGTAGGTTGGGGAACTCACTAAGCTTCGTGCTTACAGTTTTTATTTTTCATTTCAGGTACTTCCAGTAGCAGAGGAAGGAGCTCGGGATGATCGCATGGCACACACCATAGTTAGTCAGCCTGGGATGTTTTACTCTGATAATAAGAATATGTTTTGAATTAACACTCTGATCTTATGTGATGATTTATGTTATGAATTGACAAATATGGTTCAAGTAATGTTTTAAAAATGAATTTTTGGTCATGATTTATGGGTCGTTACAATTTGGTATCAGAGCCTTGGTTTGAGGGATTTAGGCACACTTTCGGGTGTGTCTGAACTCAAACTAAGGAATTGGTATAGAAATCTTCAAAAGGAAAATCATTTTTTGTGAAAATGGATTTTTGAGAATATAAAAGAGTTTTAGAAAAGATGGAAAGAACTTTGAGCAAGAAAAGAACTTTGAAAAAACAAAAGGGTGTGGTGCATGCAATCAGCTGAGCTCAAGTAAGTACCCTAAAATACCCATACAAGTTTATGTTATGATTATCAGTTACTAGAACAGCATGCTTGATTAGGACTAAGGACCCAGGAAGGATGCCTTATGTGCCTGTTATATGTGATTTTGATATTCATGATGGTATTGGTTAAGGAGTGGTAGGATAGTCTGTTTAGTTTATGCCGGAGTATATGAGCTTATATAGCATGCTAGTACATATTCTTGATATGTGATTATGTTATGCTTAGATTTTACTTTGTCTGAATGTTGCTTGCTTGGTGCTTTGTGGGACTCTTAGTGATGGGAGTTAGTCATTAGGTGAATACATTAAGTCACATGTGATCCGGGTTGAATAATCTTAGAGTATTGGATTTGACCCTATTGCGTAGCTCTCGTTTGACTCTTAACCGTTGTAGGGATGAGTCCCTTACTAGAAGGATTATCCAAGCCTCGTTACATGTGATGGTATTCAGGTGATGGCTAATTGCCATTATGAGAAGACCTTCAGCAGCTGAGGACTAGTTTCGGTCGGAGATTTCCCTAAGGTAAGCCTAGAATGAGTTTAGTGTTGGGAGTAGTAGTAGTAGTAAAAGAGACCTGGTGGAGTCGAAGCAGTTCTTGAGGAAAGTATGGATAGATGTGGAAGGTAGTATGGGCTCGTACTACTGAAAGCAGAGGATCCATACTCGATTCAAGAAGGGCCGAGATGAGACCTGGAAACTTGTAGTGTCTGTATGAGTGATCCCTCAGTAGTGATGAGTATTTTGATAGTTTATTGTGACGTGTTTTCAGCATGGTGACATTGTGCGAGAGACCAGTGGGCGGATCAGACGCCGAAGAGGGATCAGACTCGGGTTCAGGGACTGGGCAGCTTAAGGAGCAGATGAGAGAGTTTGTATCAAATGAGATCACGCACAGTATCTTGGACCATACTCATGTGATATTTGGCACGGTCAAGGAGGGTATACTAGAGATTTTGGATGAGAGGCTGGGAGCCTTTCGCACAGAGATGATGGTTGTGATGGGAGTGCGTACCTTGACATTCCGGGAATTCAGAGCCTGTGGAGCTCCAGATTATCATGGGGCTAGGGACCCCATTGGTAGCAGCAGATGGTTGGCCGATGTTACCAACGCTTTCCTTATGATCTGGTGTCTCGAGGGGGGAGAAGATCTGACTTACCTCCTGTCTTCTGAAGGACAGAGGACGAGATTGGTGGGAGGAGGTTGGACATGCCATTGGTGATGATGCCGCGTTGGACGCGATAACATGGAGTGATTTCTCGGCCAGGTTCAGGGCTGAGTTTGCACCAATTATTCAGGTGCAACAGTTGGCACGGGAGTTCCAGGTCCTTCTGCACACGACAAAGTTAGTGTGGAGATCACCTCCAAGTTCATAGAGAGGGCTCTTCTTGTACCACGGTATGTCGCAGATGAGGAGATAAAGAAGGACCAATATCACGAGATGCTGAGGAGTGACATCAAGGAGTTTCTGAGCAGGTTCAGCTGCAAGACACCAGAGGACATGATTGCTCGAGCCAGGGAAAGGGAGATCGATTTGGAGCAGATTCAGAAGAGGAAGCCGGATGAGATTCAGCTAGCCACGGGTTCGGGAAAAAGGCCCAAGGCGTCAGATTCGAGATCGAGGGACTATCAGAGCCACAGTCAATGCGGGAAGTGTGGTAGGATGCACGAGGGTGCATGTAGGTGTGGTAGTGGTGGTGATTCTGGCTAATTCAAGTGCGGCCGAACTGGTCATTATAGTAGAGATTGTACTGCTACCATCGCTTAGGGATCAGACCTGATATGTTTCCATTGAAGTCTGCGGGGCCATAAGAAGGCCTAGTTCATGAATTTTCTTTCAGCATGACAGGTGATAGCACATGTCCCTGCGATATTAAGGATCACTGATGGCCGTCAGGGCCGAGTAAAGGGCCTGCAATGAGGAGCAGGGCATTTCAGTGGTCTATAGTGGAGCCGCAAGCGACACCGAATGTTGGAGGTGCGTATGTTCTACTTTCTTGTCAACTTTTATTTTATGGTTATGGTACTGCATCGATGTTGGTAAGCATATATATATATATATATATATATATATATATATATATATATATATATATGTATATATATATGTATATATATATATATATGTATATATATATATATGTATATATATATATATATATATATTGGAGTATTATATTACTTGCTCGTAATTGAGTTATATGCCAACTGCATACCATGGATGATAGGGTAGTAGTTCAAATATATTTCCCCTTAAGCGCAGGTTCTCAGGATGCAGTCACTGTAGCAAATGCACTCAGGGATTGAAGGGTGTTTGGCTAGTTGGAAAGGTTGGTTTAGGTCTGGTAAAGGGTTAGTTGGAGGGCCAGTAGAGGTAAACGTTGATTGATAGCAGATCGACCCTTTAAATAATAGGAAGGATGGGGAAATCCTTTTCAATCTATGAGTGGTTAGAGATTAGCCGAATCAAAGTGGGGGACAACCCTTCAAGTATTCAGGTTTGGTAGTACGCTAAACTTAGAAAGGGTTAGTAGTCTCCGAGAAGGAAGGGAAAGCAGTCTGTGAGGTTGTGCAGGAGTTGGGAGTTTGGGAAAACTTCCCGACGTTGAGTTCATGTAATTGGGGTTAGTAGACGATTGGTTTGAGAAACCAAGCTGAAGATTTTCTCGACAGAAAACGAGTGTAGCAAGGATGTAATACTACAATATAGTGTTAGCATCTAATAATTGGGGGTTGATATGGGAAATCAAGTTGGAGGATCGCCAGTAGGACTCTGGTGAGTCAGGGTGCCTTCAAAATAGTAGTCAGTGGTAGAGAAAGCATGGAGAGTGTGGTAGGACTGTGGGATAGCCGCAACATTCCCCAGCAACGAGATAGTGAGGGAAGTGATATAAGACTGCGGGTAAGCCGTAGCATTCATTAGTAGTTTAGTTAGCGAAGTGTGGGCGGGGGCCTGTATCTCCTAGTTCGCGGAGTGTGGGCAGAGGCCCGTATCTCCTAGTTAGCAAGGTAGGGATCAGGAAAGGGTAGTTCATTGAGAATAGTATTGATTTGGCCTGCGTAGCCCTAGAAAGGTGAGACCTTGGGAGAGACCGCTCCAGGATACAGTTGGGTGAAACCCATGGGCAAGGCTCATATGTTACTAGCAGTATAGGCTAGACCTAGGAGCAGGATTGTATAGTAGTATGGTTGGGTGAGACCCATGGGCGAGGCCCGTGCGACAGTAGCTAGGGAAGTGAGATTTAAGGGATAGACCACTCTAGGATATAACCGGTTGAGACCCGTGGGCGAGGCCCATAAGATTATAGCAGCGTAGGTGGGACCTGGTAGGGACCTTAGGGTCAAGATATGGGATTGAGGATCCCAAGACTTGTAGCGCCAGAGTGGTATAATAGATATAGCAATATTAGATAGCCGAAGTTTCTTCGGAAGTCCCCGGGAGTGACTAAGAGATTGTGTGAGGTGTAGTGACCGGTGGGTATCAGGTAACCCAGTTATCAGCAGAATCAGTTGGGACCAGGGTGATCTCGATTCAATGGTGATAATAGAAGGATGGTATGAGGCAGCTAATTGACCGAGGGTGCTACGCCCCTCACAGCAGGGTTAAATAATCTCATAGGGAAGGGCTTTTCCCTATTGCACATCTCTTGTCTGAGTCCTAACTGTTGTAGGGGTGAATCTTTTACTCGAAGGATTATCTGATCCATTCGTTGGGATGGGTACTCAACACTAAGTTATAGTAGTAAGAAGTATTCAGTATGTATCGGCAGTAGTGACCAGCACTTGGAGTGACTGGAGTAATGGATACCGTAAAGGATCTGTCCTTCCCAGTGATAAAGGAAATGAATAGTTATGGAAAGTTGCCTTGGGAAGGCCAGAAAATGCGCAACGAAAAAGGGGGTGAACCTCTAGGATGTCTAGCATAAGTACTCGGGGAGTACCGAAAGGATTGTTAGTTGAGTAGATTGCATTCTCAGGTTTGACGGGATTAGAACACTCTCAAGGGTATTATATGCAGGGACTACTTTAGTTGTAATGACAAGGAGGAAGGTCAATGGAAGTGGTCAGCAGGAGTTAGATTCATCAGACAGGAAGTTTGAAAGAAGATTGCAGGATAGTTGGCCAGAGCAGACTTCAAGGATGAAGTATAGTTTAAGTGGGGGAGAGTTGTAACACCCAGAATCAGAAAGACCAAGAAAGAAAAGGAAACCCTAAGTCAAAGGGGTCAACTTGTCGAGTCTAGGGAAGAACTTGACGAGTCAGAGTGGGATCCTTGTGCAAAATTAAGTGACCGACTCGACGAGTCGGCAAGTGAACTCAGCGAGTTAGGTCTGGGTTAGGAAGCCCTAATTTTGGGACTTCGTACCCTATTTAAGCATCTTATTCTCTTCCCTAGAGTTCATTTATAACCTCCCTCGTCCAGAACCCAAAACCCTAGCCACCCAACTCCATTGTCGGGCTAGTTCTTGCCTTGAGAGTGAATTGAAGCTTGGAGAAGGAAGAAGGACCTTAGTGGTGCAAGAAGAAGCTATACATCCAGAGTTGGGGTAGCATTTCAGACAATTTAGAGGTAAAACGCTTACACCTTGACTGTTAATCATCTAGTTCCCCTTTCTAGGATACATTTTGTCACATTTAGACCATTTCCAAGGTCAATCCGAACATTGAGCCATTGAGGACGAAAGGGACTTAAGATCTAAGCATTTCTGAGCTTTAGAAGCTCTGAGGGGGCAGCTTTACCCAACCATGGCTTCATTTCATGACCTAGGCCTTCTTTGTAGCTTGGATTAAGTGTTCTAGACTCATAACACCTTACATGCACGTAAAGTTAGGAACTTTGCGTGCAATGCTAGCACTAGAAGTCCAGATCTATGGGTTGAAGGTGTTGGAATGGACTATAATCGACAGAGTAGAGATGTCACAACATGGACTCAACGAGTCAGTTCATGGACTCGGCAAGTCGGGTCGCAAACCCAAACCCTTCTGTTTATGATTCGAATCAGTGAGTGGAGTTAGTAAACGATTCAACCAGACTGGGTCCATATTGGACATGAAGATCATAGTACTCGAAGAGTTCGAAGAGGAACTTGGCGAGTCCAAGACAATCTTCTTAGTTATGAAGATGAACTCGACGAGTTGTTCATACAACTCGGCGAGTCATGGCCTAGATATTCATGTGATGATGATGAACTCGATAAGTTCAAGGATGAACTCGGCGAGTTGGTTGAAGATAGTCCCGAAGTGTTAGATGAAAGAGAACTTGTCGAGTTCTCACTAGATTCGACGAGTGGAGTCGGGATTGTTTTGGGATTTGAGGAGCATGGACTAGGCGAGTTGGCAGAACAACTCGATGAGTCGAGTGAACTGGAAGGTTGACTTTGACCAGGACATTGACCTTGAGAAGGACTTTGACCAGAGTTGACTTAATTGACTTTTTGTGGACAGTTAGGCTAAGTGTTGCTATTATTTGGTATTGGTAGATCAGGGAGCTAGAGAAGCAGCAGTTCGGAGAGTTGTTGGATAACAACCAGAGGGTTATCAGCAGTTTCAACAGTATTAGGTGAGTTTCCCTTTGTATCAATGGGTCTACGGCCATAATGCCGGCCCATGTAGTGATGAGTAGGAAGACCTGGGGGTTAGCCCTAGGCATTGTATGCTAGTATGATATTCCGGACCAAGGTCCGATGCCGGGAGGGTGCCCAGTGCATGGTTTGCATGATAGATTATACTTGTTGTTTGTGTGATACTTCTATGTGCCTGGTAGGGAGGTGAGAGTGGGTGAGGTACCGTATCTCACCATTAGCAGAGTATGGACGGGGTTCCGTATCTCGTTAGTAGCAGAGCAGGGGCGAGGCCCGAGTTAGGGAAAGAGTGAGTGTGGGCGGGGGCCTGTATCTCATTATCAGTAGCAGTGTCGACGGGGTTCCATGACTCATCAGTAGTAGACAGGGGTGGGGTCCAAGATAGACGAGGCCTTAGATCAGTAATGTAGTAGAGTACTATAGCTTATGTGTTATGCGATATGTTATGTGTTTGTATATGTCTAGTGGGCGAGGCCCAGAGACAGGCGAGGCCTAAGTGAGATAGATATGTATATTGAACGGGGCTCGATGCAGGGCGGGGCCCGATGCAGCAGGGGCGAGGCCGAGTATGTGATTATGAGTATGGTATGTGGTAGATTGGGGAACTCACTAAGCTTCGTGCTTACAGTTTTCAGTTTTGGTTTCAGGTACTTCCGGTAGCGGAGGGAAGAGCTCGGGATGATCGCATGGCACACACCATAGTTACTCAGCCTGGGATGTTTTACTCTGATAAGAAGAATATGTTTTGAATTAACACTCTGATCTTATGTGATGATTTATGTTATGGATTGACAAATATGGTTCAAGTAATGTTTCAGAAATGAAATTTTTGGTCATGATTTTTGGGTCGTTACACGATGAGGGAGGCCACAATGAAACATTATGGCCTTTAAATAGGGTACAAAATCATGAAAAGTAGGGTTTCATTTCTGCCAGCCTCCTCGTCGAGTTGAGACCTCTCAACTCATCGAGTAGGTTTCTTAACGCGCATCCTAAATTATTCCTACTCGAGGAGTCTGGGGCTCCCAACTCGTCGAGTTCCTCTATGAAAGTGAATATATTATGATTTTAAATACATACTAGAAAACAGGCGTTGCACAATGGCATGTCTGTAATTTCTTGACCTCATGTGTATACGCTTGGCGTATATAGCCGGTGTGCAAACCCTAATTTTTAGGGTTTGGATCATATTTAAGCACCTTTATGGCCTCATTCACCCTATGATCTTCAGCCCCATTCCTCATTTCAAAACCCTATAGTGTGTGAGTGCCTTGTGAAGCTTGAAGAGCCTTTTTGGTGTCATTTTGGAGCTTTTGGAGAAGAAGGAAGAAGCTTGAGGTTGTGGTGTTTCACTCAAGGCCTTGGATCCAACAACCACTTCCCTTTGTGCATCCTTTGGAGGTATAAAGCTCCAACCTTGATGAGTATTTCATTTGGATCTAGTTTTAGCTTAAAGTTGGCCCCTTTTTGCCCCATCGTTGATCTTTGTGAGTATGGAATACTCCAAGACATTTGAGTTGTCCTTATAGATGTTTTAGGGTGTGTTATGACATAAATGCGATCTTGGACATTGCTTTCTTCCCATGAATGGCCTAAGTAGTCTTAATGGGTCAAGAAGTTAGGGTGTTTGCTATAAAGGTCTTAATGGCCATGCAAAACCATAAAGTTGGAAACTTTATAGTTAAAATCACCTTTTAGGGTCTAGATCTGGATTTTGGATGTAAGTGCTTACAGATTAAGCACTTAATGGTTAAAGTTGAGAGCAGCCGCATACATTACGTGTACGTGGTCAGCTCCCCAATTCTGGTCAACCATGTATTACGCCTCATATGTATTTTGTGTTTGCCCAACATACTCACTGAGTCAACTCGGTTGACATTGACCTTGATTTTTACTATGGTTTGACCTAGGGGTGTTTTAGGTATTTTGATCCGTATGTTGAGATTGTGTCATTTAATTCATTAAGTTGACAGATAGAGTTGATTTCGGAGCGACGTTCTATTCAGTTTGCTTATCTGTCTTTGAGGTGTGTTTTCTCACTTGATACATGGGTCGAACGCACCAATGTCGGCCCATTACTTATTATGTGGAATGCTAGTTGTCTCTGTGATACTTGCATGAAAGACCAGGATTTGGCCATTGGTAGTTGTATGAAAGACCAGGATCTGGCCATTGGCACTTGTATGTAAGACCGGGATTTGGCCCTCGACATTGCAAGGAAAGACCATGGGGGTAGCCCATGGCACTTGTATGTAAGATCGGGATTTAGCCTTCGGCATTGCAAGGAAATACCATGGGGGTAGCCCATAGCACATGTATGTTTTAGTATGTGGTAGTTTGAGGAACTCAATAAGCTTTATGCTTACAGATTATGTTTATGGTTTCAGATACTTTCTGGTTCGAAAGGGAAGAGCCCGACGTGATGACACAACATCCTCCCCTCATGTTTTCCATATTTTGAAAAATTGTACTCTGTTGTGTTGAACATTATGAATTGGTGTTGATATTGAACAACGAATGCAAGATTTAATAGACTTAAAAATGAAATTTTTTATTATTCTTTTCGGGACGCTACAATAATATTACTCCCTCAAGAAAAAGAGGACAACCAAATAAACAAAATAAAAGAAGAAGAATGTATTTGAAGGCAAATCTTACATCTTTTAATTACACGTTTCTAGTTTCTTCCATTAATGTTTTTGCTCTATTGCACTTTGTATAAGGTCATCTATCACCAAATGCCTGGAATTTTAACTTAAATGATTAGAATGTAGTTTTTGTATTTTAAATGTTGTAATGCAATGGTTGTAGCATCAGTTTATTAAAACAGTAGGACTATAACAAATGATCATCACAATCAGGGAAACACACCCATTTGTAAATCAAAAAACCCATTTTCTTATTTGCATATAAGCTGCTTTATATATTTGAAATATGCATCGAACTATAATACATCACTGATGTTCTGTAAGTAAATATTCTTACACTTCAAAAAAAAGTGAAAATAATTGAAAATTTAATTTTATTATTAGCACTTAAAAGGATTTGATTATTAGGTATCAAAATCAAATTTGGCGTAAGAAATCGTACAAAAACATAATACTGCACTCAAAAGTCAAAATTTTACTAATAAGTATGCCTAAAATTTGAAATCAGTTAAAATTGAAAGACAAATTGATAGAAAAGCAAAGTGTCAAGAAGAACATTATGAAGAGCTGATATAATTAAAAAATAAACACAGGTAAACCCACCATGGCTACCAGTCGTTCGATATTTAGTAGTAGTTACCAATCCCACCAAAAACCCTTAGTTTTTAAAATGAAGAAAAATGTTACTCGAATAGGATTCTCAACAGTGTAAAGAGGAAAGTATATAGTTACATCAGAGTAAAAACTATGTCAAAATAGAGTAGTAACATTGGTTTTTTCACGCTAAGAACCAAAAATATATTTAAAAATGTCAAAATAAAGTAATAACAATTACAGAGATTAAGAGGAATGTTAAAGATATAAGAAACTACCTTGATACATTATAGAAACATACAAACTACCTGTGAACTTGATGCTATGTAGAAATGATGGTTAACATTCACTTCATATATAAGCCCTAAAGCCATAAACGCTAATATGTGTTGTGTTCATAGGAAGGATGGAGTTAATACTATGGCTGCAGAGCTCCGGAAACATGAAATTTCATGAGAAATATTGACAGCCGCACAATGCTATTTGGGTTTCTTCGGTTAGGGATTTCACATAAGAAAGAGGAAGGAAGAAAAGGAGGAGACGCATCAGTTTGATCAACATCAACATCAAAAAGAAGAAAGGGGGAAAGATTTTACGAGAGTTTCTACCGATGGAAACAACGCGGGGTTTTTAATTTTTGGGGATTTCATTTCCCCCCTTAGCTATTAACGGATGGAGAACGAGGATTTCATTAAAAATTTATAAAACAACATCATTACACGACACACGTTTTATGATAAAATTTATAAAATGACATCCTTACACAACATACGTTTTATGATAGGTGCCCTCCATGTTGTTTTTTTTTTTTTTTGTGACACTAATTTTAGGACACAATAAAATTCATGTCCTGAATCCTTCAAATTTTGAAAGAATTGATATTCTTTTTAGGACACGTAGTTTTGTGTATCAAAAAACAACGTGTGTCATGGTTCACATGTGACTAAAGGGCTATTTTCTAGTAGTATCTTTATCATTTAGTTTCAACAAATACTAATTAATTTTTAAATTTTAGTGTGCTCAACTTGGTATTCATGTTTTTCTAAAATTTTGGACTCGACACTCGAGACGCCATAATTTGTTTGATTGTAATTCCCATTATACCAATGGTCTCATTTATCCTTTTCCCTTTCTTTTCATATAATAAAAGTCTCATTTAAACTAATTGATCAGGGGGAGCATGATAATGGGAATGTTATGGGACTAAATCAACACACAAGTGATCCAATTGACCCTCACATGGAGGGCATTTTTGATAATTACGATCTCAAGCACCAAATAATCAACTCATGGCATGCAAATAGTTATACAAACTTGTGCTAGTATGCAAAGCTAGTTTCTTATTCTTCCTTTAATTAAAAATTGATGTACAAAAATAGACACACTTACATGCAACAAAGGTAGATGCAACACATACAACTGACAACACATGTACATGCAACACATACACATCCAACACACGCAACAGATACACATATACAAACATGCACAAAAAATGCAACACACGCTTGAATGGTTCCTGAATCGACTTGATCTTGAAATTGATTAGTTTTTTTATTCTTTCATATCTACTTATAATGGTTGTATTTACATATAACAAGTTTAAAATCGGTTGTAATAATTGGTAAAAAAAATTTAGTAGCTTAATGTTATTTTGTAGTATTAATTGCAATTTTCCTATAAAACAAAGTAGATTGCAAGTTGGTGAAAGTAAGGAGGGAGGATGAGTTAACTTTGAATAGAAAATTGTGGAGACTAGAAAATTGCCCATTGCAGTGGGGAACGAAACCCACGAATGGTGTAGAAGTTTACCAAAACCAACACCAAAGTACCCAAAAACTTTAAATTGTTTTGTACTAATTTTTTTCATTATCATTAAAGAAGTTATAAATCATACTACATGATAACTATCGATTGTGTAGGTATTTTGAGATTCTTTAGAGCTTAAAATACGGGGATTCAATGAGTGTCGAAGAGTAATATGGAAACAACATTACACTCAAGCACCATCACATATACGTCAAACAGAAGCTCAAAGTGGTGTCAAACAAAAGCTGAAGTGGAGTTTTAAAAGATCTAAGAAAGAAGTTGATCATCTTAAAAGATTAATGGAGGTCAAATAGAATGTCCAAGCGGAGTCAACATATAAGTCATAAAGTGGATTAAAACTACTAAAAAACTTAAAATCGAGCTAAAAGCTATTAAAGAATCAAACACTGATTTGTCTTTACAGATGAAGAAAAATCAAGAATCAAATATTGAGCTTTTGTGGAGAGAAAGAGAAACATGATTTCAGTTTAGGGAAGTTTATTGTTTCAGAAATTGTGTGTATATAGGGGGGAAGGGGGGTAAGGATATAAGAACGAAAACATTAGGAAGAGAGAAAGACCAAAACATACCTTTGTCAGACTAAGGCTTGTAGAGTAATCATCGCAGTCTCTGATGAGGTGATCATGTGAGCTCGAGGTCACCGACAAGAACTGAGCCTGAGATCATCGAAGAAGAAGTAGGCTTAATGTCGCCTGAGATCACCAGAGAAGAAGTAGGCCTAATGTCGCCTGAGATCATCGGAGAATAAGTAGGCCTAATGTCGCATGAGATCACCAAAGAAGAAGTAGGCCTAATGTCTCTGGACCTAATGTCGCATGAGATCACTAGAGAACATTGATTATTGTAGAGGCCAAATAGCATCGAGATAGTGTTCTTGAAAAAAGCTTGATGAAAAAGCTCTGACTAGGTAATGGTCCATGTGATTTTGTGGAATGTGCACCATTGAAAAAAAGTAAAAAGTGACATATTTCTACATGACACGCACTTAAAATACAAGTGCCCTCTGTGTTTGTAATTTTTTTTCAATTGGACAATTATTTTAGGACGTGCACAAATGCGTGTCCTCTATCCTTCAAATTTTTGAAAGTTGCATTTTTTTTACCGTAACCAAAAAAATCGTAACATACATGAGTGTGTGACATTGTTCATGTATCACTAAAGGACTGTTTTGTAGTAGTGATTTTGGCCCCAAATTTACCCCAACTTTATAACTATCTTTAAATTCACCAAGCCAAACAAATCCTAACTAATTTATTTCTTAAGAAAATGAGTTCATATTGAGGTTAAGTGGCATAAATAAGAGTTGTACATTGGTTGTTAAAGAATGCCATTGAGGTGTTAAAGAATTATATATTGCGTGACTTTAAATCCACCAACACTCTTATGTCCCCTGCTGCTAAAACGATCGGATGCGTGCTTTATCATGCTTTTAGTAAACCTAATGTAATATGGTTTATTTTGAAAAGCAATTTCGCATGTTTTTCAATCTTGTGATTGCAATATCTAGGACAAAGAAAAACAAATAAAATGAATTACCAAAAGACACAGAGAATGACATAGAAGAACCAAATGATCAAAAGTTGTGTAAGTTTGTTTTAGAAATCTTTAAATCTCTTAACAACAAAAGATTCTTTGAGAAATTTTTAAATCTCTTAACAAAAGGTTCTTTGTTCCATACACCTGACATAAGGTTGTTAGCTACCAAAAGTCATTAGGTAGTAGCCTTCAAATAGACACCAATGCTATTGATATACCAGCCAGCCAAGCCATAAAATCCGACAAATGAACAATCTTCCCATGGTACGGTGAAAGGCGTCCCTCTTGGATGACCAAAGGGTCCATGTACTTTTTTGTTTGTCACGAATGATATTGATGATATGACTGTCTGACCAGCATAATGTTGCCCCATTGATAACCCAATTGTTCCATTGATTGCATGTATATCCTCATTCCAATCGAATGTAACCTGAGAAATAAAGGAAAATGTGATGATAAAAGTAGACAAAAAGGAGGACATGCATTAGATTTAGAAAATAAAAACTGTTTTTAGAAAAACGATCTAAGCATATATTTTATAATAACATTAAAAGCGAATCTGGTTTGTGATTTTTTCATATGACATGAGATTTATGAAGACCACAAAAGACTAAATCTATGGTTGTTGTCTACATGGGCATCATGGGCAGATCTAAAAAAAATTTGAAGAGGGGGCAAAGAAATATGCAGGGAAAATATTTTTGAAGAATCAAATATATTATTTTGAAGGGGTCAAAATATATTAATTATTTTTGAAAAAATAATATTTACTTAATTATATTTGTTCTGTTGTAAGAGCAGCTGCCCCCCATGTAAGTTCGCCCTTGGCATCACAGTCACATGAATTAGCTAAAATAACACGGTGTTTATTTTTATTTCTTATTTTTAAGATCAACTTTATTCTATTCAAGATTTCAAAAAATATTTTCCTTTGTGTGACATTAGAAGTTGTGTATAATATGTCATTGGTGAAATTATCAAAATAATGCCTTGTTTTTTCATGTTTCTGTTTCTATGTCCGCAGCCATGGGTTTCCAGCCATCCCAATAAAAACTTCATGATTATGTGTTCCTTTTCGAGTTAAGAACTCCTCACCTCAGTAAGTGTTTCTCCTCCCTCTCCTCCATTCCAACCTCCAGCCAATCTAGACGTGTGTAATAAGCCTCTATGTTCTGATGTGAACATGAGAGAATATATATGATCCCCATGATCTATGGTTATCTTCTTCAAGTGATGATTTCTTTCAAGTTGGAAACTCCAGCCACTTTGCAGAGTATCAGCTTTACTCTTTCCCCAAGTTCCCACCTTAACGATTTCCTCATAAGCTTTCACATAAACACCAATGCTGTCAATGTAAGGACCAGCAACTCCATGAAACCCCACAAATCTTCCTTCTTCCCATGGTACAGAAAAGTGATGATCTCCAGCTTGACCAAAAGGGCCATGGATTTTCTTGTTCGTCTTAAAAGAAAGTGATGAAATTATTTGATCGCTGCCTCGAGTACCAATAGTCCCATCAATGCCAATTATTTCCTCGTCACCATCAAACGTGACCTGTGCATGTCGGTATAACTTTTATATGTAAAAGAAAGACAAAAGAATAAGTTGATTGAGTTAACATTTTTATTCACCTCCGAAAGTTTGTCTCCACTGGCCCAACCACCAACCTTGTTTGAAGTGTGTAAAACACCTCTCGATTCACTAGTGAACATGAGGGAGTGTATACCATCACCATGATCTATTGTTATCTTTGACAAATGATCATCTTGCTCAAGTGTAAAAGACCAGTAATGTTGAGAATCTCCATTATGTCTTCCCCATGTTCCAATGCGAATAAGTCTCGCTGCTTTGATATCGGCCTGGATAAAAAGATAAAATTGTTCAAGGTGTAGAAAATGGAAATAGAGTTAAATAAAGGCGGGGTGTTTTCATGTAAAACTTACTTGAAGTTCCAATGCTTTCTCAAGTTTTTCGACAATCCAACCCATTGTAGGGCGTTCACTTCTATTTTCTTTCAGGCACTGATATGCAACCATTGAGAACATCTCCAACGAATCTACCTTCACTTGTGTTGTGAGATTTGGATGGATGATATCGATTAATCTGTTTTGCTCATAACACTTTCGAGCCAATATAGGAAGAAGCAAATTCTTATCTTGATTTTTTGTACGTGCTAACCTACCACACAGGATTTCAAATAGCACCACACCGAAAGGGTACACGTCAGATTCCTTTGTTAAAATACCTGTTCTTGCATATTCCGGATCGACATAACCAATGGTGCCACAAGGGCTAGTGAGAAGAAAAGTACATTCAACATTTGAAGGACCTATTTTCGACAATCCAAAATCAGATATTTTTGCTTCCCAATTCTCATGTAGAAGAATGTTGGAGCTCTTTATATCCCGATGCAGGACTCTATGTTGGGGTCCCACATCATTATGAAGGTAATTAAAACCACGGGCCGCACCAATGCTTATTTGGAGACGTTGCGTCCAGGAGAGTTCAGGTGTAGATAGATACTTGTCAAGGCTTCCATGTTTTGCATACTCATAAACAAGTATCTTTTCTCTATTTTCGTCACAGAACCCAACAAGTGAGATGAGGTTTTTGTGTTTATAGCATGAAAGCAACTGAATCTCCATCAAGAACTGAGGTTCCCCTTGGTTGGAGGTTTTATTTAACCGCTTTATAGCAACGATTCTCTGCTGCCCGGATAGGGAGAGTTTGGCTGCGTAGACCTTTCCATATGCACCTTTACCAATGGAATTTTCATCGCTAAAGTTGTTGGTGGCAAACTTTATCTCATCAAGTGGAATTTTTAAGTGTTGTACTCCTTCCATGAGTCACGCTATATATGTATATATAACGTAGTTCCAAAGAACATGTATAAATGAAAAGGGATCAGCGAAGTCTCTCGACCCTGTCTCTTAATTTAATAACCAACGGCAACCTTGAACACACAAGATATTATGAAGAATTTTCTGCGATATATAACATACCAAGCACTAATACATGTCTTCATCTCTTACTAATTTAGTTATAAATTACTATTTCTTTATCTCTTACCAATTTATTTATAAATTCAAACACAAAAAGCAACCATCTTCTTTTTATTTAATTTATATTTTTTATTTATTTATTTTTTTTTTGGTGTGTGTAATTTGATCGTTTTAAACAAGACATCTTGTTGGTACTAGTTGATAAAAGCGACTTGGTTCTTAATTCTTTTTTCTTGCCAACCGACAAAGAAATTGCGCGATAGTATGGTAGTTAACAAGAATAAGCTATTTGAACAAAACTGATGGTCAAAAATACCGGACGTGTTATCATCTTGGTTCCCGTCGTTTTCTCCGGTGTCACATGGACACTTAGGCAGTGACAATGATTTAAGATATTCTTGAAGTCTCACACTACACTTTCAGTCACTAAGCAATATTGTTGGATTAAGATACGTTATCAACGGATAGGGTGTTTCCTTGAACAATCACATAGATTGGGGTTTAAAGCCTTTGCCAGCAACGTCATTAGTGGCGACACAACCAATACGGGTAACATGTAAACAGGAAGTTCAGATGTTGCCCCTGTTAGAAAGGGATATTAAAATAAAGCTTGACATAGCTTGATATAACTTAGCCAAACCTGACATAACTGATCATGCATTGTTTTATTTTCACATGAGACAAATTCCAGTAAGGTGATCATCTAGTATATATAAGGGTGGTAACTATCATGTAAATCGTGAAGAAAGATCAAGAGATCAATATACACAAATACCTTCCATATATTTTATTGATTCAATTTCTTGTGTCAATTACAAAAGCCCCTGATGGTGATGTCGCTAATGCGGATATTTCTTATAACAAGAGTTACTCTCCACCATTGTGATGCATAAGATGTGAGTGATCAAAATATATGATGTGAGTGATCAGACTCTACATATAAATTTATTCAACTATTTGTCAATTTGTTCTCCAAATGAATGTGGGTCTTCAGGTGGGTGTTATTCTGATACGAGTTTAGAATAAATTTTTAACTAATTAAGTGAAAAATGTTTATTATAGATCATTAATTATGATCAACTACATGAAAGTTCATAAGATATGACAAATGAAATTGAATTCATTTGAGGAATCATAAGAAAGGAATAAGAAACACCAAGGTTACTAAGATGTATAATGATATCAATATAATAAGGAAACTATGATGACCAAATGGAATAACGGTCAAAGAAACTTAAAACTTATTAAGGTTTAAAGACCTAAGTGGATAATGATGGAACTTATTAAAGAACAATGGTTAAATGGTTAACTAATGAAAACACCTAAGGAATGTAAATCTCCTTTATAACAAGATAAACACCTATTATAAAATGACAAATATGGTATTCCAACTCAATCAACTAAGAGAATGCAAAGGAAAAGAAGATGCACGGGAACAAAGATTAATTGTAACACTCGGTTTCGGATTTGCTCTGTTGTTTAGGGATTCGGCCCAGTCATTAGTTTTAGCAAGGCTCAAGGCTTCGGGAACGGAAGTATTTAGCCCATTTCGGATGTGGGTATCATGGTATAAATGATCCAAGTATTTGATGGCGTCTTTGGAAGCCAATGGTATAATCGTAATTTTATATCTCGGTCTTTTATGAATTTCGAGTGTTGATCAGGAGGTTTTAAGGCTTGAGTGTGTTGTTAGGAGCATAGGCATTCTCGCCACCTTTTCGTGGATATACGGTTTTTTGGAAACGGGCCTAGGATGAGGGAGTTATGGTATTTTGAAGTTATTGACAATTTTGGTCCCTGATGAAAATAATCGGCAAGGCAGTCACATGCATGCAAGGTGGCATGCGCGTGAGTACACCCAACGTAAGCTGGGGTACACCCAACATAGTGTTAGATAAGTGAAACGTGGGTTTGGGAAACATACGCCCAACATACAGGAAGTCCGCCGAGTGTACGTTAAGGATCCCCAAAACCCTAATTTTAAGGGTTGGCTAACTATTTAAGAACCTTAAGTCCAAGGTATGTGCCTCTCTTTCATCCTCCAGTGTCTTAAACCCTAAATCTCGAGTCATAGCTTCATCCAAGAGGGTTGCGTGCCTTGTATGTGAGTTTTTGGAGGATTTTAGTATATCTCAAGAAGTGTTGGCTTGGTGCAAGGTGGTGGTTCAAGGAAATGCTAGTGGATCTAAAGTCTTTGCTATATTTTTCAGCTCATTGAAGGTAAAAAGCTCTTAACTTGATCATTAGAAGTTGATATCTATGATTATATGGTTTTTGATCCCATTTTGACCTCTTAAGTGAGATCTAGTGGTTGCACACCAGTCTAGGAGCTTTGAGTTGCTACTCTTAGGATTTCTAAGGGTATAACTCCATAAAGTTGCTATCTTTAAGGTTAGATATGGTCCATGCATGTTCTAAATGGATTAAGATGGGTATTATTGTGATAAGTCGGTCATTAGGTCTTTTTGAGCCATGAAAATGCATAAAGTTGCCGACTTTATGCATTAAGAGTTTAATTTGGAGGTTTCCTGAAGTTTGGATGCAAAGTACTTCATGGGTTAAGTCGAAATCTGAGTTTAGAGAATTTGCGGTTACACCCCACGTAACTAGAGGTACTCCTAGTATACTTCCTCTTTGGTCGTGATCCAAATTCCTCGAGTACGCCTAAGGTAAGCTGAGCGTACGCCCCATGTTCGTGGCTCGATGGGCCTTCGGGCTTGTTTCATGCTTGGGCTTTAGTTTTGTGTTGGGCTTATGTGTTGGCCTTTTATGGATCTTATAATTTTGTGCCTGGTTGGTTTTGGGCGTCGTCCTTGGTTATGAGTCTTAATGGGCTAGGGGTAAAAGGGTTATTTTACCCAAGTTTGGTTTAAGGATCATGGTTTGGAATTCAGTTGCTAATTAGATGTTGTTTTGGTAATTGTTAGTCTGGGAAATCGTCAGGGTAACAACTAGAGATTTTGTGCAGTGAGCTTTAGCAATCGAGGTGAGTTTCCTTACTGTTGTATGGGTCGAAGGCACCAATGCCAGCCTATTTGCCTTATGTATTGTAGGAAGACCCGAGGCTTAACCCTTGACATTATGTATGAAAGACTAGGAGGCGGCTCCTGGCACACATTATGCAAGACCGGAGTCTGAACTCTGGCAACTAATTAGTTAACTAGTATTGTTTGTATGCTAGTTGTCTTTGTGATGCTTGCATGGAAGACCAAGAGGTTGCTCTTGGCACTTGTCTGTAAGACCTAGGATTGTACCCCCGACCTGGGAAGAAAGGCCACGAGATGGCTTGTGACGTAATGGCAAGACAATGTGCAGCACATAGCACCTTTATTGTTTATGATATATGATTGATACGTATGGATCGCACTTATGTGTGGCATGTATGGATCGTTTGATATGTATGGTATGTGGTATTTGGGGAACTCACTAAGCTTTGTGCTTATGGTTTTGAGTTTTGGTTTCAGGTACTCTAGTTTTCAAATGAAAGGGGCTCGAGACGATCGCAGGGCATACACCCGTGATTTCCGCAAAATGTGATCTATGGGATTAGCCTGTGATAATTGTTTAATTGAAATGCTTTTCAATGTCTGGAACAAAATTATTAAAGTGTTTTAATATATTAAAAATGAAACTTTTACCTTGGATTTTTTGGTTATTACGAGTTGGTATCAGACCCTTGGTTTGATGGATTCAGGCATACTCTTGGGTGTGTCTGAACTCAAACTGAGGGTTTGGTGAAATTTTTTATAAATAAACATTTAATTAAAAGGAAATTTATGAAAAAAGAAAAGGGTGTGATGCATGCAATCAGCTGAGCTCAAGTAAGCGGTTCCCAAAATACCAATGAATGTTTTTTATGATGTATGATATGATTATAAGAATTGCACGTTAGATTAGGGTTAATGATCTGATCTGTATTATATGATAGGAGAGATGCCTTTATATTCCTGATTGTATGTGGTTTAGTATTGCATGCTAGTATGGATTCTAGATTAGTGGATTGAATGGCTTGAATAGAATATGTTGGTCAGGTTATTTTCCTTCCATTTGTCTGAATGTTGTTTGGTTTGTGCTTTATGGGAATCTCAATGATGTGAATTATATGCTAAGTCAATACGCTAAGACACATGTGGCAGAGGTTAAGTAATCTTAGAGTGATGGATTTGACATTATTTTACATATTTTATTTGAGTCCAACCATTCTAGGTTGAGTCTTTTACTCGAATGATTATCTGATCTCTGTTGTATGCGGATATATTCATGAGGAAGCTAATTGACATTGGTGGGAGTCCTTCAGCAGTTGAGGACTGGGCGGGGTCGGGAACCTAGGAAAGCCTAGGATATGTTTCAGTGGGTTAATGATGTGGTTTAATGATTTTTAGGTGCTTAAGCTTGAGGAAGTGACCTATAGGATTCAAGAGGATTACTGAGGAAAGTATGGATAAGTGTGGAAGGTACTATTGGGCCCATACTACTGAAAGCACATGATCCATACTCAAATCGGTGAGAGTCTCTGAGAATCTAAGAAACTTAGAGGTGGAGATTCTTGAATACGATTTAATTGTGGGTTTATGATATTTCTGTTTGGAGATGAGCTCTCAGGGAGGCGGTTCTGGTTCTGGTTTTGGTTCTGGTTCGGGTTCTAGATTAGGCATGGATGCTGAGCCGATTAACGAGCGGTTGCAGGGTTCATCTCATCAGAGATTTCTCATTGTTTTTTCAGAGATGTTGGATGAGCTCTTGGGTGCATTCCGTGCATAGGTTATGGCTATCATTGGAGCTCGCACCCTTTTATTTAGGGAGTTTCGTGCTTGTGGAGCTCCTACATTCCATGTGGAGAGGGGTCCCATTGTCAGTAAGAGGTGGTTAGCAGATATGGCTAATGCTTTCAGGATGATTTTCTGCCCCTAGGAGGCGAAGGTCAGATATGCTTCCTGCCTGTTGAAGGACCGGAAACATGATTGAAGGGAAGAGGTTAGTAGTCAGTTAGGCAATGATGTTATTGATGTTATGTCATGGGATGATTTCTCGACCAGGTTCCGGGCTGAGTTTGCACCGACGATTCAGGTGTAGCAGTTGGCGTGAGAGTTTCTTGATTTATACCAGACGATATAGACTGTGGCAGAGATCACAGCCAAGTTCCAGGAAAGGGCTTTGTTGGTATCGCGGTATACAGCAGATGAGGAGATGAAGAAAGTGAGGTATCATGATATGTTGCGGGATGATATCAAGGAGTTTTTGAGTATTTCGGGGTGCGAGACTTTGAATGATATGATTTCTAAGGCCCGAGAGCGGGAGATTGATCTGTGGCACATTAGGAAGAGGGGATAAAATCAGTTGCTTGCATTGGAGGGTCCCGAGAAGAGACCCAAGACTTCTGATTAGCATTCGAGAGGCCAGCAGGGTCAGGTTCAGTGGAGCACGTACAGGAAACTGCACGATGGAGTTTGTCGTTCCAAGGGTTTGGGCTGCTACAAGTGTGGCAGGAATGGTCACGTCAATAGAGATTGTCCTCAGGGGGGCAAACCCGTATGTTTTCACTACGATCGGGTGGTCCACAAGAAGTCCGACAGTTCGAGGTTCAGGGGAGGAGCAGTGAGTGTGCCTGCTCCAGCTACTTTGAGGATCATCGATGGACGTGAGGGTAGGGCAGGAGCCCCAGCGGAGAGGATTCGAACTTTAAAGTGACATACCGGGGATATTAGTACTCCAGCAGGTGATGTTTCGGGTATGTATCTTTTGCTCTTTTCAGTTCTATCTTTGTTTTTTGGTTGTTATCTTGCATCGATTTCAGTAAGTGTATCTCTGATTTATTTATTAGGTTATGTTTGGGTTATATCTTCAAGTAATGTCATATGTCATTTGCATGCCATGAATTATTAGTGTTTAGTGAAAGGTTGTTTTCCTTTTTGCGGGTTTGGAGTGTTCAGCATTATCTTGGGTTGTGGACGAGGATTGGTTCAGGGTATTATGTGGAAGATCTGCGGTCAGGGTTCAGCGGGGTGGTTATTCAGCATCATTGGGGTTTAGTGAATTCAGTGTTTGTGCTTGGGTAGGCCTTTGGAAATGCCAAGGGAAGTGGTCTATTACTGAGGATTTGGTGGGAACGTCGGTTATTTGGAATTCAAGATTTGAGTGTGGTATCATTTCGAGGATTCGAGAAGTTTTCATCTGGTCTTTAGAGGTTGTACGGTCTTTTGGGGTTTGGCTAGTGATGGAGCATTAGCATTGGTAACCCTGATTGTCAGCAGATCGGTCATTTGAAGGTAAAAAGGACTGGAAATCCTTCAATTCTCGCGCGTTGCGAGAACTTAGTCAAACCAAAGTGGGGGAGGATCGTTCGGGTATTCAGGATCATAAGCAGGTTGGAAAATAGGATGAATTTGGCATCCCCTTCGGGGAGGAGGGTGGCCCAAGTGGTTGGCTAGATTGAGGATAGTGTGAGTTGGGAGTTCGGGAAACTTCCCAACATTGGGTTCATGTCCTTTTGGTGTCAGCTAGCAGGCTTCGGGAGGGGAACCCAGGGTGGCCTGTAGCATTCACTAGTTAGCAGATAGTGGGAGTGTTGTAAGATTGCGGGGTGGCCCATAGCATTCACTTATTTGCAGATAGTTTAGGCATGTTGTAAGACTGTAGGGTGGCTTGTAGCATTCACTAGCGGTTAAATACCATGGAAGGCGTCGTAAGACTACGGGGTGGCTCGTAACATTCGCTGGTCCATGTGAAGCGGTGAGGGTGTGGCAATTGTGGTTTGTTTGCGATTTCCTTTAGATGGATTAGGCCAGGACGGGTCAGTTCGTATGGTTGTGGGAGGGCCACAATGTGTTTGGAATCTGGATTTGGTAGGTTGTGGGAACCGGGTCTGAGGCAGGACCATGCATGGTCTTGTGGCGTTTAGCTTAGCACCGAGTTTGGTGTTGAGATGGTCCGGGTAGCTTAGCTTGTTGATGTTTTCTTTCGGAAGTCGTGTGGGGCGATTATAAGGGTGTTCTTTGACTTAGCAACCAGGTGGGAATCTGGTATTCCAAATAGTTGGCAAATAAGTTAGGACCAGGGAAGTCTCAGTTCATTTGAAAAGTGGATAAAAGGCAGCATGATGCTTCGGATAAAAGTAGTGATTTGAGGACTCGTGTGTGTAGAGTAGCTTGTGGGTCGAAAGTGCTATGTCACTTACGGTTGGATTAAATAATATCAGAGTAATTGATTTGACCCTGTTACGCAGCTTTCGTTTGAGTCTAACCGTTGCAGGGAAGAATATTCTAATCGAAGGATTATTTGAGCCTTCTGTCAAGTATAAGTATGTTGCAGCTGGTTATGGTCAGTGGCTTGGTTTTCATAAGTTGCAAGAAGCTAATTAGGATTGGAAGTATTATGGTTGGTCAGTTATTCGATAAGGTTCTGACATGGAATAATTTAGTGTGGCCAGTCTGTCGGGGAGACAGACCATTATAGATTTCAGACTTTAGATAGACAGAAGTGGTTTTGTGGGATTTTATGGTTTGTTTTCTTCGTGATGGAATCTTAGTTTGGGTTTGGTTATCTCCGGAAGGTTTCCTTATGTGCAGAATCTTCGGTTGTGTTCCTCAGATTTTTTGTTTTGATATGGGTGTTAATAATGAGAGATTTCGAGGACGAAATCTAATTTAAGTAGGGGAGAGTTCTAACACTTGATTTGGGATTTGTTCTGTTGTTTGGGGCTGCGACCTAGTTATTAGTTCTTGTAAGGCTTAGGACTTCGAGAAAGGAATTATTTATCCCATTTTGGATGTGGGTGTCATGGTATAAGTGATCCAAGTATTTGATGGTGTCTTTAGAAGCTAAGGGAATAATCGTAATTTGATATCTCGGTCTTTTATGAATTTAGAATGTTGATTAGGAGGTTTTAAGGCTTGGTGTGTTGTTAGGAGCATAGGGCTTCTCACAACCTTTTCGTGGATATAAGGTTCGTTGGAAACAGGCTTAGTATGAGGGAGTTATTGTATTTTGAAGTTATTGACAATTTTGGTCCCTAATGGAAATAATTGGCATGGCAGTCCCATGCATGCAAGGTGCCAAGCTTGTGAGTACACCCAAAGTAAGCTGGGGTATGCCCCCAACGTAGTGCTGGATAAGTGAAATGCGGGTTTGGGAGACGTACGCCCAGGGTACAGGAAGTACGCCCAGCGTACGTTCAGGATCCTCAAAACCCTAATTTTAAGGGTTGGCTCACTATTTAAGCACCTTAAGTCCAAGGTGTACGCCTCTCCTTCATCCTCCAAAGTCTTAAACCCTAAATCTCGAGTCACATTTTCATGTAAGAGGGTTGTATGCCTTGTATGTGCATTTTTGGAGGATTTTAGTGTATTTCAAGAAGTGGTGGCTTGGTGCAAGGTGGTTGTTCAAGGAAAAGCTAGTGGATCTAAACTATTTGCTACATTTACAGGTCATTGAAGGTAAAAAGATCTTAACTTGATCATTAGAAGTTGAGATCTATTTCTATATGGCTTTTTATCCCATGTTGACCTCTTAAGTGAGATCTAGCGGTTGGACACCGGTCTAAGAGCTTTGAGTTGCTACTCTTAGCATTTATGAGGTTATAAGTCCATAAAGTTGCCATCTTTAAGGTTAGATATGGTCCATGCATGTTCTAGATGGATTAAGATGGGAATAATTGGTTTAAGTGGGTCATTGGTCCCTTTAGGCCATGAAAATGCATAAAGGTGCCGACTTTATGCATTAATAGTTTCATTTGGATGTTTCTTGAAGTTTGGATGCAAAGTACTTAATGGGTTAAGTCGAAATCTAAGTTTTGAGAATCTGCGGTTATGCCTTAGGTAACTATAGATACACCCAAGGTACGTCCTCTTTGGTCACAATCCAGATTCATGAATAAGAACTTCTTATGAACTGTTACACTATTTATATGTTTATTACTCATGATATAGCATCTTATATGTGTGGAATGAATATTTTTGGAAAGTGTGACTGTAAAATGATCATGCATACATAAGAATTTGATTTCCTTAGTTGGTAGTATGTCTAAACACCCATCTTAATAAAAGGATGGTAGAATTATGGTGCCAAGTAAATTTAAGCTACGTCTTATGGATATAAGGCCCTTAGATCTGATATGTTCACCCTAACTGATAAGGAGAACTGTAGGAGTGTTCGTTTGGATGGATCGGTTTGATCCGATCCAATCAAGTAAATCCAAATTGATTTCGGTTTTCAAAACATGAATCCGAATTGTCCAAACTAAATTCAAATCCGATCCGATCCGATCCAATTACAATTCGGATGGATCGGTTTTTTATAATTCGGTTTTCAAAACCGAAACATTTTAAAACGACATATAATTATAATATTACCCAACTTTACACAAAAAGCTAAAACAAATAATTTAGTTGTGATTTGAAATTTATAAACAACTAATAAAAAGATATATTATAGTTAAATCTTTTATAGATACAAAATTTTTGAAAGAAATTGCATATTAATGTTTTTTTTTATCGGGTGAAATATTTTGAACCTATTTGAAAAAATAAATTACAAAATTAATAAATAACTATATATATATATATATATATATATATATATATATATATATATATATATATATATATATATATATATATATATATATATATAGATAAATAATAAATCTTTATTTTGTTTTTTTGGACTATTCGGTTCTTATTTTATAAACCAAAACCAATCCGAAATCCAAAATAATAATTCGGTTTTGTTGAAAACCAATCCAAAAATCCGAATATCCGAACCAAATAGTCCAATCCAAATTGTCCAATTGGATAATTCGGTTTTATCCGAATAGTGAACAGCTCTAAGGAGAAGAAGACTCTGAAAATAGGGGCGTAGACACCAACAACTTATGTGTCTAATGACTTCCAATGGTAAGATCTTGAGGGAACACTCATATGAACTCTCCAATGACTCTCGGATCGATACAACCAATCCAGATGGAAAGGAGTGGGTGTATCTAGCAATAGGGGTATGAAATTCTCAAAACTTATGTGCATAGAAATCATGCACTTCATTACATGACGTTAAATTATACATGAATGTATATTTATGAAATACGGTTTATGAAAATGAATTCTGATGAATTGGAGTAAAATTGCAAATTATTTCAAATGAAATACAAATGGATTTCAAAATGATTAAATTTTTTGTGTCAAAAACCTATGTATATCACGAGATGAAAAGCCTTACATATTCTCTTTTATTTTAATTGAAATGTACTAAAAAAGACAAGTGTAGTGACGTAGTTTCATTAGCATGGACTTTAAGAAAATAAAAAAAAATAAAATAAAATAAAAAAAATTCAAACATAGTAGTTAGCAATGGAAATCAAATTTAGTAATTTGACATGTACTGTAATAATCAGTTGTATCTTTATGATTATCTATGATTTTGTATATTGATTTGTAACTGCCATGGAATATGTTCAAAACTTTTGAGAAAAAGTTTATCGGGGCCAAATTCTGTGATACAGAACATTTTCGAAAACCAAATAGAAACATATATATATTTTTTAAAAATGTTATTAAATTTGATGTGTTATAGTAGTTTCAAAATTATTTACGAAAACATGTTTTTAAAATATATATATATATATATATATATATATATATATATATATATATATATATATATATATATATATATATATATATATATATATATATATATATATATATATAATTGGTGTTTGTTAATATTACCATGTTTTCGTAAATAATTTTAAAACTACTATAACACATCAAATTTAATAATATATATATATATATATATATATATATATATATATATATATATATATATATATATATATATATATATATATATAGTACATTGTTATACCCAAATGAAGTAGAGTCTAAAATTTTAAAAGAAAAATGGACTTGAAAAATTTGTCGATATATAATGGAAGCTACATCAATCATTATAAGAAATCAATATTAAAATTTATAGAAATACCTTAAGCATTGATTTATATTCATCCATTAATATCAATTTTAAAAAGTTTTCAACCTATTATAAGAATCGACATGGGGTGGAGGCAAAATAAATAAAGGTGGAGTCGGGGTATTTTAAGTCGTAGGCTCAATTTTGATGGCAATTCTTATACCATTGTTTTCTATATAATAATTGTTTTACCTGAAATATAATAATCGTTTTACTTGAACTACATGGAACTTGGAATGGGTTCAACATTATTATCTAAATGATTTGGGCTAAAAGTTACTTACAGACCCATTTTTATTTATAATATGACTATAAAAGAAGTTGGGGGAGGGGGGGTATATATATATATATATATATATATATATATATATATATATATATATATATATATATATATATATATATATATATATATATATATATATATATATATATATATATATATATATATATAGAGAGAGAGAGAGAGAGAGAGAGAGTAAGTTCAATTGAAAAAATAAAAAAGGTTGAGAATTAAATAATCATCTCAGCCACTCATGTATTTTGCTGCAAAAGCCTTCGTAGTACCAACGGAAATGAGAAACGAATACACGTGTTTTCCAACAAAACATGTTTCCTTCAACTATGCTAATCATTACTTTAATATATACAAAAACATAGTTTTTTTGTTTTTTTAATTATTAAAAAACTATTTTTATCAGAAAATGATTTTAAATATACTAAAATTCATGATTTTTAATTTTTTACAAATAGACATCAATATTGATATAGTTTTAAGATAAAATAAATTTTTTTTTATATTTTCAGTTATCGTTATTTATAAGTGAATAAAAATGCATCAGATTTTTAGAACAATACATTCGTTATTAACTTATAAATGAAAAATATGATTAATTTTTTTATAGATTAACTATCATTCATATATAAATATAAGATATAAAAAAACATTTTACTGCTTACATTAACTCTCGTCACATGTTATATTTATATATGAATAAAACATATAATGACTTTACTCACAAGTTATATTAATATACGAAGAACACATTTATCATAATTTTGTTACAGTTCATTTGTTATTCTTATATTAATAAGTAGTTCAAATTTTCAAAAAACTTTATCTTTCTTTAACATCCTACTTATTTATATATGAATAACAAATGAACTGAAACAAAAATCTTAGAAATATTTTATTAACATATAAATATAACATATGACGATAACTAATACACGATTTATTCATATATAAATATAACATGTCATGAAAGATGATGTAAAACAATATATTTTAGACATGAAAACTTTATAACGTGTTATATTCATATATAAACGATATTGAAACTGTACAGAAAGTCAAAACATATGTTTTATTCATAAGTGAATACCGAATGTACTGTAATAAAAACGTGATACGTTTTTATTCACTTGTAAATAACAATAAATTTTAAAAAAATTATTTATTTATTCTAACTCAAAACCATATCAACATTGATGTCTATTTATAGAGAATAAAAAATTATGAATATTGATATAATTAAATAAATTTTCGGTAAAAGTAACATTCTAAAAATCCAAAAAAAAAAAATTGTTTATATTAAGATAATGATTAGCATACTTTAAGGAAACATGTTTAGTTGGAAACCACATGTATATCCGTTACCCATTCCGCCGGTATGTCGTGTTGCTAAAAATAATTCTCTCATTCTCAACTTTTTTTTTCTTCTTTGATTCCTTCACCCTTTTACCATCCGTTTCTAATAGATACCATGATGCAATATGTTTTTTACTAGTGAACTACTCAGAAAGACATTTACCAAACAGCACCTATTTGATCGCTAAGATTATCTAGTATGGAATCACTGATTATATATATATATATATATATATATATATATATATATATATATATATATATATATATATATATATATATATATATTAATTACATGTATATTAAATGTTATCTATATTTATAACTCATTTTTATGAAAACTGATTAAATATGTCATTAATGTCAACAATAATATTCTTTCAGAATGAATTCATATCTAGAAGAATGATAGTGTATTCAGCAGAATGAAAGTATATTCTAGTAGAATACATTCTCGTTCTTCATATTCTATGCAACTTTATTGTAGTTTAAGCGAGTGAGTCCTGAAACAAAATACGAACTCATATATAAACACCAAGATGCGAATTCATTCTGAAAGAATGTTATTGCTGAAATTAATGATGTAATTAATTAGTTTCTATAAAAAGAAAATTATAATTATGGATATCATTTAATATACATATAATTATGGAAATCATTTAATATCTATATTTATTTAATTGAATAATTATTTAATTTACTAAATCGTATTGGTGCATTCTAACTGACAATAAATGTAAGAAACAAAATAACCTAACCTTATATATATATATATATATATATATATATATATATATATATATATATATATATATATATATATATATATATATATATATATATATATATATATCATTTTATTTATATAACAAATGTTATCCTATAGCCATTCATTGAATTGATTGGCAAAACCAGAAGTAATAAGATGATATAATAAGAGCCTTCTATTTGCATAAGCAAATATATTAAATTATAGACATGAAAATGGAAAAAGGTTGCACACTTTAATAAGGTCCTGTTGAGTAAACCGGCCAAAAAAGTGGGTAAGCTTGTGCCAAAGGACCGAATGGAAATCAGCCAAAAAGATTCTAGTTTGGCTAATGTGTTTTTGATCTTTTCACATGAGAAGCAATCAGCACAGCAGGCCCTCCCACCCTAGAGTAAGGAAGGTGATGAATGTGGTGAAATATGACAAGAAATTAAAATGTTCGTCAGTCGCTCAAAGCAAATAATCATTCAATACTTTTTCAGAGGCAATCTCATGGTTACATTAGGAGGGGTTTATACGACACGATGCATGCAGATAAATGATTAACCTCAAGCGTATTTGGGGTCTCTCCGACAAGAGATGGTGCTAGACAGGAACAAGAGATTGATACATAGGTCATAGGTGAGATCAAATGTGTAACCGTCATTTGTATGATGAGCGGGAAAGATGACATGAAGAAAAAGACTAATCACTATTCTTTTTCTAATAAAAGTGATATAAGTATCATGTAAATAAATTTTAAATTACAACAATTTAATAAATATGTATCTATGAAATTATATTTTGGTTTTAAGAAAAAAAACAAAAAAACTCCTTTTGATGGTATAACCCAATATTGTGTTTCACTAATCTTTTAAGTTAGCCAACAAGAGGAATTGGTTCCATATGAACATAATTTTGATATTCAGGAATTAATTTGAATTTAATTTTCGTTTTAGATTTGTTTAATGAGTAGGGGTGATAATTGAATGATATTGATCAATATTTTTTAAAATGTGTATCATATTAGCTATAATCGCTACAAAATTTGTGCTATCGGTACCAAAATAAATTATCTTTGTTGAAATACTAAGTATACTTGATAGCAGTACCAAATATATTTCATACCATTAACAAGTCGTTACCAATAAGCATAAAACGGGTCTTTGGTTGAGTTCATTAATTGAAAAATCCAACCTTAGCTTATATGATTATGTAATTTTTCTATTACTAGCCTCTTGCTAGTTTTCATTTTTTTTCTAATAATACTTCTATTCTTCCCTAATAAATAAATAAATAAATAGAATAATTTGGTATCAATTTGTTTGGCTAACAATAAGTTTGGCTTGTATAATTTTGGTAACAATATATACCAACTTTTTACTGATTTTCTTGGTAATGTTTAAAGATAGCAGTACCAAATATATTTGGTGTGTACCATTAGTCTCTTTCCAAAACAAGCAGGCTGACATGTCAGCCTGTGAACATACCTACCAACTCAAACAAGACCTGTTTATTATGTGGGTTACACTTGTCGATCCAAAATTGACAAGAACCCGTTTAAGGTGAACTCAAACACGTTTACTTGTATGTCGTGTTTGTGACCTTTCGAAAATTGTCACACCTAACATATATACTAGTGACTGAAGTTTGTTTACTCTGTGTTGATGTCTGTGTACCAACTATGGGAGTATTGTTGAGAATTTACATCTTTTAGTTTAATAAACGATAAAATTACCATCTTTTAATTTAATGAAAGATAAAATTGCCAAAGTACATCATATAATAGCCAAATTGCACGCACAAAACTAGAGCAATTAGAACATAAAAATGAAACTGACCTGATTTGGTTCGTACCGAATCTGTTTAATATATCAACTGCTTACACTTCAATCTTTTTGTTGCGAGGTGGTGGTGTGGTAATGAAGATTTAGAAGGAGAAAGGTGCGTAAATTAAATGCAAAAACAATCATTTCCTTGGTTTTTGTGGAGCAAAAAGAGTATAGATTAAAGAGAATGAGTTATTTCAAGAAGAATATTTGATATGATTTGACTGAGGAATCATATTCTTTATCAGAGATTTATCTCCGCCTGATTAATTTTGGCATTGCATTTTTAAACTAGTAGTGGAGAATCTTTTATATTCTTACAGACTTTCACTTTCTTCTGGTAATTAACATTTTTAAAAAGCACATATATGTGATAAGTATGTCGATCATATTCAATACTAATTGTGAGATCCGTATGTTATATGGGTCGATTAAAACAAAATATTAAATAGAAACGATTAAATGAGAAGTTTATTTGAATTTAAAAATTGAAATAAATAAAAATTATGAAAAAAAAAACATGCAAAAAATAAATAAATTAAAATTATGTGTTTAGTGATGAGACCCGTATACTAAACAGATTAATTATAACAAAAGGTTAAACTGTAAATTTTTTTGAAATTGAAACTGAAATTTAAAAATTAAAATTTAAAATTAATATCATTATTGTATGTTTAATTTATGGAAACTAAATTAATAATATATTGGAAATGGAAAATGAAATAAATGACAAGTGAAAAATAAATATATTTCTAAATATGACAAAATGACATGCGACCAATTGAATGAGAGAATGATATGTGACAAAATCATTTCTTATTTATTAAAGTAGATTTTTTGATCTTTTGGTTATTTGTTTTAGAACGGCAAAAAAATTGGAATTTATTTTTCTTCGGTTTGCTTTTAACAAGGTGTGATGACGTTAGTAACTTGCAAATTTTTTGTGTAAATTAAAAAATTGACGAATTTTAATTGATAACTAGAGGGTTAGCCCATGCTTGCATGGGATGGAGGTGGTTCCCGGTAAAACTAAACAATCGCAAGAAAGTTCCAAATTCCAACAATAGAATTCAAAACAGCAGCAAGACATCCTCTTTAAAAGGGATTAGGACTTAAAGAAACGTGGATTGTCTAGAAGATTTACAGAAAATAACGTTACACTTTAGTGCTCATCAACAACTATAACAATGTACTCTCCATAGCTTTTTCCCAAACATGCAAAAAGAAGCCTCCCCCACACCAAAAATCAGATTTGTAGATGCCAATGAGGTTTTGCATTTCAATCTAGCTATATAGAAAAAAGAGCAATGCACTCTCCAAAAAATTAGCTTGGAAAAAAAGAGCAATGTACTCTCCACACTACAACATGAACACCCTATGGCGACGACAATTTCCGACGACGTGTCGTCGCCATAGGGTATGCAGACAATTCGTCGTCGGCATAGGTCAATATTGTTGTCAGTATTGATGTCATCGGCATAGATTCCTCTATTGCGACGACTTGGTGTCGATACAGCTTTCGTCAAACATTTTTTGGAAAAAAAAAAATAAAGTTTTATTAACTACATGTGGCGACAACAGGTCATCGGGAAACGTATAGCAACGACATGACGTGGCTATAGGTTTAAGCTATTACGTTGACTTGTCATCTCTAATGGTTTTTCATAGTTGTTGATTAAATACCAATAGCGACAACTTGTCGTCGTGATAGTCACTGGTTGTTTTTTTTTAGTTTTATAGATTCTGTACATTATCATTCCTGCATTTTTAATAAATCCAAAAACATTACAACATATATCAATAGAAATACATTAACTAGGTACCATTGTTCAAATTTAAAATATCAAATTCATCTTTAATATTCCAATAAGTATTTAATTAATATTGTTCAAAATATTAAAAAACATCAACCATCATTATCATCATTGTTGTCTTCTTCTTCTTCTTCTTCTTCTTCTTCTTCTCCTTCTTCTTCTTCCATCCTTTCGGAAAATTGTTGAGAGGTATTTGCTTGTGTGTTAGAGTTGAATAGACAGTTAGAAAATGGTGGTTGTTGAAAGTTCAGAATACATGTCGTCAATGATGCAATATATTGTTGCCAGTATTCTTGCATTTGTTTTGTATCAAATTGAGATTGAGATTGGGACGATTTTGAAGTTGAAGGCCATTCATTTGGAATTAAACCGAATTTGGGGTTGGTCTCCTACCCACCCCGTGAGCATGCCTGCATATCGTCCCAAGGGCACGTTCTAAATATTCTTCATCGTCTATTTCTCCGCCTTCCCCAACCTTGTTTTGCATTTTCTTATATTCCTCTTGAGTTTTCTCCTGAAGTAAAGAAAACAATAAATATACATTAATTAAAACAAGCAACTAAATTTAAAAATAATAATAATATTCCTTAAAGAAAAAACTATAATTAATATTAATAATATATTTAAACAACACATTCATTTCGTTTATCATTTACCCAGTCTTCCTGTGCTCGACTTGTACATCAACCCGACCATTCTTTGTAGTGCATTTCTCTTCAAACCTCAATATCTTGCGACTTGATTCCCATTTTATCCTATAATAAGTGAAAAAACAATAAATATATTTATACAAATGTTAATACCAATTTTATATAATACTAATATATTTTATTACCTCTACATAACGTCGTTGAGCATAGGATCTACATCCGTGAGCACTTGTGTGTAGAAGTTTCGACCTATTTACTTTATTTTTGACCAACATGCGTCTGTATTTATCGGTCAAAAACAACAAATCAATCATTTTGTTCCAAGTTTTGGCGGTTCAATCAGTCAGTGGACATCTTCTTGCCCTTTCCACATTATGATATCCACCAACTCTATCAAAATGTTTTTTTATTTGCGCTCTCGATAAGCTCTTTACATATCTGCTTGGATACCCGCTCGAAGGGGTTCCCCCAAGTGCCCCAATACCTATTAAGATCAAAATAAGTCTGCAAAAGGAAAAACATATTTGATTAGTAAAAAAATATTTAATAAGTGTAAAATTCAATACATATAAAATATATTGTATACTTACTTCTAGCTCGGGATATAAATCATCTTTGTACTTGGTAGGAAAACGACGCCAAATATGATATTGCAACGGTACATGTGACCCAACCAGATTTGAGATCAGTTTGACAAACATTTTGCCCGTTGTCCCCGACAAATCGATACATGCGCCCGGAGATATGAATTCTCAAAACCAAAGGCTTATGATTGTTATTTTCATACTCATCGTACAAATTTAAGTTTCTCCATTTGCCACGCACATTCACATTCTTTGCTTGTGCTAGATTTATATAAAGAATTGGAAATTTAGAAATTTAATACTTTAATATATCTAGTACTTAAAAATTCATGTAACCTACAAGATTGGCAATCTGATGGTACACCGCGTGCGACCTCGTATGGAGGTCTATCTCCACCATCTCATCTATATCCCCTTGTGACTTCTGCCATCTGTTTAACAAAAATTACAAACATTCAAAATATATAATAAAGAAACGTTTGAAAATTTAACAAATATTATAAGCAATCATGATATATAATAACCATAACATACCGTCAATCAGATTCATCACTAGAACAATATACATGTACAACATCATCATCACTATCATAGCTGTGAATCTGGAACTATACATTCGTCGAATTCTTGGAGTCAAAGGAAAGTACCACAACAATTTTTGTGGTACTCGCTTCCCCTTTGTGGTTGTGTCTACCTATCTACTCTCGTTACAAATCAGACAATTCTGCATAGAATCATTCTCCTTCCAAAACAAAAGTACAATCATATTTGCAAGCATGGATGGATTCATATCCTAACCCTATCTTTCTCAACTTTTTCTTAGCTTCATAGTATGAAGTTGGAATCTTGCTCTTCGGGAAAGCAACTCTTAGCATGTCTACAAGTTGGTCAAACAAACTATTTGTCCATTTATTGATCACTTTAACATGCAACAACTTTGCTAAAAAGTTTAAATAAGACATCTCACAATCAAGGTATAACTCAGTATTAAGCTCCTTAAACAAAGCATCAAATTTTGGGTCCATGCCTCGTCCTTCATCATCTGTATTTTCTTCATTTGTATTTTGTTCTGCGATAATATCATCAATTACATCAAACATATCATTAGTTGTTGGAATGTTTATTGAAGTCGAATTGTAACTCAAATATGAAACTGAACGCTTCTCACCATGATGAATCCATATAGTATACGATTTTAGAAACTCACGGTCATGCATGTTGGGGTAAACCATACTCAAAAACTGTTGATACATATTCACACACTTTATGCATAAACAACACACTTTGTCTTCAGAGTAAACATGTTTACTAGCAATCTCCATAAAGTTTTTAAGACCTTCCAAGAATTTTGGGGACATTTGGTTTTCACGAATCCAATTATTATCGATCGTCATTACCCTTCCATTATTAAAAATTACATTGTATACATAGTTAAATTGTATTTTGGCTATATGTGAATGTATATTGCGTGACTTTTTGTTTAAGAAAAAAATGGATGGAATGGATAGAGTATTCACAAGTATATAAAGAAATATATACCCTGGAAGTAGAAACCGGACGAAATTGATAAAGTATTCACAAGAGTAGGCTTCTTTACCCACTTTTTGAATACTTTATCTCATATGTCAATGTGTATTGCATGATTGCTTTTTTGAGAAAAAATCGACAGCATTTCCCCTTGGCTCCCAAGTATATAAATAAATATATACTCAATGAGAAAGGAGAAAATGACAACGAAATTTTTCTTAAACAAACAATCATGCAATACACATTCACATCCTAAATGAGATAAATATACAAAAAGATGTCCCAAAACAGGGACAACCCGAAATTAATATCTAGATCAATTTCAGGCAGGTATTTATAGGCTCTTGATGATTACAAAGAAGAGACGTAAACTAAAAATCAATGAGTCAATGTACTTTTATAGCAATGTACTTTTATTAGCTTGTTTAAAGCATTTTATTTTCACTTCTCTTTCATATTTATAGTATATATACATCTTATTTTTTTTTTTCAATTATAGCATTGTACTTTTAATATTATTTTGTTTTTTTTTTGTTTTATTATAGCATCGTAATTTTAATAGCAATATAGTTTTATTATTTTGTTTTATGTTATAACTATGAAATAGAAATGAAAATAAAATACTTTAATAAACAAGCTAAAAAGTATGTTGTTATTAATAACCTTTGTAGTTTAAATATTTTTTACTTAATAAACTTTGTTCTCAATAAACGTACTTTTATTACTTTAAATATTTTTATATTTTGTTTTTTGTTGCTATCAATAACCTCTTTTCTAAATAAACGTACTTTTATTAATTTAAATATTTATATATTTTGTTTTATGTTGCTATTAATAATATTTGTTCTCAAAGTCAACGGTGAAGGACAACAGTCCATGTTGACCCAACTCGTCGAGTGTAGCCCACTGACTCATCGAGTCCTTCTAGAACTCGAGAAATGGTGAAAACCTTGGTTGACTCACCGAGTTACCAAACAACTCGTCGAGTCCATGTGGTGTCCAAATGTCGGAAAAACCCTAACTAACTCGTCGAGTCGTCTCATTGACTCGTCGAGTCCGTATAGAAACTAACAACGACAAATCTTCATATGACTCGTCGAGTTGACCATGCAACTCGTCGAGTCGCTTCAGTCCATTTCTCATTCACACGTTTTTAAGCTACCCCAAAGCTCCAAATTGTAGATCTAGCTTCCTAAGGCATACTTATCATGTAAAGTTGCAAACTTTACGTGCATGCAAGGTCTTAAAGACCAAGACCAAGCTAAACAATAAGTTTTGGATAAGGAGAAAGCCATTACTTGCTAAAGACTATGAATTTACGACTATAAGGGGCTTGAGGAGTCCAGATCTGAAGTTACAACTTCAGATCATGCCCAATACCAGAAATGATTCCGCATCACACTAGAAATAGCCCTAAACTTTTGCATGAAGAGATTTGACTAGAGAAAAGCCAAGGTAATGACTTGTTACCTTCCAGATGATGCTAAGATGAAGTAGAAACTAGATCCATAAGCTTCTCTTTGCTCCAATCTCCTTAGGCTTTAAGCTCTCTTAAAAAAATCCACCTTCCAAGCTTCTTAGGACACACAAATATAGAGTAGGCGCAATTAGGATTTTCTGAGATCAAGGTTGAAGGTAAGGGATGCAGATGGAGGCTAATGACCTTTTAAATAGGGTGAAAAACCCTGGAAATTAGGGTTTCATCTTTCAGCTCCTACTCTTCAAGTTGGGGTCCTCTGACTCGTCTAGTAGAACTCATAAATTATGCGGGCTGACTAAAACTCTACACGACGATTTGGGGCCTCCAACGCGTCGAGTAGACTTCTTTAATTGCATGAAATCCCTAAAATCTCATTCTCAGAAATCGGGATATTACAACTCTCCCCCGCTTGAACTAGGCTTCGTCCTCGAAGCCTGCTGCAGTGGACAAAACTAGACAATGCCTTTGCATTCCCGCCTCTGGCTCCCAAACCTACTTGGATCCCTTCCGATACTGCCACTTGTACCTTTACCAAAGGTACCTCCTTGCTATGCAGAACCTTTACCTCTCATCCCAAGATGGCCACCAGCCTCTCGAAGTAGTTCAGGCACTCATTGTCCTGAAGATCACCCAGTGATGCCACGATGTCCTTGCCCGACACGCACTTTCGCAAGTGAAAGAGATAGGAAATGTTGTGAGTTTGACTGAGCTCCTCCGGAAGACCCAGTCGATACGCTGCCTTGCCAACCTTGGCAAAACCTAAAATGGCACGATATATCGGAAACCCAAATTCCTTTCTTCCTGAAGCTGATGACACCCTAAAAATCTAGAATCCTTCCTAGAACATAATCAAGGATCATATGTGGCTACCGATAATTCTTTGTTGAAGAAGAGATTATATATTCTTTCATAGGAACTCATTCGATGACCGAATTTTCAGAGATAACACAGACTGCAGGAGGCAAACTAGAAGATTACCCTTATTGTGTTGACAGAATAATGCTTCCTTCACATCCCGAATCTACATACAATAACAGTCAACTGCTAACGCATAACTACATACACCTGTGTCTGGCCCGATTAGCCTCAGGATGGAATATCAATATGTCGAATCCGATCAACCACTGGATTGAATCCTCAGGGTTTGTCGGCCTACTACCTCAAACCTACCGTTGCTCATGTACTTCATGCCTATGACTTACAGTCGGCCCGCACCGAGTATCTTGGCCTACTGCTGCAACCCTGCTTCCCCTGTTGAGTAGGGGTGTTTACGAGACGGTTCGGATCGGATAGTAATAAAATTGTGAACCATGACAGCGGGGTGGGTACCTTGCTAGCACTAACAGTAACCGAACCGAATTGCTAAAAAAAACCGAACCGAACCGAACCGTATAAAAGTGGGTAACCACGGTTCGATTCACGGGTATCCGTTAAATATAAATATAAAAAATAAGAATCAATCAAAACTACAAATTCTGTTTCAACAATTTCTTTTTTCTAAAATAAAACCAATTCTTTAAATATAAATGATAAATAATTTAATATTATAAAACCGATCGCCAGTTCATTTACGCAAACACAATTGTGTAAACTTCAAAAAGTTCTTTGATATAAAGATATACAATATTTATTAATTCTTGTTTTTTTATATGGTCTCAAAATATTTACAAATCAGTTCTTTGATGTTCAAATCACAATCACATATATTAATATAACCAATACTCATTTTTAGATTACGCATAAAAAATATATTATATTTAAACTACAACGACATTTTTATATTTAGGATATAATCAAATTAAATTGTGCATGCTGTTTACTTATGTTTAGTGATTGAAGGATCTATAATCCTTCCTACATTCTCACGTAAAATAATGTTTTTAAAGGATATATATATATATATATATATATATATATATATATATATATATATATATATATATATATATATATATATATATATATATATATATATATATATATATATATATATATATATATATATATATATATATATATATATATATATATCGGTTGAGTTCGGGTATCCGCGGATATCTAAACTTTCAAACCGAAACCGGCCCGTATATACCCGTTTTTTTTGTTTTGGTTTATTTCGGTTTCGGTTTATTTTGGTTTCGGTTTTTATCGGTTTAGGATTGACCGGATCGGCTCGGTTTTTCGGTTTTGCTGTTTTTTGCACACCCCTACTCTTGAGTCTCCGTGCCTATGACTTACAGTTGGCCCGCCCCGGGTATCTTGGCCTACTGCATCAAGCAGGACCACCTCAACCCTTCCAACACAATGTGTTGCCATATATAATCAGGAGTAGGATCTAACTCGGTTCTCAGGACTTGACAAAGAGGGACGCTCTAACCTAGCAACCCTCGATTTCCCGTAGATGACACAAGAAGAAAAATGCGCTTTTGCTATGGAAGGAATCCGTTGCGAAAAGCTGAAATTCCATTGCAAAAGATGATTTGCTATGGAATTTGCAACGGCCCATTTCCGTCCCTAAAAACGTCGTAGCGAGGGTTTGCAATGGAAACGATACTTCCGTAAAAAACGTGACAGCGGAATGAAATTCATGGTAGATGGTATTCCGTCGTGTATTCCGTAGTAGGATTCCATCACACAATCCGTGGTAGTTATTCCATCACAAATTCAGTGGTGGTGATTCCCTAGCATCTTCCTTGCTGGTGAATCCCTAGTAAATTTGTGGTGGTCATTCCCTAGCAAATTTTGTTTGATGACTTACTAGCAAATTTTGTGGTCATGAATCCCTAGCAATTTTCGTGGTGTATATTATATACCAGATTCCATATGGACCGATGAATAACTGATTTATAAATTATATCTAAACTATTTTGTAGTAATATATGAAAAACAAAAATAACAAAAAAAGTCAAAACCATTATATCATAAAACAATACAATGTGTCACTGGTCTATATGGTGTCCATGGATGACATATGGGTCATTGGTCGACATGGTAGTTGCTTATGGTATCCATGGATGACATACGGGTCAGTGGTCGACATGGTAGTTGCTTATGGTGTCCATGGATTAAATACGGGTCATTGGTCAACATGGTAGTTGCTTATTGTGTCCATGGATGACATACGGGTCATTGGTTAACATGGTTGTTGCTTATGGTGTCCTTGGATGACATACGGGTCATTGGTCAACATGGTAGTTGCTTATGGTGTCGTTGGATGACATGCCGGTCATTGGTCAACATGGTAATTGTTTATGGTGTCCATGGATGACATACGGGTCATTGGTCAACATGGTGTAGTTGCTTATGGTGTCCATAGATGACATACAAGTCATTGGTCAACATGGTAGTTGCTTATGGTGTCCATGGATGACATATGGGTCATTAGTCAACATGGTGTAGTTGCTTATGGTGTCCATGGATGACATACGGGTCATTGTTCAACATGGTAGTTGCTTATGGTTTCCATGGATGACATACAGGTTATTGGTCAACTTGGTAGTGGCTTATGGTGTCCAGGTATGGCATATGGGTCATTGGTCAACATGGTAGTTACTTATGGTGTGATGGTATCACCCATAGATGACATATGGGTCATTGGTCAACATATATCATTTGTGTCGGTTGTGTATTAAAATAGAAATTGATTTTTCTTGTAATTATGACTTTTGACAAAACTACCCTTACTAATTAGATATGAGTCATTGTATGTATGAGGACAATTTGGTCATTTTATAATGGAACATCTTCTAGGCATCGTAATTTTTTCCGATGAAACACTTTGTTTCAGTTCTTCACTCTTATTTCGGTCACATACAAACAACCCCAATTTCAAAATTCCGACAGTCAAAAAAACCCGAAAAATCATTTTTGCAAAATTGTTATCTTAGTGAAGGTTTATTATTATGGAAGCCAGTGCTTCTTCGAAGATACAATCAAGAAATCAAAGGAAATCACTAACAGACATGCCAATGGAAGTAATGGAGAAAATAATAGTTGACTTGGGAAAAATTTCAGCAGTCCAGGCTTTCAGGATGAAGAGTGTGTAAGTTTTGTCTTCGATCATTCTATTTCACAAGTGTATTTAAGTTGTCTTTACATTTTGGAGTGAATTTTGTGTTTCGTTTGCAGTTGCAAATTCTTTAACGAAGCAGGAAAACGGATGAAGTATATAAACATATGGAGGTAGATGGATTAGAATTTCGTCGTTGGTCTGACCAGAAACATACAGTTGTCAACAAATGCATAGAGATGATAAACCCAAATTTTCTGTTCAGGAATGGATTGGTACGTTGTTATACATACATATATATATATATATATATATATATATATATATATATATATATATATATATATATATATATATATATATATATATATATATATATATATATATATATGCATAGTATTAATTAATTTGTTTCTTGTTTTGCATTACTTTAACTAGAAATTATGTGTTTAAATTTTTTTTTTCAGATGAAGTTATTTTTGTTAGAAGCTGATCATGAAGGGAAAACGATGCTTGAAGAAGCATCAGCATTAGGACTTTTGGATTCAACATTTGTCATGGGAATGATGGTGATGGATGAAGGGAGACATAAGAAGTAGGAAGCTTTGGACATGTTGAGCAATGCTTACTGCAAAGCAAAAAGTAAGTGGAATCTTAGAGCAACTTGTTTTAAGGTTTCTCTCAACTTGAATAGGGAGGGGAGGAAATATGTACACTTCCATGGCTTCCATTGAACTTGTGCAATGCATAAGTCTGTAATTAGTGTGTCAGAGGCTTTTGTGAATGGATACAAATGGGTGTTTTGGTGTGAAATTTGTTTGTGGGATGCTTGTTTCGTTAGGTTTTCTAGGGAGTTTGGTATAATTTATGAGTAGTTTGTGGATATGTACTTTCATATTATGACAATTAATGTTGTGTACATTTTTTGGTTTAATATATGAATATACAGTAGTTTAATTGATAAGTAATTACTTGATATTGTTACTTGATTAGTAAATATGTTGTGTTGTTAATAAGAGACTAAACGAGTAAAAGTTTGGAATGATGTTGAATGATGTTTGAATAATGTGTTTTAGACTTTCAATATCAGTGTTTATACTGTATTGTGATTATAGTTGTATGTAGCAAATCTTTGTTGTTTTCTAGTATTAAATACATATAAAATACAATTGTAAAGGCATAAACATACATGTATTTTATTTTGGATTTGGTAATTTGGTTTAATATCAACTAGTGGTGAACCATGCTTTGTATGGGATAAAATTGTAAAGGCATAAATATAGGGACTATAAGTGGCAATAAAGAAAAAGTATTGTGGCTAAAATCAAAGTAAAAAAAGTTAATAAAAACATAGGGACTAAAAGTGGAAACAAAAAAAAACTATTGTGTCTAAAATCTAAAGTAAAAAAGTTTACTGTTAAAATCTTGTTCCACTTTTAATATATATATATTAATACATGAATATATACTAGTAATTTGGTGAAATGTTAATATAAATGTATTACATTATGGATTATAATATATATGTTATTTTTCTCTTTTTCATTTCAACAATCAAAAGTCTATGATTACCCATCTATAAAATGTTATAATATTTGAATAATGTGTTTTGACACAAATACCCTTAGTATTCATATATTTGGAATGATTTCAAGGGCAATTTGGTCTTCTCGTACTCTAAATCGTTAAGGCACTATCGTACGTCACGCAGGCGTTTAAGTTCTTCAACCATTCAAAAAAATCCCAACTCTTTCGGACGATAAATCTGCATACAAACACTAGAACCCCCAAATCGTCGAAGGATAACCGTTCTTAAAAATGATTTTCTCCGATAATAGAGACTCCTAGACTCCTTGCGACCAGATCATCATAAAGTAAGTTTTTTTTCCATACCCTGTTACACTGTCTTTCATAGTTACGCTTAATTTTTTTTTAAAAAAATTGAAATCAACTACTCCATTGTTTATTTTGTAAGTAGAATGTCAAATACTAGAAGCCGCCGTTCATTAGATGATCTCCCACTAGAGATTTTCAGTCGGACATTTGTAGTATTAGGGGTAGAATCTACGAAAGACATCGTCTTTGCAAGACTTTGGTAATTCTCAATAAACATCAACTATTGAATGTATATTTGATGAAATACAACTTTATTTATTTATTATTTACTGTGTATTTAAAATTTTGAAGTTCAAAGAAGATGTATGAAGCGGGGGTGATCCTCAAGTGTACAGAACAGCATGCCTTGACATGTTTGAAGGAATGGGTCCCAAAAATCTAAAAGCTGATTTATTTATATGCACATGTGCATTACATAATAACATTGAAGCCATGTTCAAATCAGGAATTGTATGCGTAGTTTCAGTAATTATATACCATTTATTAATATTTAGTGTCATTGATGTTATATATTGATATTGTTATTCTGTCAACAGGATGCGTGCTTTTATTATGGCAATTTTGATTTAGGATTGACTTTCTTGAGACAAGAAATGAAGATCATCTTTAGGCAATTTATTTGCATGGAATGATCAACATTTCAAGAGTCATCAATGTGATGAAGATATGTATATATGGTATATATGTAAATTAAATTATATATACAGAGTTAATTAAGGCATGTTTGTAGTTTGGGGTTATTCTTTAGTTGTGTTGTGTTTTATAATATTTACTGTTGTATTGAAAAGGATATGTTGGATTAATTGATGGATATTTTAATGTGTAGGCTTACAATTACTTGATGCTTATTTTGGCTGGGCAGTTCTGGATGATGGAGAGTATACGGGTGTTGTTTGTAGTGCCAAAGAGTTGTAGCGAGCTGTTGTTGTTGTTCATAGACTTATAATGAATAACATTGCATCCAATATGAAGATCCACGTCATTATGTTAAAGGTGCATTTGCAATAGGTCATGAAGAGGATGAGGATCGACAAAGATATTTCATGGTTTGTCGTTGGTATGTAGAGTATGGTAGGTTTTGTATATTTCTTAAAAATATAACTGGTTGATAATAGATTGGACATTGAATATTAATGTTCATATTGTAGTGTATATGAAGCTGTATACTACTATAATTTTATTTTGGTTTTATGTTTACATCATTCTAAGGGCATTTTAGTCATTTTTGCTTGCAATGTTGTTTGAGTAGGATGAAATATACATAAAACCCATGTTATTTTTCTGATGAAGTATAGTTAATGGAATTAAAAATAAGTTTGTAATGAATTCATTATCAAGGAAAATAATCTACATAGATTATATACTTTAACATGCCCGATTTTAAGGGTGTGCAAGAGGTGCAACCGCACAGGCCCAGGAAAAAATAGGGCCCGAGTTCTAATAAAATTATATGGTGAATTAGTCATTTGATACTATGTTTTTCAAGAAATTAGACACAACTTGATTAGCACAACTGGCTTAACCGCGCCCTTTTCTAGCATAAGCTTAAGTTCGAGTCTGTTTGCCAGCAATATCTACTTTTATAATTCATTTTTACATTTTTAGCCATTAGTTTATGTCACATATTACCAATTCAAAAACATTTAATTCAAACCATATCTTACAAATTCCATTGATCATTATAATAATTCATCCATAGAATAAGAAATTTAATTAAGCATACAAAATCCCAACAAATGTCATCACAAATTAGCTACACATTTTGTTCCATAGCAAAACAAGCAAATGAAATCATATTCGATAGCAAAATTCCCTAGCAAAATACCTACAAATGATACTTACACAGCAAATCAACTATGGAATTGGTTTTCGTCACAAACTCCATTGCATAGTAACCACGATAATTAACTCCATAGCAGAAGCACAACGGAAAGTGAATCCGTAACAAATTTCGTTGGAAAATTGCTACGAATTTTTGTTCCACAGAACTATTGATAGCATAATACCAACATATATGGAGTCGGTATCATTTCCACTAGCAAGTCCCATTCTCGCTACCAGAAATAAAATATGTAGACAATGTGGTAGCAACATTGCTATGGAACGACATTCCATAGCACGATCCATAGTAGATTAACTACGAAAATACGTTCCATAGCGACCTTCCCTAGCAAAATTGCGCTTTTCTTGTTGACCTCCAGAGTACTCGCCTGCAACTTGCGATTCACCCTACAAACAAATGGTTTCCCCCCTTTTTCCTTATTGACCTCCAGAGTACATGCCTCACACGGATACACTTCCGATCCCTAACGCATGTCTCCCCTATAAGCCATCCCGAAATGGTCGTCCATGAATCTACCCCATGTTTCTGACTGAAACTACCATAGATCATGCAAAGAAAACCTTCAAATTGGTCAATGGCGAGCCTTTCACGATCTGAAACCTTGTAATACACAAAACCTTAGTATAACCATTGACTCTTTACCATGCCATTACCAATCTCCGGATCGATGAAAGAAGATGATCAACCAAGAACTTCCACAAGCAGAAGGAATGAATCTTCACGATCATTAGGCCCATAACCTATGAATAGAACACTTCTAATAACCTATCGACGCTTTCGTCTTCTCATCAGTGGCTTATTCCTTCGGGCCTGAAGGTATCCATTTTTCCCACGCTACCCAAAAGGCCTAATCAACGTTCCTCACATCCCTTCTTTGGACAGGTTGCTACTCAAGAATTTCCAGGTACTCTGGCCTGACCACTGACAGTCCTTAAGGGAATTCTATAAGTGATAATCCACAACGTAGATAACATATGGTTCCACATGTTATTATCACAAGCCGCATGCTCAATACTAGAACGCAGATCTAATAAAATACACGTAGAGTCTTCAGCATGACTGGACTGCCTTACTGGGCTTTCAGCATATCTGGACCACTCTCAAAACCTTCCACATGGCTGGTCTGCCTTTATCGGGCCTTCAGCCTGTCTGGACCGTTCTCCAGATACAAAGTCTTCAGTATAACTAGACCGCCCACACTGGGCCTTCAGTCTATCTAGCCCACTCTCAAAACCTTCAGCATGTCTGGTCCGCTTTTACCGGGCCTTCAGCCTGTCTAGACCGTTCTTCGGGCCTTCGGCCTGACTGGTACACCCTGCTAGGCTTTAGTTTATCTGGACCACCCTATGTCTATTGAGCATAACCCTGGGCCCATCCTAGTGCCCTATCTTATATAGCCAGCTCTTTCCCACTTGGGGTTTCGAACTCCTGATTCAATCCATAGACTATAATACTGGCCTAATTCTAGACCTCATGTTAATCGCCCACCCTCTTGGGAGCCCGTGGTCTGATCCCTAACCCGAGTATCCACCACATATTGTAAATAACCCGCACACCCGTGCTGAATGTACTGTCGAGCCCTAGCAACTAAAAAAACCCTCAATGGCTGATGCTCCATCTGAGAATTCCCACTTCTCCCCCACTTGGGATACTAATCACTACCTACTAGTGCGAATTCAAAACACAAATTAACCATCCCTACTAGGTATTACCATTCGTAACCATGGAATGATTTACCATGGAATGAATAACCTCCAAAGAACAACCCTCTGATACTGAATTCCCTAAGCCTCCTATGTCCTAACGTCTTATGCAGAAGGTAGCTGAAAGTTCACAATATAATTATAAACAGTAAGATAAGAGGTAGAAACATACCAACAACCACATCTACCGCTCCAGCTCGACCCGCGAAATGTAGCGAGAGTGGAACATATCCCTGAACTGCTCCCAAGTAACCATAGCTCTCTGATCATCTGTGTACGACCCTGTCATCATCCTCTACTAGACATTTTCCCCGAACCTCAGCAAGTTCAGGGCACATCTAACCTTCTGATCATAAGGACATGAGCACGTGAAGAAACACCCCTCCACGTCAGACAACCACCTCATGGCTATGATCGGGTCTGGAATAGCCTTAAAAGTTGGGGGCTTCGTGTTATCGAAGTCCTGGTACTGAAAAGCCCTTGTAGCTCCTCCCCCTGCCGCGGTTACACCTGTTGTGGCAACCGTCTCAACAATGGCTTCATAGCGCTCGTCAAAGTACTCAAACATGGAGGTCTTAATAGACCCAAACATCTCCGGAATCTGACCCCAAACAATCTCGACCACCTCCTCCCGGATAAATCTCCCTGACGTGATCCTCTATCAATGCTGGCCTATCCTGACTGCCAGCTCCTGATCCTGACCTGGATCCGGTCTCAAATTCCCACGTAACTAGCATACTAAATATACATCAGGAAGATATCAGATAATCCACATAAAGAATCACGAACCAACTCCCAACTAAACCCTAGGGGTTGTGACTTCCTTGATATGCGGATGGGTCTTGTGCTTTCAGTAGTATGGGCCCATACAACCTTTCACACTTACCCATATTTTCCTCAAGTATCATCACAATGCCCTAACAATATATGTATGCATGTCGAGCGCTTAGTCCTCACTTCCTAGAGGAAAGCTAAATATCTGATAACTGGTCGACCGACCCCGCACAACTCATCCTACCACCAACTTTCACACGACCCTCCATTGGTTCTAGTTAACTATTGCATGAATACAATAACATGTCGCACAGCTTAAACAATCTTAGGTTACAAGATTTAATCCCACAATGGTTGGACTCATACAAGAGCTGCACAACAAGACCAAATCCTTTACCTTAAAACCATTTAACCTATCTAGCATGTGACATAGAGTATTCACCCAATAGTTAGTTCACACACAAAAGAGTCATACAACACTCAGTGAGGTGCTCTACATAAGATAAGGCATTAAAATCAGGCAATTCTATCATACGATTCATGAGGATCCTTATCTTAGTACTAGCATGTTGTTCTAACATATCACAAAATCAAATAAACCATAAGGTATTTTGGTGTCTACTTATTGGCTCTGGTTGATCGTACAGTTGCATCCTCCTTTAGTATTTTGAAACCCATTTGAAAAATCATTTTGAAATTTTGTCCTTAATTTGATACTGGAGACACATGAGTGTTTCCTCCAATTCACTCAAACCGAGGCTCTGATACCATCATGTAACACCCATAAAAATCAAGCCAATTTAAAACTTTTTCAACCATTCAATACCATTAAGTTATTACAAAGTGTTTTAAAAAATAGTTAAACATCAGAGTATCCTAAAAATCTAGATGATAAAAATGTGAGGAGGTGCACGATCACACCTTCGCCTTTTCGCGATCATATGAAGTACCTGAAACAAAATCCAAAACTGTAAGCCTGAAGCTTAGTGAGTTCCCCCAAAATACCAATGTCATACAAACCATATCAATATCATATAAACAAACAAGATAAATAATGAGCCATCAGCCTGATTGGACCGCCTCGTAGGGCCATCAGTCTATCTAGACCGCTCTTCGAGCTTTCAACACGTCTGGACCGCCTCTCAGGTCCTTCAGCCTATCCGGACTGCTTACCGAGCCTTTGGTCTGACTAGTATGCCCTAACCGGGTCTACAGTCTATCCGGCCCCCTAGGTATGTAGGCCTTCAGCATAAAGCAAGTCCGCCTCAACCTAACCCCCAATTAAACAATCATGTGCACATAAATATCATACGCTAGCATATATAACAGTCAAACTGATCTAACAAATCACTAATCATAGCAACATCCTATAACCAGGATACCGACCTAACCGGTCACTAACATAGCATCATCCTTTATACCAGGATACCAACCTACCAAGTCACTAAGCATATAACCATCCTAACTACCAGGATGCAAATCAATAAGAATATCATGCAATAAATCCGGATACAAATTCGAAAAGGGTCGGCATTGATACCTTTGACCTTGTTAGTATAGTGAGGACAACTCACCTAACAAGTAGCTCGGGATGATAAATGTCAAAATCCCCAAGTGCAGCTCCAAACTCAATCCCCTACATCCACCAGTGATCCGCTTCCATAAATTCCCAAATTACTAAAATACCCTTAGAAGCCAAACAGGTCAACCCTTGGTCAAAGTCAAAGTCAACGGTCAAGGCCAGCAGTCCATGAGGACGCAACTCGTCGACTGTAGCCCACTGACTAGTCTAGTCCTTCTATAATTCAAGAAATCGTGAAAACCCTAGTTGATTCACTGAGTACCCAGGCAACTCGTCGAGTCCATGCGGTGTCCAAATGTCGGGAAAACCCTAACTGACTTGTCGAGTCATCTCACTGACTCACAGAGTCCATGCAGAAACCAAAAATAACAAATCTTCATCTGACTCGTCGAGTTGACCATGCAACTCGTCGAGTCCCTTCAGTCAATTTCTCATTCACACATTTTTAAGCTACCCCAAAGCTCCAAATTGTAGATCTAGCTTCCTAAGGCATAGTTATCATGTAAAGTTGCAAACCTTGCGTGCATGCAAGGTCTTAAAGAACAAGACCAAGCTAAACAATAAGTTATGGATAAGGAGAAGGCCATTACTTGCTAAAGACTAGGACTATACGACTATAGGGGGCTTGAGGAGTCCAGATCTCAAGTTACAACTTCAGATCATGCCCAAAACTACAAATGATTCCCCATCACAGTATAAATAGCCCTAAACTTTTCCATGAAGAGATCTAACTAGAGAAAAGCCAAGGTAATGACTTGCTACCTTCCAGATGATGCTAAGATGAAGTAGAAACCAGATCCACAAGCTTCTCTTGCTCAAAGCTCCTTAGACTTCAAGCTCTCTTTACAAAATCCACCTTTCAAGCTTCTTAACACACACAAGTGGAGAGTAGGCACAATTAGGGTTTATTTAGCTCAAGGGGGACGGTAAAGGAGGTAGATGGAGGCTAATGACCCTGTAAATAGGGTGCAGAATCCTGGAAATTAGGGTTTCATCTTCCAGCTCCTACTCGTCGAGTTGGGGCCTCCAACTCGTCGAGTAGACTTCTTTAATTGCATGAAATCCCTAAAATCTTATTCTCAGAAATCGAGATGTTACAAATTTAGGTTTTCCAATGAACAAATTAGGGTTGGAGGCCAAAGGAGAGTATGGGAGAGCAATTTTATGTTATGAAGGAGGCAAGATTCCAGATATAGGTGAAGAGATTAGATAGTAGAGTTCTTTTGGGCGCATCTATCTCATATTGACTGCTTTAATTAGCCTCTGACCAATTAAATTGTGTGGCATTGAAAGAATACTAGTTCATTGACCGATTCAATTTCTAGTGTGGTTCAAATTTGATTTTTGTTGACCAAATCAAATTTTAATGCATAAATTCATTGGACAAATAACTTTATTTCTTGTTCCTCTTAAAATTTAGGATTTAAAGCTAAATGCTTATTAAGGTGGACTCAAACTTTGTTTTGGGCTTGTAAGCCTTTGGGCCTTAATTTGTCATTGGACCTGGTCATGTTTTGGAGTTAGTGGGCCAACCTATCTATTTTGGACCATAGATACTATGGTTGGGCCTTATTGATCTCGCATGCACCATTCCCCCCTCCCCCTCCAATGGTCTTTTCTGCAAGTATCACATAAACAAATAGCATTGCATATAGCAGATAACCAAGTAACTTACCACATATCACTACATCAAATACTATACCACATAACACTAAATGAGCGGGCCTTGGTTCCTTCGACCCATTGGTATGGTGAGGAGACTCACCTCTGTCTACTGAACCCGAATGCTTCTCTCCTAACAATCTGTGACCACCCATGCTGAATAATGATACCAATAACCTAAGTTAGGGTTTGACATAATCCAGGTTAAAGGACCCAAACCCCAAGTCCTTTTACAATGGCCCAAAAAGTCTTTGTTTGATAGTGGGCCCATGTCCATGTTCAAAATCATTAATGGGCCTCATGGCCAAATAAGCCCTAACCATAGTATCTATGGCCGAAATCAGATAAGCTGGCCCACTAACTCCAAAACGTGACCAGGTCCAATGACTAATTAAGGCCCAAAAGTTTACATGCCCAAAATAAGTCCGAGTCCATCTGTTGTGCATATGCCTTGCGTACCTCCCTGGTACGTGCAACATACTCTGTCCCTGAGCCGTATGCAATGCATACTCTATGTTATGCCCAACGTACAAGCAGGTTAAACACGTTTTCCATTAAGTGCTTAATCTATTTTTTAATGTCCAAGCCTTATATCTGATCTCATTAAGACGTTCTAAGGCATAAAGTTGGCAACTTTATGCCTTCGTATGACTCATATGCTCCCAATAACCTTAAGACCTTCACAAGAGTCTTAATCCATGCATGACATCAAACACCCATCAAGACTCCATTTTTATGCTATGAATGGGCCAAAGGACCTCAGATCTATCCTCCCTAATCTCTGGAGTTGCTCAAACTCTCAAGAGGTGGTTTAAGAACACAAAAAAGGGACTAAAGAGAAAACCCTAGCTCTAGAAATGGAAATGATAACCAAGGTGAAAGCTTTTGATCCCCTTAAGCTTCCTAGGCTGCTCAAAATGCAAGATCCAGAAGCTCTTTATCATTTAAGCTTGCTTCATCTTCTTTTTTGTAGCTAACACACAACATGGATGATGTCTAACCGCTCAAAAGCTCAAGACACACTCTCTAATGATTTTAGGGTTTTCAGGGATGTTTGAAGGTTAAAGAGGCTGATTAGGGTGAGGCTCAAATGAGATAAGGATGCTTATATTGGTCTCAAGTCAGGAGATTAGTGTCTAAACATTCGTCACATACGCCCCATGTACCCTTTTTTACGCCCAACCTACGTGCTGGCCCTCTGCGAGCATCTATGCATGGTAAGCTAAGCGTACTCATGAAGTACGCCCAACGTACTTAAGGGACTTATTTTGCAATATTTACGTTTTCAAGGGATTCAATGGTAATACATGATTTGGAGTGTTACAACTCTCCCCCACTTAAACTAGACTTCATCCTCGAATTCTGTTGATGCTAATAGATCGGGTAAGGTTCCCGAATCTCATTCTCCAGCTCCCATGTCCATTCGGAACCCCTTCGGTGTTGCCATTGCACCTTTACAAGCTTTACTTCCTTGTTTCGAAGAACGCTAGTCTTGCTGTCCAAAATCACAACGGGCCTCTATATGTAGTTTAGGCTCTCATCCGCCTGAATTTCGTCCAGAGAAACTGTAACGACCCGTCTCCGGTTTGATGATTCCATGGTATTTATTTTGAAGTTTGCAAGAGGGACTCGGCGAGTTCATAGCCTGACTCGCCGAGTAGGGACGGGATTTCGAGCACGTGTTAGTCGGCGACTCGGCGAGTCCATATTCGGGACTCGACGAGTCTGTCTGTCTGGAAGAAACCCTAAATCCCCGGATTTCCCACTATTTAAGCCACCTTATAGCCCCAATCTCGCCTCCTTCACCCTCAGAGAGATGTGAGAAAAACCCTAATCCGTTCTTGAGTGATTTATGTGTTCTTGTGTGAATTTGTGAAGGCTTGAAGAAGGAGAAGAAGAAAGGAGCAAGGAGAAGAGGTGTAGAGCAAGGATTCAAGGGCAAATCAGAGTTCCTTGAGGTATTCTTCGGATTTCCATCCCTTTTATGCTTTAAAACCCCATTAGAACTCTTGTAGATCTAGTTTGATGCTTTTCTCAAGCCTTATGATGATATGGATGCCCTATTAGGTCGAGATATCCTTAGATCTGTTCATTTAGGAGTTGTAGAGCCCGGATCTATTGTCTTTTGTTGATACCTTGCATGAAAACCCTAGATCTAGCCTTCTCTTTATGATTTTGAGCTATTTTATCTTCATGGATGCATATGGGCATGTAAAGATAGAATCTTTACGTGCTAATCGAGTTAAGGGAGTCCAGATCTATAAGTTTTATGCACTGGATTCAAGCAGAATCGAGTTTTGAGTTGTTGCATGCAAGCGACTCGGCGAGTCTGAGGAACGACTCGGCGAGTCGAGTCGCGAGTCCCCGATTTTTCCCTTTTTGAGTGATGTCGAGTGGGACCAGTGAGTGGTAGAGTGGACTCAACGAGTTTGAGGTCTGACTCAGTAATGGAGGGACTCGGCGAGTTGTCCATACAACTCGGCGAGTCCAAGGCAATCTTCTTAGCTCGAAGAACAACTCGTCGAGTTGTTCATATGACTCGGCGAGTCGGATGCAGATTGTCTGAAGTTTTAGATTCGAAAGGGAACTCGTCGAGTTGATGCCATAATCGACGAGTAGCAGCGAGTAGGGTCGAGAAGTGAGAATAAGGACTCGGCGAGTTGGCGGCCCAACTCGGCGAGTCAGGTCAACTGTGGGTTGACTTTGACCAGGAGAGTTGACTTTGACCAAGGGTAAAAGAGTCATTTTACCCCAGTGCAGTGTTTAGCATTGATTGAGTGTGTTTATGGAGTTGTAGCCGGGGAGATACCGGAGCAGCAGCAGATAGCTTCCAGAGCCATACACACAGCAGCCAGTTCACGAGGTGAGTTTCCTTCCAGTAGGATCAGGGTCTAAGGCCATAATGCCGGCCCGTTCAGTTAGTAGTAGTTTCAGGACTCCGGTCCAATGCAGTAGTTAGTATGTTTGACGCCTTCGTGGCTCAGACAGGATGTATGTGTTTATGCTAGTTGGCATGTTATGCTATGTTTAGTCAGTTAGCTTCAGACTTCGTTCCGATGGAGGGGACAAGGTCCCAGTCAGTTAGCTTCGGACTTCGGTCCGATGGAGGGGACAAGGTCCCTTTCAGTCAGCTTCGGACTTCGGTCCGATGGAGGGGACAAGGTCTCAGTCAGTCAGCTTCGGACTTCGGTCCGATGGAGGGGGCAAGGCCCCAGTATGTGCTTTATATGTTATTGTATGGTATGCGGTAGTTTGTGGGAGCTCACTAAGCTTCGTGCTTACAGTTTCAGTTTTGGTTTCAGGTACTTCCGCAAGCAAAGGGAAGAGCTCGGGATGATGGCATCGCACACACCACAGCTTCAGTTTTCATCCTGGGAGTTGATTCTTTTCTTGATTTTGATGTGATATAGATATGATACAGTTTTCCTCGCAGTGTTTTTACTATGTTTGAGATACATCATGTATGGTTTTATGATATGATACTCAGATTATGGCTTTTGGTTATATTGAAAAAAATGAAATTTTTGTGTCGTATTTTTGGGTCGTTTCAAGTTGGTATCAGAGCCTTGGTCTGAGGGATTCGGATACACTTCTGGGTGTATCTGAACTCAAACTAAGGGGAAGATAGAAAGATTTTTAAAAGGAAAATGTTTTCTAAAGAATTTTGAAAGCACTTAGAAAGAAAGAAATTTTTAAACGAGATAAGGGTGTGGTGCATGCGATCAGCCGAGCTCAAGTAAGTACTCCTAAATTACCCATACAAGTTATTTGTTCTGTTTCAGTTTCGGTAGAACAGCATGCTAGTATAGGACTAAGGATCTAGGAGGATGCCTTATGTGCCTGCTTTATGTGTTACAGCTTTATGAGTATTGCATGCTAGTATTGAGTAGACAGCAGTAGGATAGCCTGTTTAGGTTATGCCTGATAGTATGAGCTTAGCATTGTATGCTAGTACAGTTTCCCCGTTATGGGATAGGATTGCTTGAGTGGTTCTTGTGTTCGAATGCTGCTTGCTTCGTGCTTTGTGGGATTCTGAGTTATGGGAGTTAGCCATTAGGTGAACACGTCACACCACATGTGATCAGGGTTGAATAATCCCAGAGTGTTGGAATTGGCCCTATTGCGCAGCTCTTGTTTGAGTCCAACCGTTATAGGGACGAGTCTTTTACTTGAAGGATTATCTGATCCTCGTCACATGTGATGGTGTTCAGGTGGTGGCTAATTAGCATTATAAGGAGGCCTTCAGCAGCTGAGGACTAGTTGAGTTGAGTCTGAGGTTTCCCTAGGGCAAGCCTAGGATGAGAGTAGCGGAGATCAGTAGTAGTAGAAGTGACTTGGTGGAGTCAAGACAGTTCTTAAAGAAAGTACGGATAGATGTGGAAGGTAGTATGGGCCCGTACTACTGAAAGCAGAGGATCCGTACTCGAATCAAGAAAGGCTGAGACAAGACCAGGAAGCTAGTTGTAGTATCAATGATCCCTTGAGATATTTTAGTTTTCTAATGTAGTTGTGATGTGTTTCAGAATGGTGGTTTTGCGTTCGAGACCAGCAGCCAGCAGTGGAGGTGCCGGGGAGGGATCAGGTTCAGGCTCGGGGGACGAGCGCATGGATGAGCAGAACCGAGAGTTTCTTTCTTCGGAGATTACGCACATAATTATAGAGCAGACTCCTGTGATCTTCGGTTCGATGAAGGAGGGAATTCTAGAGCTGATGGATGAGAGATTGGGCACCTTCCGTGCCGAGGTGGCGGCCATGATGGGGTCGCGCACCCTTAAATTCAGGGAGTTCAGGGCATGTGGAGCTCCGAACTATCATGGGGCGTGGGACCCCATAGCGAGTACTAGATGGTTGGCGGATGTGGCCAACGCTTTCCGCACTAGCAGGTGTCCCGAGGGGGACAAGGTCAGATTGGCGTCCTGTCTTCTAAAAGACAGGGCACGGGATTGGTGGGAGGAGGTCGGACATACTATTGGAGATGATGCAGCATTGGACGCCATGACCTGGGCTGACTTCTCTACCAGGTTCAGGGCGGAGTTTGCACCAGTTATTGAGGTGCATCAATTAGCTAGGGAGTTTCAGGACCTCACCCAGACTATAGAGACAGTGGCGGAGATCACCGCCAAGTTCAGGGAGAGGGCTCTTCTCGTTCCTCAGTATGCAGCCGATGAGAAGATGAAGAAGGCTCGTTATCATGAGATGTTGCGGAGCGATATCCGCCAGTTTGTGAGCCAGTCCAGCTGTAAAACGCCGGATGACATGATTGCTAGGGCTCGGGAGAGGGAGATTGATCTCGAGATGGAGAAGAAGAGGAAACCGGAGGCGGTTTCGGGTACAGGCGGTTCGGGCAAAAAGCCCAGGGTTTCAGATCACAGGTCTAGGGGACAGTCGAGCCACGGTTGATGTGGTAGGTGTGGGAAGATGCACGACGGGGTGTGCAAGGCAGGGAGTTCCGGCTGCTACAAGTGCGGTCGGATTGGGCATTTGAGTAGGGATTGTACGGCCCCTGCTACTGCCGTTGCAGCATCAGATCTGATTTGCTTTCAGTGCAATCAGAGGGGACATAAAAAGTCTCAGTGTCCGAGTTTAGCTGCAGCAGGGAAGGTGGCTGCACCTTCCCTGCTACCTTGAGGATTACAGATGGCCGGCAGGGCCGAGCTGATGCGCTAGTGGCGAAGAGTAGGGTGTTTCAGATGACAGCAGAGGAGGCGCGAGCGACTCCTGATGTGGTGACGGGTATGTATCTTCCCTTCATCTCTTTATTATTATTGATTGAATATTGCTTATGATTGTATGTTTTATTTAGGGTCGTTCTCTGTGAATGGCATTTCTGCTATGGTACTATTCGATTTGGGGGCTACCCGATCATTCGTATCGCTTGCACTTAGCAAGAGATTTAGTAGAGCTCCAGGGGAGCTGGATTGTCCATTAGAGGTTAAGATAGCAGATGATAAGACCGTGAGCGTCGGCAGAGTGCATAGAGGGTGTTCTCTTCAATTGTTTGATGAGCAGTTTTCAGTGGACCTGGTTCCTATTCCCCTGCAAGGGAATAAGGTTATTGTGGGCATGGATTGGCTAAGCCCCAATGGGGCGGTGATTGATTGTGAACTTCAGCTAGTGAGGGTTCGCACTCCCAGTGGGGGAGAGTTAGTGATTCAGGGCGAGAGGCCACAGCATGGACCGACCTTTTGTTCCGCCGCAAGGGCGAGGCGCTATGTTCAGCAGGGTTGCGCCGGTTATGTAGCTTACGTCTTGGATGCCCGGGTGAAGGGCAAGACGACAGTTGATGATGTTCCTATAGTGCGAGACTACCCGGGTGTGTTTCCCGAGGATTTGCCGGGGATACCTCCTGAGAGGCAGGTTGAGTTCAGGATCGACATGATTCCTGGTGCGGCGCCGATAGCCAAGGCACCGTATCGACTAGCTCCCCCTGAGATGCAGGAGTTATCTACGCAGCTGCAAGAGCTGCTAGACAAAGGATTCATTCGGCCGAGCAGTTCGCCTTGGGGAGCGCCGATCCTGTTTGTGAGGAAAAAGGATGGGTCGCATCGTATGTGTATAGATTACCGGGAGTTGAATAAGGTAACGGTGAAGAACCGTTACCCACTTCCGAGGATAGATGATTTGTTTGATCAGCTTCAGGGAGCGTCTTGGTTCTCCAAGATCGATCTACGCTCCGGTTATCATCAGATGCGGGTTAGAGATGAGGATGTACAGAAGACTGCTTTCAGGACCAGGTATGGTCATTATGAGTTTGTGGTGATTCCATTTGGGCTCACCAATGCTCCAGCCGTGTTCATGGATCTCATGAATCCCGTGTGCAGGCCGATGCTGGATCGGTCAGTGATAGTATTCATAGATGATATCTTGGTGTATTCCAAGACGCAGGAGCAGCATGAGGAGCACCTGCGGGAGGTGCTGGAGGTTTTGAGGAAGGAGAGACTTTTCGCAAAGTTCTCCAAATGTGAGTTCTAGTTGCATGAGGTGCAGTTCCTTGGTCACCTCGTCAACCAGAAGGGTATTTTGGTAGATCCGGCCAAGATAGAGGTCGTGATGCAGTGGGAGGTCCCGAAGTCTCCATCTGAGATTCGGAGCTTCCTAGGGTTGGCAGGGTATTACCGGAGATTCATTCAGGATTTCTCCAAGATAGCTGTGCCACTCACCCGACTGACCAAGAAGTCGGTGGTATTTCGTTGGGGGCCTAAGCAGCAGGCAGCGTTCGAGACCCTCAGACAGAGATTGTGCGAGGCTCCGATCCTTACCTTGCCAGAGGGAGTAGAGGACTTCGTAGTTTACTGTGATGCCTCGATCACAGGTATGGGAGCAGTGTTGATGCAGCGAGGCCATGTGATAGCTTATGCCTCGAGACAGTTGAAGCCTCACGAGGCTAATTATCCTACCCATGATTTAGAGCTATGGGCGGTTGTGTTTGCCCTCAAGATTTGGAGGCATTATCTTTATGGGGTCCGTTGTACTATCTACACGGATCACAAGAGTTTGAGGTACCTTATGGATCAGCCGAGTTTGAACATGAGGCAGAGGAGATGGTTGGATGTGCTAAAGGATTATGAGTGTGAAATCCTTTACCATCCAAGGAAGGCCAACGTGGTGTCCGACGCCCTAAGCCGCAAAGTGTCGGCAGCCCCTATCAGGGATCTATGTTTGAGGATGATAGTGATCACTCCATTGTTGGAGTGGATCAAGGAGGCTCAGGTGGAGGGCCTCAAGGAGGAGAGGCAGAAGTGTGAGAGGATAGTGGGCCGAGTAGCCTCGTTTGATTATGACAGTCGGGGATTGCTGACGCTTCACGGGAGGGTGTGGGTACCGTACTGGGGTGGAGTACGGCAGGTGTTGATGGACGAGGCTCATAAGTCTCGATTTTCTATCCACCCAGGGGCAACGAAGATGTATCGAGATCTTCGACCCGATTATTGGTGGCCCTGCATGAAGCGGGACGTCGCCTGGTATGTTGAGAGATGTCTGACCTGCAGGAAGGTCAAGGCGGAGCACTAGAGGCCTCACGGCAAGATGTAGCCGTTAGACATTCCAGTGTGGAAATGGGAGGACATCACCATGGATTTTGTCACCAAGCTTCCCAGGACCGCACGAGGAGTGGATTCGATATGGGTAGTAGTGGATCGGTTGACAAAGAGTGCTCATTTTATCTCGATACAGGAGAGTATATAGGTAGAGAAGTTAGCCGATATCTATGTGCGAGAGATTGTGGCACGTCATGGAGTGCCGGTATCGGTGGTGTCAGACCGAGATGTCCGTTTTACATCCAGATTCTGGAAGCGGTTCCACGACGAGATGGGTACTCGTCTCCATTTCAGCACCACTTTCCACCCTCAGACGGACGGGCAGAGTGAGAGGACGATTCAGACTCTCGAGGACATGCTTAGGGCATGTGTTTTAGATTTCGGTGGCAGTTGGGATACGTATCTTCCGTTAGCGGAATTTTCGTATAACAACAGTTATCATGCGAGCATTGATCGACCTCCCTTTGAGATGCTTTATGGGAGGAAGTATAGGGCCCCGATTTGTTGGGGCGAGGTCGGTCAGCGAGTCATCGGGAGCACAGAGGTGGTGCTCAAGACGACCGAGTTGATCCAGCAGGTCCGTAGTAGACTGCAGACTGCGCAGAGTCGGCAGAAGAGCTACACCGACAGGAGGCGTTCAGACTTGGAGTTCCGGGTGGGTGATATGGTCCTTCTAAAGGTCTCACCTTGGAAGGGTGTCATCAGGTTCCGGAAGAGGGGCAATTTGGGTCCCAGGTTTATTGGTCCTGAGGAGCTTAGTCAGATCCACAACACTTTCCATGTGTCTCAGTTGAGGAAGTGCTTGGTGGATGAGTCAACAGTCGTTCCCCTAGAGGATATTCAGGTTGATAGCAGCCTGAATTATATTGAGAGGCCGGTCGCGATTCTGGACCGGAAGACTGAGGAACAAGGAAATTCAGTTAGTGTAGGTGCAGTGGCAGCACCGGAAGGGGTCTGAGTGGACGTGGGAGGCTGAGGAGGAGATGAGAGAGCACTACCCAGAGATATTTGCAGATTCAGCCGTAGCAGACTTCGAGGACGAAGTCTGAGATAAGTGGGGGAGAATTGTAACGACCCGTCTCCGGTATGATGATTCCATGGTATTTATTTTGAAGTTTGCAAGAGGGACTCGGCGATTTCATAGCCTGACTCACCGAGTAGGGACGGGATTTCGAGCACGTGTTAGTCAGCGACTCGGCGAGTCCATATTCGGGACTCGGCGAGTCTGTCTGTCTGGAAGAAACCCTAAATCCCCGGATTGCCCACTATTTTAGCCACCTTATAGCCCCAATCTCGCCTTCTTCACCCTCAGAGAGCTGTGAGAAAAACCCTAATCCGTTCTTGAGTGATTTAAGTGTTCTTGTGTGAATTTGTGAAGGCTTGAAGAAGGAGAAGAAGAAAGGAGCAAGGAGAAGAGGTGTAGAGCAAAGATTCAAGGGCAAATCAAAGTTCCTTGAGGTATTCTTCGGATTTCCTTCCCTTTTATGCTTTAAAACCCCATTAGAACTCTTCTAGATCTAGTTTGATGCTTTTCTCAAGCCTTATGATGATATGGATGCCCTATTAGGTCGAGATATCCTTAGATTTGTTCATTTAGGAGTTGTAGAGCCCGGATCTATTGTCTTTTGTTGATACCTTGCATGAAAACCCTAGATCTAGCCTTTTCTTTATGATTTTGAGCTATTTTATCTTCATGGATGCATATGGGCACGTAAAGATAGAATCTTTACGTGCTAATCGAGTTAAGGGAGTCCAGATCTATAAGTTCTATGCACTGGATTCAAGCAGAATCGAGTTTTGAGTTGTTGCATGCAAGCGACTCGGCGAGTCTGAGGAACGACTCGGCGAGTTGAGTCGCGAGTCCCCAATTTTTCCCTTTTTGAGTGATGCCGAGTGGGACCAGTGAGTGGTAGAGTGGACTCAACGAGTTTGAGGTCTGACTCAGTAATGGAGGGACTCGGCGAGTTGCCCATACAACTCGGCGAGTCCAAGGCAATCTTCTTAGCTCGAAGAACAACTCGTCGAGTTGTTCATATGACTCGGCGAGTCGGATGCAAATTGTATGAAGTTTTAGATTCGAAAGGGAACTCGTCGAGTTGATGCCATAATCGACGAGTAGCAGCGAGTAGGGTCGAGAAGTGAGAATAAGGACTCGGCGAGTTGGCGGCCCAACTCGGCGAGTCAGGTCAACTGTGGGTTGACTTTGACCAGGAGAGTTGACTTTGACCAAGGGTAAAAGAGTCATTTTACCCCAGTGCAATGTTTAGCATTGATTGAGTGTGTTTATGGACTTGTAGCCAGGGAGATACCGGAGCAGTAGCACATAGCTTCCAGAGCCATACACACAGCAGCCAGTTCACGAGGTGAGTTTCCTTCCAGTAGGATCAGGGTCTAAGGCCACAATGCCGGGCTGTTCAGTTAGTAGTAGTTTCAGGACTCCGGTCCAATGCAGTAGTTAGTATGTTTGACGCCTTCGTGGCTCAGACAGGATGTATGTGTTTATGCTAGTTGGCATGTTATGCTATGTTTAGTCAGTTAGCTTCGGACTTCGTTCGGACTTTGTTCCGATGGAGGGGACAAGGTCCCAGTCAGTTAGCTTCGGACTTCGGTCCGATGGAGGGGACAAGGTCCCAGTCAGTTAGCTTCGGACTTCGGTCCGATGGAGGGGACAAGGTCCCAGTCAGTCAGCTTCGGACTTCGGTCCGATGGAGGGGACAAGGTCCCAATCAGTCAGCTTCGGACTTCGGTCCGATGGAGGGGACAAGGTCCCAGTCAGTCAGCTTCGTACTTCGGTCCGATGGAGGGGGCAAGGCCCCAGTATGTGCTTTATATGTTATTGTATGGTATGCGGTAGTTTGGGGGAGCTCACTAAGCTTCGTGCTTACAGTTTCAGTTTTGGTTTCAGGTACTTCCGCAAGCAAAGGGAAGAGCTCGGGATGATGGTATCGCACACACCACAGCTTCAGTTTTCATCCTGGGAGTTGATTCCGTTCTTGATTTTGATGTGATATAGATATGATACAGTTTTCCTCGCAGTGTTTTTACTATGTTTGAGATACATCACGTATGGTTTTATGATATGATACTCAGATTATGGCTTTTGGTTATATTGAAAAAAATGAAATTTTTGGGTCGTATTTTTTGGTCGTTTCAGAAACGACTACGGCCTCATTTATGACACACTTACGAAGCTGAGACACATGTAAGGTGTTGTGTATCTGGCTAAGTCCATCTGGCAGATCCAAAATATAGGCCCCCTTTCCTACCCAGGATGTAATCCTGAACGGTCCGATGTATCGGGGTCCCAACTTGCCTCACTTTTGAAACCTGATGACTCCCTTCCATGGTGACGACTTTAATAACACGAAGTCCCCCGCCTATAATTCAAGATCCAATCGCTGCCGGTCAGCATATCTTTTCTGACAGCTCTGCACAACTCGCAGCCAGTCGTACACCTGCTAAATCAGCCCGATAGTCTTTAGGACTACCTCAGTACTCCCCATGACCCGATATCCAACCTCAACCCAATAGACCAAGGTCCTGCACCTCCGACCACACAACATCTAAAATGGAGCTCATTCGATACTGGTACGTTAAATGTTATTGTATGAAAACTCTTCCAATAGGAGGTATGTATGCTATATACCCCCAAAATTCAGCACACATGCCCGTAGCATATCCTCGAATGTTTGGATCATCCTCTCACTCTGGCCATATGTCTGGGGGTGGTATGCCGTGTTGAAATGCAACTGAGTTCCTAGTTCCACATGGAATTTCTTCCAGAATCTAGATGTAAATCGAACATCTCTGTCGGAGACTACCGACATTGGCACCTCGTACCTCGCCACTACTTCCTGCACATAAATATCCATCAATTTCTCAGCAGAGATGCTCTCAGAGATTGGAATATAGTGGGCACTCTTCGTCAATCTATCCACAATCACCTATATCGCATCGACGCCCTCGGTGTCCTTGGTAACTTCATGATGAAGTCTATAGTGATCTCTTCCCACTTCCACATGGGAATGCATAGCGCCATGAAGCTGCTGATGCTCAGCCTTGACCTTCCGACAGGTCAAGCACCGCTCCACAAACCAAGGGATCTTGTAACGCCCAATTTCCTGCTTGTGGAAGAAGAAGAAGATAGAAGCCTTAAGGGGGAAGGAGTAGATCCATGAACTACACTCCATTTGCTACATTTTCTGGTAATCAAGTCTCTAACTTGATCATTCTTCTCTTAGATCTATTTGTTTCTATTTTATGAAGGTTTTGGTTCAAAAACCTTGATCCTTTGGATTGGGATGTGCCAAGTGACTTATATCTCATATTTGGGGTCTAGGAATGGTTCCATGGCATAAAGGTGCAAACTTTATGAACATGGAAACCCCATGCAAGCTTGTATGCAAGAAAATGGCCTTTTTAACCCTAAAAGACCATGCATGAAAGGAAAGCTCGAGACTTTACATTTCTGATAGATGATAAAAGCCTAGATCTAGTATATTGTGCCTGGGTTTAGGGTGTTATGGCTTGTGGACGAAGAATTATGTCTTAAAGAAGTTAGGGTTTGGGTTAAACACATTAAGAAGGACTAAGGACTGGTAATGTTGGAAACTTTACCCTTAAGAGTGTATTCCTAGTATATATATGAAGTTTGGAACATAGAACTAAAAGTTAGGAGCTTCATCCATTGGGATGGTTCAATCAGATAAGGGAACTCGGTGAGTCTAGGGAAAGACTCGACGAGTTGAAGCGGGCTGTCCCGATTATTATGACAGGTAGAACTTGGCGAGTCTGTAAAGGGACTCGATGAGTTGACTCAGTCGACCATGAGTTTAAGCATTACAGGGATTCGCTGAGTTGGGAGATAACCCGACGAGTTGGGTGGACTGGGAGTTGACCTTGACTTTGACTTTGACCAAGACGTTGACTTTGACCAGGGGTAAAATGGTCATTTTACCCTAAAGAGGATTATCAGATTTTTATTAAGTGTTATTATGGAATTGATAGTCGGAGAGTTTTCAGAGCAGCATACAGGGATTCCTCACTCAAGTTTTTAGAAGTCAGTCTTGCGAGGTGAGTATTCTTCAGTAGGAACGGGATGGACAGAGAGAGAGGATGATTCAAACTCTCGAGGACATGCTTCGAGCATGCGTTTTACATTTTGGTGGTAGTTGGGCTATATATCTTCCGTTAGAGAAATTTTCGTATAACAATAGTTACCACGCCGGTATAGACCGGCCTCCCTTCGAGATGCTCTACGGGTGGAAGTGTAAGATCCCAATCGATTGGGGTGAGCTCGGTCAAAGGTTCATGGGAGTAAGGAGGTAGTACTCAAGACCACATAGCGTATCCAGTGGGTCTAGAGCAGGCTCCAAACTGCTCATAGTCGGCAAAAGAGTTACACCGACAAGCAGCGTTCAAACTTGGCGTTCCGAGAGGACGACAAGCAGCGTTTAAACTTAGGTATATCGGCCCCTTTAGAGTCATAGCCTAGGTGGGCAAGGTAGTGTACAAACTGGATTTTCCCGTCGAACTCAGCCAGATCTACAACACTTTCCATTTATCCCAGCTACGGAAGTTCTTAGTGGATGACATGGCGGTTGTACCTTTAGAAGATATCTAGGTTGATGACAACCTCAATTACATTGAGAGACCAGTGGTGATTCTAAGACGCAAGACGAAGGAGCTGAGGAATAAGAGGGTCGAGCTAGTAAAGGTGCAATGGCAGCATCGTAAGGGCTCATAGTGGACTTGGGAGCCCGAGCAGGAGATGAGGGAGCACTACCTAGAGTTGTTTTCAGACACAGTAGACTTCGAGGACGAAGCCTAAGACAAGTGAGGGAGAATTGTAACACCTGGTTTCCTGCTTGTGGAAGAAGAAGAAAAAGAAGATAGAAGCCTCAAGGAGGAAGGAGTAGATCCATGAACTAGACTCCATTTTACATATTTTCTGTTAATCAAGTCTCTAACTTGATGATTCTTCTCTTAGATCTATTTGTTTCCATTTTATAAAGGTTTTGGTTCAAGAACCTTGATCCTTGGGATTGGGACGTCCCAAGTGACCATGGAAACCCCATGCAAGCTTGTATGCAAGACCATGGCCTTTTTAGCCCTAAAAGACCATGCATGAAAGGAAAGCTCGGGACTTTACACGTCCAACAGATGATAAAAGCCTAGATCTAGTATATCGTGCCTTAGTTTAGGGTATTATGGCTTGTGGACCAAGATTTATGTCTTAAAGAAGTTAGGGTTTGGGTTAAACCCATTAAGAAGGACTAAGGACGGGTAAATTTGGAAATTTACCCTTAAGAGTGTATTCCCAGTATATAGATAAAGTTTGGAACATAGATCTGAAAGGTAGGAGCTTAATCCATTGGAATGGCTCAATCAGACAGGGGAACTCGGACAATCCAGGGAAGGACTCCACGAGTTGAAGCAGGCTGTCCTAATTATTATCACATGAAGAACTCGATGAGTCTGTATAGGGACTCGACGAGTTGACTCAGTCGACCACGAGTTTAAGCATTATAGGGATTCACCGAGTTGGGAGATAACCCGACGAGCAAGGTTGACTGGGAGTTGACCTTGACTTTAACTTTGACCAGGAAATTTACTTTGACCAAGGGTAAAATTGTCATTTTACCCTAAAGAGGATTATCATATTTTGATTAAGTGTTATTATGGAATTGATAGCCGGAGAGTCGCTGGAGCAGCAGATAGGGATTCCTCACTCGAGTTTTCAGCAGTCAGTCTTGCGAGGTGAGTTTCCTACAGTAGGAATAGATCTAAGGCACCAAGGTCGGCCTATATATGTGATATCTCGTAGTTGAGTGGTGGTGGGGTCCGAATCTCATAGTAGTCGAGTGTGGGCGGGTCCCGAATCTCATAGTATTAATTGAGTATAGTTATGTGTTTGTTTGATAGATATACTTGTTGTCTGTGTGATACTTGTATGCATGTTAGTAGCGGAGTGTGGGCGGGGCCCGAATCTCCATGAAAGTGAGTGGGGCCCGTATCTCCTAGTTTTGTATTATTTGTATGGTATGTGGTAGTTTGGGGGAGCTCACTAAGCTTCGTGCTTACAGTTTCCTATTTGGTTTTAGGTACTTCAGCTAGAAAAGGGAATGGATTGGGATTATCGCATGGCACACGCCACAGTCTTCACCCTGGGATATTTTAGACTCTGATATTTGATACATGATTTTGATATAGTATTCTGGACATGATGTTTGAGATACATGACACGTGATCTTATTATGATGTTTCATAAGTTATGGGTTTTTCTTTAATGATATAAAAATGAAATTTTTGGACTATATTTTTGGGATGTTTCAGATCTCCCGCTTCATGCAGGGCTACCAGTAACTCAGCCTCAAATCTCTATACATTTTTGTAGCCCTTGGATGTACAGAGACCTTAGACTTATGTGCCTCCTCCAATAAATTCTGCCTCACTCCCCCAGATGCTGGGATCCACACTCGGCCACACTGGGTCAATAGACCCTGACCATTCCGGACGGATAAAGGAATTTTCCCCTGAATCTACTTCAACTTCCAATTTTCTTTCTTTAAACCCTCCAATCTCCCTGATCATATCTAACAATTAGGAGATCACCATCATCCTCAAACAAACATTTCCAATCGGGGAACCTACTGTCTTGCGGCTCAAAGCATTGTCCACCATGTTGGCTTTCCTTAGATGGTATAAGATCTCACAATCATAGTCCTTCAGCACATCCAACCACCTCCTCTGCCGCATGTTGAGGTTCTGCTGATCCATCAAGTACTTCAGGTTCATATGATCAATGTAAATAGTGCACCGCACCCCATACAAATAGTGCCTCCAAATCTTGAGGGAAAACACCACAGCCCCGAATTCCAGGTCATGAGTGGGGTAGTTTGCCTTATGAGGCTTCAACTTCCTCGAGGTGTAAGCTATCACATGCCTCCTTTGCATCAGTACCATGCCTAACCCTGAGATTGATGCATCACAGTACACTACCAAATCATCCAGTCCCTCATTTAGTACGAGAATCGGAGCCTCACATAATCTCTGTCTCAGGGTCTCAAAAGCCAACTACTGATCGGGGCCCCACCGAAATTTCATAATCTTCTTGGTCAATCGGGTCAAAGGCATGGCGATCTTGGAGAAATCCTGGATGGATCTCTGATAGTACCCCTCTAAACCCAAGAAGCTACGAATCTCTAATGCGTTCTTCGGTACTTCCCACCACATCACAGCCTCAACCTTGGCTGGATCAATCGAAATTCCTTCTTGGTTGATGATATGCCCCAAAAACTATACCTCACGCAGCCAAAAGTCTCACTTTGAGAACTTGGCATAAATCCTTTTTGTTCTCAGTGTCTCTAATACCTCCCTCAGATGCTACTCATGCTGCTCCCTGGTCTTAGAATAGACTAGGATATCATCAATGAAAACGATCACCGACCGATCTAGCATCGGTCTTCACACTCTGTTCATGTGGTCCATGAACACTTCTGGGGAATTGGTGAACCCAAATGGCGTCCCCACAAACTCATAGTGCCCATACCGAGTCCTAAAACCTGCCTTCGGTATATCCTCATCTGATGGTGTCCCGACCGAAGATCAATCTTGGAAAACCAAGACGCACCCTACACCCGATCAAACAAATAATCGATCCTCGGTAATGGATAATGGTTCTTCACCGTCAGTTTGTTCAGCTTTCGATAATCAATGCACATCATGTGATATTCCTCCTTCTTTTTCACCAACAAGAACAGAGCTCCCCACAAGGAACTGCTTGGGCAGATAAACCCTCGGTCAAACAACTCTTGAAGCTACATAGATAGCTCCTGCATCTCAGTTGGAGCTAGTCGATATGGTGCCTCGGCTATTGGAGTGGCACCCAACACCATATCAATGCAAAACTCCACCAGCCTCTCTAGAGGCACCCCTGCTAACTCCTCGGGAAAGACATCCCAAAAATCTTGCACAATCGGAACACTACCCACATCCACCATGGTCTCAACCCTCGTATTGGAGATATATGCCAAAAATCCCAAACAACCCTGATGAAGTAATCTCCTAGCCCTCGTAACTGAATAGAGGATCGGCCCATGCTAGGCCCTTTCTTCGTGAAAAAGCAGTTCTCCCCCACTAGGGGTTCGAACCCTCACCAGCTGGCGCTAGCAGTCGATCATGGCCCCATTGGCCCCCAACCAATCCATCCCAACAATCACCTTCAACCCTCACAACGGTATCAAGATTAGATCAACACAAAACCTCTCCCTAAGAACATTCAGGACACAGTCCCGATACACCCTCGTAGGACTCATGGTGTGGTCGTTTGCAATCTCCACCTCAAGAAGGGAATCCAATGTTTCCGGTGCATCCAAAAACTTCTTGCTAAGCACAAGACACACAAACGATCAAGTAGCCCCCGATTTGAATAGAACGTGAGCCGACATATCATTGACCAAAAAGGTCCCTATACATAAGCACAATACACACATAAAAAATGCAAATGAATATAGAGCAGGATAATAGCATACGTACCAACTACAATGTCTGGCATTGCCCGAGCCTCCTCGGTAGTCAACTAAAATGCACGGCTCTTCACCACTGGAGAATACAGCTTATCAGGGTGGCCATCTATGATCATCAATGTGGCGGGCGTAGGCACCGCCACTGCTCCTGCCCCTCCATGCAACCTCGGACAATCGGCGTGTTTGTGTTCGTTCTAGGTACAGTGAAAACAAATCAAGCCCTTCTTGGGGCAATCCTGCTCATGTGACCCTTCTATCCACATGTGTAACATCCCGAGCCCACTACTCGACAAGCCCCATTGTGCGGCTTATCGCACTTGGCACACTGGTGATGACCCTGCTGGCCCATACTGGAAGAATCAGAGGTCTTAGGCTTTTAAGCCTGACCCACAACTGACTGTGCCTGCTCAGGTTTCTGCTTTGCATAGAAGTCCAACTCCATTTCCTGCTCATGCGCCTTCTCCGCCATCTCATTCAGGGTTTTGCACCCTGTAAAGCTCACAAACTCCCGAATATCATCCCTCGACATGGAATGATACCTCGTCCGCCTCATATCCTCATCAGTAGCATAATGTGGGATCAACAATGCTAGTTCCCGAAACCTGGTGGTGATCTCCGCCATATGTAGGTTTTAAATCCTTGTTGAGACTAGTGTCGACTTAGGTTTTATCAACCATAGATCTAGAGAACATGACAAATCCAAGTAAGTCTTATCATGTATATAAAAACATAGGGATTTTACTAGCGAATCTATGATGGTTAGTGTAAACATTATGGTAATATATCATTAAGATTCTAAGGACTTAGAATGTATAATTCTGCCTTATTTCCTGTTCCTTGTTTGGTTGTGGGCTTAAGGCGGAGTCACTCATTCGACTGCCCTTGCAACCTTAATGATATACAACTATTTTACACCAAGTAATTATAAAAGAACTGGTAGGGCTTATACTACCATCTTTGTTGTTAATTATCGAAACCGTTTTACTGCTAATACTCACCAACTACAACCCGAAATATTTATAGTGGTAATAACGAGAATAAATAGGAGAATATAAAGGCATGCGTAGAATACACTATCATTCCAAAACAATAACTCCTTTAAATCGACTTAGCTCAAGTTACAATAAGAAATTCCAAGGTCGTCGTTTAACATCAGGCAGATTGGTCCCCGCCATACCAGTTTCTTGTACTCCGAAAAGTACCCCCATCCTTCCCCAACTCTCGAAGTCCCAGTCAAAGTGCTAATTTCGGGACGAAATTCCCTCAAACGGGGGAATGATGTACCAACCGTCAATTTCCAGTCAATTCAAAGTCAAACTAAAGTCAACAAGTCAAACCGGACGACTCAATTAACCCTTGTGTACTAGGGCTTACGTTAGGTAAGTACTATACAACTCGCTATTCTAATGAGAAATCATCAATTGAAAAGTTCGTATATCTAGATTTCCTTAACCTAAAACTGTGGTAAGTAATGAACCAAACCGATAAAACAATGTTGCATACTCATCGGGAGTGTGTAAGATCCTTAAACTTGGATTAACGGGGTTTACGAACCTTGCGTTGCGAAGCCAAACTCTCAAATAGGGCACAAACGAAGCCTCTCCCAAATCTCTCCAAGAATGTGAAATTTCTCCCAAATCTCTTCAAGCATGCCAAATCTCTCCAAGTATGTCAAATCTTTCCCAAATCTCTCCAAGAATGTGAAATCTCTCCAAATATGCCAAATCTCTCCAAGTATGTCAAATCTCTCCCAAATTTCTCCAAGTATGTCAAATCTCTCCTAAATCTCTCCAAGTATGCCAAATCTCTCCAAGTATGTCAAATATCTCCCAAATCTCTCCAAGTATGTCAAATCTCTCCCAAATCTCTCCAAGTATGCTAAATCTCTCCAAGTATGTAAAATCTCTCCCAAATCTCTCTCAAAACCTCATTTGAATCATTTTAATCATTTGGGGCATCCCGACACTTGACTTAGTGAAAAACCATTCGAAACGGGAAGATACATTGGAAAATAGCCTTTTAGGGCCGAAGTCTCTCTATAGGGGCCAAACCCTCCTTGAACCGAAGCTCCAAGGACCAAATCCTAAGGCTTCTTAAGGAACCGCAGCCATAAGACCGGAATTGCTGAGGACCGAGGCTAGTGAAGACCGCAACGCTGAACCGCACCCGCAGCTGGAGCACCGCACCTGACCTCGCCTTCGGTCCCTCTTGACGAGCCACCTGCGGTACCTGCTCGGACCGCAGTCCCCTCCTCCTCAGACCCAATTCAGCAACCAAGCCACTTCGGTTCTAAGGTTGTTGAGACCGGACCCTCGCCTTGACTTCGGATTTTCCCATTTTCCACCCAGTTTTCGAGCCCAACTCCGTTTTAAGCCTGTTTTTAATTATTTTAACGAGGGATTTTCACCCAAACTTATATTTTGACATATAAGACCCCATATATTCATAAATTAAGCATATTTTTAGGGAAATCCTTATTTAAGAGTAAAAATCTATTAAGTAAGATCTTGTGGTGGAGTGTTGACTTTGCCTTAGTGTGTGACACAAGCAACCACCGCATGCCCACTCCATGACCAGCCATTGTCCTTCCACCATACCTGGTTATTCAAGAGTACTTTCCCCACCATTTGAACAACCACACTCTTGGTCAAAGGCTGAAAACTCCTATATCTCCCCACTTTCCTCTCATTTCTCTCATTTCCACCAAAGATCAAACACATCTTTTCTCTCAAATTCTCTCTCACAATTTCGAGATTTCCAAGGCATTTTTCAAGATTTCCTTCTACATTTGGTAAGAATCATCACCCTTCATATGGTTATTACACTTCCTTTTACTCAAATCATTGATTTCTTACACAAACTCCATCATAATTGTGTTAGATTCTCGAATCTTCAAGCAATCCTCCATGTGTTCTTGAGTTGAACACTTCTCTCCTTCAACATCCACCCACTGAAATCACATAAGGTGAGTTCATACCCCTACATTTTTATGTTTTCTTCAAGTTTTAAGGGGGAGGGGGATACAAGTTAAAACACCAAGAACACAACCAAACTCAAACAACAGCTTTCATCAGAAAAGTTGAGTCTTATTCACGGACTGTTTTGGTCAACTTAAACATTTTAGTTTTGAAAACTGTATTAGGTGCAAATAGTTCAGGTTCATAACTTTAAAATGACTACTTGCACATCTCCATACAGTTTTTCTACAATTTATGGTGATTTTTACAAAACTGCCTATCATCTCATAAACGAATTCGGACCAGTCAGTGAATATGAACATTTTAACACAAGTTAAAGACTTCCAAAAATCATAATAAAAATTATGAATAATCTAGACACATTTTATGAACTCTAGAATTTATGGATTCAGTTTTCGATGTCGTATGATTTTTCTATGATTTTTCTAAAACAGTGTAGAAAGGTTAAAAACTAGTTAACAGCTTATAACTTTCATAACACTTTGTATTATGTTGAGCAAAGTGTATAACCATAAGTTCTAAATATTAAATGTGTTTTCTTGTTAATTCATCATCATAAACTGAAATTCAGTCATTCATGATAAGATTTTGCATTCATTTAGAACACATATAATAAGCTATAATAAGCATAGTTTATGGATAACGCATTTTCATAAAAGAGTTCTTTTACATTACAAACATTTTGGATATAATATAATAGGTATAGTTTATGTATCATTTACATTTCAAACTTATTTACCAAAGGTTTTCAGTTCAGTTCACGTAAATCTGTTAATGAATAAATTTGTGAGACATTTCCCTTCATGTTACCTTCATGGTAACAAAGTCAAAAGTCCTGAAATTGTAACTAGAGTCTCTTGTAGGGAGAACGTGATAGTTGTGTATAGATCTATATTGGGTCTGACAAGCGCACACCAGAGATGCATGCAACAGCTAGACCGGTAGGTCTAGGGTGACAAGTGTCATTTAACTTGCGACGCCTGAAGAACGTCGTATTACAAGGTCTTCTGAGTCTTAGCATGGTTATAATAACTCACATGTGGTATTAACAAATCATAAGATTTACGGGTTCTACTTTTAATTAGCAAGTTATGTCGATTTAACTCATAGGAATTACTTTAAGTATGGAAAAATACTTGTACGCTTTTATATCAAAAAGGGTTTTATGCCGATTTAAAATCACTTTTATATCTTTAAGTATGGAAAAGTACTTGTTTATTTTCAGTCCTGGGATTTAGGACTACCTAACTTTTATAAGGAAAATGTTGGATTTTCTTTGGAACCTATTTCTATTAAAACTACATAAAGCTAGAATTGTTAGACTTCAACTATAATCGCTAAGTGTATATGCTAGGGTTATATAAGAATCTAGCGACAATCGACTTAGAATTGGTGGGCCCGCCTTATCTCCTGTTCCTTGTTTGGTTGTGGACCTAGGGCAGACCCATTCTATTCAACAGTTTATTTAACTTAATTTTTATATAACTTATATACGCTGAGTGATTATAGAAGGAATCTTTGGGTTCTTCTAGAGTTCATTATCGCATAACATAGAAACATTCATTTCACACTTGATAAAGAAAATATTGGATTTTCCGGAAACATACTTTGTCGCTTTTTCAAGGAAAACGGTTTCTTTCTCAAACAAAACTCTTATGAAATCACCAACTTAATTGTTGACACTTTTTTTAAAACTACTTGTATTCTCAAGAAATCAGTGAAACAGGAAAACAACAACATTTTGAGGATGGGACATTAAATCGCCAAACAGTTCATTTTGTCATCATAACGTAATTGATTTTGAAATATGTAACCTTACTATGATGTAACTTTTTCAATTATATTTATGACGGTTGTATTTACTTTGAGCACTATTATACTCGTTGTTGTGATACTATAAATGAAGTCCTCCACCCCCGGACGTTTCCACCATCCTTGGTTTGGGGGTATGACACTGACTTTCGTTTAAAACTTCCTCCCATTGAGGGATCAGGAATAGGGGTCACTACGCCATGGCGGACTCCATGATCAATGAGTCGCTGGGCCAAGCGTTTGGCACTATCGAATGTATTTGGTTTTGAAGACATTACATCTCCTTGGACAAGGGGTGATAACCCTCAGATGTACCTTTCTATCTTCCTACTTTTCAGGGTAACCATCTTAGGGCATAGTGATACCAGGTCGCTAAACTTGTCAGTGTAGGCCACTATGTTTGAGCCGACCATGGTATGCTCCCATAGTTCTTGTTCCAGCTTTTGAACTTTGCCCCTTCGGCAGTATTCTTCCAACATCATCACTTTTAGGTTTTCCCAACCTATCGAGTTAGACACTGATAGAGTTAGTGACTTAACATGGCAATTCCACCTTGTTAGGGCTCTTTCGGAAAAGGTGCACGCATCAAACTTAACTTTGCTCCCTTCTGGGCATGAACAGACTGCGAAGACCGAATCTGTTTTCTCAAACCAGCGCATCAGAGCAATGACTCCTTCATTTCCATTGAAGGATTTGGGTTTGCAGTTCATGAAGTCCTTGTACGAACACTCTTAGGGGCGTCAGTGGGTAACACCGGGGTTTGTTTGGTGGGTACCGCTACCAGATCCATTGGTAGCACCTTCGCTAATGTGAGCTAGAGCAGTTGATATTGCGGCTGATATCGCTGCTTGGAGAGCAGTAGAATCGAATTGTAGTGGTGGATTCTTTGTTGTGTTATTGTCTCCGCGCCCTATAGGTCTACTACGAGGGTTCTGGGAACAATTCATAAAAGTAGTCTATACAAATAAACTTTATTAATCAGAAGTGGTTGGCCCTGAATGAATTTTTTTGCGAATTGAACAACTGATAATGGATGCATGTAAAGAAATAATCCTAGCACGTAGTATGAGTAGTGTACTCACTAGCTCACTAAGTCATTCATGGGTATTATTTATTAGTGTGACGGATTCAAGACGTTTTAGTCTCTCCGGTTGATCACTTCTTGGAAAGCTCTTGTTGAATCTCTTCTTGTTTCTGCTTTACTTCTCTGCTAACTACCATGATGGAGTGGTTACATCTAGCAGGGTTTGTCGTAGAGAATGGAAGTGTATAAAGAATCTATGAAAATATGGGTATTATTATGGGGTGATCCTTACTGGGTCCATCTATAATTTCGCAATGTATACGAGTTGTATATAATTTAAGATTAAATAGACCTTCGAATACGTGATCCTATTCCATAACCACAACCAAACAAACAAGTAGTGAAGCATAGATCACAAATTCTAAGTCTATAAAATCTCAATTTATATAGAACCTTGGAAGTATACACTCTGAAATCATAGATCTACCAGAAGGGTCTCTTAAATTCTCACATAAGTTATTTATAACGCGTAAAATACTCCTATAGTATTTTAATGTAATGAACTTGGTATGTTTTAAAGTTGTTGTTGTCTTGTATTATCATAAAATACTCCCATAGTTTTTTAACCTTTTGTTCTGATCTTGAAATCCCTTGAATAGTGTTAGGTAAGTTTAAGACTCTTGCAAAACCACATCACTCCCAAGCACATGTCGGTCACATCTCAAATGAATATAGTTGATCAGACTATATTGATGCCAGATATGATTACCTAACTGCCCAGGTTTGACCATAGTGTTCAACCTTTAAATACTTATATTTTGTTCTTCTTGTGATACTTGTTCTAGTATGTATATAGGTATAAGCAAGTAGGTATATTTTTATAACCTATTGTTATATTCTTAAAGTATATTATTATCTAGAGCACTTAGGCCCCATTGTATTTATAGTTGTATATCTTTTATAGGTTGATATACTTAATTCACTATAAACAATGCTCTGATACCAATCTGTCACACCCCCAAACCGGAACAGCAGAAACGTTCGGGGGCGGAGGACGTCATGTTTAGTATCACAACACATGTATCATAGTAAGCATAGTAATAAACAACCATTGTATTAATGTTAAATTTTTTACACGAAGTGACACACCAAAGATTGAATCCAATAGTAAATAACAAAACAAGTCATGAAGTTACTATACTCCATCTTCTGAATCCCAGCATGCGTACCTGTCTACTAGTTTCCTGAGAATACAAGTTATTTTGAAAGAGTAGATCAACATTTAAGCTGGTGAGTTCATAAGTATTTTAGTGATGTTAATTATGTTGAAAGTTCTTTTTAGAAAAGTTTGCCTGTTCCTCCAGAAGATCCTATATCTTCTGATATGATGAAAGATAAGTCAAATGACTCTACAATCCTTTCTATATGTACTAAATGGATACAAGTTATATATAATTTAGAGTAAACAACCAATCGTTTGTAGGAATCTACCCTAAGCCCACAACTAAACAAGGAACAGGGAATGAGGTGGAAGTCACACATCCCATTGGTAGATCTTTATTGTATACAACCTTGGTGTGTTCATTCGGTACTTACGAAGTTAATTGTAATAGTTCCTTTATTTGATTGAAAACATTCTTTAAGAAAAACCCTTATTTTCTTTACTAAAATTGTAACCACAATAGTTCCTTCTATAATCACATAATTTACAATAGCTATAGATAATCTAAAATCGAATGGGTCGTTAATTGTGTGAATCTGCCCTAAGCCCACAACTAAACAAGGAACAGGGAGTAAGGCGGAAAACACACATTCAACTGCCTATCGGATGTTAATTATGTATAACTCTGCTGTATAAACTAAGGTATTATAGAACTAACCACTAGAGGTCCTTTAAGTTATACTGGGTTAATAAAATGGTTTAAACCCTTCACTGATAAGTTTCTAGTTTAGATTACTTAATGTTCTATCTGAAAAGTATGTTATTGTACTAGAAAATGGTGTATTGAATTTGTATACTATGACCTGACCCATACCTGGTACTCCTTATGATTACTTGGTGTATACGGAATATATATAGCGAAGATCAATTAGATAGTAGACTGAGTGAATCTACTCAAAGCCCACATCCAAATAAGGAATAGGAAATGAAGTGGAAAGCACACGTTCTACTGTCTACCGGACCCGCTTAATATATATCCCTGCTGTATCTACTGAGGAATCATAAAGTTAGCATTATAGGCCCCCTTCTAATTGAATGTACTAAGACTCGGATGTTCTGTTTGTCTTGTTTAATGATGTAAGTTTTCCCATGTTAAGACAATTTTTAATAGATGGCATTACCTTTTATGTGAGGATATCACAATAAGAATGTAATGGGAAAATGAAAGTATTCAGTAATGTTATATAAAGTGACTACTGAAGAACTTTCTACCTTATAACCAGTTTGTTAATTAAGGTTAAAATGTGATTTGGTTGTAACCATACTTGATCGACTAGTATATGACACGACGTTCCAAAGACATCGAAATGGTATGCCATTTGTCACTTGTAGACCTGCAGGTCCCACTATAGCTATCAGCAAGGTGTAGGATTTTTTATCCATTATAGATCTATACACAAACTCATGCTCTCCCTCCAGGAGACTCTGGTTACAAAACGCGACTTAACAAGTGTATTGCTAAGTCATGAAGTACTGGTTTCACATTATTGTTATCTTGTTCTTATTATAGTATGTTCCTTCTGTTCTTGTTATTGTATGTTCTAAACCCTTAAACTATACCCTTTATAGTTTACTAGTATGTTTGTTTGAACTGCTACTAACTTGAATAAGTGACTCATTTATCTACTTAGTTATGATTGTGCTTTAAAAAAGGTGTTTTATAAACAATAATGTTGCACAACTTGCAAGAGTTTTTGAAATGGTTTTGATCACTTATAAAGTATAAGAAATCCTTTGAATTTGATAGTTTTATCTTAAATAACATTTACACAATTATCATTATGTTCAACTTGTATTCCCCTCCCCCCCCCCCCCCCTTTTAAAAGAATTTAAAAACAGTTTAAAAGATTGATTATAGGGGTATGAGCTCACCCTATGTGGGTGATTCAATTGCAGATTCGAGTAAGGATGAGAAGTCCCACAAACGAACTCCTGAGACACAAATGAGTCCTAAATGACATGTAACGGCATATATAGGCATGAAATCAGTGTTTAACACAACTAAAATGCAAGGAAACAACCTTAGGGACTAGGAAACACTTGAAATGAAGTGCTGGAATCACATGTGGTTGATCAAAGGGGAGTGTATGGCCAAATGAAGTGTGTTTACGGCCATGGGTTCATAGCCAAGGGAGAGTTTACGGCCATACCAAGTGTTTACGTTCGTAAACACTTAAAGATGATGCATTTTGGGTCTTGATTCATGATTGAAGGGTGTTTGTCTAATGGGTAACAAGATGATAGAAGGAATTCTTACACATTTGGAGGACTTTAGGGAGTTTACGGCCCATGATCCTTTGAAGGGTTTACGGCCGTAAACCCTTCAATATCTTGAAAATCTTGAAGATGGTGTCTTAGAGTGACGAATCAAGGCTAGAACAAAGGGATTATTAAGCATGAACAAGTAAAGGATGAGACACTTACGATTTTGGAGTGAAATGAGAGCTTTTCTTGGATGATACTTGAGAGAGAATGGGTAGTTTACAGCCAAGACTTGGAGAAATTAAGAAAAATGAAGCAAACTATTATATATAGGGGTAGTTTACGGCCAAGAGGGTGTCTACAGCCGTACATAGAGTTTACGGCCGTAAACCCCATGTGTTGGGTTTTCTGGATCGATTTCATTCCTGCAATACTAAGTTAACGCTTTCCAACTTCTATACCATAATTGTACTAGGATTAGAACTCATTAGAATGATCCTTAATGATGCTAAAAGATGGCAGAAACGAGTCTGATTCTCGATTGGTTGGTTGGGTTTATAAGACAAAATTTTTTGGGGGTGTCACATAAAGTCACAACTCGGTGATGCATTTATTTTATGAAAATCAACATGCATTAAGATATAAGAGCCGCCTAATGCAAAAGGAATAAATATGCTTTCATTACCATAATGGACAAAACACTTCCATGATTTATACCTTCTTAGCTTAGCCTTACAAGTTTACTAACTTTATGGCCTTGCCGCCTTTTTATAGCAGAAGCTAAGCATTTGAAAAAATGAACACAAACACATAAAAAATTTATTTCTTTCTAATTTAATGATCTATTACTTAATCAAGAAATTAACCAACTTATTAAATATTCACTATTCTAAGCTCATGCTTAAAGACAAATAAACATAAAAACATGTTTAACTCGAAATACTTCCATTAATTTCAACCACAAGTTCATAAACAATCTTCAAAACAACTAGTCATCCATGGGGTATGCCAACATCAACCGAGTATTTGATGGGTTTTGAGCATTCTAACACTTCCTAAGTGTACATGCAACCCTAATAACCTTGGATCTATGTTTGTCTAATTATCATGCTAAGTTGAATTCCAAGGCTATATTCCTATCTAGCATACATGGGGAACAATTTTAACTTGAATAATAGATAGAATTACTTACCTTGTTGTTGCTTGTGTTCCTTGAAACCTTGTGAGCCTAGCACCCCAAGTGTGATGCCTCAAATGCTTCACACAACACCAAATGCTCTTGGAAAAACTTATGAGAGAACACACACTCCTTGAAATCGGCCAAGCCCTCTAGTTTCTTATGTCTAGCCGATTTTGGTGGAGAATATGATTCTTATATAGTGTTGACACATCTAGGGTTACACCATGTAAACCCTAATGTGTCATGACTCTTCATTTCCATGACCCATGGGTTTGTAACTCCCATGGAGCATCCATGGAGCATCCAATGGGTAGAACCCAACTTGATAATCCATGGAGCCTCTTAGCCCACTATACAAGATATGGATGATTTACATAATCAACCCATATATTTAATTAGTTCTGTTTTGACCACTTAATTAATTCTAAATTAATTATTGATCAAACTAATCAAATAATATTATTAATATATTAGAACTTATAATATATTAATAATCTCCAAGTGTTATTTCTCTCATTTAGTCTATCCAATTGCATGGTGCCATGCAACCCAAATGGACCATGCCGGGTCGGGTCAAGTACATACCAGAAATAGTTATGGACTTAGACACCTTATCCAACAGTCTCCCACTTGGATAAGTCTAATAACTATTACTGCAAGTATGACTTCAGGAACCGATCGGCAATCGTAGCTCTTTTCAAGGTTTCTCGGAACTGAGAAGATGATGGTACGCCATTTAAGATAAGTGATCATATAATCCTCTGTTCGAGATATCAGCCGGACAAATACATGGAACACTGTCTTGCTTATTGTCCAGCATTTGTTTCCCGATTTCCGATTTGTTTGACATAGAACTTAATTGAACACATCAACTTAGTTCTGACCGGGCCCGGTACATGGGTCAAAACAAAATCATCGAGGGGCCCAGATATCAGCTTCTAATCCAAGAAGGAACAGATAAACTTCGACTCATATGTTTGTTCTACCACTCATTGGATTACACACAAGAGTACGATTTATAACATCGAGTTACCAATGCGTTTTTTCGCACAATCAATGCATAACCAACTTGTAAGTAACAAATCATATCTCTAGGTTTGAAGACTTATACGATATTACCGTCTCACGATCACTCGAGATAGAATTCCATGAAGTGATTCCAGTGAGCGTGGGTTGAGTCCAATGCTCAGAACTTATGAGCACTCATGATTGTTGTAGCCTTGTCCAAGACCTCTACAACCAAACATGACAGTCTTGATTCATACCTACTTCCGACATATGACTGACTGTGGGGGTTTGAATAATATGTTATACCAAACAAAAATTATTCTGGAAGTCAAGACATGCAAAAGAAATATAGTAAACGATCGACAAGAGATAGTAACACCTTACTCATAAATAAAACATTTTTATTCATCATCAAATGTCAATTACACTTTACAAATTTCGAGGTTATCTAACTACTAAATCTAATATCATCCTTCAGCCCTATGCTCCGAGCATGCTGAAGATGCTTAACCCGAGTCAGTCCCTTTGTGAGGGGATCTGCCGGATTCTCATCTGATGATACCCTCTTTGCCACGAGGAGTCCTTCTTCGATCCGATGTCTGATGAAATGGTATTTTCTGTCGATGTGTCTGGATCTCCCGTGATCCCTTGGTTCCTTGGCTAAGGCAACAACACTTTCACTATCACAGAAAATTTCCATTGGCTCTTTAATAGCTGGTACAACTCCAAGGTCTCCAATGAAGTTCTTCAGCCACATCGCCTCCTTTGCTGCCTCGCTAGCTGCAATATACTCTGATTCACAAGTAGAATCTGCCACTGTCTCTTGCTTGGAACTCTTCCAAGAAATTGCTCCTCCATTCAGGGTAAAGACCCAGCCCGACTGAGAGCAGAAATTATCCCTATCAGTCTGAAAGCTAGCATCACTATACCCTACTACTCTCAAGTCATCACTCCCACCGAGGGTAAGGCCCCAGTCCTTAGTCCTCCGTAGGTACTTGAGGATATTCTTTACCGCAGTCCAGTGTGCCTTGCCAGGGTTCGCCTGATACCTGCTAACCATGCTCAGGGCAAAGGCTACATCAGGTCGAGTACACGTCATAGCATACATGATTGATCCTACAGCCGAAGCATAAGGTGTTCGACTCATTTCTGCTATCTCAGCCTCAGTGCTAGGGCTTTGTGTCTTACTCAATCTGGTGTTACTCTGGATGGGTAACTCTCCTTTCTTGGAATCGTGCATGCTGAATCTCTTCAGCACCTTATCCAAGTAGGTACTCTGACTAAGTCCAATTAGTCTTTTACTCCGATCTCTCAAGATTCTTATCCCTAGAATATAGGCAGCTTCACCAAGGTCCTTCATAGCGAAACACTTCCCAAGCCAGGACTTTACTTCCTGCAGGGTTGGAATGTCGTTTCCTATGAGTAGTATGTCATCCACATACAATACCAAAAAGCTAACTATACTCCCACTAGCCTTGACATACACACATGATTCATCTTCACTCCTAGTAAAGCCAAATTCCTTGACCTTCTCATCAAAGCAAAGATTCCATCTGCGAGGTGCTTGCTTTAATCCATAGATGGATTTCTCAAGCTTACACACTCTATTAGGGTACTCGTTGCTGACAAAACCCTCTGGCTGACTCATGTAAACATCTTCAGCCAACTTTCCGTTAAGGAAAGCGGTTTTGACATCCATCTGCCATATTTCATAGTCATGAAATGCAGCTATGGCTAACAGAACCCGAATAGACTTAATCTTGGCTACCGGAGAAAACGTCTCATCATAGTCCACTCTAGGAATTTGAGAGAAGCCCTTTGCAACCAGTCTAGCCTTATAAGTGTGTACGTTACCATCCATGTCGGTCTTCTTCTTGAAGACCCATTTGCACCCTACTGTCTTACGACCTGGTACATTTTCAACCAAGTTCCAAACTTGATTGTCATACATGGATTGTATCTCGCTATCCATAGCCTCTTTCCATTTAGCAGACTCGGGGCCTGCCATGGCTTCCTCGTAGCTGTTAGGGTCATCTTGACTTACTAGTGTCCCATCACTAATAAGTGTCTCACCTTCTGCAGTAATATGGAATCCATAGTAATGCTCAGGTGCACTCCTAACTCTCGTGGAACGCCTCAGAGGTATGGGTTTGTCAATTGGCTCAACAGGAGTTTCCTCCTCAAGTTGAGGGCTAGAGTTTGAAGTTCCTTCACCACTTGATTCTTGAATTTCTTCAAGATCAATTTGCCTCCCACTTTCTCCTTGGCTTATAAACTCTCTTTCTCGAAAGACTCCTCTTCTTGCTACAAAGACCACATTGTCACTGGGTCTGTAGAAGAGGTAACCAAAGGATCGTTGTGGGTAACCGATGAAAATACACCTCTCGCTTCGAGGTTCGAGCTTATCATGAGTCTCGCGTCTCACAAAAGCCTCGCAACCCCAAATCTTGATGTGGTCTAGTTTAGGTACTTTACCAGTCCACATCTCGTGAGGAGTTTTGGCAACTTTCTTTGTAGGGACTAGATTAAGGATATGGGCGGCAGTCTCTAAGGCATACCCCCAGAATGAGATTGGTAGCGAAGCTCGACTCATCATGGAACGAACCATTTCTAACAAGGTTCGATTACGCCTCTCAGCCACACCATTCAACTGTGGTGTCCTGGGAGGTGTCAATTGTGAGACAATCCCACATTCCCTAAGATAGTCGAGGAACTCTGAACTAAGATACTCACCTCCTCGATCGGATCGAAGCATCTTAATGTTCCTGCCCAATTGATTCTCGACTTCCTGTTTAAATTCCTTAAATCTCTCGAAAGTCTCTGACTTATGCTTGATCAAGTAGACATATCCATATCTACTGTAATCATCAGTAAAAGTCAAATAATAACGATTAACATCCCTTGTGGCATGTTTGAATGGTCCACACACATCCGTGTGTATGAGGTCCAACAAACCTTCACCCCTCTCACACGAACCTGTGAAGGGTGACTTTGTCATTTTTCCAAGTAAGCATGATTCGCAACTATCATCTGACTTTAGGTCAAACGACTCCAAGACTCCATCCTTTTGGAGTTGGCCTATGCGCTTCTTGCTTATATGTCCAAGACGACAATGCCATAATGATGCTTTATCCAAGTTATTATTAGTAGTAGAATCAATACACAAAACATTATTTCCTAAGTTATCTACAACAGACACAGCTTCATACACACCATCACAAGGTAATGCTTTAAAATAAAGAACATTATTAAAGAAAGCATCAATAGAACCAACTTCATTATTAAATGAAAAGGTAAACCCATGTTTGTACAAAGCATGAAAGGAAATAATATTTCTTGCCATTCCTGGCGAGTAACAACATTTATTCAAATCTAAACTAAACCCACTACTTAGCGATAAAGTATAAACTCCAATCTTGGTAACAGGTGAAGCTTTCCTATTCCCCATGATCAAGTTTATTCTTCCTTGCTCCACATCCTCACTTCTTCTTAGTCCCTGCAAGTCACAACAAATATGAATACCACACCCGGTATCAAGGACCCAAGAATTAGAATGGGGTGAGTTATTAGAAATGATAGTGTAAATACCTGCATGGTTGGGTTTGACTTTCCCATCCTTCACATCCTGCTGGTACTTTGGGCAGTTCCGCTTCCAATGAGCCTTTTCATGGCAATAGAAGCATTCAACCTCTTTTGGGTCAGAAGAAGGAGTAATGAAACCTTTCTTGGTTCCACTCGAGGAAGAGCCATCAAGGGTCCAAGCCTTGGTACCCTTCGAAGATCTCTTTCTCTTCATCCCTCGACTTTTCCCGATTGCCAAAACCGGAGTTGAGTTTGGAGTAGGAGTGATAGCAATCGACTTCCCCTTAAGACCTGATTTTGCGGTCTTGAGAAGTCCCTGAAGTTTGCTGAGGGTGACTTCTTCCTTGTTCATGTGATATGTCATGCAGAATTGATCATAGCACGATGGTAAGGAGTGCAAAATGATATCTATTGCAAGATCCTCCGGGAAGTTCACATTAAGCTTCAGCAAACGATCCACATACCTTTGCATTTTCTGCATGTGGCTCATGACGGATTCCTCGTCCTTCATCATGGTTGTTATCATGGAGCAGATGATTTCATACCTCTCTTGCCTTGCACTTTGATGGTATCTTTCCATCAAATCTTGGTGCATTTCATAAGGGTAAAAATCCTCATAAGACTTTTGGAGTTCCGCTGTCATCGTGGCCATCATGATGCAAGCCACTTTCGTAGCATCCCTTTCATGTGCCCGAAAGTCAGCGATCTCCTGAGGAGTTGCAGTGGTCTCATCAATCTCCTTAAGCTCCTTGTCAAGGACATATTCTTTGTCCTCGTAGCGGGTAATCATCCTGATGTTTCTGATCCACTCATTGAAATTGGATCCATCAAAGGTGACTTTCCCACACAAGTTCATAAGGGTAAAGGAGCCATTAGGATTAGAGCCAGAAGCATTGTTGAAAGACATCTGAAGAAAAGAAAACAAGATTAGTTTAGATATAAGAGAGTCCTTAATAAAACACCCAAATGTAATATTAAGGCTAGGATCCAATCACAATATAATATAACTTAGAAGAGGTATGCCGTAATCTAAGCTATGTCATATTTGAAAGGTAGGTGAATGACGATTCACCAATTTCCACCATGAAAACCGCAATATTTAAGAATTAGGTTTTTTTTGAATGGTTCTTAGAAATTCCTAGATTCTTTGAGATTCAATGAACTTTTCAAAGGCATGTTTCAATCTCGAGTGTGCCCTCCAAGTTTTGTGACTGGGATACCGAGGATCACAAAACGAGGTGTGAAGTAACCATGCAAATCACTTGGTACCCTTAAAGTTTATCACTCAATCGATGTGCCGGTAAACCACGCACACTCCATCGATACTATAATAAACCCTAAGTCACCCTTTACCTACCTTGTTAAGTCCAAATTAGTGTGCCGGTTAACCACACACGCTCCACCAACGACTTAATCAAAGTGTAAAGTGTAATTTCATGGAATAGCACCTTATTCACATTTTTCCTAAAGTAACTAAGATTGGGAATTTAATAAAACATTTAGTTACTTTATAATATTCATCATACTTTGAATGAGAATTTTTAAGTCCTTGTCTTACCCGTTCGGCTAACGACCCTCCACCGGTCAAGCAAGCGGTGGGTGAGAGTGGACACCCATTAAGTCACCATTTTATAGGCAACAACCTTATACCCACCTTATAGACCGGCTTCGTGAATGAGGCGTACTAGCGGTAAGACGACTTTGTTCTTATACATATATATATCATTATTAAATCATAATAATATAAGTATAAGGGTTGAATTTTAACTTTTAAAATTTTAGGGGTTGGAACTAAAGTTTTAATCTTAACTTTACTTGTTCCAAAACTTGAGGACAAGTTTTGTAAACTTTCAAAACTTTTCATATCTTGTAACTTATGAGTTTAATAGAGTAATAAAATGAAGACTTTTCACTTTTCTAACTCTTGTGTTCTTTTAATGGTTTTCAATCCAAGAGACTTTTGGTTTTCCATAACTTGAGGACAAGTTATGGACTCCATTAAATAACATTATGATCAAGAATTAATCTACCACATAGGTTACAAATAATTCCTATGATCATCTAAACATCATAAGAACAAGATCATGAACATGAACACTTTCATATACCAAAATCACACTTTAATCTTTGTAATTTTGATAACTAGTTGTTGTAAATGAATTAGAAAAGACATTACACCTTCTAAAACAAGTTTTTCAAGTACCAAACAATTTAGGGTAATGTTTCTAATCCATTTCCAGCAACTGAAGTCGAAATTCTGCACTCTGTCGACCCTACTCGCCAAGTGCATAAACCTACTCGCCGAGTAGGTTGAAGATACAAGTGAACTCGACGAGTCCTCCCCATGGACTCGCCGAGTCCATCAGTCAGACAGCAAAATTTTCGACTTCCTTCAACTTTTAAGCACAAATAACAAACAAACAAGCCTAGGCTCTGATACCACTGATGGGTTTTGAGCATTCTAACACTTCCTAAGTGTACATGCAACCCTAATAACCTTGGATCTATGTTTGTCTAATTATCATGCTAAGTTGAATTCCAAGGCTATATTCCTATCTAGCATACATGGGGAACAATTTTAACTTGAATAATAGATAGAATTACTTACCTTGTTGTTGCTTGTGTTCCTTGAAACCTTGTGAGCCTAGCACCCCAAGTGTGATGCCTCAAATGCTTCACACAACACCAAATGCTCTTGGAAAAACTTATGAGAGAACACACACTCCTTGAAATCGGCCAAGCCCTCTAGTTTCTTATGTCTAGCCGATTTTGGTGGAGAATATGATTCTTATATAGTGTTGACACATCTAGGGTTACACCATGTAAACCCTAATGTGTCATGACTCTTCATTTCCATGACCAATGGGTTTGTAACTCCCATGGAGCATCCATGGAGCATCCAATGGGTAGAACCCAACTTGATAATCCATGGAGCCTCTTAGCCCACTATACAAGATATGGATGATTTACATAATCAACCCATATATTTAATTAGTTCTCTTTTGACCACTTAATTAATTCTAAATTAATTATTGATCAAACTAATCAAATAATATTATTAATATATTAGAACTTATAATATATTAATAATCTCCAAGTGTTATTTCTCTCATTTAGTCTATCCAATTGCATGGTGCCATGCAACCCAAATGGACCATGCCGGGTCGGGTCAAGTACATACCAGAAATAGTTATGGACTTAGACACCTTATCCAACAGTATTAACTTAGCCTAAGGTTTCTAAGTTTAAGCAACATAAAAGAATTTAGAAGTACCCAACATTAGTTCGAAATGAAAAGAAATGGAGAATGATGTTCTTCAATTTCTTCAAGTGTTCTACCAAGTCCAAGATGCTCTCAAAACTCCAAGAGAATGCCCTAAAATTCTCATCTAAAAACTGCCAAAATACCCCACCAAACATTACTTTAGGATATAATTTCATCATTTTTTGTTCCATATTAAAAGAGTTATAGTCCCCCGAAGGTGGGGTATCAAATAAGAAAGTTTTTCAGCTTTTTAGCGTAAGTGGTAGTTTGTGATACTTTCGAATTTTGAATAACTCATTCATTTGTCTCAAATTATACATATCTTTAGGCACATTTTATGTACTTTTATGGACATTTTCATAATAAATATAGATTAAAAGGTTCTTAATTCCATTATATTTGTATTTTGCAAGTAAAAAGGGCAGATTGGTTAAAAAGAAGCTGAAAAGGAATGAAAACGAGCTGGAACATGTGATATTCAAGAATATGATAGAATTTTCCCAGTACATCATGATAAATAATGAAATTGCATTCAAAAGGCCATTCTGTAGAATACGCTGAAGCTATCCTACACGTCATGGAAAAGCATACACATGTTGTGTAGGTCTCAAAGTCTATAAATAACATAGTTGATTTTGACGTAATTACTATACAACATACAATATAAAATCTCATTAGAATATATACTAAGGAGGAGGTGGAACGAGTTTCATGGCTAACAAAGGGTAGTTTGGGAGTCCTTATACTATATCATCCTGGATGCTGATATAGATGCAGAAAATTGAAGATCAAGAGAATTAATCATTAGCTTATCAAATTGTTTACTTTACAGTCTATAATTATTCAATAATTTGGTTTCTTTCAATAATGTTCACTTGTCCAATTTGACAAAATTAGTCATAAGTGTATGTAGTAGGATTAGAGGTTGGCCATATCCGAAGGTTAGGCATATAAGTACTCAGGGTTGACACGGACCCGTTGGTTGAAACATACTTGTTTTTTGTTATATATGTTAGTTGTGTTGTCATGTATGTGATATTTTTGGGAACTCACTATGATTTGGCTTATTGTTGTGTATTAAATGTTTCATATACTTTATACAATCATGGGAAGGTGAACGTATGATTGTACACACTCATCAATAACTTTTATGATTATATATTCCACAATGTTATGATACTTTTATTTTTTTCTAGGGTTGATTTTGAATAATGGTTTCATGGATCATTGGTTTCTAAAATGACTTTTAAGTTATTTTAAAAATTGAAATATTTATTAGGAAAAATTGGGACATTACATTTTTAGTTTTCACATTTTCTATGTAATCTGTGATACTTTTTAAAATTGAAAAACTTATTTTCTTGAAGTCAGACTGACATGAGATATTTTCCATCATATAGTTTGTAGTTTGCACTTCAATTTAGGGTATAATTGCATCATTTTTGGTTCAATATTTGATAAGTTATAGTCCTTTAAAGTGAAGGTATGAAAGCTGGAGGTTATTTAACTTTTTGGGTCTGTTTCTCTTTGCCCTATTTACTTGAAACCATTATACATGTTTTATAGGCTTATATTACTACCCGGTACCTAACCCACTTAAACTTATATCGGTCTGGGTCCAGTCTAGTTCAGCTCCATTTCTAGAATCAGGATTCTAGGTTTGGAGCTTACCCATACTTTCATCTATGAATAGAGATCTATGTGTATAGTTTTAAGTAATTCATTAATATTTTGCAACTAATAATTTAGATTTCTAAGGATGGTGATCGAGGATGGAAATAAGGATGAAGAATACCAACAAAATTAGATAAATTCAAACTTTTAAAAGAAAAAGAAATGAATGACCGAGATAAGAAGCTACTTCGAAAGTAATGAAGGTTGTATATATAAATCTCATTAGCACTTTAATTAGATCTAGTGGAAAGGAACCACACACAACACCAAACATATTAAAAGTTTTCAGAGATGAGATGGAAACCATGATCTCCCAACAAAAAGAGATTCAAGGCTATGATGTTATGACAAGAAGAGTGGTACTATCAATATATGGGAAGACTTAAGACCTTGATGTAACAATACAAGAATAAGGCAAAGAAGACATTATTACAAAGGATTCTGAAAGCTATTCGGAAAGAGAGTTTAAAGGAATTCAATTTGACACCTGCTTAAGGATCATATATAACATTTATATGGAATTATCCAAAAAGAAGAATGTGGAGTTACAAAAAGGAAAGGTTACAAATCGGGGCAATGGGAGAGGAAAGATTAAAGATGGAATAAAGAATATGATAAACACAAGGGGGAAGGAAAAGACAACAATTTCAAGGAATGAACATGAGGCAGAAGAGACTTTATAAGATAAGAAAAACATAATGTACAAAAGTAATTTTACTACTAGTGGTGCAAAAGAGAAGGAAATATGTCAACAGATTGTCTCGAATGACCTTAATATTCAATTGCCAACAATACAGGGATGAAATCTCAGAATTCCACAAGGTAAAAGAAAACAATATAGGTAAGAATAGGAAAGAAGATGATATCAACAAAAAGGTAGGATCCATCAAGACAAAAAGGATACGATCTTTCATAAAGCAATGACGAAATGTGATGAGAAATTTAAGGAAATTTCTTCCAATCAATTTTCATAATCTTAGTCTATTGTGTTAAATAAATTTAGAAACTTTTTTGTACGCATGTAGGGGGGGGGGGGTAATTTCCTTAATCCTAAAACATAGAATTTTGATATAAGAAAGATAATATATTTCAATTAAGTATAGATTTGTATAAAACTATGGATAATCTTTAATTATAGTTTAGAATTTAATTTGAAATCACTTTATGTGTTCAAGAAAAAATCACAATGGGATTCATCACAAATTGTTAAAATCAAGAAGAATGTAATGTAGATAATAATCATAAAGAGAGTTTGAGTATTGAGAGTATGGTAAAAGCATTTTTGTATGTATTGAAGGAAGGATGTTAAACAAATCTTCTAGTTTTTTTTGTAGAAAATAAAATAATAGTTTGGAAACATAAATGGTTCTAGAGTTTAGAGTGGAATCCCTACCAAGAATTTATGACATCTTGGAAAGAAGGCTATGTCATCTTCAATTTCAAAGCATGAAAGAAAAATGAGAACTCATATTGAGTAATGAATGTAAACGCATTTAAACCTAAGGTGTAACTCTAGAAGTGTGAAATTGAAAATATGTATATATATATATATATATATATATATATATATATATATATATATATATATATATATATATATATATTTAGGGGGGGGAGGGTGTACTAAGAAGATATCACGTAAGTTATTCTTAAAGATAACATTTTCATAATATAGACCAAATTCTTGAAATTTTAACTCAAATGAGATATGAGTAGAAGGGTTGATCTCATACCTATAGGGCTAACATGAAGTGAGCATCTAAGATGCATAATAAAAAATTACCATGTAAAGAAGCTTTGAGTGGACTGAAGTGTTGAGATTAAAGTGAGAATATGGTAAGATTTGAAGGGAAGGAAATTAAGAGCTAACTAAACAATTAAACTATGTTGATATACAATGAAATCACCCAAATGAGGTTCATAATGATGAAACAAGACCAATCTATGGAAACTTGTGAAATGGTTGAGTATCTATATAGGTGTTTTTTCTCAGAAGAATAAAAATTGGGAAATACAAGCACTTCATGAATTTGGGATTAAAATTAGACATCATGAATCGGTATTCTCTATCAATGATTGATTATCATTTAAAGTGAAGACAAGAACTCTAGTTCATACAGCTAGATAAAAAAAAATTGGGAACTCATATCAACTTTATGACCCAAAGTTATTCAAAAGTTGGATATAATTTTAGAATAAGGAATTAAGATGTTCGAGGAATTTTGGATAGTTAAGAAAGCTCCTATGGAATAAGTTATACATCAGGAATTTAAAAAAATTGTTAAGAGGAAAAAAGTGTTCATCATTTAAAAGTCAAACGAAGAATAAGATATATAGTTGGTGTTTTGAGAAGTTACGGGATCATAAAGTATGAGAAGGTTTAAAATTTTATGTTGATGAATATTATTATGGTTGTTAGATGGAGTCAAGTTTATCTAAAGCCAAAAGGGGTGGATACATCATCAAACACATGAATGTAAGCTTCAATGAAGTCCATAATTAATCACTTAAAAGATATGTCCAGTTTAAGAATATGAACAAGATATAAATTGTTCAATGTAAGGAATTACGATTTGTCGTTTCTCTTACTGATTCCGAGGACGGAATCATCCTAAAGGTATAGGTAATTATAACACCTAGTTTTTTAGGCTATAAATTTTGAGTAAATTATTTTTTTTTATTTAAATAAATTAAAATTTAAAAATTAATAAACAAACAAGTAAATCTAATGATTGTTAACAAAATGGGTAGGAGAGTAAAATCTTGAATTTTATAATTATGAATTCCATTATTGAATATGCATTTGAAGGAAATTATGAGTAGATGACGTTTATATATATTGAAATTATACTTGGGGTGACTTTTTTGATCAAAAACAAGAAAATTTAAGTGTATTTAAAGTGATTCTAATGAATCTTGGTTATTAAAGGAATAATAGGAACCATGGAGTTGGAATAGTGATTCCATAGTTAAGATATGAGTCTACAAGAATTTAGGTTGAGTTAAGGGACTTGGAAATCATCTAATATGTTACAAATGGTCTCTAAAGAGTTTTGGTAAAGTCTTTTGGTTATTTGTGAGTTTTGGGGAAACTTAACCCTTTAACTTTATAAGTAAGGTTTGATTAGTAATAAGACCATGGAATTACTATAAAGAACTTAATGGATTACTTCAAGTGCTTGAGCATTTCTACATGCATTTTTGATAGGTTTAGGAACCCATATTGGTTGCACAAATGAAGCAATATAAGGAAACACAAGTATATATGCAAAGTCAATTAGCTAAACGAAATGAGATATGGAATGAGAATTTGTTGTAGAAAACACAACTCGCTTCCTAAGGAATCAGATGTATTATGTAAAGTATGATGCCAAAACAGGAAACTTTAAAAGAACATGATGCATTCTCAATATGAACATGATCTGTAGGCTAGAACACAACGCATAACCTGATGTGTGAAAACCTATTGCGACGATGCCATATTTTATGTTTCCGAGAGTTTGGATTATCCATTTGATATGATTTCACTTCCATAATTCCCAAATAACATTGAACATTTGGAGATTCGGGTAGTTTTATGACCCTAGGGGTATTTTGGTCATTTTTAGAAAATTATGCTATACCCTATTGGTGGTGTTTAAGGAGAATTTTCACAAAAGAAAATAGTGGCTTTTGAAACTAGAAGTTGAGTTATGTTACTGAAAACACACATCCTTTACTTTATAGTGACTAAATATGATTTCTTTCCAAAACTAGTATTATTCGCTACTTGTTACTCTCTCTCTCTCTCTCTCTCTCTCTCTCTCTCTATATATATATATATATATATATATATATATATATATATATATATATATATATATATATATATCTTTGTTGTAAATATCGGTCTAGGCGGCCGATTAATTGGCGCCTAAGCGCTTGGCGGCCTCCAACCGCCTGCGAATAGGTGCTAGAGGCTTAACTAATCGGCATTGGTCAATATCGGTCAAAACCGGTCCAAATCGGACCAAAAACCCGCTAGCTCAAAGGAGCTGGCTCGCCAACATAGCTTGGTTTAATTTTCTAAGAGATACAAGCTCTTTTTATAGAATAAGTTTTCCTCTAAAGAATGCTTCAACTAGCAATGTGGGATGAACATATAACTGATTCATTTCTCCACTTTGCATCTCGTTCTTCCCTATTTTGCATCTCGTTCTTCTGAAGGTGAATTTGAGTTCCATCACCAACCCACATCACAACTCGAGTGTACAAAGGATTCTTCTTCTCCCTGATTCGGCGACACAGATTAGCGAGGATGCAGGTGGCGGTTGGAGTAGTTGGCAGAAATCCCGTCGACTCGAACCTCCGTTTCTCGTCGACACAAAGCTCGCAGGTTAGTTCTTCACTCATGACATAACACCTTTGGTCTAAATTTACAGGTCTTGGTTCTCACAGGGAATCACATCAATGGTTTAATTCCTCCTAACTTCATCGTTTCTACGATTCAATTTCAATTGTTTCTTTTTCCCTGACGAATCATATGCATCTAGATTGATATTGATACTTGACCTAATGTAATTCCTTTAACGTCGAATCAGATTGATACTTAACAATCCAGGAGCTATATTTACAAATTAATGATTTGGATAAACTAGGCACGATTCTTGCTTAAAAAATTTATTGAAAACATTTAGTTGACGATTTCAATGTGTGAGATTGGAAATTATCAAATTAGGAAAAGTTTGGTGAATGAAAGGGATGTATTATCTTATACTCAATCTCATCCTCAACTAATTGCAAATGATTTTTGTCCCAAATAGAATTTAGATGCTTTTCCATTTTCACAATTGAAGCAGCAACAAAATACCTCCTCTCAAAGCTCAGTGACCTTCAATTGTAAGTTTTTTTTGCTCTAAGTTTCCATTTATGAACGGAGTCCATATTTTTACATGTTGTTCAAAAACTTGGTGCTAATGTTATTTATACTTATGTGTAGTTTTGTTGGAGAGAGTATGCATGATGATAGCAGCATTGTGTTTGCTTATTACAAAGAAGGTGCAACTAATCCAACATTCTTGTACTTTGTTGTTGGGTTGAAGGAGATGAAGTGTTAAGAGTTTCTATTATTGTTATGTACTCTTAAAAAAAGTATTATAGGGCCAAGTAAAAGAGTTAAATGTTTGCATTGTTACTGGTACTTTGAGTTGAGCTTTATGTTATCTTGGAAGTGTGTGAGATTGGTTCATGATTTACTGATTCTTTTTTACAACAATATAACTTTCATAAAGGGTTAATTTAAGAAGTTAAAGATTTGGATAGTTATTGTTATTTTGAGCCCATATTCTTAGGATTAATGTTATATTTAGTAATTTTTTAATAATTTATTAATAATTAATGGTCCCCGATAAATCCCCGCCTAGCCGATTAATCCCTTGACCCCGGTCGACCGCCGAGATACCGTCGAGCGATTTCTGCAACCTTGATATATATATATATATATATATATATATATATATATATATATATATATATATATATATATATATATATATATATATATATATATATATATATATTGTTGCATTCATAAAATATATTTTGTAAAGGGTTTAGTCATAAAAATCAATGGAGCCTATATTTTGGAAAATGCTTTAAACATCCTACTTGTGCATATCATGTTAGGATGGGTTGTGTTATGACGCCCTAGGTACCTAAATTGACCTTTAGTAGATTTCTACATAATTCCCACATGCACAAGTAGAGGCTAACTACTCCTTGCTTGGACTAGGGTGAAGGGCCCTAGTGCCTATTTTTTGGATATTAGGGCGAAAGTTGACGTTTCGTCGGTCAAGAGCTTTTATCAAATTGTGAGTTGGACTTATAAGATGGACAAGGGAGGGTGTAGTTATATGCATTGCATGTCTCTCAATTAACTTTATTACTTAACTTTTTCATTTCATTGCTTTTTTGATAACAAATGTTTTTGCTATCTTGGCAAGTTTAAAAATATAGTTTTGGAGCTTGATTTAAGTAAGTGGGATTGATATCTTGTCACTTTAACTTACTAGGAAAATCCATTGCCTAACTTTTTTTGATGTGTGTTTAGACTGAAGATTTTAAATGACTAGAGGTGTAGGACATTTAGATGACCCCGACGTGTGGGGAACTTGATTCTTGTTATGATACCTATTGACACCTCGATTTTTAAAAACTAAACCTCTTGCAATATTTTGGGATAGTTTAGTTTCCGCAAATGTTATGAACTATGAAACCTTTTACCTTAAAAACTAAAATTTGTTTTTAAAAAGATAATTTAAAATACCCAGGCAAGGATTGTTAGATATAGTGTATAAATATGACATGTTACCAACAACTACAAAGTTTTAGTGACAATACGACGTCGCTAAGTACTTCAAATACCGACTTGTATACCTCTAGCAAAAAACGTACCATAATGTACTTTTGTTGTAGTGAAAATGTCGAGCACAATAATATAGTCAGAGAAGAGTTTATGTAGTAGCCTTTAGATAGACGCCAATCTTATCGATATACCAGCCAGCAGCGCCATAGAAACCCATAAAAGAACAATCATCCCATGATACTGTGAAAGGCTTCCCTCGTTCATTACCAAAAGGTCCGTGGGTTCTTTTGTTTGTCACGAATGATATTGATGTTATTACTACACAACCAGGATCATCTCCCCTTGATAGCCCAACTGTTCCATTAATGGCACGTATTTCCTCATCCCAATCAAACATAACCTGCATTAACAAATATATATATATATATATATATATATATATATATATATATATATATATATATATATATATATATATATATATATATATATATATATATATATATATATATATATATATATATATATATATTAAATTGCTAACCCATACACCTACTAAAAATAGTAGTAAAAATAATGGAATTTCTCTCTCCATTCGTGTACAGGGCCTATGGATACAAGCTTCACATATGGCAAAACATTATGCTGGTTCTCTGTATATGTCTCCGCCATTTAGAACAACCACAATATATAGTTTAATCGGAGAGTTGAATGAGGTAGCATGCCTAATTGGCATTCAATGGATTAAGCTCTATTATTGTGGGATGCCATGTTGACATTCAATGGATATGGAGTTCAATGGTCATTGAACTCTTCATGGAAAAAAGGAAATTTTTTAACTATTAAATATATATTCCATTGTTGTAGAAAAAATCAATGTAGAGTTGTATACTAACTAAAATAATGATTTGTCATTCCATTAAATTTTAATAAATTTAATGTATTGTGGATGCCCTTAGCATTATATAAAAGACCATGAGAAAATGTCAGCAGTTTCTCTTTATTTTTAAGATTCGATTACATTTAACCATCTTCAAACAAATTTTTATCTTGACATTAATAAGGTAGAGTAATAGCATGGTTTTGCTTTCCCAAGGCCTTAGTTCTTTTCAAATTTTGCCCAAATGATGTCGTTTTATATGTTACTCAGTTTAGCAGCCATATGTTTCCAGCTATCCCAATATATAATAAACTTAAAGGCTGTTTTTGTTATCTTTTAGTTAAAATTCTCACCTCAGTAGGCGTCTCTTCTAATTTCCAGCCACCAGCCAGTCTAGAATTTTGTAACACGCCTCTATGTTCTGTAGTGAACATGAGAAAATATATCAGATCTCCATGGTTTATGTTTATCTTCTTCAAATGATGATTTCTCTCAAGTTGGAAACTCCATAGATTTTGTGGACCCACACCTTGAGTCTTTCCCCATGTTCCAACTTTGATGATTTGCTCATAAGCTTTTACAAAGACACCAATGCTGTCAATGTAATTGCCAGCAAGACCATAAAAGCCGACTAATGAGCCTTCTTCCCATGGTAGAGTAAACTGAGTGTCTGTTGCTTTACCAAAAGGTCCACGGGACCTCTTGTTGGTCATAAAAGATAGTGATGAAATTGTTTTATAACCCTCTCGAGTACCAATGCTCCCATTAATGCTAATTATTTGCTCACCATCGTCAAGAATGACCTAAGAAAAACAGCACAATTGTTATGTTTCAATGAAAACTGAAAAATAATACATATTGATTGGCTGATGAGTTAAGATACATTCACCTCGGAAACCTTGTGTCCACTGGCCCAACCACTGACCTTTCTAGTAAGATTCAAAAAGCTTGTAGATTCACTAGTGACCTACATAAGTAAGCATAACTGCTATTATTGAATCAAAGATAAAGGATGCGTATTGATCAGTTTCAGCTAAGTTAAGATCTATTTACCACAGGATTAACATTGTCTCCATTGGTCCCACCACCAACCGTTTTAGAAGTGTGCACACCCCCTTTATATTTACTAGTGAATGTGAGAGAGTATATTGTTTTACCATGACCAATGGTAATCTTCGACAAATAAGTGTCTTTTTCAAGTTGAAAAGACCAATATTCTTGAGGATCTCCACCTTGTCTTCCCCATGTTCCAATCTGAATAAATTTTTCTACTTTGCAACCAGCCTTGTAAAAATGAAAACAAATAATTATTCAATGGAAAAGATGGATATAGAGTTAGAATGGTGTTATGGAGTCTTCCACGAAAAACGTACTTGAAGTTCCAATGCCTTCTCAAGTTTTTCTGCAACCCAAGCCATTGTTGGGCGTTCAGTTCTATTTTCTTTTAAGCATTGATATGCAACCATTGAGAAAACGTCCAACGAATCTACCTTCATTTGAGTTCTCAGACTAGGATGTATAATGTCAACTAATCTGCTTTCTTCATAATACTCTTGCGCCAATGAAGAAAGTAACTCACTCTTATCTTGATATTTACTATTTGCTAGCCTACCACACAAGATTTCGAATAGCACCACACCAAACGAATAGACGTCAGATTCCTTTGTTAGAACGCCAGTATTTAGATATTCCGGATCAAGATAGCCCCTTGTGCCACAAACTCCAGTGAAAAGACAAGTGAACTCCACATTTGAAGGGCCTATTTTTGATAATCCAAAATCAGATATCTTTGCTTCCCAGTTCTCATCGAGCAGAATGTTAGAGCTCTTTATATCGCGATGCAGGACTCTATGTTGGGGTCCCACATCATTATGAAGGTAATTAAGGCCACGGGCCGCACCAAGGCTTATTTGGAGACGTTGCGTCCAGGAGAGTTCAGGTGTAGATAGATACTTGTCAAGGCTTCCATGTTTTGCATACTCATAAACAAGTATCTTTTCTCTATTTTCGTCACAGAACCCAACAAGTGAGATGAGGTTTTTGTGTTTATAGCATGAAAGCAACTGAATCTCCATCAAGAACTCACGTTCCCCTTGGTTGGAGGTTTTATTTAACCGTTTTATAGCAACAGTTCTCTGCTGCCCTGATAGGAAAAGTTTTGCTGCATATACGGTTCCATAACCACCCTTACCAATGTAATTTTCATCGCTAAAGTTTCTGGTGGCCAAATTTATCTCCTCTAGTGGAATTTTGAAGTGTTGTACACCTTCCATCAGTTCCATGAGTGATACTATAAGTGTAGAAATTGAATGGAACCTAAAATGCAAAAAATAGTATGTAAAATGGGCTGTAATCGTCAACAACTATCAACCACTAATACCCTACTTTATCTCTTAGTTATTATGGCTTGAATTTCAAATGACCATTTTATTTCTGTAATCTGATTATTTTAAACAAAGCAACCTACATGGACTAATTCAAATGAGAGTACAGTTAACAGAAACAAATTAGAAAGAAGTTCACTGTATAATTGGACTTTTTTGAAGAGCATCAACAAAATCCGAGAGTGATTTTGTTCTACTCATGAAGCCATTGACATTTACAAGATCAGCTACCTTGCAGATGAATATATAACAAAAACTAATCAGTATGGGTCAACTATGAAGCAACTGGTTCAAATAGGTTGACACCTTGGGAGAAAGATTTTATTTGTAATGACAAGCTTATTCGTTACGTATCTACAAACGTTCCATGAAGACTTTATCCATAATCTCTTTCTACAGTATTGCAACAGTATTTTTAGCATGGTTCAAATTCCCTTCACTTAGGAACTCACACAGGAAGGACATAAATTAACCTCTACATTGGCTATTTTTGCATTCTATCCCATTCAAAAGAATCAATCAGTTGATGAGGCCAATGATCATGTTTAGGGTTAAAGAAGAGCAAGAGCACCCGAGTTCGCAGTTCTAATGATGAGTGCTAAATGTGACTTGAGCATTTAGAGCATTTGCATAGAGCATTTGAGTTCAATGGAGCACTTGAAACTCAATGAAACACTTGGAGTTCATGGAGCATGTGAGAAAGGATTGTATCATCTGATAAGGGAATGGATAATCAGAAAATGAATGGATCATGTGACAAATGAACAGATCTTCTAAAAGAGGGTATGGAGCGTCTGGGAAAGGAATAGACCACTAGGGAAGGGAATAGAGTATCTTATAATGCTCCATAAAGAGGATGTGCCATCCTTGGAGGTAGATGCACCACTCCATGATCAATGCGCACCAATTGTAAAGGTATGTGCACCATCAAGAAGAAGATATGCCACTTTGGAGCCTAGATGCACCATCTGTGAAGGAAGTGTGCCAACATGGAAGAGGATGTGCTATTCCTTGCACAAGATTCGTTATCTTCATACTTAATGCATCATCTTGGTGCAAGGTGTGCTACATGTGTTCCTTGATGAGCCATGGTATCCCTTGATGAGCCACTTATGCTATAATGTCCTCTATGATGCTCAATACTGTTCAATGATGCTCAGAAGTTGAAGTTGATCAATGATTATTGCATGATGTGCCACAATGATGGTTGATGAGCCATATTGATCTTGATGTGCCACTCTTGCATCATGATGACCAACTATGGATTATGATGCTCCATCATGTATACTGTTGATGTTCATGCAATGTAAATGAAGGATGAAGGTTCCAGAAGATACTACATAGCCGCTTATGATTGGTCGACATCATTCATGGGCCTATAGATTACAAGGCTTGGCCCATTAGGGTTTTAGGTCTGATCCATAGTCTATAAACAGGGATGCTTGCTAATCAAGTGAATGTGTCTCGAGTTTGAGAGTGACAGACAAATCTCTGTTAAATTGTACTTGTAACCTCTTTTTTAGAGCTCAAAAATAAAGAATACTCCCCTCCTTCCTGTGACATAGGTCATCTTGACCGAACCATTTAAAAGAATAAGAAGGCTAGGGTTTGCTCACCACGGCATGACAGATCTAAGCTTTGAAGCTCTTCGGATTGAAAAAAACAATTTAACACATTAAGCTATTGGAAAACTAGCTCCCACGACGTGGCCTTAGGTCGCCACAACGTGGGGACTGGGAAAAGCCCATTTGTCTCGATGTATGATGCCCACGGTATGACGGTTGACTAATGTCAACAATGACTATAGTCAATGTTGACTGTTGACATTAACCATTGACTTTTGACTTGAGTCGACTTTCGATCTGACCCCTAGTTTTGGAAGAAATGTTAACGGCTTATCCAGTATAACTATATAAGTGGTGTATAGCATCGGTATTTCTAGAAGTGGGAGCAGTAGCAGTTGAGTTTCGACTGAGAGGTGAGTCTTCTTACAGTGCTTGTAGGTTGAACGCACCAATGTTGGTCCACTAGATTATGTATTGTAGGATGCTAGCCATCTTTGTGCCTCTTGCATGTTTTTATAATTAGGTTGAAAAAAACCTTAGGTGTGGGCCCATAATTGTATGTTTAGGTTGAAAGAGACCCTCGGGTTAGGCCCATTATTGCATGTTTGGGTTGAAACATACTCCATGGCTGGGCCTATGATTATATGTTGGGTCAGAATATACCTAGGGTTGGGCCTAACTGTATGTATGGTATGGGGTGCTTTTCGGAATTCACTTAGCTTGTTTGTTGCTGATTTATGTTTTTGGTTTTTGGTACTTCTGGTACGAAAGGAAAGGGTCTGACGTGATCGCATAACATCCCACTTGTGATTCTAAATTTATGACTATTTTTACTCTGATGATTTGATATACTGTATAGTGGATGGTTTTGAGACATTTGATGTATGGTATCAATGATTTATAAAATGACAATTTTTATCACTATTTTTGGGATGTTACATGATGTTTTCCCAAACTTCATGAATTCTAAAAATATATCAAAACTCAATTGAGGAAAACCACAAAATATTTCAAATGTGATAACAGAGGTGCATATAACAAGAAACCCTTCCATGATTACTTTTCTACCCACATAATTCAATTTTGTTTTTGTGCCCACATACCTCCCAAAAAAATAAACGTTGAACGCTTATTACGCACCATCAACAATACCGTGAACACCTTACTCTTTCACTTCTACCTACCACCTACCTACTAGGTAGAAGCCCCATACACACACACATGGTCACTCACTTCCTTAGCATCTTAGTCAACCTCCATTAAAAATGATACTCCTCACTATCTTTATTTAATCATCATCCGACATACTCTCATCTTAAAGTATTCGGTTGTCTTTTTTTCCTCTCATCACTACAACTCACAAACCAGCACACTATACCACCTCGTGCATCATTCTTAGATACTCATCCTGTCATAGTGGTTTTCGGTGCCTTGACATATCATCCTAAGAATCATCATTTCACATCAAGTTGTATTCATTGAGATGATCTTTCCTTTTGGTGCAACCACTCCATACAAACATACTTGCAGTGCAGCAGTGGGCAAGTGGGCAATTGGTTGAACAACGAACACGCGCCACTGTGATACTATTCTTGATTAACATTAATTTTTTTTAATTTAAAATCTATTGGGCTTTATATGCATATTGGATTATACCCTAAAAATATTGGGCTATCAAAACATAAAACAAGGGCTCTAAAAATTTGATAGATATATTTTTGCTAAAAATATTTAGATAGTTCACACATATTTTTTGAGGTGGGTCAGAAAAAAAAATTATATACAACCTGTTATATGTATAAAAAAAAGGTGGGTCAAATGACATACCCTCAATACACATAAACTCACCACTACTGATAACTGGATCTCACTGAAGATACCTCCCTCGTCTTTAGCCCTACCCTCAACCATATGCCTACATACTACCTAAACATATAGGCTATATGGTACTTTTTCAATTTGTAGACCACTTTTCGTATATTAAATTATGTTAGGATTGTAGATGGTTTTGCAAGAGTCATCATCACCTAGGGTGAAAAACTCGATAATTTGATATAATTAGGAAATAAACATATTATTAGGTTAATTTATAAGATATGTGGAAATTTATTAAATTTTACCAAATAAAAAATTGTAAACTTTAGTAATAATTTAATAATTATTTCAATATTAAAAGAAGTATTCAGTAAATGAGGACTGTTGGGCCAAAAAATTCCATTTCAAAGCTAGGGTATTTATTAAAATCTATCATAGTGGTGTAATTAATTCATGCCAACTCGTGAAACACTTGAGACCGACTTGAAAATTACTCGAAATCAACTTGATTTCAGTTGAATCGGGCTTGAACTCTAGCTAACCGAGTATATTATTGAGTCAAGATCGGTTATCATAATACTCAGATCGAGAAACTCAAGAGCTACATCAAAATTACAATGTTACCCTTTATTTTAATTGTATGTATAAATATTTGTAACACTGAAAAACCCTAGTTAACATATCGAAAGAAGGAATAAACACATAATACATTTGAATTCGCCTTACCTCGTTTCTATTTACCCCTCCACCACTTGATCTCACACTCAATATCCTACGTCGACCTTTGCTTCTCCACCTTGCTCCTTCAACTCCATTATCCTCATCATCTTATTTTGTTCTTGCTTATAAGGTTGTCTTGTACTCTGAATATCCTAATATTAAGCTCTGATTTAGATGGCATCTCGGCTAAGCAAGTGATCTAGTTGTTCCTTTGACTCGTCAATGTTTAATTAATTGTATTTTCAGCCCACTTTTTCTTATTCGATAACCCTTGAAGATTACAATTGTTAGGCCATTTGGAGCATTCGTGTAAGGTTGATGTGCCATCAAACCCTACGCGTGAACAACACTCGATACTCCTGTAGTCGTTGTACAACGTGAGCTGGGTTACAGACGATAATGGAGGAAAAAGAACAGAGTAACGGTCATCTGACCGTTTGAAACATTCAACCAAAAATATCAATTTTTACATATAAATACCAAGGGTGGAATTGGTATGGTACCAATTCATTTTTCTCTAAACCGTGTACCGTACCAACTATAATTGGTATAAAAAAATTGCTACCGGTACCGTACCAAGTATACTTGATACCAATTTATTTGGATACCAACAAGTTTGGTTGGTACAAATTGGTAATGGTATATACCAACTTTTTTTGATTTTCTATTATAAGATTTAAAAATAAGCAAAGACATCGAGATTTCTATGTGTAATATAGAATTTAGTTACGTAGTTCTTTTAATTTTTAAAAGAATTCTGCTGAAGTAATGCTAAAGTAACATTTTAATATTGTGCTTTAACGTGGTAATAACTATTGACTAATAGGACCAAATGACTAATATAATGTTATAAAATCTGTAAACACTAAATACAATCAACAATTGAAATATATATGTGTATATATATATATATATATATCAAATGAATTGGTTGGTACGGTATTACCATGGTATTAAAATTTTTGTACCATTACCGTACCAACATTAATCAATTGGTACGGTACTACCAACCAAACATGTTAGCTACCAAATATATTGGCTACCAAGTTTCTTGATTCGGTTGGTAACATGTTGGTTGGTTTTCCATGGTACAATCAATGACGGATCCACCATAGAGCATGGGGTATCCCAGAAGTACCCTAAAAAAAAGTCTTAGTGCTATATATTTTTCAGAATTTTTTTGTTTATATGCCATTAAACCCTACAAAATTATTTGGGCTACCCTAATTTTTTTTTAAGGTTTTTTCCAAATGGTAAATCCATATACAAACTAGTCTATGAAGTAGTCCAAATTTATTAAGCCCAATTGTCAAGTGTCCACATAAAAAAATTTAATTTAACAATTAACAAAAATTTTAGCCGAATACAAAATAAAAGTAGTGCCATAGTGAAGCAAGTAAATAGAAATTTTGTGATTATTTTTTGGTTAATTGAAATTCAATTTCTTGTCATTGTATTGAAAAAAATAGAAATTACCAATTATGATTGTTAAATTAGGGACTTAGGGTTAATAATTAGTGATTATTTGTTGTGAAAGATGTGAACTTTAAAATGTAACTTTGTTAGGGACTTAGGGTTAAATTAGGGACATAGGGTTAATAATTAGTAATTATTTGTTGTGAAAGAGGTGAACTTTAAAATGTAACTTTGTTATGGAAGTTTAACTTTATATCTAATGAAATTACAGTTCTTTTTTTCTTATTGTATATTACACAAATTTTTTTTTGAAATATCCCTTTAATAAAACCTTGGCTCCGCCATTGGGTACAATTTTGCCAACCCTAATAAATACCAACAACTTTTACACACATTTACACACTAAAATCATGAATTATTTCTTTGTAACTACCTATTATTTCTCCTTCACCAAAAGTCAAAAAATAGATCAACATCCAAACACTCCACACATACCAAAACACACTCATTTTTTATTCACCCATCGACCTATACGTCATTATCACAACACATCACCAATACCTACACTATGAATCACCAACCAGATGGTTTAAGAACATGCTACAATCCTCACGTATTGAACAACTACCCATTTTCTAACAACCATATCAACAAAATTACTCCCAATCACCAAACCTTTTTAAAACACCAAATGAGTTTCAACAATTTCAACATTCCAAACCTCCACCATACCGATCACAATCTTCTCAACCACAACCTACCCACGACGTGACAATAAAACGGTATTGTAAACTCAAACACAGCCATCTATATACAAATGTCGTCAAGTACTTTGGCTAAAGCTGTTAATATTCTTCCAAAAAATATCCGGCTACAAAAGTTTACAATAAGAGAAGCAAGAAATACTTAATGACAATGTTTTAAAAACCGGTTTTTTAGTTGAACTGGTACGGTGACCGGTTCCCGGTTCGACCGTCGAGTCAACCGGTTTTTATAATTTTTATTTTTTTTTCTTATTTTTCTACACATACATACATACATATGTCATGAATTTGACGTCTACAAGTTAAAACATTAAAAATAAATATAAAAATAAGTTGTAGATCAATATCAATACCTTAAAACAACACATAACTATAAGTTTTATATCAATTCACATACGTCCAAAATATAATTTTAAATGAATATAAATGCATCAAAAAACATCATAATATTTACCATATGTTTTTATTTAGAGAAATCTAAATAAATATGAAAAAATCCACCTTTATTATTGAAAATATTTTTTCCATGTATTTTTATTTAGTTTAACCAGTTCAACCTGTTTATTTTGACCGGTTCAACTGGTTTTTTCTAAAAATCGGCCGGTTCAATCCGGTTCAGAAATTGGTGTAAAACCGGAGATAGTTGAACCGCTCTCTTCTCCGGTTCTCGGTCCAACCGGTTCGACCGGCCGGTTCAAACTGATTTTTAAAACACTGCTTAATGGTCTAGAAATTTTGAACACACCATCTCATCCGGATCTTCCGCCGCAACAACTAGCTATAAATGCTTTTTAAAATCCAACTGAAAATTCAAGCAAATATCACGATTTCTAATTTTAATTTTTAATATAATATTTTTTAGAGTACGGTACCCTTTTATTTTATGTAATTTTTTTACTTTTACTAATGTAATTTTTATCATCTTAATTAATAAATTTTTTATTTAGTTTAAGAAAATGTTATGTACTAAAGTTAGTGACGCAGTGACGCTGTGATACACTCTTAAGTAACCATAAGAATAAGCTGGACCATACCTAATTAATGGCTTTATTTAACGGACAATCCTCACCTGGTGTTGTATCGGTTTAGGTTACTTGTTGATTCCACTTGTATCAACACATGCTGCCTGTTTTGTAAAACTCACCAAATCATTACCACTTTTGGGTCCAAAAACTTTAACTCTTGTTCCTGTGGTCCTGTGGATTCAATGTCTATTGCTATTTTTTTCCATGAACAGAAAACTAGCCAACTTAATAAATAAGTATCCTGCAATATATACTCTTCTATTGGGTCCTTTTAATCTGTTATTTTGTTTCCTTTGCATCATCTTTTTTAGAATCCTATTCATTATTAACTAATTAAAAATTGTTTAACGATCTAATTTGCAAAATGTAACATACATAGCCAAATGACATGTACAGCTTTAGATCAGGTAATTAAAACAAAACTAACCTTGTTTGGTTTAAAAATAAATCACGATGTAAATATGTTTCAAGTCACCCCCGAAACAGCAATTTCATTGGCATAATCACTGAATCTTTTTCAAACTGGCGTTCAGGTTTGAAATATTTTGTTGTGGTGGTATGGTGATGAAAATGTACAAGGAGAATTGTGTAGAAATCAAGTACGTACTAGTAACCACGAACATAGTTTGGTTGTTAGAGAATAAAGAGAGTTCATATTAATAAGAGCCACGTACATGAAAAAGAGTAATCTGAATGATATGAAAGATGGAATCATATTCTTCAGAAATTAATCTCAACCGTGGAATTTCTGTTGTTGCACTTAAGATAGGTAAGTGATAAGCTTTTTTATTCTAACAGAGTTCTATTTTGTCCAAATAGCATTCTATTAAAGTAAAAGCATGAACTTTATAGATTTATCATAAGATTTGATATTGTTAATTTAAATTTCAGATTAACAATATTACGATAGAAAATCTGTATTAACTTTGCTAATTCTTTTGTAAAATAAAATATTGAGAATATTTCATAAATAGTCCTTATGCTTTATAAAAAGTCACTATGTCAGTCCCTAACTTTTTTTTTTAAATGATGATGGCTTAAGTTTTTTCGGTTTGCTGCATTGTCGGTTCATAATCCATATAAAATGACTTTCTTACCATTTGTATTTTTTTATGTTTTTTTTTATTTATAATTTACTGTAGAGAAATTAAATACATCATATCTTTTTTTCATAAACACCTTCCTATGCATATGAAATGATGGCAAATGTTATATTTTGATAAAAAAATATTTATATTTTTTGGACATTTCACTACTAGAAAATAGAACTTTAATGACACGCGAACAATGACATATGGATTTACGATATGTACTTTTTGTGTGTCCTAAAAATAATTTCACCTTTTCAAAATTTAAAGGATAAAGGACCCAAATTTGTACATCCCTAAAATTAAGTGTCCACCTAAATTAAATGGGTATCATGTACATATGTCATTTTATAACTTTTTTTAATATGCATGCTCTTTGATATAGCTAAGGGGGAAAACCAAATCCCCAAAAAATTTGAAGTACCATGCCTTCCGGTGTTGTTAAACCACTACTACAAAATAGCAAATAAGACCCGCCATATGGAACCCGGTTTCTGAAAAAAACGGGCCTTATTTTGTAAAAACCGGGTTTTATAAAGGGCATATTTATATGACTCGGTTTCAAATAAACAACCGGGATTTATATCCTTATTAGATAACCCGGTTTCTGCTGCTACAACCGGGACTTTTATACTTACGATAATAAGACCCAGTTTCTAATATACAGCCGAGTTCTATGATTGTCAAACACAAATTATAAAAGTGGTTATAGGACCCGTTTTTCAACAACCGGGTTTTGTGTCTATGAGTGTACTCGAGCCAATCCGGTGTACAAAGTAAAAAACCCAAACTCAAATATTGATATAATAACTTGAAGCTCAAGCTCAATTGAGCCTTAATTCTTTCGTTCAAGTGCATTTAATTAATCGGCATTTCAAGATTGTATTGATTGTCTATTAATAAATGAAAATATGTATTTTATTTCCATTGAAGTAAAATATGATTAACTTTTAAAATTCATTTAAACAAAAATAGAAAATGAATTAGGCTTGCGTTTAAAATTCATTAAACTTAAAGTAAACAATGAACAAACAAATAGTCAATTAGATTTAAGGGACAATATAATAAGTCTTGAGCGCCATATTGGAGATAGAGAACATTTTATGTCATTCAAACCAGACAGTATATGTGTGTAACCTACACACAAGGCTTAACAATCCTCATATTTTATTTGTCTAAGAACTCCAACAAGCTCAATGCTTCTTGTGTCAAGTGTTCATGAAGCTGCCAATATCATGATAGACATATAATAATCAAGTTAGAAATTCAAAACAACACAGTTCAGAAATTCATAATTTTATCATTTATAATCCCCCACGCCAAATTAAAAATCTACAGATTTAAATGCAGTTGAATCAATTATGATTATTTATTTTTAAACAAAATCTAGGTAAAGTTTGAAGTGGGATCATAGAAAACACATAGTTGCAAACACATAGAATAACGATGGCAAAAATAAGTACCCAAATTGTAAAGGGGACCAAAAATATAAGAATCGTTACACAAAAGTAGAACCAAGCTATTTTCTTCAGCAATAGAAATGATTCACAATTTTTACATTTGAATTCCTTTTGCATATAATCAAATAGAAAAACACGAAATACTTTATATATGTCCAACCAGTATCATCGATCCTTGCTCTTTCGATATTGGGGCTACAGAACCTTTTAGACATAGATGAAGAATTAATAATGTTTACCCGTCTTCAATTTATCCCCTTCTTAGTATCAAACTAGTTAGAGATTGAAATTTGGAGGGAAGGCAAAGTTCATTTGGGAAACCAAAATCCATTAGCGGGAATGATAAATTGATTTTGGAGGGAAATAAAAATAATATTTAATTATTTATTTTCCATATTGAATAAAATAATTTTAAGACTTTAATTATTAAATTATTTCTCAAATATGAGATCAGTGATAATAATTATTTTGTTATTTTATTTTAAGTTATTAGGTTTTGATATTTTGTATTGAAATGATTGAATATATTCTTTTGTTTGATATATATGATATGACTTTTTTTGTTGAAATTTACTGATGTATAAAAAATAGAGTAAATTGAAAAAATGTTGGTGAATTTTTTTTTAGTTTGCAAGTTTAGTTTAAGGTGAGGTTTGGTTTCAAAATGTTTATAAAGCAATTGAAATTTGTCAAGATTTGGAATCTAATTTCATATTCTGTTTAGTTTGTAGGAAATTGGCTTTGAATCCAATTTTATATTCAGTTTCGTTAGTAAGAAATGGAATTAGATTAATATAAAACAACATAATTCCTCTTATTGTGGCGAAAGTGGTAGTGGCGATGGTAGTAGGTGGTGACGGAGGTAGTGGTGGTGGTGATGATGGTGGATATAGAGGAGGTGGAGGTGGAGCTAGCAGTGATGGTGGATGTGGTAATGGCGGTGGTGGTAGTGATGGTGATGGTAGTGGGAGGTAGCAAAGGTTGTGGTAAAGGTAGTCGTGGTGGTGGTGGAGATGGAGGTAGCAATGAGGGTTGATGACGAGGTGGCGACATAGGTAATAGGTGGTGGGTGGTGGCGAATGTGATGGTGGTGGTGACAAAGGTGGTGGTAGTGGTGATGATGAAAGGATCAAGTGTAATTTGGTAATCTTTCACTTCCCCTCTTGAATTGCAATTAATTTCTTCTTCCTATTGATTGAATTAGCTTTCCCTCGTCGAAAAATAGTTTTCTAATGCTTTAGTTTCTCATTAAGGGTTTCGAACAATAAAGCCAGCTAGTTTTTCATAATGTCCATGAGTCATTTTAGAAACTAACATGTTTAATAATGTTTTTGAAGAATATATAATGGGGTGCTGATGATAAAGCCAATAGATAATGAGTAATCATAATAAAGCTAATTGGGTCAGATGCATGTTCACAAGGTAGGGAATGGATCAAAATGAGGAAGGTGACATGAGATGGGGCAGAGGCATATTCACAAGGTAGGGATAATGAAACAAATCAATGTTGGGTTATGAAGTCTTGGCCAACATGAAGCACTTAGATCATAATAGAGCACTTGGGGTTCATGGAGCATGTGACGAAGGAATGGATCATCTGAGAAAGGATTGGATCGTCTGACAAAGGAATGGAGCAAGTGCCAAAGGAACGGATCTTACATAAGGGGGTTTGGAGCACATGGAAGAGGTGTAGAGCACTTAGGAGTGATATGGAGCAACAAGGGAACCTTGTTGCACCGTCTGTTGAATACTTTGGCCAAAAAGGATGGTGTTGCGCCAAGGGCGCTCCTTCTTACGCCAAGATACTCCCTCTTGCGCCATGGGGTATCCCTCAATGTAAGATTCAAGATCCGCATCCCTTATATTCACACTTAGGACATAGTTTATGACACAAGACGAGTACTAGGAGAGTAGATGAACAGAGACGATGAATCTTTCTTCCGCTATCAGTATTTCGTCTCGGTCTCTCCCTTTTTTTTCATTATCATGTATTGAATGGATCTTGATAAATTCAGAAACTTTATAACTCTTAGGACTTAAGGGAGTCCATATCTGAAGTTACAACTTCAGATCATGCCCAATACCTAAAATGATTCACAAATATACTAAAAATGGCCTTAAACCCAAGAATAAGGAGATCTAACACTAGAATGATCAAGGTAACAACTTGTTACCTTCAAATAGAAGCCAAAACGATGTAAATGTTGGATTTACAAGCTCCTTCCCGTTCCAAGCTTCTCAACCTTTAAACATCTTCAACAAATGCACCAAAAACTACTCTTTTAGCCTCACAAGCACAAATAAATAGCAAAGAATGGATAGAGTTTCCTTCTCTGGGTATTGAAGTGATAAGGGATGCCAAAAGATACAGATTAAGTTCTGTATATAAGGTTCAAACCCTAAAGATTAGGGTTTTCCTTTACAATGCCTACTTGTCGAGCCGGGGCCTTCCGACTCGTCGAGTAGGTTCTAAGTCTTGCGTCCTCATAAATGCTCTCTACTCGACGAGTTGGAGCTCCTCAACTCGTCGAGTTCCTGTCTAAAACCCTAATTTACTTAGAAATTAAATGATACCTAGAACAGGCGTTACACATATGTTTCAGCCTCACACACCACCATAGAGAAACACATCCTCGAGCCTCCTACAAACGGCACCCGTAGGGTTATAGACGAATCTGAGAGAACCCGTGGGGTTATCCGGAATTGGACCACAAATGCATCACCAAACGTTTTTGGACCAAAACCACATGGTTTTGCTAACAACATGGACCACTTTTGCAATTCTGTCTTCCTAAATTATTGGATCTTGTTTATGGTTGTTTAGCATAGGGGAGTTATAAATATGGTGCACCATTGCTTCTTATTTTTTATGCAATTAATAAAGCTAGTCAAAGACTATTTTGGAGATTACATGTTCACAAATTAAGTCCTGTCAGATCTAACCCTAGGGACTAAATCTCGTACCTATCACCCACATACTTTTTAAAGTAAAAGACAAAATTGCAAGAAATAAGACTATTTGGTATGAAGTCCCATGATTGTCATGTTTTAATGACACATATGATTCCCATTCAATTTGTGGAATACTACCGGACCGCATTCGACACGCAATCACAAAGCTACGCTTGTTTTTCAATGGGGATGTCACATTAGTGCACCTTAGAGAAGAAGGAACTCATGGAAGAAGTGTTGGTTGAATTGGAGCTTGTAGATCCATACTTTTTCATCGTGCTTTTTCTTTTATAGGTATAAAGTTTGAATCTTGATGATGATATTGTTAGATCTAGCTAGTTTTGAGTGTTATGAGCTTTTGGTCACTTTAAGTGCATAAAGTTTAAATCTTGAAATATTGTGACCTTGTTATAGATAAAGTTGGAAACTTTATCCATCTAAACATCATTTTTATTCATATATGAAGATTAGAGACTTGGACTTAAAGGATTAAGTTGAAAAGATGCACTTTTTGGGTCTCGTTGTGACTTAAAGACTAGATCTTGTTTGTTAGGACCATTCTAATGGATATAGTTGGAAACTTTATCCATTATGGAGCTATTTATGAACCATAAAAATATGATCTCGAGTGTTGTATGCAACCCATGCATGTGTTAGATGATCTTAATGGGTTAAGAACATAGGGTTTTGGACATTAAGCACTTAATGGCCATGCAAGACCATAAAGTTGGAAACTTTATGGTCAAGGGCATCATTTTGGGTTTGCATCTGGAAAATGGGCTTAAGAGCTTAAGGATTAAGCTCTTAATGAGTTGGGTTGATAACCAGCTGTGTATGTTGGGCGTACAAGGCGTACGCTATGCGTACGTGGTCAACAGACCCGTGCATGGTCCACCAATGCGTACGTTCGACGTACAACTAAGGATGTTGAGCGTACTCAGCTGGGTGGATTCGGTGGACTTTTTGGAATTTTGACTTTGACCTAGGGGTATTTTGGGTATTTTTGGATTGTGTTTGAGAATTGGTCATTTGGATGGATAGGTGACAATTAGAGTTGAGATTCGGAGTTGGGATCTCATCATCTATTGATCAGATCGAGACGTGAGTTTTCATCACTGTAATTACAGGTCTAAGGCACCAAGGTCAGCCTGTTGGATTGATATCTTGGTTTACCATATGTTGTTATGCTGTAGTGATTTGTTAGATTTGTATCTTAGTTTCAAGGGTGTTGCTATGCGGTAGTGATTTGTAGATCTGTCTGTTTGTCTGTTGGTTGATTATATGTTTATATGTTATGTATATGTCGATATATTTTGGTTGTTGGTTGAGGCTTTACTGCTATGTACGTGAGCCAATAGACCAGGGGCATTCCAACCCGATGGTTGATTGGGCCCGATGGTATTCCATCCCAATAATGATTGGACCTATTGTATATTGACATTCTAACCCGAGGTATTCCATCCCAATGATGACTGGACCCAGAGGTTGAGTGGGCCTGGGGTATTCCAACCCAATGGTTAACTGGACCCGTTGAATATTGGCATTCCAACCTGGGGTTTCCATCCCTAGGATGATTGGACCCGGAGGTTGATTGGGTCTGGGGTATTCCAACTCGATGGTTAATTGGACCTGAGATGCTTGATTGTATATATCATCTGTTTGTGTGGTGGTACTTTAGGGGAACTCACTAAACTTCGTGCTTACATTTTCGCTTTATTGTTTCATGTACTTCATATGATTTTGGCAAGACGAAGACCTGAACGTACACATCCTTGGTTTTATGACTGATTGGATCTTATGAGACTTTGATTTTAAATAATGTTTTGGAAACAATTGTTTTGTAAACACTTCTTTTAGTAGGTGCTAACTAGTATCTGTGGTCGGAGATGACATAAAGAGGGGAAGGCGAGTCGTATGCGGCGTTTCTAGAACGGAGTGCGAAGACGTGTGTGGCTCTTTTGGAACAGAGAAATCAATGAAGTTCGGCGGTGGTAAGGATGTTGTTGCCACTGAAGGTGATAATAGTATCACCGGTTTTAGGGTATGATATGAGAGAGACAAAGATGGAGGAAGAAGAAGGTGGTTTGAGAAAGGGACCGGCCTCATATATCTCTTTAATAATAAATAATAAATAAAAAAGAAATACATGTATAATAAAAATATTTAAAAACTTAATAAGGGTATAATAGTCTTCTTATATCATTAGATATGATAAAGACCAAACGTGCAACAAAAAATACAATAGAAAATATTCGAGTTAAAAAAAATTAAAAACCAAATGCACAAATTACCCAAAACGATAAGGGATCAGTTGTCTAATTTACTTTTAAATTTATATGTAAAATAACATCATCTTGCTTTTTTGATACCAAATGTTTTTTTTTCTTCAAATTTTTATATTCAAAAGCAAATCACATATATTAATTATAATTCTCTAAAACCCAAGAGATTAACATAGTTTGTTTTGTTTGTAGTACAAACAAGAATGTAATAGGATGAAATATAAAATAATGACAAAATAAAGATGTTAAATGAATATAAAAAGATAAAAAGATAACCAAATATAGTCATACAAGTAACTAATACCGACTATAATAATTTTTTTTGACAATCACAGTACATTAGGGGCAAGGGTGCAACCATTTGCATTTTGCAATGTGTGAATTTCCCACGTAGGGTTAGCCATTAAATTTTTATAACCCGCCTTAAATTTTCGATATCCCGCCTTCAATTTTCGATAAATTTCGATATCCCGCCATTTGACAACATGCGATTCTGAAGCTATTAGTCGCTACTTCTACTACCAATTAAACTTGCAAACAACCAATCGATTATCCTAAAACTAAACAGGATTCAAAGCTTTATTGCTACTATATTCACCACATCGATCCTATGGAGGTACAATTTCAATTGAAACTTTTCCTTTATGTATATCATGTTTTGGAATCGATCTAAATGACTCGTCGATCCTTTGTGCTGGTTTAATTTATGTTATGTTATGATTTTAGGGTTCAATATTGGCTTGATGGTTGTTGGTATATTTTCTCCCTAGTTCATCGATATTCCAATTTCAGGGCAATTCATAAGAAGATTTTGTGTTAAACCCTTCAGACTTGTGGGAATACTCGAGAAATTGAGAATTGATAGTTTGAATCTTTTCATTACTTTTGTATATTACGTATATGTTCCAACAATTGTTCATTCTTATAGCTTGGAAAATTAACAAGAATTTACATAGAAAGTTTATGCCCACATTTGGGACGATTGGGAGGGAATCACATGAAAAGGTTGCTTCTACCCTTGGCCCTCTTTTCAGTCGTTTGGCAAATAATGGGGCACATAACTTCCTATTTATCTCTCACCTTATAATATCAATCAAACAAAAAGGTATGCTTCGTGTCTGGTATCTGTTGAACGCAGCTTAAAGCTTGAAAATATTATCAAACTTAATGGTTAGATTTTGTTGGTTGTGTAAGCATGAGTACTAGTACTAGGTAATCTTTATTGAAAGGAAAATGAAGATTAAAGGCTAGTTTGAAGTTTGTCATATTTATTTCACAAAAATACTCCGAATACATGGGAATTTTATTATTTATTGCTTTTTAATTATCATATGAACATAAATTTTCATTGTTTCGTATTTTAATTCACAAAGTTTGAAGGATCAGACGATTTTTGTGTCAAATTTGCTTTGCTTTTGCCCCTTTATTGGTAAGCTTCAATTATGCCCTCTCTTGGTGAGCTTTATTTTTCAGTGTCAAATCTATAATGTTTTATCTGTGTTTGTCACATCTATTAGTAGATAAAAAGTGAGAAAGTAAAATCGAGTTGGAAGCTCAATAAGAATCCAGCCCAACTACGCTCACTTTTGCTTAATGTATTTTTAAGGCTTTCTTGAGGTATACAAAAATATATTAACTGTGTTGTAGTTTCCCTTTCCAATTAATGTTCACTTTCTATTACAATTTTATTGCAATCAACTCGGTATTTCACAGAGCGGGCACTATTTACCGAGATGGATGTTTGATTTTGTGATGGAACTATAGATTCCCATATAGGGTAATTACTTTTCAAATATCTTTCAGTTTGTCATATTGTAATTAACACTCTGTTTTGTCAATTAATAGTTTTAATTTGATTTGTCATATAGCTTGGTAACCTATGGAATGCAAACACTCCCTTTAAGAAAAAGATGTTGGTTTTGATCGTCTCTATGTGGGCTAGAGAGCTTCTGAATAATTATAATAATGGCATGGTCTTCTAAAAATGCATATATGGTTAGTTATTTATCTTTTCAACATCCTACTTTTACTTTAATGATCATTTGTTAATGTTTTTCTTTCTTTTCATCCACCACCTTGGCAGCCCCTTTCCTGTCATTTGACATTGATTTAACATGTCATTATGATTTAATTTCATGTTGTAAAAGAGTATCGTGTTCTTAAAGTTGTTTAAATTCAAGTCTCTTGTGATAATGGAAAAAAAAACTCATTATTTTTGTCACACCCCCAAACCAAGGATGGCGGAAACGTCCAGGGGTGGAGGACTTCATGTACAGTATCACAACAACGTGTATAATAGTGCTCAAAGTAAATACAACCATCATAAATATAATTGAAAAAGTTACATCAAAGTATATGTTTACATGTTTCAAAATCAATTACAATATGATGACAAAAATAAATTGTTGACGGTTTAACGTCCCATCCTCAAAGCGCTGAAGTTTTCCTGTTTCACTGATTTCCTGAGAATACAAGTAGTTTTGAAAAAGAGTGTCAACAATTAAGTTGGTGAGTTCATAAGAGTTTTGTTTGGAGTAAAAACCGTTTTCCTTCTTAAAATCGATGAAGTTTGATTTCCAGAAAATCCAATATTTTCTTAGTTAAGTGTAAACGGAATAATCCTAAATGATACGTTGATGTATTCTAGATTTACCCGTAGATTTCCCCTATAATTGTCCAGCCTATATAAGTTATAGAAGATTTAAGTTAGATAAAACGTCGAATGTAGTGGGTCCGCCCTAGGTCCACAACCCAACGAGGAACAGGAGATGAGGCGGGCACCACCAATTCCAAGCCAATCCAGACTAAATTCTTGTATGACTCAAGCATATACGCTCAACGATTATAGTTGAAGTCTAACCATATGAAAATCTATTGGGATTATAACCTATACATATCATAGTTCACCGGGGAGTAATAGGGATTAGGGAACCTGAACTATGCATATGAATAGCTTAACAAAAGTGATGGTAATGGTGAGTGTAACCTATACAATGTGTTAATGTGAATATAACCTATACATATCATAGTTCACCGGGGAATAATAGAGATTAGTGAACCTGAACTATGCATATGAATAGCTTATCGAAAGTGATGTGAATATAACCTATATGATGTGTTAATGTGAATATAACCTATACATATCATAGTTCACCGGGGAATAATAGAGATTAGTGAACCTGAACTATGCATATGAATAGCTTATCGAAAGTGATGGTGATGGTGAGTGTAACCTATACAATGTGTTAATGTGAATATAACCTATACATATCATAGTTCACCGGGGAATAATAGAGATTAGTGAACCTGAACTATGCATATGAATAGCTTATCGAAAGTGATGGTGAATTCCTTTCTTGTAATTAAGTTCCTAGAGTAGATGAAACATAAACTGTACCTATTATAGTTTATTACATTGTTTGTAATATGTATTTACCATAACTATACCAATTATAACTAACGAGTTCATTTGTGGGGGTATAATGGCTTAACTATACTTATTATAGATTATCTTAATCGTCCATAGCGGCAATAACTCTTATGTAAGTGTAAGACCTTTAATATTGTGTTTGTTATATGAATGACCCTAAACTATACCTATTATAGTTTATCGATTGATTTCGTGGGAAATGAGCATAGGCCTTACTTGTCATAATTTATCAATATTTATATTTTAATGGATATAGCCTCGTAGTATCGTATATATATATATATATATATATATATATATATATATATATATATATATATATTTGTCATACTTGTGAAGATGTAAATCCATGTGTTTTCTGATGTATGTCTATGTAGGAATACAAAATTTGTCATATATTGCAACTACACATAATCAACTAACGATGTATACCTTGCTCGACATGTTACAAGGTGAAATGAAATTTATTGTGTTTTTCTGTTAATAACCTTTTCTGTAACTGATATTGGAAAAATTGTAGAAAAATCATAAAATGTCCAAATCAGGTTCTGTAACTTCTGGGAGTTTGGAAAATGAGTCTAGTTTGTTCATAATTTTTATTATAATTTTTAATGATCTCTAACTTGGGTGAAAAAGTCCATAATCACAGACTGGTCCGGATTGATGTTTGAAATGATAGGCGGTTTTGTAAAAATCACCATAAATTGTAGAAAAATCGTATGGAGATGTGCAAGTAGTCATTTTAAAGCTAAGAAGTGGAACTACATGCACCTAAAACAGTTTTGAAAACAAAAATATTTAAGATGTCCAAAACAGTCCGTGAATGGAGTGAAACTTTTCTGATGAAAGCTGTTAGAAGAATGTAGTTATGTTCTAAGCATTTTAACTTGTATTCCCCCCCTAAAAACTTGAGAAAACGTGAAAATGTAGGGGTATGAACTCACCTTAAGTGTTTTCAGTAGGTAAGAGTTGAAGAAGAGAAGTGTTCAACCCAAGAACACTTGGAGAATCCCTTGAAGATTCGAAGCTCTAACACAAATATAATGGAGTTTGTGTAAGATATCCATGATTTGAGTGGAAATAATTGAGATAAACATAAAGGAAATGGATTATGCTTACCAAATGTGGAGGAAAACTCAAGATCAGCCCTTGAATCTCGAATTTCTAGAGAGAGAAAGTGAGAGAGAAAAGAGTTTGATCTTCTTGTGAAATGAGAGCAAATGAGAGAAAATGAGGAGAGAGGATGAATATCCAGCTCTCAAAAACGTGGGGATGGCTTGCAAAAAGGGGTAAAAGGTACAAGGTATGGTGGGGAGGAGTATGGGTTGTCATGGAGTGGGTATGGGGGTTGCTTGCGTCATAAAGTAAAGCAAAGTCAACACTCCATCTCTTTGTACTTTACCCACTTGCTTTTAATATTTAAATAAAGATTTTTATGAAAATATGATTAAATTGTGAATATTTAGGGTTTATTATGTTAAAATATAATTTTGGGTGAAAACCCCGCGTTAAAATAATTAAAAACGGGCCTTAAACGTAAAACTATGCGAAAACCGGGAGAAATTGAGCTTCCAGCGAGACCTCTCGGTCCTAGGCCGAGGTTCGGTCCCTAGGCCGAGGTTCGGTCCATGCTGATGCTGAGTCGGAAACGAAGGCGCGAGCCAGAAGAAGAAGCGAAGGCGAGGGGCGAGGGTCTGGTCCGAAGGCTCGGTCCGAAGGCTCGGTCCGAAGGGTCAGCAAGGAAGCTTCGGTTCGGAGCTTAGGAGGCAAGAATGGCAGAACCGAACGGACTGTAGTGAACAGTAGTGAACAGTACCTTCGGTTCGGTTAGTGAACAGTACCTTCGGTTCGGATCAGCAGCCTTCTTCATCAGGAGGGTTCGGTTCCTAAGAGGGGTTTCGGTTCCTAAGAGGGGTTTCGGTTCCTAAGGTCCGTTTTTCGCGTAGACTTCCGTTTTTGGGCTGTTTTCGCCAAATTTGAGGGTCGGGATGCCCCGAGTGATTATGGAAAGTTGGGAGAGATTTCGAGGGAGATTTGGGAGAGATTCCTCGTTCTCAGAGAGATTTGGGAGAGATTTGACGTACTTGGAGAGATTTCGCATACGAAGAGATACGTGAGAGAGATTTCGCATACTTAGAGAGATTTGGGAGAGATTTGACGTACTTGGAGAGATTTGGGAGAGATTTGACATTCTTGGAGAGATTTCACATACAAAGAGATATGTGAGAGAGATTTCACATGCTTAGAGAGATTTGGGAGAGATTTGACATACTTGGAGAGATTTCACATACAAAGAGATATGTGAGAGAGATTTCACATACTTAGAGAGATTTGGGAGAGATTTGACATACTTGGAGAGATTTCACATACAAAGAGATATGTGAGAGAGATTTCACATACTTAGAGAGATTTGGGAGAGATTTGACATACTTGGAGAGATTTCACATACAAAGAGATATGTGAGAGAGATTTCACATACATAGAGAGATTTGGGAGAGATTTGACATACTTGGAGAGATTTCACATACAAAGAGATATGTGAGAGAGATTTCACATACTTAGAGAGATTTGGGAGAGATTTGACATACTTGGAGAGATTTCACATACAAAGAGATATGTGAGAGAGATTTCACATACTTAGAGAGATTTGGGAGAGATTTGACATACTTGGAGAGATTTCACATACAAAGAGATATGTGAGAGAGATTTCGCATACTTAGAGAGATTTGGGAGAGATTTGACATTCTTGGAGAGATTTCACATACAAAGAGATATGTGAGAGAGATTTCACATACTTAGAGAGATTTGGGAGAGATTTGACATATTTGGAGAGATTTCACTGGTGACCTTTTTGAGTGTCCGGCCACGCACTGCAAGGTCCTTAAACCCAGTTAAGCCTTGATTAGGGATCTTGCATACTCCCGGTGAGTATGTAACATTGTTTTATCGGTTTGGCTCTCTACGTACCACTGTTTCAGGTTAAGGAGATTTAGGTGAACGCACTTTTCAATTTATGATCTCTCATTAGAATAGAGAGTTGTTTAGAAGTTACTTAACGTAAACTCTAGTACTCACGGCAAATTGGGTTGACCGGTTTGACTTGTTGACTTTTGTTGACTTTGACTTGACCGAAAATTGACGGTTGTCACATCATCCCCCCGTTAGAGGGAATTTCGTCCCGAAATTCGAATTTAGGCAAGGAGTTTGAAAATGACTAAGGTCGGCTCTACATTATTTTGATTCTGACTAAGAGACGAGTTATCATACATGAAACTTAGCTTATACACATTATGATATAACCAATACTGGGCGGATAGTAAAATGTGTGATTCTATTTCAGTTTCACATCCCAACGAGGAAAAGAAACTAAGTCAGAATTCTCACATTTTATTATCTACCAGGTATTTGTTATATATAACTGGGGAATGTATAAGCGAGGAAATCATAACAAATAACTTAGTAATTCTTCTTAATGAATTAGAGTTCCTAGTCAGGGCTAACATTGAACCTAGATGTATTTTAACCGCTCACCTATAAAGTAGAAGTATGTTCTCGAGAGTTGACCTACATCCCTATGATGCAGTCCCATTGCGGAGTCGAAGCAATTCCTAGAATGGTCTTATGACGGCCTTGGAATTTCCTATTGTTTATGCTCCCAGTTTAATCTTTGGCATTACAACTATGCATGCTTAAATCAATGTTAGACTTAATTAAATAAAGAAATTTGGAATTTAAACGTTGGTGTTAGAAACACGTACTAATATTTGCAGGCAGTTCCGGGGTGGTCTCTCCTTCGGTGATCGCAAGTACCCTTCCACCACCACTGGCATCCCTTGCTCTTGGGCAGTTCCTTTTAAAGTGGCCTGTTTCTCCACATTTGTAACAGGCTGGGCTTACTCCAGAGCCGGGGAACTGGTTGATGGGTCGTGCCGGTGCCTTACAGAAACGGGTAGTGTGCCCTTTTCTATTGCAGTTCTTGCAATGCAATTCTCTACAAGCCCCAGTGTGATGGAAGCTACACTTGTTACATTTCGGAAGGGTTCCAGCATATTGCTTTATGGGAGTTGGTGTGGTGAGGGTTGTGGCAGCATGAATCGCGACAATTGGCGTGGTTGTCGAAGTGTCCCGGCTGGCTCGATGGTCGATGAGTTGTTGTGCCAACTCCTTGGCGCTGTCGAAGGTAGTTGGTCTTGAGGCCAATACACTATCATGAATCTGGGATGATAGCCCCCAAAGGTATCGTTCTATCTTCTTCTCCTCTGGGGTGACCATTGCAGGACAAAGGAGTGCTAGGTCATTGAATCGGGCAGTATAAGCTTCGAGATCCATTCCCGACATTTTGAGGTTCCAGAGTTCCTCTTCTAGTTTTTGCACTTCGCCTCTTGGGCAATACTCCTTTAGCATTAAAGCTTTTAGATCCTCCCAGCTTATAGAGTTAGCCACGGCAGGAGTAAGTGACTTAACTCGGCTATTCCACCAAGTGAGAGCTTTTCTTGAAAAAGTGAATGTCGCATACTTGACTTTGCTCGCTTCGGGACAAGTGCAGATTTCAAAGACTGCTTCGGTCCTTTCAAACCATTGCATCAGCGCGATGACGCCCCCGCTTCCATCGAAAGAATCAGGTTTGCCATTTGTGAAGTCTTTGTAAGAACACTCCTTAGTGCGTCCTGTGCTGTCCCCCTGATTCGAGTTAGTATTCCCGGATCCGAAGCCGCCGGATCCATTTGTACCCATTTGCGACATTGCTGCCGCCACTGCTGCTGTTACGGCAGCTTGAAACATTATGGGATCAAACTGCGGAGGGGGCGGTGCTGTGCTCCCGGAGGGTCTGGACTTTTTCTTTGGCGGCATAGTCCTGTCATAAGTTGGCAGAGACGTACAAACGATAAGTTTTTAATAATAGAGACAAGTCAGAAGTTATCAAGCCAGACTTGTCTGTATCATGTTCTGTTTTAAAAGTATTTTGTATGTATTTCGCAACAAAGTCCTCGTGAATGAATTTTAGTGGTGGTGACTCAAATGCAACTAGTGATTTGTTTCGCCTGATCCCTTTCTAAAATTACTTGATATATATTAAGAATTTCTTAGAGTTACCATATGTATATTGTTTGTAGTATAGGGTTCGAGGATAATAGGTTTACATCTCATTAACGTAAGGAAGATTTTGGGCAAAGCTACGGTTCCCTTGAATAGTGTAGTCTCCGGATCCTGAAGGATTCGAATGTCTCCACTTAACAACCTAGGTTGGTCGTGATCTTCTTTCCAGGTTTCCAAGCACTCTACCTAAGGAGGCGTTGCGCCTTGAATAACCGGACGAGGGTTAGGATTTGGAACAAGGGCTATCAGGGTAGGTTCTCCACCTCAGGGTTGGGGTCAGGGCCATCAGCAAAGCCTTCAGCTTGGTGATCATCCAAAGGGATTTGGTACTCACTCTATGGCTCCTCTCCGAGCCATTCAGTATTGCCGTGGTTAGGGTAGTACGGGTCGTCGTGGAGAAGGAATTCAGCCATAATATCTTTGCGAGAAATGGGGATATAAGAAATAACTAAGTAGACATACTAATTAGATAATTATAAGATGATCTTTATCAGGTACTTCAATATATTATTTAGGGTATACTAGTCACATGTATTTGGGACAGGATAGACCTTCGAATAAGCGATCCTAACTCTAAATCCCCAATCCAACGAGAACAGGAAGTAAAGCAAAGATTCACAGATTCTAAGCCTATGACGTCCTGGATACATATAGTTTTATTGTATCCTCTAGGCAGTTATTGACCTATTGATAAAATCTATTTAGTTCTCAAATAAGTAATTATAATAATTCCAAATACCCCTATGGTATTTCATTGTGGTAGTGTTGGTAAGTTTTTAGACTTGTTGCAACTCCTATGACCATTCCTGGGCATATGGTAATCATTTCTGGGTGAGACATAGTTGATCAGGCTATGTCATTCCCAGTCCTGACTATACATCCCCAAGCCTACTCGTATTGTTCAACAATTACTACTTTTGTCCCATCCCATCGTGATACTGACCCTAGTGTGTGTGTGCACATGCTCTTACTTTTACCGAAGAATTATTTGTTTCTAAAAGTATAGTTGTTTTGAAAACTTTTAAATCAGAGACTTTCGGTTCCAATGTATTTATAGTTTGTATATCTTATGTGGTTCGATATACTGAGTTCACTATAAACAATGCTCTGATACCAATCTGTCACACCCCCAAACCAAGGATGGCGGAAACGTCCAGGGGTGGAGGACTTCATGTACAGTATCACAACAACGTGTATAATAGTGCTCAAAGTAAATACAACCATCATAAATATAATTGAAAAAGTTACATCAAAGTATATGTTTACATGTTTCAAAATCAATTACAATATGATGACAAAAATAAATTGTTGACGGTTTAACGTCCCATCCTCAAAGCGCTGAAGTTTTCCTGTTTCACTGATTTCCTGAGAATACAAGTAGTTTTGAAAAAGAGTGTCAACAATTAAGTTGGTGAGTTCATAAGAGTTTTGTTTGGAGTAAAAACCGTTTTCCTTCTTAAAATCGATGAAGTTTGATTTCCAGAAAATCCAATATTTTCTTAGTTAAGTGTAAACGGAATAATCCTAAATGATACGTTGATGTATTCTAGATTTACCCGTAGATTTCCCCTATAATTGTCCAGCCTATATAAGTTATAGAAGATTTAAGTTAGATAAAACGTCGAATGTAGTGGGTCCGCCCTAGGTCCACAACCCAACGAGGAACAGGAGATGAGGCGGGCACCACCAATTCCAAGCCAATCCAGACTAAATTCTTGTATGACTCAAGCATATACGCTCAACGATTATAGTTGAAGTCTAACCATATGAAAATCTATTGGGATTATAACCTATACATATCATAGTTCACCGGGGAGTAATAGGGATTAGGGAACCTGAACTATGCATATGAATAGCTTAACAAAAGTGATGGTAATGGTGAGTGTAACCTATACAATGTGTTAATGTGAATATAACCTATACATATCATAGTTCACCGGGGAATAATAGAGATTAGTGAACCTGAACTATGCATATGAATAGCTTATCGAAAGTGATGTGAATATAACCTATATGATGTGTTAATGTGAATATAACCTATACATATCATAGTTCACCGGGGAATAATAGAGATTAGTGAACCTGAACTATGCATATGAATAGCTTATCGAAAGTGATGGTGATGGTGAGTGTAACCTATACAATGTGTTAATGTGAATATAACCTATACATATCATAGTTCACCGGGGAATAATAGAGATTAGTGAACCTGAACTATGCATATGAATAGCTTATCGAAAGTGATGGTGAATTCCTTTCTTGTAATTAAGTTCCTAGAGTAGATGAAACATAAACTGTACCTATTATAGTTTATTACATTGTTTGTAATATGTATTTACCATAACTATACCAATTATAACTAACGAGTTCGTTTGTGGGGGTATAATGGCTTAACTATACTTATTATAGATTATCTTAATCGTCCATAGCGGCAATAACTCTTATGTAAGTGTAAGACCTTTAATATTGTGTTTGTTATATGAATGACCCTAAACTATACCTATTATAGTTTATCGATTGATTTCGTGGGAAATGAGCATAGGCCTTACTTGTCATAATTTATCAATATTTATATTTTAATGGATATAGCCTCGTAGTATCGTATATATATATATATATATATATATATATATATATATATATATATATATATATATATATATTTGTCATACTTGTGAAGATGTAAATCCATGTGTTTTCTGATGTATGTCTATGTAGGAATACAAAATTTGTCATATATTGCAACTACACATAATCAACTAACGATGTATACCTTGCTCGACATGTTACAAGGTGAAATGAAATTTATTGTGTTTTTCTGTTAATAACCTTTTCTGTAACTGATATTGGAAAAATTGTAGAAAAATCATAAAATGTCCAAATCAGGTTCTGTAACTTCTGGGAGTTTGGAAAATGAGTCTAGTTTGTTCATAATTTTTATTATAATTTTTAATGATCTCTAACTTGGGTGAAAAAGTCCATAATCACAGACTGGTCCGGATTGATGTTTGAAATGATAGGCGGTTTTGTAAAAATCACCATAAATTGTAGAAAAATCGTATGGAGATGTGCAAGTAGTCATTTTAAAGCTAAGAAGTGGAACTACATGCACCTAAAACAGTTTTGAAAACAAAAATATTTAAGATGTCCAAAACAGTCCGTGAATGGAGTGAAACTTTTCTGATGAAAGCTGTTAGAAGAATGTAGTTATGTTCTAAGCATTTTAACTTGTATTCCCCCCCTAAAAACTTGAGAAAACATGAAAATGTAGGGGTATGAACTCACCTTAAGTGTTTTCAGTAGGTAAGAGTTGAAGAAGAGAAGTGTTCAACCCAAGAACACTTGGAGAATCCCTTGAAGATTCGAAGCTCTAACACAAATATAATGGAGTTTGTGTAAGATATCCATGATTTGAGTGGAAATAATTGAGATAAACATAAAGAAAATGGATTATGCTTACCAAATGTGGAGGAAAACTCAAGATCAGCCCTTGAATCTCGAATTTCTAGAGAGAGAAAGTGAGAGAGAAAAGAGTTTGATCTTCTTGTGAAATGAGAGCAAATGAGAGAAAATGAGGAGAGAGGATGAATATCCAGCTCTCAAAAACGTGGGGATGGCTTGCAAAAAGGGGTAAAAGGTACAAGGTATGGTGGGGAGGAGTATGGGTTGTCATGGAGTGGGTATGGGGGTTGCTTGCGTCATAAAGTAAAGCAAAGTCAACACTCCATCTCTTTGTACTTTACCCACTTGCTTTTAATATTTAAATAAAGATTTTTATGAAAATATGATTAAATTGTGAATATTTAGGGTTTATTATGTTAAAATATAATTTTGGGTGAAAACCCCGCGTTAAAATAATTAAAAACGGGCCTTAAACGTAAAACTATGCGAAAACCGGGAGAAATTGAGCTTCCAGCGAGACCTCTCGGTCCTAGGCCGAGGTTCGGTCCCTAGGCCGAGGTTCGGTCCATGCTGATGCTGAGTCGGAAACGAAGGCGCGAGCCAGAAGAAGAAGCGAAGGCGAGGGGCGAGGGTCTGGTCCGAAGGCTCGGTCCGAAGGCTCGGTCCGAAGGGTCAGCAAGGAAGCTTCGGTTCGGAGCTTAGGAGGCAAGAATGGCAGAACCGAACGGACTGTAGTGAACAGTAGTGAACAGTACCTTCGGTTCGGTTAGTGAACAGTACCTTCGGTTCGGATCAGCAGCCTTCTTCATCAGGAGGGTTCGGTTCCTAAGAGGGGTTTCGGTTCCTAAGAGGGGTTTCGGTTCCTAAGGTCCGTTTTTCGCGTAGACTTCCGTTTTTGGGCTGTTTTCGCCAAATTTGAGGGTCGGGATGCCCCGAGTGATTATGGAAAGTTGGGAGAGATTTCGAGGGAGATTTGGGAGAGATTCCTCGTTCTCAGAGAGATTTGGGAGAGATTTGACGTACTTGGAGAGATTTCGCATACGAAGAGATACGTGAGAGAGATTTCGCATACTTAGAGAGATTTGGGAGAGATTTGACGTACTTGGAGAGATTTGGGAGAGATTTGACATTCTTGGAGAGATTTCACATACAAAGAGATATGTGAGAGAGATTTCACATGCTTAGAGAGATTTGGGAGAGATTTGACATACTTGGAGAGATTTCACATACAAAGAGATATGTGAGAGAGATTTCACATACTTAGAGAGATTTGGGAGAGATTTGACATACTTGGAGAGATTTCACATACAAAGAGATATGTGAGAGAGATTTCACATACTTAGAGAGATTTGGGAGAGATTTGACATACTTGGAGAGATTTCACATACAAAGAGATATGTGAGAGAGATTTCACATACATAGAGAGATTTGGGAGAGATTTGACATACTTGGAGAGATTTCACATACAAAGAGATATGTGAGAGAGATTTCACATACTTAGAGAGATTTGGGAGAGATTTGACATACTTGGAGAGATTTCACATACAAAGAGATATGTGAGAGAGATTTCACATACTTAGAGAGATTTGGGAGAGATTTGACATACTTGGAGAGATTTCACATACAAAGAGATATGTGAGAGAGATTTCGCATACTTAGAGAGATTTGGGAGAGATTTGACATTCTTGGAGAGATTTCACATACAAAGAGATATGTGAGAGAGATTTCACATACTTAGAGAGATTTGGGAGAGATTTGACATATTTGGAGAGATTTCACTGGTGACCTTTTTGAGTGTCCGGCCACGCACTGCAAGGTCCTTAAACCCAGTTAAGCCTTGATTAGGGATCTTGCATACTCCCGGTGAGTATGTAACATTGTTTTATCGGTTTGGCTCTCTACGTACCACTGTTTCAGGTTAAGGAGATTTAGGTGAACGCACTTTTCAATTTATGATCTCTCATTAGAATAGAGAGTTGTTTAGAAGTTACTTAACGTAAACTCTAGTACTCACGGCAAATTGGGTTGACCGGTTTGACTTGTTGACTTTTGTTGACTTTGACTTGACCGAAAATTGACGGTTGTCACATTTTTGTGTTTGTTTCTCAGAGACAATAGAGGATTGAGGATACAACTGCCATACCTGATGTTTGGGATAATACATCTACAATGGAATCATGGATGTTATTTTTGTAACTTTTGTGCAAGTGTTATATAGTGAAAACTTCCAAAAGAATGATTTTTTTTGTCATAGATATGCTATTTCTTTGATATTGTTTTTTTATATGTCTATTATGGTTGGTTATTTAGCATGTGTAAACTTACAACAATTCTTATTCATATATACATCGTTTGTGTTTTTTGTTGAATGCAGAAAAAGGAGAATCGTAACAGTTGTAATGGTATTAGTTTTGAGTTTTGGATTTAGAAAAAATAATAATTGTAAAAGGTGTTGTTGCATATTACAAACATGGATATATATATATATATATATATATATATATATATATATATATATATATATATATATATATATACAAACAAGATTCAATGTTGCATATTAGACCCCGGCTGCATACAAAAGAACTGGGCTTAATAATGGTATAAAAAGGCCTGCCTTCTCCTTATATGTCCCGGTTTTCAATTCGAAACCGGGCACTTTTAGCCATATATGACCTGGTTTTGTATGGTTTGGACCGCATCCTAATCTTCATATACGATCAAATATTGTGTATTATATTCCTCTTATATGTCCCGGTTTTATGAACAACCGGGTTCTTTTGTGTCAGATAGGAACCGGTTTTAAAACCGGGTTCTACTTCTTTTTTCATATAGGACTCGCTGACTTTAAGGCCCGGTTCAAAACCAGGTTCCTTAATGGATTTAACCGGGTCTTATAAGCTTTTTTGTAGTAGTGAACATACCCGATTTTAAAATAAAAATTACTTTAAAAAGCCAATACCACTTTTATTTGGGTTAAAACCCTAATTGATAGGACTTCAGTTAATAATTACATATTAATGTCACTGTCACATTTTTATTTACGATTTACGATGTTATTGACTGGAAACTATCATTTTATTAAAATATTAAATAAAATTTATATCTTTACCCCTTTCAGTTAAAAGATATTTTCCATTTGTATCATTTTCTATTCTGAAAAATTACTTTCAAACCTTATTACTTCAATTTAATATATATATATATATATATATATATATATATATATATATATATATATATATATATATATATATATTACATTTCTTTGTTGTGAAAATTAAAAATTTTTAATTTTTTTAAATATTTCTCGCCGAGGATCGTTAAGGACCGCCAAACCCGAATTTGAGTTATTTTGACAAATTTCTGCAAAGCACTCTAATCGTAATCGGTTTAAGATCGTTAAACGATTAATTGCCGATTAATCGGGCGTCAATGCCAATCTTGATCGTAATATCGTATGATCCTACCATTTTAACTTCTAAGTATAAAAAACAAGTCAAAATGTATACAAATTGTATTTTGGTAGGAACGCAAGTAGGATTGAAGAAATAGTCAGCAAGGCACCTTAGATTATAGAAGCTTGTGTATTCAACTAAAACTATAGTTTGCATTAACAAACTTAGGTGGTTTTAACAAACTTAGATGGTTTTCTCACATCTATTTAGAGTTCTTTTAAATTGAACAAAAGCACATGGTAAATATTATGAAGCCTGTGTATTGAACTAAACTATACTTTGATTCGGTAATATACTTTTTTTATGTATGTGGACTGATGTAAAATAGTAAAACTTACCATTATGTGTTTTTTTAATGTATTTGAAGTGGTCTACAACTTGTTTTTAAACCTATTTTTACATGTATTTTTAATGTTTGAACTTATTTTTATGTGTATTTGAAATGTTTGAAATTGCATGTTTATGGTGCACCAAATTAAAGAAAAAAAATAGAAACACAACTAAACTGACAATTAAACCGGTTAAACCAGTTAAAACGGGAACCAGTCATCATACTAATTCAATTAAAAAACCAGTTTTTAAAACATTGGTCAGTCTAGACATTTAGAGTCGTTGACGTAAGGACGATAGGCTGCAAGTAAACTGTTGACGGAATGAAGATATGTTGCGAGTCATTTGTTTGTATGCATTGTTGTGTGTGGTATTTTAAAGAACTTACTAAGTTTTATGGTTATCCGTAGTTTACAAATGTTTTTCAGGTGTTCTAGTGATCGAGGCAAAAGAGCGACATAAATATACACTCATATCAATGGGTGTTAAAATATATTTAAGATTATCGGTTTAAACTTATCCGATATAAATTTTAAAAGTATCGATATATATTTTTATTTATATATTTCAAATAAATAATCAAGTTGTTGGATTTAGAAATGAAAATAAAAACTAAAAGGGTGTGTTTTAAAACTAATATATAAGTTAAAAAGGAGTTTAAAAAAATAAAAAAGGTGTAGGAAGTATTGAAATTGTAAGCAACGCATAAACGGGATTGATTGTTAGGATATCAAATCAATTTTTTAATAATTGTTTATACATAAAACAGTCACTGATTCGCGTTAGAGACGAGTAATATGTAAATTGAATGTTTCAATCTAGTAATCTGTAATCATCATCTAAAATCCCATCAAATTGGGTTATTAAAGTAAAAGTGGTTTTTGACTTTTAAAATTTAAAGAATAGAGGACCCAAATTCGTACACAGTCCACCTAAATTAAATGGGTATCGTGTACATATGACATTTTATAATTTTTTTTTAATATGTGCGCTCTTTGATATAGGTAAGGGGGAAAACCAAATCCCCAAAAAATTTGAAGTACCCTGCCTTTGCGTTCTCTCCTCTAGGGGGTGTTTGACTTGTGTTTTAGAGGTTGTGTTTTAGAGAAGTAAAAGTCTTTTTTAGAAAAGTTACAAAAAGTCAATTTTCCTAACTTTTTCAAAAAGTTACTTTTCATTTTATCCAAAATCCAAAATTAACTTTTAAAATGTATTTACCAAACATCTTTTACCCTTTATTTTTTCCAAAAAGGACTTTTTCATTTCAAAAAGACAAGTCAAACACTCCCTAGGTCTCACGATTCGTGCGAGTTTTGAGCTCACCATGTGAACTAATGCATACCTAAGATTCGGTATCTTCATCTCTATCGTCTTCGGCATTGATCTCTCCTTATGAATGCAACGATGAATCTACCTCGAGTCGGCTCAAAAGAAGCAGGAGGTATCGGCACCAGTAGAGCAGCGAAAGGAGGAGTTCTAGAAGAAAGAAAGAGAAGAGGATAAAGAGGTGGAAGATAAAGAAAAGAGATAAAAGTGATATAATAGAAGGAAAGGGAGCAGTAGCCGGAGATCAAATCGAGAAGTAAAAAGTAGGGGTTCGGATTTAGATACACATTCAGAGAGTGGTGATATACTTTTACGGCATAAAGATTTGAAACCTCATGCCTTCGCCGACTTCTCTATGGATGTTGTTTAGGCTAATTCTAAACTTGAAGATCAAAGTAAGTACTGTTACGTTAATGTCAAACCCGAGGTGTTTTTTGATTTAGTTTAATTTGAAGTTTGAACTAGTTTTCTTATTGATTTTTCTAAATTCTCAATGTCGCTGTGCTTTTTATATGTTTTAGAGTTTAAATTAAGATATAGATAGTGTGCTTCCCAATTGTATTCATCAATTTCTGTGATTTTCTGTCTTATTTCCCGAATTTGTGACCACAACATTATACTTTTATTCTGTTTATGCCCTTCTATATGGTGCAATCACTGGGTTTTGATCTCCGAATTATTTTGAGACAAGTGTTTTGTTGATAACTTTAATGTTGTGAAGGAAGTATTTGGAATCTCTTGCAAAGGGGAAAACATAAAGAAGTTGGTGGAACTAGTGCCCGACACCGCTTTGCTGCTCCTTAAAGAAAAGGTAAACTTTCTTTCATTTATATTTAATTATATTATATTTAGAAAAAATATAATGTTTTGTGTAATGTCTTCCTACATAGGCTAGCCAAGACTATATGTAAGGAAGGTGGGTCCTATATTTTTGATTTATCTAAAATTTATGTAGAAACTTTTTAAGGATTTATCTTAAAAAATATTTAGGATGTACCTTATCAATAAAAATCTTAGAATTTATATAGAATAATATATATAGAAAAATTAATAAATCATATGGTTTTCTATTTTAAACTCGCTGCTGGACACTATTATGATCCACTCATATCTATCACCTTGTCCGTGTTGAGTCTATTATGTAAAATAGAAAGAAATAAATTAGAAATTATTTATATTTTTATTGTGTATTTTAATTTATAAGCGAAAAAAACGCTGGAGAAAGGGAAATAAAAACATTGTTGATTCAGTCAGGTGATGTATTAAAAGTTGTTCCATGTACAAAATTCCAATGGATGGTGTTGTTGAACAGGGTTCAATTCGTGTAAATGAAAGATTGAAAGTACGGTGACCGGTGAGTCATCAGCTATTTTGAAGGAGACGGTGGATTTATATGTGAATATACTTACATTTATATTCATATATTTCAATATTACCTCTCCCTAGCCGCACCGGTACGCTTGAGCATTTTTTTGGCGAAAGGAAAATAAGTGGCCTACATTTGATCTCATGTTCTTGATTACATAATTTTTCATATTTAAACCTATGAGTGTGTGTCTATATATATATATATATATATATATATATATATATATATATATATATATATATATATATATATATATATAGAGAGAGAGAGAGAGAGAGAGAGAGAGAGAGAGAAAGAGAAAAGAGAGGTGGGGGAGTAAGAGAAAGAAAAATAGGTAAAGTTTTAAGGTTGGTCAAAGGGATTAGCAATTGAAGATGACAACCGATACAAAAACCACACATCACTAGAACTCGAAAATGACAAACGAGAACACCGATGAAAGCAACGAAACGCCAAGAAGTCCATTGTGGCAGATGTCATCCTTAAAGTCAAATCCTACACCACGGATGCCGCCGGCCGGTACTGTGACAAACACCATCAACTCATCACAAGGCGGCATACAATCAAAATATAGTACGCCGATAAGCTAGTTGTGGCGGCCATCATTATCTTTTTCCCACAGCACCACTACCAAATTTCCTGCTACATCCTCCCTGACCAACACAGATCCTTACCACCTAAACATCGTAAACATCATTACTGGTCACGATTAGTGGCAATCAAACTCTGCCACCTCCAACCGCCACTCAGACACCTCTTGCATCGCCAATAACCGGTGGCGATAACTTATCACCCTTAATCACCACCGAAACACCATTCAAGCTAAAAGTTCATTCCATCCATCATACCAACAAATGATGATACCATTATCAAGGTAAATGCATGCTTTCTCTTTTCTACAACCAAACCAACAACAAATGGCATACAGCTGGATACAAACTAACCTCCCAGCATACAACACCATGCTCATATAGTCATATGTGCCATTGGAACAACCCCAACCCAACAATAACTTGCATATCCCAAACCAAGACTGCCTCTCAAGAAGTGTTACATCTCATTTGACTATGACATCCCAAACACAGAAAAACTACCACACCAAAAGACTTACAATAGCACCATCGACCCTGATAGCCACATAGACACATATGAGTGGACCATGACCTCGCTAAAACTCGACAAACACTTATGGTGTACATGCTTCCCGACAACCCTAGACAGCAATGCAGACACATGGTTCAAGACATTATGACCAGGAAGTATTTACAACTTTGGCCAGTTAAAATACCCCTTTCTAACAAATTTCAAGCAACTCAAAAATAAAAGGTAGATTCACATTCCATCATCAGGAACAAACAAAAAGGAATGGGAGTCAGTCAAAGATTATTTCACAAGGTTCATGAATGTGACTTTCGACGTTCCAGGGTACAACGAAGGCCTCATTTATGGAGCATTCATATGGGTTTATTTGTCGAGACCTCTGTCTCAAAAATTTAATGGGAAAGAAGCCTAAGACACGCACTAAGCTCAAAGAGAAAGTATAACGTTACTTAAGACAAGAGGAAGGGAAAGCCTAAAAACGACATACCTTAGTGCCATGTCAGCAAAAAACACAAGACCACACCACCAACCTTGCACCTATTAGGAGAGCCACAGTGTGGGTAGATATTACGGACACAGAGTGCGACCGACAAGGAAATTCATACCATTCCATAAGGGTATATATAGTTACAGATAAGCCCACAGGAAAAAAAACAAGTTCCAAGGCAAGATATTGTAAATATCACAAGAGCAGGTCCCCGTGACACTACCAAGTACCCCATGTTGAAGTGGGAAATGGAGGAGAAGCAGCTGAAAGGAAACCTAGTGGAAATTAAATGAAGCTCACATGCCAAATTCAAAGCGGAGAACCCCAAAAAAGGTAGAAAACCAAGAGACCGGGTCCTTGAGATTCTGGCCATTCACAAAAATACACGACATCCAAGCACCGACACTAATGTCGATAACATTGCCAGAGACATGACATCCTTATGTAGGGATATGTGGTAGAGATAGCTGTTGTAGATAATGTTATATGTGGTAGAGATAGCTTTTATAGCTAATGTTATATGGTAGAGGTAGCTTTATGGCTAACATGATATTTGGTATGTGGTAGAGATAGATTTTATAACTAATATGGTATGTGGTATGTGGCTTGTATGTAGGGTATGCTCTGGGGGAACTCATTAAGCGTTAGCTTACAATTTGTGGATTTGTTTCAGGTACATCTGAGCCCAAGGGCAAGGGCAAGCCTTGACGGCACGATGTGTACTCTCTCTCAGGCGTTTTATGGGACACTATGATATTTTGAAATAAAGTTGTAATCAATATGGTTTTGAAAACAATTATAACTGGTTTTTGTGGATGATGGAATCGTAATTCGGGTAATTCAAAACAACAAATTCTTTTGAAAATCTGGGTTTTTACAAGTTGGTTTCAGAGCCTTGGTTTGAGGGATTCGGGCACACTCTCGGGTGTGACAGGACTCAAACTAAGGAAATGGTAAAATTGTTTTCAAAAATAAAATAAAAGTTGGAGCTTTTAAAGAAAAGAAAAAGATGAGAGTGCAATGCGTGTGATCAGCCGAGCCAAGTAAGTAGTTCCCCAATGTGTTAGCCATGATATACTAATATTTAAACTTTGATCGTATGGAACTTGCTATGTGTATGCTTTTAAAATTGTATACGGTTAGGAGCTTATAGCCTTAGAATGATTGATTTGGCCTTATCATGTTCCTTGTCTGGTTGTGGCCCTAGGGTAGAATCTTTTATTCGAAAGTTTATTTGATCCTTTTCTGTGTACAATTTGCATGCATAAAGACAACCTATTATGATTGATCTATTTGGTGTGGGTAGAGTAAATCTTAGGACAGCCTGGGATTTGAGATATGTGGTAGTCTGTGGGATATCGTTTATATTGGGACAAATTGGAGTTATCAGGTAGAGCCTTGGTGTAACGACCCAAAAATCCGTACCAAAAAATTTCCTTTAAATTATTACTACAACCATATTCATAAAAACATATCATAATCATAACTTAATTCAGAGTAATATATTCCAAAACATATGATCATTATCAGAGTAAAACATCCCAGACTATCTAATCTATGGTGTGTTCCATGCGATCACCCCGAGCTCTTCCCTCCGCTACCGGAAATACTTGAAACCAAAACTGAAAACTGTAAGCACGAAGCTTAGTGAGTTCCCACAACCTATCACATACCATGCATAAACACATATTGCATATATTGGGCCACACCCGCTTTTTTGGGCCTCGCCCACTACAACGACCCTGCTGCTCCAGGCCTCGCCTGGCTTCGAGCCTCGCTCGGATACAGATCTGTTTCTATTAGGCCCCGCCTGTCTCTGGGCCCCGCCCGCTAGCCACATAATACAAATAGCATACAACACATAACCGAACCTACTCTATTGTGTTCCTGTCCTTAGGCCTCACCTGTCTTGGGCCTCGCCCCTGTCCTGTCACTAGGGAGTCATGGAACCCCGTCCAAGCTCTTACTGTAAGTGAGATACGGGCCCACGCCCACACTCACTCCATATCTATCTCGGGGCTCGCCCCTGCTTTGCTACTACTGAGATATGGAACACCATCCATACTCTGCTATTAGTGAGATACGAGACCTCGCCCACACTCACCTTCCTACCAGGCACATACATGCATCACACAAACCACAAGTATACTCTTTCATGCAAACCATTCCTTGGGGCACCCGCCCGCTAAAATTGGACCTCGTCCTGAATATCATACTAGCATACTGTGCCTAGGGCTAACCCCCGGGTCTTCCTACTCATAACTACATGGGTCGGCATTATGGTCGTAGACCCATCCACACAAAAGGGAAACTCACATGCACTGCTGAACTTGCTGACCGATAATTCCCTGAACCGCTGCTCGGCTAGCTCCCCGAGCTACCAATATCAAACATATTATCACTTAGCCTAACTGACCTCTCAAAAGTCAACCAAGTCAACTTGGGTCAAAGTCAAAGTCCTGGTCAAATTCAACCTTCCATGTCAACCCTACTCGCCGAGTCTGCTTACTGACTCTCCGAGTTCATACGCTTAGAGTCCTTCCATTCGTGACTCGACTTGCCGAGTCAGCCCCTGACTCGCCGAGTCTACCGATTTCTGAGTCCTGCCCTGTCCAACTCACCGAGTCTCCACTCAACTCATTGATTCGAGTCTTAACTCGAAGGGTTTGGGGTTTCGCGACTTGACTCGCCGTGTCCAAGAATAGACTCACCGAGTCCAAGGCAATCTTTAACAGACTCACCGAATTGTTCTTCCAACTTGCCGAGTCCATGCTCAAGTTCATCAAACTCACCGAGTACACCCATGTGACTCGCCGAGTCTCTTCAGATCTCAAACCATACAGTGGCTTTTCGAGCCATGGAGGGGCTCCAACTCATAGATCCACTCTTCCCAAGTCCATTCCTCACGTAAAGTTGCAAACTTTACATGAAACCAAAGAGATATGGGCTTAAAACACTCTAGGGCTAGGTTTTGTGACCAAGGGGCTTCTCCAACAACTTATTGGCATAAACTTTATGGCTTCCTGGATCCTTAATAGCCTAGATCTGAGGTAGCAACCTCAGATCTACTCCAAACTCGGAATAAACCTCTTTCATACTTAAAATACTCAAAACTCAACCATAAGATAGATCTAAATGCAATAGGGTCAGCTTATTACCTCAGAAGATCTGAAAAGCCACACCAACTCTGGATCTAAAGCCAATCCTTGAATCACCCGAGGTTCCCTTCCTCCTTCTTCCTTCAAATCACCCAAAATGGCAAAAAAGATTCAATGTGCAACAATGGAGGCTTAGGGTTTCGTATTCTGGATAAGAGAGGCTATAAAGAACCCTAAGGGAGAGAATGAGATGTTTATACAGTGCACATAGTCCCGGGTTTAGGGTTTTCCACTTCAGACCGGACTCGCCGAGTCCTCTTGCCGACTCGTCGATTCGGTCACTTACTCTTCGACTCGGATCCCGCTCGGACTCGTCGAGTTGACCCCTTGACTTAGGGTTTTCTTTCCTTTCTTGGTCTTTCTGATTTTGGGTGTTACACTTGGGGAAAGGTACATGTAGGTGTGGAAGGTAGTATTGGACCCGTACTACTGAAAGCACACAACCTTTACTCGAACCAATGTTAGATCTGACAGCTCTAAGGAGGACTGGTGTGGGAAGATCCCCTATATGGATATCCTAATCGTTATGATTTATTACATTTCAGTTTAGCATAGTGGTGGCACGATTTGGAGTAGGGGGATCAGGATTTGGATCCGAGTTCGGGTCAGGTGATACGACCGAGCCCATCGATAAGAGGCTGCGAGAGCTCATTGCAACCAAGGTTACCAGGGGCATCCTTAACGCTACCCTAGTGATATTTGGGATGGTCAAGGAGGGTATGATGGAGATTATGGAGGAGAGGCTTAGTTCATTCAAAGTCGAGGTTGTTGCTGGTTAGGTTGGGGCCGGAACTCCTTCATTCCGGGAGTTCAAGGCGTATGGGGCGCTGGACTTCTTCAGGGTCAGGGACCCCATTCTTAGCCGATGCTGGGTGGCGGATTTCGAGAATGCATAGCATATGAGTTCTTGCCCGGATGCGGAAAAGGTGGGCCTTGCTTCTTGTATGCTAAGAGACAAATCCTGAGATTGGTGGGGTGAGATTACTAGCCAAGTGGGAGCTGTCGGTGTGGCTGAGATGATGTGGGCCAAGTTTTTTCAGTGATTCGATGCAGAGTTTGCACCACCTGTCAAGGTGTAATGGCTTGTGAGGGAGTTTCAGGACCTTCAGCAGACTACCAAGACTGTGGCGGAGATCACCGCTAAGTTTCGGGAACGAGCTTTCTTGATCCCACAGTACGCTACGGATGAGGATATGAGGCGGACGAGACATCATTCCATGTTAAGGGATGATATCTAGGAGTTTGTGAGCTTTACAGGGTGCAAAAACTTAAACGAGATGGTGGAAAAGGCATGTGAGCGGGAAATGGAGTTGGACTTATGCACCAACCGGAAACCTGAGTAGGCACAGACAGCAGTGGGGTAGGCCAAAAAGCCTAAGACCTTGGATTCATTTGGTAGAGGCCAGCAGGGCCGTGGCCGGTGCCCCAAGTGCAGTAAGTTGCATAGCGGAGCATGTTAGATAACAGGCTCGGGATACTACACATGTGGCCAGCAGAGCCACTTGAGTAGGGATTGCCCCAAAAAGATCTTGGTTTGTTTTCACTACAACCAGATCGACCATAAGCGGGTAGATTGTCTAAGGTTGCAGGGAGGGGGAGGAGCAGTGGTGGCGCCCGCGCCCGCAATGATGAGGATTACTGATTGCCGCCCTGCTAAGGCGGATGCTCCAGCGGTGAAGAGTTATGCATTTCAGCTGACTACCAAAGAGGCTCGGGCAACACCAGACGTTGTGGCTAGTACGCATTTGTTGTTCTTTGTTCGGCTGCGAGGGATAGGAGATTTCTGCAGCAAGGATGTATGGGAGTTCTGGCTTATATATCATATACGAGGGTTCAGAACTCGACGGATGTGGGCAGTGTGCCGGATGTACATGAATTTCGGGATATCTTTCGCGAAGAGTTACCAGGAGTGCCTCCAGAGAGGCAAGTGGAGTTTCGCATTTATCTAGTGTGGGTTTCGCTTCGATAGCGAAGGCACCATACCGGCTGGCACCACCCGAGATACATGAGTTATCTGCATAACTTCAGGAGCTGCAAGACCGAGGTTTCATCCGTCCGAGGAGTTCTCCATGGGGAGCACCGATCCTGTTTGTGAAAAAAGAAGGATGGATCACACATGATGTGTATTGATTACCGGGAGCTGAACAAACTAATGGTGAAGAACCGTTATACGTTGTCGAGGATCGATAATTTGTTCAATTAGTTGCAAGGTGTGTCTTGGTTTTCTAAGATTGACCTTCGGTCGGGGTACCATCACATGAGGATTCGGGATGAGGATATACCGAATACAACTTTTAGGACTCGTTATGGGCATTATGAGTTTGTGGTGATGCTATTTGGGCTCACCAATGCCCCACCAGCGTTCATGGATCTCATGAACAGGGTCTGAAGACCGATGTTGGATCTGTTAATGATCGTCTTTATTGATGATATCTTGGTCTACTCTAAGACCAAGGAGCAACACGAGCAGCATCTGAGGGAGGTATTGGAGACCCTGAGGGCGGAGAGGTTGTATGCCAAGTTCTCCAAGTGTGACTTTTGGCTACGAGACGTACAGTTTTTGGGGCACAACATCAACCAGGAGGGCATTTCGGTTGATCCATGCAAGGTTGAGGTAGTGATGCGGTGGGAAGTACCGAAGAATGTGTCTGAGATTGTAGCTTCTTGGGTTTAACGGGCTATTATCGAAGATTTATCCAGGATTTCTCCAAGATTGTTGTGTCATTGACCCGCTTGACCAAGAAGAATGTGACATTCCGGTGGGGCACAAATCACCAGTTGGCTTTTGAGACCTTGAGACGGAGGTTATGTGAGGCTCCGATCCTAGTATTAACCGAGGGGTTAGACGATTTGGTAGTGTACTGTGACGCATCGATCTCAGGGTTCGGCACGGTGCTGATGCAAAAGGGACACGTGATAGCTTACGCCTCAAGGCAGTTGAAGCCTCATGAGGCACTACTTGTATGGAGTGCGGTGAACCATTTATACTGATCAAAAGAGCTTGAAATATTTGATGAACCAGCAAAACCTTAACATGCGATGGAGGAGGTCGTTGGATATATTGAAGGATTATGATTGTGAAATCCTATATGATCCCAGGAAGGCCAACGTAGTTGTCGATGCGTTAAGCCACAAGGCGCCAGGGTCCCCAGTTAGGAACATTTATATGAGGATGACGGTGATCTCTCCATTGTTGGATATAATCAAGGAGTCCCAGGTTGAGGGTGTGAAGAAGGAGAATTGGAAGATAGAGTGGATTCAGGGACAGTATCATTTGTTTGTTAAGGATAATCGTGGCCTCTTGACACAGTGTGGCCGAGTGTGGGTGCTAGTGACTAGAGGAGTGAGGCAAAAGATATTAGAGGAGGCACAAAAGTCCAAGTTCTCCATACATCCAAGGGCTACAAAAATGTATAGGGACTTGAGACTGAGTTATTAGTGGCCCTACATGAAGCGGGAGATCGCCTGGTTTGTGGAGCGGTGCTTGACCCGCAGGAAGGTCAAGGCCAAGCATCAGCAGCCTCATGGCAAGGTTCAGCCGCTACCCATTCCCATGTGGAAGTGGGAAGAGATCACTATGGACTTCATTACGAAGTTACCAAGGATGGCAAGGGTTATGGATGCCATATGGGTAATCGTGGATAGATTAACGAAGAGTGCCCACTTCATTCTGATTTCTGAGAGTATATCTGCTAAAAAGTTAGCAAATATTTATGTGCGAGAGGTGGTGACTACACACGGGGTGCCAGTGTCAGTAGTCTCTGACAGGGATGTTCAGTTTACATCCCGGTTCTAGAAGAAGTTCCACGAGGAACTGGGCAGTCAGCTGCATTTTAGTACAACGTATCACCCCTAGACAGATGCCCAGAGCGAAATGACGATCCAGACACTGGAAGATATGTTGCGAGCATATGTGTTGGATTTTGGAGGAAGTTAGGATACGTACCTCCCACTGGCAGAATTTTCATACAATAACAACTACCATGCTAGTATCGACCGACCTCCATTCAAGATGTTGTATGGTAGGAGATGCATGACTCTGTTTCGTTGGGACGAGGTAGGATATCGGGTCATGGGGACCACTGAGGTAGTACTCAAGACTACCGGGCTAATTCATTAGGTGCGCGATCGGCTGCGGGTCGCGCAAAGCCACCAGAAGAGTTATGTTGATCGGCGGCGATCAGATCTTGAGTTTCAGGTGGGGGACTTTGTGTTGCTGAAAGTGTCACCATGGAAGGGAGTTATCAAGTTTCTAAAGAGGGGAAAATTAGGTCCACGATATATAGGACCTTTCAGGATTTCGACCAGGGTAGGCAGGGTGGCATATCGCTTGGAGCTGTCAGATGAGTTGAGCTAGACTCACAACACCTTCCATGTATCACAGCTTCGGAAGTGTGTCACTGACGAGGTAGCAGTCGTTTCTTTCGATGACATACAGGTGGATGAGAGCCTTAACTACATTGAGCGGCCTGTTGCGATTCTAGATAGGAAGACCAAGGCCCTTCGGAACAAGGAAGTGAAACTGGTAAAGGTGCAATGGCAGCACCGAAAGGGCTCCGAATGGGCATAGGAACAGGAGGATGAGATGCGAGACCACTACCTAGATTTGTTTGGATCAGCAGACTTCAAGGATGAAGTTTAGTTCAAGTGGGGGAGATTTGTAACACTTGTTCCAGGTATTACGTAAATGATTAATTTTTTTAAGGTTTTGTGCATGGAATCGGCGAGTTGGGAGTCTAACTCGTCGAGTAGAGATATTTTATGGACGCAGGATCAGCACCTAGTCGATGAGTCGGAGGGTCAACTCGACGAGTAGGAGCTGTTAAGAGAAACCCTAATTTTTTAAGGGTTTGCACCCTATTTAAAGAACATAACCTACCCTTGTGGCCCCCTTAGCACCTTATTACCCCGAGAAGAGAGTTTTCGGCCATCAACCCCTCTTGAGTGAGAGAAATAGCCTTTGTGATCAATTTTGGGAGTATTTGTGAATGGTTTTGGAGCCTCAAGAAGAAGGAGACAGGAGAGGAACAGTAGATCCAACATCTACTTCATATTGGCCATCATCCTAAGGTATAAAGTCGTGACCTTGACCTCTAGTTGTTTAGATCTTGCTTCTTGAAAGTAAATGACCATTTTGGGGCAAATGGAGTCAAGCTTAGATCCGAGCTTATCACAAGGATATGGTTCCAGATCCAGACCTCTTTATGTCTCCAATGGCATAAAATTGCTTCCTTTTTGCAATTTAGCCCCTTTCCATGCACAAGAACCTTATAAGAATCTTAGTTTTGAAGATATAGCCTTGGAGGACTTTGCATGCACATAAAGTTTGCAACTTTAAGTGGTATCTGCACTAGGAGAAATTAGATCTGAAGTTTGCTACCTTAGATCCCACTGAAAAGGGCTGAACTTGAAGAGGACTGAAGGAACTTGTCGAGTCCCTTGGCTGACTCAAAGAGTCGAGTAGGGTTTACTCGTTTTTGGTTGACAGGAGTTTTCGGTTGTCATGAATTTCCAGGTCATGAGTTTTAGGTTGTCATGAGTTTTCAGCTCCACGAGTTTCATAGGGGACTCGGCGAGTTACACAAGTCACTCGGCGAGTCGATGACCAACTCGAGAGGAACTCGACGAGTCACTAGATGTACTCGACGATTTGAGGTCAATATGGACTGTTGACCTTGACTCTGACCAAGGTTGACCAGGGTTGACTTTGAGGATAATTTTGGAGTGATGAGAAGTTAATCACATGATAATTATAGGCAGTCGATTGGAGCAGCACGTGGAACGTACCTGATTCTATCTTGTCAGTTTAGCATTCAATAGGCAAGTCTTCTCACCATACCAATGGGTCTAAGGCACCAAGGCCGACCCATTTTATGATATATGTGTACACTAGCTGTAGTAGAGATATGTGGTATGATAGTTAGCTTTATGGTAACTCGTATGAAAGTGATTACGTTATGTTTGTGTGAAAGACCATGGGGGAGCCCATGGTTGTCCGACAGGGAAAGACCATGAAGGGAGCCCATGACACTTAGGTGTAAGACGATGTGGGGGAGCCCATGGCATCCTTATGCAAGGATATGTGGTAGAGATAGTTGTTGTAGCTAATGTTATATGTGGTAGAGATAGCTTTTATAACTAATGTTATATGGTAGAGGTAGCTGTATGGCTAACATGATATGTGGTATATAGTAGAGATAGCTTTTATAGCTAATATGATATGTGGCTTGTGGCTTGTGTGTGGGGTATGCTCTGGGGGAACTCACTAAATGTTGGCTTATAGTTTGTGGATTTGTTTCGGGTACATCTGAGCCCAAGGGCAAGGGCAAGGCTTGACGGCACAGTGTGCACTCTCTCTCAGGCGTTTTATGGGACACTCTGATATTTTGAAATAAAGTTGCCAAGGGCCCAAAATCCTAAGTCCAAAATCCTCCAATATGACCCAAAAGCCTTTCTTCCTAAATGGGCCTAACATCCATGGTCCAAAACAATAATGGACCATAAGGCCCAATAGGCCCAACCATGCCACCTATGGTCCAAAACAAGTACAAAAGCCCAATAACTCTTAATGGGTCCAGGCCTAAGGATGAATAGGGCCCAAATAGCTCAATCGCCCAATGAAGCCAAAACTCCATTGGGGAGTGTACGCCCAACGTACCTCATCAGTACGCTTAGGGTACTAGATGCTTTGGTTGTACGCACAACATACAAATCAGTCCCCGCAACGTACAAGATGGTTTTGTACAAATAACCATCGGGCGCTTAATTCATGCAATCATTTCGTCCAACTCTATATCTGGGTCATATTAGAGGTCCCTAGGGCATAAAGATGGAAAATTTATGCCTTTGCAAGCCATATGGGAACCTAACACTTCATTTTATCCATTAAGACTCTCTTTAAGACATTAAACTCATGCACGGTGCCATAACAACCATCAAGTTAGCATTTTTATGCTTTTAACCTGACAAAGGGACCTAGATCTAACATCTACCCCTGGAGTTGCTAAAACTCACAAAATAGGATCCATGGACCAAAAATGAACTCGTAACTAGCCCTAACTCATTCTAGCGAAAGAAATAAGCAAGGTCTGGACTTTTTACCTCTAAGAGCTCCCCAAGATGAAGTAGAGGTAGGATCTATAAGCTTACCTACATTTAAGACTTGACCACCATCTTCTTCTTCTTACAAACCCACTAAAATTGCCACCAAAAACACTTTTAAGCTCAAGGATCACACACTTTTGTAATGCTAGTGTTTTGGGACGATAAGAGGCAATAGAGTTTGTATAGGGTAAGATCCAAATAGCATAAGTGTGTTTAAATAGGGTCGTTGCCCTAAAATTAGGGTTTCAGTCTTAAGCCACGTACGCCTTGCTTACTCCATGGTACTCCCCGCGTACATGGTGCATGCCTCTGTCTGTCACACCCCCAAACCAAGGATGGCGGAAACGTCCGGGGGTGGCGGACTTCATGTATAGTATCACAACAACGAGTATAATAGTGCTCAAAGTAAACACAACCAATCATAACTATAATCATAAAAGAATTACATGGTTTCATGTGTTATATATTTCAATGATTGATTACAACATGATATAAAAATAGTTGTTCAACGTTGTAGCCTTCCATCCTCAAAAGCTTGTGGTTACATGGTTTCGTTGATTTCCTGAGAATACAAGTAGTTTTGAAAAAGTGTCAACAATTAAGTTGGTGAGTTCATAAGTTTTTGGAGGTGTTGCTAAAATCTCTTTCTTGTAAAAGTGATGTTTGTTCAAGAAAAATCCAATATTTGCCATATGTAATGTATTTTAGTCTTAAAACTGAAGACCGATATGTACAAGTATTTTGCCATATTTAAAGAAAATCATGTAAGTTTAAATCGACATAAACTCTTTAAATTTAGAAGTAAAAACCCGTAAATCTTATGTTTGTTAATACCACATGTGAGTTATCATAACCATACTATGGCATGGATGGCCTCATAATACGACGTTCTTCAGGCGTCGCCGTTAAATGACACTTGTCACCTCAGACCTGCCGGTCTAGCTGTTGCATGCAGCTCAGGTGTAGGTTTGTCAAACCCAATATAGATCTATACACAACTATCACGTTCTCCTACAAGAGACTCTGGTTACAATTTACAGGACGTTTGATTTCGTTACCTTGGAGGTAACGCGAAGCGAATGTCTCACAAATTTATTCATTAACAGATTCACGTGAACAGAATATCTTAAGAAATGAGTTTGGAATGTAAATAAACATAAACCATACCTATTATAGTTTATCATAATCGTTTGTAATGTAAAAGAAATATAAACTATACTACTATAGTTTATCAAATGTTTGAATACAATGGGTGTAAACTTTGTTTATAACTATCAATTTATAACCATACTCTTGAAGGTAAAATCCTTTTGTTTTCTGATTTATGTGAATATACTAAGACAAAATGACACATAATGAAATCATCAAAGATTAACAGTTTTCTCAACATGTTACAAAGTATGATGAAAGTTGTAAGCTGTTAACTTGTTTTCAATATTTCTGCACTATCTTGGAAAAATCACAGAAAAATCATACGACGTCCAAAACTAAATCCGTAAACTCTGAGACTTTATAAAATGTGTCTAGTATTTTCATAAATTTTATTATGATTTTTAGATGCCTCTAACTTGTGTGAAAATGTCCATATTCACAGACTGGTCTGAATTCGTAGCTACAGTGATAGACAGTTTTGTAAAAAACACCATAAATTGTAGAAAAATCGTATGGAGATGTGCATGTAGTAATTTTAAAGGAATAAACCTGAAATACTTGCACCTAATACAGTTTTGAAAACTAAAATGTTTAAGTTGACCAAAACAGTTTATGAATTGAGTTAAACTTTTATGATGAAAGTTGTTGAATGAGTTTAGTTATGTTCTTGGTGTTTTAACTTGTATTCTCCCCCTTAAAACTTACAAAAAGCGTGAATAGATAGGAGTGTGAACTCACCTTGAGTGATTTCCGTAGATGGATGATGGAGAAAAGAAGTGTTCAACTCAAGAACACTTGGGAGATGCTTGAAGATTTGAAGACCAAACACAAATATGACGATATTTGTGTAAGCAATCTATGATTTGGATGAAAGATAGTAGAATTTCGAAGTGTATGAGGAAGATACTTACCAAATGCGGAGGAAAAACCCAAGAGCAGCCTTTGAATCTCGAATTTTTAGAGAGAGAAAGTGGAAGAAATGTGTTTGTTCTTCTTGAGAAAGAGTGAATAAAGTGGGAGGAGAGAGATGGGTATCTCCAGCTTTTGTTCAAGATTATGGCTGAAAAAGAGTGGGAAAATGACAATGATTGACTAGGTATGGGTGAATAGTGACTAGGGGTTGTCCCATGAAGGTGTGGGGAGGTTGCTTGTGTCCTTGTCCAAACGACAAGTCAACACTCCACCTAAATATCTCACCAAATAGATTTTATTCTTAGGCAATAATTTTCCTCAAAATATGATTAAAATATGAATATTTAGGATTTTATATGTCAAAATACGAGTTTGGGTGAAAATCCCACGTTAAAATAATTAAAAACGGACTTAAAATGGAGTCGTGGTCGAAAACCGGGCAAAAAGGCGAAAAGCTGAAATTGGGGCCGAAGGTCGTGAAGGCTTAGTCTTAGCTGCACTAGAACCGAATGTAGAAGAGGAACCGAGAGTTGGGTTCGGCTGCGCAGGGTCACCTCTCGGACCAAAGGTGGGAAGGGGAGAGCCGAAGGTCACGTCTCGGTTTGGAATTGTCAGGGGACCGAAATAGACTGAACCCTCGGTCTATTTCGGCTGAGAGGGTTTCGGTTCTATTGCAAGGTTTCGGCTCCTAAGGAGGTTCGGTTCCTAAGAAGGTTCGGCTCCTTCAGACTGTTTTTCGCGTAGACTTCTGTTTTCGAGCTGTTTTCGTTAAATTCGAGGGTCGGGATGCCTCGAGTGATTATAAAAAATTGAGAGAGATTTAGGAGAGATTTCACACTCTTGGAGAGATTTCTCATACAGAGAGAGATCTAGGAGAGATTTCACATACTTGGAGAGATTTCACATACTTGGAGGGATTTGGGAGAGATTTTACATACTTGGAAAATTTTGGGAGAGATTTCACATACTTGGAGAGATTTCTCATACAAAGAGATCTGGGAGAGATTGAGTGAAAGAGGTTGAGAGCGACTTCGTTTGCGACCTTTTTAAGTGTATGGCTTTGTAACGCAAGGTTCTAACACTCTGGTAAGCCATGTTTAAGGATGTCACACACTCCTGATGAGTATGCAATAGTGTTTTATCACTTTGGTTCATTACTTACCACTGTTTAGGTTAAAGAAATCTAGATATACGAACTTTTCAATTGATGATTTCTCATTAAAATAGCAAGTTGTACAGTAATTACATAACATAAACCCTACTATACAAGGGTTAACTGAGTTGACCGGTTTGACTTGTTGACTTTGTTTTGACTTTGACTTGACTAGAATTTGACGGTTGTCACATCATCCCTCCGTTAAAGGGAATTTCGTCCCGAAATTTGCATTTTGACTACGACTTCAAGAGTTCGGGAAGAGATGTGGGTATTTTTGTTTAATTTGATCCTCGCGGTCCTAGGTGAACTCGGGTCCTCGTTTAGTGTTCCAACGAACCTTCACTATGGGAATACAACTTTGTTTTATTCTCTTGATCTCCCGATCCATGATTTCAACTGGTTCTTCCACGAAGTGTAGACTCTCGGTTATTTCAATTTCGTCGAGTGGTATCACGAGGGTCTCGTCGGATAGACATTTCTTTAAGTTTGATACGTGGAAGGTAGGATGTACATTATTTAGTTCCTGTGGTAATCGTAGTTTATATGCTACTGGGCCAATCCTAGCAAGGATTTCGAATGGTCCGATGTATCTAGGGTTCAGCTTTACTCGCTTGCCGAAACGTATGAAACCTTTCCAGAGTGAGACCTTTAATAGCACACGATCCCCAATCAGAAATTCCAAAGGCTTTCATCTGTTATCTGCGTAACTTTTCTGCCTGTCTCTAGAAGCCTTTAATCGTTCTCGTATTTGGGCAATCTTCTCAGTAGTTTCTCTTATTATCTCCGGGCCAGTGAGGGTGCTATTAGGTGTTGGATAAGGTGTCTAAGTCCATAACTATTTCTGGTAAATACTTGACCTGACCTGGCATGGTCCATTTGGGTTGCATGGCACCATGCAATTGGATAAACTAAATGATAGAAATAATACATATGGTTTATTAATATATTATAAGTTCTAATATATTAATAATATTACTTAATTAGTTTTGATCAAGAATTAATTTAGAATTAATTAAGTGATCAAAAGAATAACTAATTAAATATATGGGTAGATTATGTAAATCTTCCATATCTTATATAATGGGCTAAAAGACTCCGTGGATTATCAAGTTGGGTTCCACCCATAGGATACTCCATGGATGCTCCATGGAGTTAACCCATGGATTGAGAAATGAAGAGTCATGTTACATTAGGGTTTTACCTAATGCAACACACTATATAAGGATCATGTCTCTCCCCAAAATCAGCTACACTAGTGATACACAAGAGAAACAAGAGGGCTTGGCCGATTTTGAGTGTGTTAAAGTATTCTCTCAAGTTTATACTTTGCATTTGGTGTTGTGTGAAGCATTTGAGGCATCACACTTGAGGTGCTAGGCTCACAAGGTTTCAAGGAACACTTACAACAACCAAGGTATGTAGTTCTATCTTTTATACAAAAAAATTGTACCCTATGTATGCTACATAGGTTCATAACCTTGGAAAACAACCTTGCATGATTATTAAACAAAGATAGATCCAAGGTTATTAGGGTTGCATGTACACTTAAGAAGTGTTAGAATGCTCAAAACCCATCAGTGGTATCAGAGACTAGGCTTGCTTGTCTGATTTTTGTGTAAACTGCTTGAAAAATCGAGTTTTCCGTTTTCTGCCCGTATGAACTCGCCGAGTCCATGGGGGACTCGACGAGTCCATGACCAAATGCAAGCAACTCGTCGAGTCAGTTCATGCACTCGACGAGTAGAGGCTGCAGTTTTCAGAATTTCGGTTCTTGTTGCTGGAAATGGACTAGGAATATTACCCTAACCTGTTTTGGTGTTTTAAAACTTGTTTTAGTTGGTGTAATATTCATGTTAATCCATTTACAACAAGTTATCAAAATTACAAGTTTTTAAGTGTAATTTTTGATTCATGAAAGTGTTCATATTCATGTTCTTGATCTTATGATGTTTAGATGATCATAGGAATTATTTGTAACCTATGTGGTAGTTTAATTCTTGATCATAATGTGTTTTAATGGAGTCCATAACTTGTCCTCAAGTTATGGAAAACCAAGAGTCTCACTTATATTAAAACCATTAAAAGAACACAAGAGGTAGAAAAATGAAGAGTCTTCATTTTTATTACTCTATTTAACTCATAAGTTACAAGAAATGAAAAGTTTTGAAAGTTTACAAAACTTGCCCTCAAGTTTTGGAACAAGTAAAGTCATATTAAAAACTTTAGTTCCAACCCTTAGAAATTTAAAAGTTATAATTCAACCCTTATACTTATAATATTATAAGTTAATAATATATATATATATATATATATATATATATATATATATATATATATATATATAAATATATATATATATATATATATATATATAAATATATATATATATATATAAATATATATATATATATATATATATATATATATATATATATATTTATATATATATATATATATATATATATATATATATATATATATATATATATATATATATATATATATGTATAAGATTAAAGTCGTCTTACCGCTAGTACGCCTCATTCACGAAGCCGGTCTATAAGGTGGGTATAAGGTTGTTGCCTATAAAATGGCAACTTAATGGGTGTCCACTCTCACCCACCGCTTGCTTGACTGGTGGAGGGTCGTTAGCCAAACGGGTAAGACAAGGACTTATAAATTCTCATTAAAAGTATGATGAATATTATAAAGTAACTAAATGTTTTATTAAATTCTCAGTCTTAGTTACTTTAGGAAAAATGTGAATAAGGTGCTAATCCATGAAATTACACTTTACACTTTGTCTAAGTCGTTAGTGGAGCGTGTGTGGTTAACCGATACACTATCTTGGACTTAACAAGGTAAGTAAAGGGTGAATTAATATTTATCATAGTATCGATGGAGCGTGTGTGGTTAACCGGCACATCGATTGAGGGGTAATTTATTAAGGGTACCAAGTAATTTGCATGGTTACTTCACACCTCGTTTTGTGATCCTCGACATCCCAGTCACAAAACTTGGAGGGCACACTCGAGATTGAAACATGCCTTTGAAAAGTTCATTGAATCTCAAAAGAATCTAGGAGTTTCTAAGAACCAAATTAAATATTTTTAATATTTCAACTTTGGTGGAAATTGGTAAATTGTCATTCACCTACCTTTCAAATATGTTATTACTTAGATTACGGCATACCTCTTCTAAGTATAATATATTGTGATTGGGTCATAGCCTTAATACTACATTTGGGTGTTTTATTAAGGACTATCTCTATATCTAAACTAATCCTGTCTTTCTTCTCTTATCAGATGTCTGCAAACAATGCTGCTTCTGGCTCTACTCCTAGTGGCTCCTTTTCTCTTATGAACTTGTGTGGGAAAGTCACTTTTGATGGATCCAACTTTAATGAATGGATCAGAATCATCAGAATGATTACTCGCTACGAGGACAAGGAATATGTCCTCGATAAGGAGCTTAAGGAGATTGATGAGACAGCTGCTACTCCTCAAGATATCGTTGACTTTAGGGCACATGAAAGGTATCCCACCAAGGTGGCATGCATCATGATGGCCACTATGACAGCCGATCTTCAAAAGTCCTATGAAGACTACTACCTTTTTGAAATGCACCAAGATTTGATGGAAAGATACCATCAGAGTACACGACAAGAGAGGTATGAAATCATCTCCTCCATGATAACAACCCGAATGAAGGATGGAGAACCCATCACGGGCCACATGCAGAAAATGAAAAGATTTATGGACCACTTGCTGAAGCTTAATGTGAACTTCCCCGAGGAGCTTGCAATAGATATCATTTTGCACTCCTTACCTTCATGTTATGATCAATTCCGCATGACATACCACATGAACAAGGAAGAGGTCACACTCAACAAACTTCAAGGGCCCTTAAAGACCGCGGAAAGTGGTCTTAAGGGTAAGGCGGTTGTTACTACTCCTACTCCTACCAACTCCGCCCCTGTCTTGGCAATCGGGAAAGGACGAGGGAAGAAGAGAAAGAGTTCTTCAAAGGGTACCAAGGTTAGGACCTTTGATGGATCTTCTTCAAGTGGAACCAAGAAAGGTTTCATCACTCCTTCTTTTGACCCAAAAGAGGCTGAATGCTTCTATTTCCATGAAAAGGCACATTGGAAGCGGAACTGCCCAAAGTACCAGCTATATGTGAAGGATGGGAAAGTTAAACCCAACCATGCAAGTATTTACACTATCTTATCTAATAACTCACCCCATTCTAACTCATGGGTCCTTGATACCGGTTGTGGTATTCATATCTGTTCTGATTTGCAGGGACTAAGAAGAAGTGAGAATGTGGAGCAAGGAAGGATAAACTTGATCATGGGAAACAGGAAAGCTTCACCTATCACCAAGATTGGAGTTTATACTTTATTGCTAAGTAGTGGGTTTAGTTTAGATTTGAATAAATGTTGTTATTCGCCAGAAATGGCAAGAAATATTATTTCCTTTCATGCATTGTATAAACAAGGTTTCACCTTTTCATTTGATAATGAAGTTGGCTTGATTAATGCTTTCTTTAATAATCTTCTTTATTTTAAAGCATTACCTTGTGATGGCGTGTATGAAACAGTATTTATGGTTGATAACTTAGGAAATAATGTATTGTGTATTGATTCTGTTAATAATAATTGTTGGATAAGGTGTCTAAGTCCATAACTTATTTGGTATATACTTGACCCGACCGGCATGGTCCATTTGGGTTGCATCTCATCCAAACTATTATGGATAATTTTATGAGAGTTATACACATATGTTTATTAATATATTATGAGTTATAATATATTAATATGAAGTTACGTTATTTAATTAGTTTTAGTCTTAAATTAATCATGAATTAATTTAGAGATTAAAAGGAATACTAATTAAATTATGGGCTATTTGTTTTATATAGTGTGGGCTAATACTCATTTGTTAATGGGCTAGGCTTATGTGGAAGTCCATGGATGATCCATGAAGCTTTTAACCCATGGATCCTTGGAAAAGGAAAAGACATGGGTTATTAGGGTTTCACCCTAACCATGCATACTATATAAGCATGCTTATGGAGCATGAAATGGAGCCTAAGATACACTAAGAGAAAGCTAGTGATCTAGTGTGTGTGTGCATGTGTGTGGCCGATTTATACAAGGTGTATATACTCTCTCAAAGTTTTCCAAGAGTTTGTGGTGTTTGTGATTCCATTTGAGGCATTCACACTATTGGTGCTTGGCCCTCAAACTCCTAAGAACCCAACACACCAAAAGGTATGTAATCTCTTCTAACTCTTTTATGTTGAAATGTTCCCCATGCCATGTTAGATAGGTTATAAACCTTGGAAAATTATTATTTTGCATGTATTTAGACAAACATAGATCCAAGGTTTATTAGGGTTGCATGCACACTTAGGAAGTGTTAGATTGCTCAAAACCCAACAGTGGTATCAGAGCCTAGGCTTGCTTGTTTGATACTTGATGCAAAATAGTGATAAAAGTCGAAATCGTTGCTGTCTGCATGCTAGACTCGCCGAGTCCATTGGGGGGACTCGCCGAGTCCAAGGCAAACTTCAACCTACTCGACGAGTCCGTTCGTGCACTCGGCGAGTAGGATCGAAAGAATGCAGAATCTCGACTTTTGCTGCTGGAAATGGACTAGAAACATTACCCTAAATTGTTTTGGTGTTGTAAAACTTATTTAGTTGGTGTAATGGTTGTTCTAATCCATTTAGAATAGCATATATCAAAATTCCATGATTTTATGTGTTCATATATTTCTTGAATTTTGATGATCATGTTCATGTTCTTATGAATTTAGAAAATGATAGGAATTATTTGCTGAATTGTTTAGAATTAATTCTTTATCATTTATGTGTTTTAATGGAGTCCATAATTTGTCCTCAAGTTATGGATTACCAAAGGTCACCTTCATTTAACACACACTTAAAACACATAAGTTACATGAAAATGAAGAGTCTTCATTTTTATGAACCTTTAATTCATAAGTTATGAAATGAAGAGTTTTGCAAGGTTACAAAATGAAGAGTCTTGTGTCATTGAATTTTTTTTTTTTTATGACTCCATAACTTGTCCTCAAGTTATGGAAATTCAAGAGTCACTTCATTAATAAATAAATAAATAAATAAAGTGTAACCTTAATTAATTCCATAAGTTATAAAAATAAAGAAAAGATTAATTCTTTTATTGGTTTAAAGTCTTCCATAAGTTATGGAACTTGAAGAGTTTTTTGGATTAAAACTACTTTAAACACATAAGTTATGGAATTAATTAGTTTTGAATAGTTTCAAAACTTGCCCTCAAGTTTTGGAATTTGTAAAGTTTCACACACTTTAATAAACTTTAATTCCAAACCTTAGAGTTTTAATAGTTAAAATTCAACCCTTATACTATTTATAACATTAATGGTTAATTATTATATATATGTATAAGAATAAGTCGTTTTACCGTTAGTAGGCCTCATTCACGAAGCCGGTCTATAAGGTGGGTATAAGGTTGTTGCCTATAAAATGGCGACTTAATGGGTGTATACTCTCACCCACCGCTTGCTTGATCGGTGGAGGGTCGTTAGCCGAACGGGTAGGACAATGACTTTAAATTCTCCCTTCATTAAAAGTATTAATGATAAATACTAAAGTAACTAAAATCTTAATAATTCCCAATCTTAGTTACTTTAGGAAAAATGTGAATTTGGTGCTAACCCATGGAATTCACACTTTGTACCTTACCAAGTCGTTGGTGGAGCGTGTGTGGTTAACCGGCACACTAACTTGGACTAGTAAGGACCACGAAGGGTGACTTAATGTTTGTCATAGATCAATGGAGCGTGTGTGGTTAACCGGCACATTGATTAGGTGATAATATTAAGGATACCAAGTGAATTGGTATGGTTATTCACACCTTGTTTTGTGATCCTCGGCATCCCAGTCACAAAATTTGAGAGGGCACACTCGAGATTGAAACATGCCATTGAAAAAGTTCAATGAATCTCAAAAGATCTAGGAATTTCAAATCCAATTAAAACCTAATAAATTATTTCGTTTTTCATGGTGGAAATTGGTGAATCGTCATTCGCCTACCTTCAAATATTTTATAGCTTGGATTACGGCATCCCTCTTCTAAGTTATAAAATAGTTTGTTGGTTCCTAGCCTTAATATTTCATATTGGGTGTCATATTAAGGACTTTAAATCAACTATCTTGAATATCTCCCAAAACATGTCTGGTTTAGACATTTATGATCTTCCCAAATCTCTTGAAGATGATGTTCCTCAACATCATGCTTCACTTCCTTTATCTCCTCCAATTATTCTCCCTCACCCACAAGTTCTTGAAAAGTTTAAAGTCACTCAAGCCCTATTGGCAAGTTAAGGTCTTGGTGTGGTCACATCTTGGAGATGTAGTCACATATTGACAAGACGGGAGAGTTGGGTGTCAAAGTCTCGTGAAAGTTGGATGTTCAATCACTTTCTTAGTAACATAGCGGGTCACTTTGGGACTACTATGAGACAGACTATGACACGAGCCTTAATGATCTTATCTATTTGCTTTGTGCTGTGGAATCAGCAATGATTTGGAACACTAGTAAAGCAAATTTTGTTAGAAGATCAACTTCCCAAACCTTAAATGGACATTGGCTATGGTAGCATTGGATATCTAGAAAAGCATTTCTCTTCCCAATGGAAAGGGATCGGCCATAGTCAACTCGGTTGACCAAATGGTAAAGAGAAAGGCTAAGTCTGAAATAGTCTCATGTGCCATTATCAAAGGGTCTCCATATGTTTATATTGCCAAAGAAAGGGGCATTGGTTGCGAAGCTGCCCTATTTACCTGAAAGGTCATAAGGTTGATCAAGTCAAGAGGTTTGACTCTACTTCGGGTAAAATACACTGTATAACTCTGTTAAGTTCCTATTTGGAGATTCTTATTACATAATGTGAATGGGTCACATGCTGATGTCTTTTAAGAATCAAAGAAAAGATAGGAAGCTTAAAGTAAGTATATGCTGATTCTGATTGCGAAGATGGGTTTCGATCGCATGGTTCGGTAATCAGAATTTTGAGCTGTTGCTTAAGAGTTATAATATATTGCTTGTGAATAGATAACAACAAGGTTTTCATGTGGATTGTAAGGATAAGTTTTTCCGCAAAGTTTTAAAATAAAAGAAAAAAAGGTTTTAATTTTATTTATTTTAAAAATATCCTTACAATGGCATCGGTGGAAAATTGTTGCTTATATGTTTCCAGTAATAGCAATATTGGAAAGTGGATTTGATTCTTTCATTTGTGGTAGTGTCTGAATTTACCAAATGAAGAAAGTTTTTCATCACCCAAGTTTCAATTGGACAGAAACTTGGAATCATACAAGTTGTATTGTATGATGAATGAGAATTTTCATCTTTGAAAAAATTAAGACTAATTCTTTGATCACATGTATATGTGAGTCAATTGAAGGACTAAGGAATTAGGTACACTGGGTGTGCGCTGGTCAAGGTCCACCACAAAGATTGATTTGTCATGATTTACTAAAGATTAGTAAATATGATTATACTTATAAGGTTAAGTATAATTTTGTAACATTGGAAAACGAATAAGAAGAATCAAATTAGGCAGAAAGATAAAAGTTTCTCAAATCTGAAAGGACGGGAGAGTACTTTAGTATCAGCTTTGTGATCATCTTAATGATTAAGAAACCATATCAAAATTTGTTCTCTAAGAAAGTCTTAGTGCATTCTTATGACTAAGAAGAAGGGATCTTGAAATTGTTGAAATGGTTAAATCAAGAAGATGAATCATACTTCGTTCCAATACAAGTCTTGGAGTCATACTCCAAGATTGTAATTTGAGTGACATGTCTTAAAGAAGGTTTAAAACACTTATCAAATGTAAGAGTAAAATGTTTTCTACTCTTGTACATTTGAGATTGGTAAGTTGTGATGTCTTGGATGAGACAAAGACCAACTAAGACCAATTGTGTGAAGTGTTAGTCTTGATAAGAATCCGCACTATCCCTTGAATATTTGTTTTATCAAGGAATGGTTCTTGACTAGGAAAACTTATATGTCAAGGGGACAGTGGGAGCCTTAAAGATCCTGAAAGAGTTTCAAGATTTAATCAAGAGTAAAACCTGTAATTTATCACTAGCACACGACTTAAGGTTTTCAACCTATCGTGTTGACATAATTCTTATTTCTGTACCTACTTCAAATAAGTTGAATTTACATGTGAGTTATCAGAGTTCAACTTGGAAGCATTGGTGGGCCTTGTGTTACCAAGGTGACAAGAAACTAAGATTGAATAAGTTTAATCCATGTAGGGCTGAATTTGTCACTAACCTTATCTTGTGATTATGGTTTTGACAAATTCACATGGATAGGAACTCATACACTATTAAATCTAAGTGTCATAAGGTTTCTCTCCGATTCATGAAAATGATGGTGAGGAAATGCTTTCACTAAATAGATTTTAAGTAGATATCAATTGTGTCATTTGCATTTTCAAAAGTCATTAGTGGAGCGCGTGTGGTTAACCGGCACACTAACATGGACTTGTGAGAAATGGCAAATGCCTAAGCAATTGAGACTATGATTACGGCATCCCTTTTCATAGTTCTGAAAATTGTTTAGACACACATGTGAGCTATCTAAGAAAGGGTGTATGAATCTAAATTTCAGAAGTCCAACAGATTTCTGGAAATGTGTCAGAGCTAGTGGGAGCATAAGTGTTATGCTGATAATCATCATGTTAGTGGGAGCATGACTATTATGATTAGTATTGCAAGCTAGCAATGTTAATTATAGAAAACAAAGTTTCAATCCGTGAAGTTGCAGGGGTTGAAAAGTTGTTTTGCTATAATTAAGGGAGAGGAAATTATACTTCATGTCAATTCTAAAGCTTAGATTGAGATTTTAATCATCTTTAGTCAAGAATATATGTGAATTTTGTGTTGGAATGGTTCAACTTGAAGAAATTCTATATATATTGCATTTTCAAAATTCGATTATGATTACGGCATCCCTCTTCATAGTTAAATTTTGAAAACATGGCAAATAAAAAATATTGTAGCAAAAGACTGGTCTAGTGTCATGTCTTTATGTCAAACATCATGAATAGTATCCCATATGCTTCGGATATAGGATCGATTTCATGTGCTATAATATTCATCCTTTCTAAATTTTCCAAATGCTTAAGGCATTTAGAAGGGAAAAGTCTAGAACTGGATATGACTAAAGTGATTAAGCAATTGTCGAGGACAATCTGAGGTTCGCCAAAGATTGGTTGCTCAGGGACATTTGGAAGTCTAGTGTTAATTTTGGTAGGACCATATCGACATTTTCTGAAAAGAGGTAACTCTTGTTCGGAAGTGATAGTCAAATAGGACTATGGAAATGTCTCCATAGGTGGAAGTGATTCAATCTATGTAAGATTAGGAAACTTAATGCAAAAAGGATGTTCCCAAGGAGCTGATCTCCTTTGGAATGCTCTGTAATGGTTGTTGTCAAGTCTTTCTGACTTTGTGCATAATCATTACAAGAGGATCAATGCATATAAGTTTAGAATCTAACAGATTTCAGTAAATGACATAAATTTGGAATTCTTGCATTTACAATAAGGATTTGGGATTGTGAAATGAGTATCATTGGAATCATGTTCAATTGATCTACATCACAATGTAAGGATCATAGACAAACATAGTGTGCATACTTGGGGTATGGCATAACTATTGTTTAGAAAAACAAAGTGTACATGCTAGGAGCATGGGACGACTGTTGTTTTTATTCAAGTCTTAAGTTGATTATTTGAAACATTGAATAATGTGTAATCAATATGGTGATAAATAAAAAGTGGTTTTATTTATATTCAAAAGGGTTCTGAGACCATATTAGATTCGATTATTATTGTATTTCACTTTGCATGTTTTGACTTCCAAAATAGCTAGGTTATTCTTTCCGGATGACTAAGTTATTTAAACACTCCACAGTCGTTCATATGTTGGAAGTAGGTATGAATCAAGACTGTCATGAATCGGGTTTGTAGATGGCTAAATGAGTTTAGTCATGGCAATGGTTGCTACAACATTCATGAGTACTCATAAGTTATGAGTATTGGAATAAACCCACGCTCACTTGTATCACTTCATGGAATTTATCTCGAGTGATCGTGAGACGATAATATCATATAAATCTTCAAACCTAGAGATATGAGTTGTTACCTATGAGTTGGTTGTGCATTGATTGCACGTAAACGCATCAGTAACTTGATGTTATAAAACGTGCCTTTGTGTACAATTCAACAAGTAGTAGAACAAGCATATGAGTCGAAGTTTATCTGTTCCTTCTAGAAATAGAAGCGATATCTGGGCCCCTCGATGATTTTGTTGTGACCTATGTACCGGCCGGTCAGAACTGAATTGATGTGTTCGATTAAGTTCTTTGTCAAACAAATCGAAAATCGGGAAACAAACTGCTGGACAATAAGTACGACGTTGTTCCATGTATTTGTCCGGCTGATATCATGAGAACAGAGGATTATGTGATCACTTATCTAAAATGGCGCTTCATAGTTCGACAGAGTCTTCACTGTTCGAGGGAGTTTTCGAGAGCTACGATTGTTGGTTGGTTCCTGAAGTTATAGGCAAATATAGTTATTAGACTTATCCAAGTGGGAGTCTGTTGGATAAGGTGTCTAAGTCCATAACTTATTTGGTATATACTTGACCCGACCGGCATGGTCCATTTGGGTTGCATCTCATCCAAACTATTATGGATAATTTTATGAGAGTTATACACATATGTTTATTAATATATTATGAGTTATAATATATTAATATGAAGTTACGTTATTTAATTAGTTTTAGTCTTAAATTAATCATGAATTAATTTAGAGATTAAAAGGAATACTAATTAAATTATGGGCTATTTGTTTTATATAGTGTGGGCTAATACTCATTTGTTAATGGGCTAGGCTTATGTGGAAGTCCATGGATGATCCATGAAGCTTTTAACCCATGGATCCTTGGAAAAGGAAAAGACATGGGTTATTAGGGTTTCACCCTAACCATGCATACTATATAAGCATGCTTATGGAGCATGAAATGGAGCCTAAGATACACTAAGAGAAAGCTAGTGATCTAGTGTGTGTGTGCATGTGTGTGGCCGATTTATACAAGGTGTATATACTCTCTCAAAGTTTTCCAAGAGTTTGTGGTGTTTGTGATTCCATTTGAGGCATTCACACTATTGGTGCTTGGCCCTCAAACTCCTAAGAACCCAACACACCAAAAGGTATGTAATCTCTTCTAACTCTTTTATGTTGAAATGTTCCCCATGCCATGTTAGATAGGTTATAAACCTTGGAAAATTATTATTTTGCATGTATTTAGACAAACATAGATCCAAGGTTTATTAGGGTTGCATGCACACTTAGGAAGTGTTAGATTGCTCAAAACCCAACAATAATAACTTGGATAAAGCATCATTATGGCATTGTCGTTTTGGACATATAAGCAAGAAACGCATAGGCCAACTCCAAAAGGATGGAGTCTTGGAGTCATTTGACCTAAAGTCAGATGATAGTTGCGAATCATGCTTACTTGGGAAAATGACAAAGTCACCCTTCACAGGTTCTTGTGAAAGGGGTGAAGGTTTGTTGGACCTTGTACACACAGATGTGTATGGACCATTCAAACATGCCACAAGGGATGCTAATCGTTATTATTTGACTTTTACTGATGATTATAGTAGATATGGATATGTCTACTTGATCAAGAATAAGTCAGAGACTTTCGAAAGGTTTAAGGAATTTAAACAGGAAGTCGAGAATCAATTGGGCAGGAACATTAAGATGCTTCGATCCAATCGAGGTGGTGAGTATCTTAGTTCAGAGTTCCTCGACTATCTTAGGGAATGTGGGATTATCTCACAATTGACACCTCCCAGGACACCGCAGTTGAATGGTGTGGCTGAGAGGCGTAATCAAACCTTGTTGGATATGGTTCATTCCATGATGAGTCGAGCTTCGCTACCAATTTCATTATGGGGGTATGCCTTAGAGACTGTCGCCCATATTCTTAATCTAGTCCCTACAAAGAAAGTTGCCAAAACTCCTCACGAGATGTGGACTGGTAAAGTACCTAAACTAGACCACATCAAGATTTGGGGTTGCAAGGCTTTTGTGAGGCGCGAGTCTCATGATAAGCTAGAACCCCAAAGCGAGAGGTGTATTTTCATCGGCTACCCACAAAGATCCTTTGGTTACCTCTTCTATAGACCTAGTGATAATGTGGTCTTTGTAGCAAGAAGAGGAGTCTTTCAAGAGAGAGAATTTATCAGCCAAGGAGACAGTAGGAGGCAAATTGACCTTGAAGAACTTCAAGAGTCAAGTGGTGAAGGAACTTCAAACCCTAGCCCTCAACTTGACGAGGAAACTCCTGTTGAGCCAATTGACGAGTCTGTTCCTCTGAGGCATTCCACGAGAGTTAGGAATGCACCTGAGCATTACTATGGTTTCCATATTACTGCGAAAGGTGAGACACTTATTAGTGATAAGACACTAGTAGGTCTGGGTGAACCGAACAGCTACACGGAAGCCATGGCAGGCCCTGAGTCTGCTAAATGGAAAGAGGCTATGGATAGCGAGATACAATCCATGTATGACAATCAAGTTTGGAACTTGGTTGAGAATGTACCAGGTCGTAAGACTGTAGGGTGCAAATGGATCTTCAAGAAGAAGACCGACATGGATGGTAATGTACACACTTATAAGGCTCGACTGGTTGCAAAGGGCTTCTCTCAAATTCCTGGAGTGGATTATGATGAGACATTTTCTCTAGTAGCCAAGATTAAGTCTATCAGGGTTATGTTAGCCATAGCTGCATTTCATGACTATGAAATTTGGCAAATGGATGTCAAAACCGCTTTCCTTAATGGAAAGTTGACTGAAGATGTTTACATGAGTCAGCCAGAAGGTTTTGTTAGCAAAGAGTACCCTAATAGAGTGTGTAAGCTTGAGAAATCCATTTATGGATTAAAGCAAGCACCTCGCAGATGGAATCTTTGCTTTGATGAAAAGGTCAAGGAATTTGGCTTTTCTAGGAATGAAGATGGATCTTGTGTGTATGTCAAGGCTAGTGGGAGTATACTTAGCTTTTTGGTATTGTATGTGGACGACATACTACTCATAGGAAATGACATCCTAACTCTGCAGGAAGTTAAGTCCTGGCTTGGGAAGTGTTTCTCTATGAAGGACCTAGGAGAAGCTGCCAATATTCTAGGGGTAAGGATTTTGAGAAACCGGAGTAAAAGAGTAATTGGACTTAGTCAAAGTACATACTTGGACAAGGTGTTGAAGAGATTCAGCATGCAGAACTCCAAGAAAGGAGAGTTACCCATCCAGAGTAATGCCAGATTGAGTAAGACACAAAGCCCAAGTACCGAGGCAGAGATAGCAGAAATGAGCCAAGTACCTTATGCTTCAGCAGTATGCTCGATCATGTATGCGATGACATGTACTCGACCTGATGTAGCCTTTGCCTTGAGCATGGTTAGCTGGTATCAGGGGAATCCTGGCAAGGCACACTGGACTACGGTAAAGAATATCCTCAAGTACCTACGGAGGACTAAGGACTGGTTCCTTACCCTCGGTGGCAGTGATGACTCGAGAGTTGTAAGGTATAGTGATGCTAGCTTCCAAACTGATAAGGATAATTTTCGCTCTCAGTCGGGTTGGGTCTTTACCTTAAACGGAGGAGCAATCACTTGGAAGAGTTCCAAGCAGGAGACAATGGCTGATTCCACTTGTGAATCAGAGTATATAGCAGCGAGCGAGGCAGCAAAGGAGGCAATATGGCTGAAGAACTTCATTGGAGACCTTGGAGTTGTACCAACTATAAAGGAGCCTATGGAAATTTTCTGTGATAGTGAAAGTGTTGTTGCCTTAGCCAAGGAACCAAGGGATCACGGTAGATCCAGACACATCGACAAAAAATATCATTTTATCAGACATCGCATAGAAGAAGGAATCCTCGTGGCAAAGAGGGTATCATCGGATGAGAACCCAGCAGATCCCCTCACGAAGGGACTGAGTAGGGTTAAGCATCTCCAGCATGCTCGGAGCATTGGGCTGAAGGATGATATAAGTTTTAGTAGTTAGATAAATTTTGAAATTTGTAAAGTGTAATTGACATTTGATGATGAATAAAAGTTGTGTTTATTTATGAGTAAAGTGTTACTATCTTTTGTCAATCGTTTACTATATTTCTTTTGCATGTTTTGACTTCCAGAATAATTATGTTTGGTATATCATATTATTCGAACCTCCACAGTCGGTCATATGTTGGAAGTAGGTATGATTCAAGACTGTCATGATTGGTTGCAGAGGTCTAAGGTGTTGGACATGGCTACAACAATCATGAGTGCTCATAAGTTCTGAGTATTGGAATCAACCCACACTCACTGGAATCACTTCATGGAATTTCATCTCGAGTGATCGTGAGACGGTAATATCATATAAGTCTTCAAACCTAGAGATATGATTTGTTACTTTCGAGTTGGTTATGCATTGATTGTACGAAAACGCATTGGTAACTCGATGTTATAAAACGTGCTTTTTTGTGTAATTCAATGAGTGGTAGAACAAACCTATGAGTCGAAGTTTATCTATTCCTTCTTAGATTAGAAGCTGATATATGGGCCCATCGATGATTTTGTTTTGACCTATGTATCGGGCCCAGTCAGAACTAAGTTGATGTGTTCAATTAAGTTCTTTGTCAAAGAAATCGGAAATCGGGAAACAAACTGCTGGACAATAAGTAGGACATTGTTCCATGTATTTGTCTGGCTGATATCTAGAATAGAGGATTATATGACCACATATCTTAAATGGCGTATCAACATCTTCTTAGTTCCGAGAGACCTTGAAAGAGCTACGATTGCCGATCGGTTCCTGAAGTATTACAGTTATAATTATTAGACTTATCCAAGTGGAAGACTGTTGGATAAGGTGTCTAAGTCCATAACTATTTCTGGTAAATACTTGACCCGACCTGGCATGGTCCATTTGGGTTGCATGGCACCATGCAATTGGATAAAGTAAATGAGAGAAATAACACATATGGTTTATTAATATATTATAAGTTCTAATATATTAATAATATTACTTAATTAGTTTTGATCAAGAATTAATTTAGAATTAATTAAGTGATCAAAAGAATAACTAATTAAATATACGGGTAGATTATGTAACTCTTCCATATCTTATATAGTGGGCTAAAAGGCTCCATGGATTATCAAGTTGGGTTCCACCCATAGGATACTCCATGGATGCACCATGGAGTTAACCCATGGATTGAGAAATGAAGAGTCATGTTACATTAGGGTTTTACCTAATGCAACACACTATATAAGGACCATGTCTCTCCCCAAAATCGGCTACACTAGTGATACACAAGAGAAACAAGAGGGCTTGGCAGATTTTGAGTGTGTTAAAGTATTCTCTCAAGTTTATACTTTGCATTTGGTGTTGTGTGAAGCTTTTGAGGCATCACACTTGAGGTGCTAGGCTCACAAGGTTTCAAGGAACACTTGCAACAACCAAGGTATGTAGTTCTATCTTTTATACAAATAAAATTGTACCCCATGTTTGCTAGATAGGTTCATAACCTTGGAAAACAACCTTGCATGATTATTAGATAAACATAGATCCAAGGTTATTAGGGTTGCATGTACACTTAGGAAGTGTTAGAATGCTTAAAACCCATCATTAGGGACTTTCCCCTTAGCTAGTTGTGTGTCGCCCACTTCAGTCCAGCACATTGGTGACCTCCACTTGCGGCGATAGAGGGCTTCAAATGGCGATAGAGGGCTCCACTTGGTAGAACGATTACTCGCATTCCTGAGTAGTCTTGTCTCGACGTTCCTGGTAGGACTCGTACCTGGTCCATCTATCTCTAACTTATGCATAGAGCTTATATGTAGTTAGTGTTGGTAGACAGTTGGATGGGTGACTCTGCCCCAATTCCATAACCAGACAAGGAACAAGAAATAGGGCAGAAGCACACATCAAATGTCCGCAGAATCTTAATTACATATTATCCTCACATATACACTTAGCAGTGATAGGCTAACCGTATTCGTCCCAAGCTTCCATGCTTGATCTTAACCTGTTATACAAGTGATATCCTTGAAGGGTTTACTAGGAATCAATTAAAAAGGTTACAGAAGGTATAACACACCTCCAAAGAGTGCTTTGGGGTTTTCGCAATAAAGGATGACCAGAGAGTCAAAGTCAGATTTAGGATCGTGAGAGACAAGGGTTTCGATATTCAACTGGTTAAGTGGAGGGTCTTGTCGTAACATATGCAATTGATAAGGTGATGATCCAAACCATTCCATATTGAATGAAGACACCGGGTTTTCTCGATGACACCTACATTAAGTCATATGTCATTTGACATTGATGAAATCGATGGGTGAAAGGCTCTATCCGATTACCACCACTAGACATGGAACAGGAATTAGGACGGAGTTATTTGCTTTAATTCTGTAGTATTTTGATTATAAATAATCCCGATGTATACATTAAGTCATCACAGCTCACCGGTAATGACTCTAAGGTCATATATGAGTGTCTTTGATTTGATTGAATGAGGGAATATTTTAACTACTTTTTGAAAGATGGTAACTTTAGCAAACACACCAAATTCATTACAAACATATGGTACTTAAACATGTTTTTTTTTGTCGTTGGAAACACTACAAAAGTCCTAATAAGATTCCTTGCTGCTCCTGCTGGTTTGTTTGTCACGCTCCTCCTGCTCAGCCGTCATTCTTCACAGTTGGGCAGTCTCTCTTGAAGTGCCCCATTTCGCCGCATAGGTGGCATACTAGACTTACATTGGTATTGGTGGTTGAAGTGATGTGCTGAGTCGAGGTCCTATAGAAGCAGGCGATATGTCCTTTCCTGTTGCAGTTGATATAGTGTGGAATTCGGCAAGCCCCTGCGTGATGGTAGTTACACTTGTTACACTTTGGAAGTGTTCCCATATATTGTCTGTCTGGTGCTTGAGTGACAAATGTTGTGGCTGATGTCGAGGCATGTGTTGCGACTGTTGTCGTAATTGTAGGGGCAGCCACGGGTTGCTATCTTTTAGCTAGTTTTTTGGGATAGGTTGTGCTTCTTTTTGTTCCAAAACTTCCTTTTATTGCTCTTAGGTTGGTGGTCTGAGGTATTTTCGTTGGTAGACGCCCGCTGGTGTTCTTGATTGTTATTGCGGTTAGTATTTCCGGCGCCATCTCTGCGCCCGCTGGCATAGTTAGCATTGAGTTGCGCCATGACGGCGGTCAAGGCTGCTGTGACTGCAGCTTGAAAAGTAGCAGAGTCTATCTGCAGGGTTGGTACCTTGCTAGTTGGTTGGTTACCTCCTGGTGAAGACATAATTATGTTTCATGATGAAAAACGACTTCATGAGTGGGGTGAGTGGGGATGATTATCTCAAGTGCATTCTCACAATTTATATTCACATATATAAATTTCACATGTTGCTATACTATTCTTAGTGTTTCTACTAAACACTCCGAGATGGAGTTACGGAAATGGGTGGAAGCAGGTTTTGTACGAATGTTAAATTTACCCATCCTAGTTACTATCTTTGTCCAAACACTCTTAGTTAGGGAGTTCTGATGGGATTCTGTGCATTAGTGTTGGTATGATCGCACCCTATAGGTCTACGAAGAAGGCACCTTTCAACCAAGATGTTTAAAGGTGAAACGATAATGAGTCATTAGAAAGGGCTATGCATCGTGAGATATCTAACTAAGTTTATCTTAGTTCTAAGTGTATTGTATTTCGATTCTTATGGTGTTCCGAATGCAATTCCTAATGAGAGTCTATATATGATAAACCCATGGAATTTAGTAGTTCTATTATCCAAGTGAAACCTTGAAATTTGATCCAAACTAAGTTCTTCTTACAATCACTTGATGCATGCTAGCTGCGTGAGTAAGACTTAATAGACCTTTGAGCCTAATGGGTCTGTCGTAATCCTATTTTGTTGATATGATTCTAGAAATTTTAGTTTCAAAGAAAATTCTGACCTCGATGCAGGTCTACACCACATCATTGTAAGGAAGAGTTTTGACAGCAAATAAATCCCCCGATTAGTATAACCACTTAAATCATAGGGTTGAGCTTACACATAGAATAGAGTAGCACCAACGCATACTCATGAACCTAATCTACAACGTCTTATGAGTAATATGAGCTTTGCTCACGATAATACGTCCCCGGTGGTGTTTGAAATTAAGTCGATGCGTCTTGTTGTTCTGCTAGCCTACGCTCAGCTGCGACCACTCTCTCTTCGAGTGTCGAGTGTCTATCGTCACGCTCTCTTGCCTTCGACCGAGTGGCAAGAGATGGTGGCGTCTGTAGTAGCACGCAGTTCCCGGACATGATTCACAATCTCCCTGTTTTGATCCCCGATGTTCGCGATACGCCAAATCTTTTCCTGGAGGGCTCTGTCAGTCGGTCCCCCGTGGTTGAGGTCATAGAAACCTCGTTGGTATCCAAATGGTGATCACTGTCGTTGTTGTCGACTACAACCCTCGATCACGGTTGCCCAACAGGGCACAGGTCTGATGTAGTCGAAACAGTTTGCGGGAACCATGTCTATGTACGGAGGGTTGATCACCTGCAGTTCCTCTTCTGATTCTTCCTCGTCAGTATTTTGATTTCCTCACCTTCAGATTCTTCTTCCTTGTTTTCCTTGGGTTCTTCATTGGGGTCTTCTTTGGGTTCTTCTCCTAACCATCCACCATTTCCCTGGTTGGGAAAGTAGGGGTCGCCTGGTAAGTAGAATCTTTCCATGATATACGTGCGAGATTAGGAGGGGTAGGAAGCATATATTAGTCGTATTCCTAGAAATACTTATAGGGTTTGATCCTCATTAGTTACTTCTATCATGACATAGTGCATACTAATTATATATAACAAGACATGATAGACCTTTGAATAAGTGATCCTACCATAGGACCACATCCAAACAAGTAAAAGGAGGTAAGGAAATGACCACAACTTCTAAGTCTATGATCTCTAAGTTATATATAATTTTAGAGTATCCACTTAGTGACTATAGACCTTATATTAAGGATCTATTTAGTTTTCACATAAGTTATGATATTACAAAATATTCTTATAGTATTTTAAATGTTATGTTTGGTTCTTAGTAACTTTCTTGTATGGAAAGTTTTTAGGCTTGTTGCTCACTACGACCATGCCCCCGCATAAAATAGTCACACCTCATATAAATATAGTTGATCAGGCTATATTCATCCCAAGTCTGATTACATATCCCAAGGTCTACTTGTAGTGTCCAACTCCTCGTTTTACCTTTGTATTATCCTAGATATTATACTATACTAGTATGTATGTATGTACTTATACTCTTAACAAGAAACTTACTTATTTCTAAAAGTATAATTGTTTTGAATATTTTTAAATCAGACACTTTAGTCCCAATGCATTTATAGTTTGTATATCTTATGTGGTTCGATATACTTAGTTCACTATAAACAATGCTCTGATACCAATCTGTCACACCCCTAAACCAAGGATGGCGGAAACGTCCGGGGGTGGCGGACTTCATGTATAGTATCACAACAACGAGTATAATAGTGCTCAAAGTAAATACAACCAATCATAAATATAATCAGAAAAGAATTACATGGTTTAATGTGTTATATATTTCAATGATTGATTACAACATGATATAAAAATAGCAGTTCAATGTTGTAGCCTTCCATCCTCAAAAGCTTGTGGTTACTTGGTTTCGTTGATTTCCTGAGAATACAAGTAGTTTTGAAAAGTGTCAACAATTAAGTTGGTGAGATCATAAGTTTTTGAAGGTGTTGCTAAAATCCCTTTCTCGTAAAAGTGATGTTTGTTCAAGAAGTATCCAATATTTTCCTTATGTAATGTATTTTAGTCTTAAAAATGAAGACCGAGATGTACAAGTATTTTGCCATATTTAAAGAAAATCATGTAAGTTTAAATCGACAAAAACTCGTTAAATTCAGAAGTAAAAACCCGTAAATCTTATGTTTTTTAATACCACATGTGAGTTATCATAACCATACTATGACATGGATGGCCTCATAATACGACGTTCTTCAGGCGTCGCCGTTAAATGACATTTGTCACCTCAGACCTGCCTGTCTAGCTATTGCATGCAGCTTAGGTGCGGGTTTCTCAAACCCAATATAGATCTATACACAACTATCACGTTCTCCTACAAGAGACTCTGGTTACAATTTACATGACTTTTGATTTCGTTACCTTGGAGGTAACGCGAAGCGAATGTCTCACAAATTTATTCATTAACAGATTCACGTGAACATAATATAATAAGAAATGAGTTTGGAATGTAAATGAACATAAACCATACCAATTATAATTTATCATAATCGTTTGTAATGTAAAAGAAACATAAACTATACTACTATAGTTTATCAAATGTTTGAATACAATGGGTGTAAACTTTGTTTATAACTATCAATTTATAACCATACTCTTGAAGGTAAAATCCTTTTGTTTTCTGATTTATGTGAATATACTAAGACAAAATGACACATAATGAAATCATCAAAGATTAACAGTTTTCTCAACATGTTACAAAGTATGATGAAAGTTGTAAGCTGTTAACTTGTTTTCAATATTTCTGCACTATCTTGGAAAAATCACAGAAAAATCATACGACGTCCAAAACTAAATCCGTAAACTCTGAGACTTTATAAAATGTGTCTATTATTTTCATAAATTTTATTATGATTTTTAGATGCCTCTAACTTGTGTGAAAATGTCCATATTCACAGACTGGTCTGAATTCGTAGCTATAGTGATAGGCAGTTTTGTAAAAAACACCATAAATTGTAGAAAAATCGTATGGAGATGTGCATGTAGTAATTTTAAAGGAATAAACCTGAACTATTTGCACCTAATACAGTTTTGAAAACTAAGATGTTTAAGTTGACCAAAACAGTCTATGAATTGAGTTAAACTTTTATGATGAAAGTTGTTGGATGAGTTTAGTTATGTTCTTGGTGTTTTAACTTGTATTCTCCCCCTTAAAACTTACGAAAAGCGTGAAAAGATAGGAGTGTGAACTCACCTTGAGTGATTTCAGTAGATGGATGATGGAGAAAAGAAGTGTTCAACTCAAGAACACTTGGGAGATGCTTGAAGATTTGAAGACCTAACACAAATATGACGATATTTGTGTAAGCAATCTATGATTTGGATGAAAGATAGTAGAATTTCTAAGTGTAGGAGGAAGATACTTAGCAAATGCAAAGGAAAAACCCAAGAGCAGCCTTTGAATCTCGAATTTTTAGAGAGAGAAAGTGGAAGAAAGGTGTTTGTTCTTCTTGAGAAAGAGTGAATAAAGTGGGAGGAGAGAGATGGGTATCTCCAGCTTTTGTTCAAGATTATGGCTGAAAAAGAGTGGGAAAATGACTATGATTGACTAGGTATGGGTGAATAGTGACTAGGGGTTGTCCCATGAAGGTGTGGGGAGGTTGCTTGTGTCCTTGTCCAAACGACAAGTCAACACTCCACCTAAATATCTCACCAAATAGATTTTATTCTTAGGCAATGATTTTACTCAAAATATGATTAAAATATGAATATTTAGGGTTTTATATGTTAAAATACGAGTTTGGGTGAAAATCCCATGTTAAAATAATTAAAAACAGACTTAAAATGGTGTCGTGGTCGAAAACCGGGCAAAAAGGCGAAAATCCGAAATTGGGGCCGCAGGTCGCGAAGGCTCGGTCTTAGCAGCACTAGAACCAAATATAGAAGAGGAACTGAGAGTAGGGTTCGGCTACGCAGGGTCGCCTCTCTGACCGAATGTGCAGTCCTCTCGGACTAAAGGTGGGAAGAGGAGAGCCGAAGGCCAGGTCTCGGTTCAGAATTGTCAGGGGACCGAAATAGACCGAACCCTCGGTCCATTTCGGCTGAGAGGGTTTCGGTTCTGATGCAAGGTTTCGGCTCCTAAAGAGCTTCGATTCCTAACAAGGTTCGGCTCCTAAAGAGCTTCGATTCCTAACAAGGTTCGGCTCCTTAAGACTGTTTTTCGCGTAGACTTCCGTTTTCGAGCTGTTTTCATCAAATTCGAGGGTCGGGATGCCCCGAGTGATTATAAAAATTTGAGAGAGATTTTGAGAGATATTTGGGAGAGATTTCACACTCTTGGAGAGATTTCTCATACAGAGAGAGATATGGGAGATATTTCACATACTTGGAGAGATTTAGGAGAGATTTTACATACTTGGAAAGATTTGGGAAAGAATTCACATACTTGGAGAGATTTGGGAGAGATTTCACATACTTGGAGAGATTTTTCATACAGAGAGAGATCTGGGAGAGATGGAGTGAAAGAGGTTAAGAGAGACTTCATTTGCGACCTTTTTAAGTGTTTGGCTTCGTAACGTATGGTTCTTACACTCTGTTAAGCCATGTTTAAGGATCTCACACACTCCCGATAAGTATGCAATAGTGTTTTATCACTTTGGTTCATTACTTACCACTGTTTTAGGTTAAAAAATCTAGATATCCGAACTTTTCAATTGATGATTTCTCATTAGAATAGCGAGTTGTACAGTAATTACATAACGTAAACTCTACTATACAAGGGTTAACTGAGTTGACCAGGTTAACTGAGTCCACCAGAATATCATCCAATGAAATAACTGTAGCCTCTTCTGATACACACTTCCATAACTAAGACACATGGAAGGTGTTATGGATCTGAAAGAGATCATCAGGGAGATCCAACTGATACCAACCTTGCCAACTCGGGCATAAATCCTGAATGGACCAATAAATTGGGTTCCCATCTTGACCCACATTCAAAAGTAGATGACACCTTTCCAAGGTGACATCCTCAGCAATATGAATCTTCCACATGAAACTCAAGATACGATCGGCGTCTGTCAGTATAACTTTTTGACGACTCTTTGCGACTCACAGCCTATCCCGCACATGTTGAATCAACTCGGTGGTCTTAAGCACCACTTTGGTTCTTCCTAAGACTCGATGGAAAACCTCCCCCCAACAAACCGGAGTCCTACACCTCTATCTATACAACATCTCGAATGGGGTTCGTTCAATACCAGTATGATAATTGTTGTTGTAGGAGAACTCTACTAGTGGGAGGTAGGTATCCTAACTCTCTCCGAAGTCTAGAACACATGCACGAAGCATATCCTCGATCGTCTGGATCGTTAGCTCGCTCGGCCCATCGTTATGGGGGTGGTAAACTGTATTGAAATGTAGTTGAGTGCCTAACTCCTCCTGGAACTTCCTCCAAAACATGGAGGTGAACCAAACATCACGGTCCAAGACCACATATATTGCCACTCTGTGCCTGACCACCATCTCCCGAACATAGATATCCACTAATTTCTCGGTGGATATACTCTCAATAATCAGAATAAAGTGAGCACTCTTGGTCAGCCTATCCACAATAACCCAAATAGAATCCACACCCTGTGCCGTCCTGGGTAATTTCATAATAAAATACATGGTGATCTCCTCCTACTTCCCCATGGGGATGGGTGACGGCTGGACCTTTCCTTGAGGCCTTTGATGCTCGGCTTCTACCTTCCTACAGGTCAAGCACCGCTCAACAATCCAAGCAACTTCTCTCTTTACACAGGGACACCAGTAGCTTAATATCAGGTCTCCGTACATATTCGTGGCCCCCAGATGAATAGAAAACTTGGACTTATGCATTTCCTCCAATATCTTCTGCCTCACCCGACCAAATGCCAGAACCCACACCCTACAACACTGAGTCAACAGTCCCTGACTATCTCTAACAAACAACGGAATCCACTCCCTAATCCGCTCAGTCTTCCAAATTTCCTTTTTCAATCCTTTTATTTGAGCGTTATTAATCATATCCATCAATGGTGAGGTAACCGTCATCCTTAAACAAATATCTCGGATCGGATTACACACCGCCTTATGGATTAAAGCATTGGCCACCATATTGGCCTTCCTGGGATGATACAAAATTTCACACTCATAATCCTTCACCACGTTTAACCACCTCCTCTGCCGCACATTTAAGTTCGGCTGATACATCAAATACTTCAAACTCTTATGATATGTGTAACTAGTGCATCGGACCCCATACAAGTGATGCCTCCAGATCTTGAGCGCAAACACCACCAATTCCAAATCATGAGTGGGGTAATTCGTCTCATGAGTCTTCAGCTGCCTCGAGGTGTAAGTAATCATGTCACTTCTTCATAAGGACAACTCCCAAACCTGAAATAGAAGCGTCGTAATACACCACAAAATCATCCAATCCCTCGGGTAATGCAAGAATCGGGGCCTTGCATAATTTCTGTCACAAAGTATCAAAGGCCAACTATTGATCCGGACCCCGCCAAAAGGTGACATTCTTCTTGGTCATACAAGTCAAAGGCAACAAAATCTTGGAGAATTCGTTAATAAACCTCCGGTAATACCCCATGAGACCCTAGAAACTCCGAATCTTAGATATGTTCTTCGGAACCTCCCAACGCATCACAACCTTAATTTTGGTTTGGTCCACCAAGATACCTCCCTGGTTGATGATGTGCCCCAAAAACTGCACCTCACACCACCAAAAATTACATTTGGAGAACTTGGCAAAAATCCTTTACCTCCTCAAGGTCTCTAGTACCTCCCTCAAATGATGCTCATGCTTCTCTTTGGTCATAAAGTAGACCAGGATGTCATCAAGAAAAACAATCGCGGACCGATCCAGCATCGATCTGCACACCCGGTTCATGAGATCCACGAACGCTGCTGGAGCATTAGTGAGCCCAAATGGCATCACCACAAACTCGTAATGACCATAACGAGTTCTGAAGGCCTTCTTCTATATATATCCTCATCCCTGATCCTCAACTAATGATATACTGACCGAAGATCATTCTTGCAAAACCAAGATACACCCTGAAGCTGATGGAATAAATCGTCGATCCTCAGAAGCGAGTAACGATTCTTCACCATCAGCTTTTCAATTTCCTATAATCAATATACATCCTATGTGACCCATCCTTCTTTTTCGCAAACACAATTGGTGCTCCCCATGAGGAACTGGTCGGACAAATAAAACACTTGTCTAGCAACTCTTGCAGCTGCGTAGACAACTCATGCATCTCAGGTGGAGCTAGGCGATACAACCCCTTAGCTATCGTAGCTGCACCAGGCATCAAATCAACCTGAAACTCAACTTACCTCTTGGGAGGAAATCTCTGCATCTCCTTAGGAAAAACATCGGGAAATTCCCGCACAATAGGTACCCCACTCAACTGTTTCGTGGTCTCCACCCTCGAATCTGAAACATAAGCCTGAAATCCAAAACAACCCTACTGAAGAAGCCTCATAGCTCTTGCTGTTGAACAGAGATTTGGCCCATGCGAAGCTCTCTCACCGGAAATGACTAGTTCTCCCCCACTTAGGGTTCGAACTCTCACCAACTGCTGGTCATAAACAATTACGGCCCCATTGAGCCCCAACCAGTCCATCCCGATGATCACCTTCAATCCCCTCGAGAGAATTAGTACCAAGTCGATAGGAAAATTCTCACCAAACATGTTCTGAATACTCCTACAGAATAGCCTCACAGCTCTCACGGTACAATCAATCAGCGATCTCCACCTCCAGAGGGGACCCCGATGTCCCGAAGCATCTCAAAACTTCTTATTGAGCGCAAGAGATAGAAAAGATCAGGGTATCCCCTGATTCAAAGAGAACATGACCTGACAATCAGTTGACCAAAAAGGTCCCTATACAATATCATAAGAACATAACCATAATAATAAAACAATAAAGATAGGGTTAAGTCGCGTACTAGTCATGATGTCCGGTGCTGCTTGGGCCTCATCTGTGGTCAGCTGAAATGCTCAGCTCTTCACCACAGGTGCCTTCGCCTAGACCTTGCGGACATCTATAATCCTCAATGTGGCGAGCACAGGCACCGCCACTGCTCCTCTAGACAACCTCGGACAATCGGCCTTTTTATGATCGGTTTGGTTATAGCGAAAACAAATCAAGGCCCTCTTAGGGAAATCCTTTCTCATCTGGCTCACCTGACCACAACTAAAGCATCCTGATCCCACTGATCGTCAAGGTTCATGATGCAGCTTGTTACTCTTGGCATATCGGCCCCATCCTGCTTGTAACACCGTAAATTTCAAAACAAATTTTCACATTTGAAAAAAACATATTTCATTTATTAATATTATGAAATCTCGTTGTTCACATATCAATTCATAAGTACAACCCAAGATCGTAAAGTATAAAAATCTCCTCCGTGTGTGTGTACTGATCATGCCGGCGCCTTCCCGCGATCCTCACTGGTACCTGAAACACATGACACAACAATTGTAAGCATAAATGCTTAGTGAGTTCCCCAAAATACCACATGCAACACATATTAGCCACTCGAGGCTATAACTCTGTGGGCCCTCTGGCCCTAACTGTGTGGACCCTCTGGTCCTAACTCTGTGAACCTTCCGGTCCTAACTCTGTAAACTCTGACATACACATAGCATAATCACATAGTAATAATGCAGTGCAACATATCACCTACATAGCATACAAGATATACAGTCACATAACTCTGGTTACCACTCACTGGAAAGTATACTGAGAAGACTCACCTCAGATACTCGGCAACGAATCACGAGGCAACCCCAACTCGACTCGTTGAGTCCACTTATGAACTCGGCGAGTTGCTCCCATGACAACACTGAAATGACCTTCTGAGGTCAGATCCGTTTCCCTAAGCTATAGATATGGCTTCCCCACGACCAATAACCACGTAAAGGTCGAAACTTGACCCACATGTAACGTGTACAAGGCTATCTTTGGCTAAAAGGCTTCTATAATGGAATTCTAGGCTCTTTTCTTCCTTAAGCCAACATAAAGCAGATTGGGGAAGGCTCTCTAGACCTCTATGGGTCCAGTTCGGATGTCCAACGCCACAAGGGACCAAGAAACCAACATAATAAGATAAAAAGGGGTATAGAAAACCCTAGATCATAGATCTTAACCCAAAACAACAAGGAACTCGATTTGGTACCTCAAATAGTGTAGACCTGGGCTTGAAAACTCTGGATCCACAGCTCCCTTGACCTCCTCTTGCTTGGAACAACTTCTCTTTTGCTAGATCACACTAAAATCGATCAATATGGCCTTATCTCTCTATCAACTCGCTCAAGCTCTTATGGGATACTCTCTCTGGACAGGTAGTCACACAAGAGGGCTATAAGGTCCTTTAAATAGGACTCAGGCCTGGGGAATTAGGGTTTCATTTTACAGCCCGGACTCGTCGAGTCCCCCCCTCCGACTCGTCGAGTCCCTTCATTAATCCAATCATCAATCGCGACCCTACTCGACGAGTCTATGCATCAACTCATCGAGTCCACCCTTTAAAATCAAAAAAATAAAAGATAAATATAATACCTGGATATACGGATGTTACAATTCTCCCCCACTAGAATCAGACTTCGCCCTCGAAGTCTCGCTCTGCAAATAACTCTGGCTACTGCTCACGCATCTCAATCTCTGTTTCCCATGTCAGCTCGGACCCTTTCCGATGCTGCCACTGAACCTGTACCAAGGACACCTCCTTGTTTCTCAAAACCTTGATTCTCCGATCCCAAATCATAATTGGCCTTTGAACATAATTCAAGCTTGCATCCACCTGAATATCCTCTAACGGTACCACCGCCGATTCATCGACAATACACTTCCTCAACAGAGACACGTGGAAGGTATCGTGAATCTGACTCAACTCCGCAGGTAGCTCCAAACGATACGCTACACCCTGAATGGACCAATATACTGAGGCCCCAACTTGCCTCTCTTCCTGAACCAGATCACACCTTTCCAAGGTGACACCTTCAGGAGAACGAAATCACCAACCTGGAACTCGAGCTCTGAGCGACGCCTATCCGCGTAGCTCTTCTGACGACTCTGAGCCATCAGCAACTTTTGCCTGACTTGTTGTTTCTGCTCAATCATATGAAGCGCTATCTCCGTGCTACCCATCACTCGCTGCCCTACCTCTCCCCAACAACTAGGAGTCTGACACCTCCTCCCATACAACAACTCGAAGAGAGGCATACTAATGCTCGAATGGTGGCTGTTGTTATAAGAAAACTCGGCCAAAGGCAGATACGTGTCCCAACTCCCTCCAAAGTCCAACACACATGCCCGAAGCATGTCCTCGAGCGTCTAAATCGTCCGCTCACTCTATCCGTCCGTCTATGGGTGGTAAGCGGTACTTAAATGCAGTCTCGTACCCAACTCCTCATGAAACTTCTTCCAAAACCTGGAAGTGAAACGTACATCTCGATCTGACATAATCAAGATCGGTACACCATGTCGCGCTACCACCTCCCTCACACACACCTCGGCTAGCCTCTCTGCAGAAGAGTAGCACTCTTCGTCAATCGATCAACAATCACCCAAATTGCATCAACACCTCTCACGGTCCTCGGCAATTTGGTGATAAAATCCATAGAAATCTGCTCCCACTTCCACTGGGGAATCTCAAGTGGCTGCAACTTGCCATGCGGACGCTGGTGCTCGACCTTAACCCTGCGATAGGTCAAGCACCTCTCCACGAACCATGCCACATCCCTCTTCATACAAGGCCACCAATACTCTTTCTTTAGGTCCAAATACATCTTAGTGGCCCCGACCCCTGGATGAATCGAAAACCTCTATCTATGTGCCTCCTCCATCAGAATGGTACGCGCCCCACCCGCAAATGGTACCTAAATCTGACCCTGAAAGGTCAATAACCCTCGACTATCGGTGGAGAACTCAAATACCTGCTGATCACCCGCTCTCTCTTGCGGTTCTCTGGTGACACGGCCTCCGCCTGAACCTCCCGAATGGTGTCCAACACCGGCGTCATAACTATCAATCGCATGCAGATATCTCGAATCGGGGCACTCTCTGCCCTACGGCTCAGAGCATCAGCTACAACATTATCTTTGCCCGGGTGGTACAGGATTTCACAATCATAATCCTTTACCACATCCAACCATCTCCTCTGGCGCATATTTAGGTTGGGCTAATCCATCAAATACTCCAAACTCTTGTGGTTCATGTATATAGTACACCGAACCCCATATAGGTAGTGACGCCAGATCTTGAGAGCTAACACCACTGCCCCCAACTCTAGATCGTGGGTGGGATACCTCATCTCATGAGGCTTCAGCTGCCTCGACGCATATGCTATAACGTGCCCCTTCTGCATAAGCACTGCACCTAAACCCGATATCGATGCGTCACAATATACCACAAAATCTTCCGTTCCATCCGTAAGGGCTAACACCGGGGCTTCGCATAATCTCTGGCGAAGCGTCTCGAATGAGGCCTGCTGCTCTGAACCCCAACTAAAAATCACGCCCTTCCGGGTCAACCTGGTGAGAGGAATCGCAATCTTGGAGAAATCCTTGATAAATATCCGATAATAACCGGCCAATCACCGAAAGCTCCTAATCTCGTTGGGGGGTCTCGGCAACCCCCAGCTCATCACCGCCTCAATGTTGGCCGGATCGACCAGTATCCCTTTTTGGTTAACGAGGTGTCCCAAGACCTGGACCTCTTGCAACCAGAAATCGCACTTGGAGAATTTGGCGAAAAGCTTCTCCACCCTTAACACCCCGAGAATTTCTTTCAGATGTTCCTCATGCTTCTCTCTAGATCTCGAATACACCAATATGTCATCGATGAACATGATCATCGAACGATCCTACATTGGCCTGCATACCCTGTTCATGAGATCCATGAATGATGCCGGTGCATTGATAAGCCCTAAAGGAATCACCATGAACTCGTAACGCCCATAACGAGTTTTGAACTTCGTCTTTTGGATATCCTCATCCCGCACGCTCATCTGATGATACCCCGACCTCAGATCAATCTTGGAGAACCAAGATGATCCCTGCAGTTGATCGATCAGATCATCGATCCTAGGTAAGGGATAACGGTTCTTGATCGTCAACTTGTTCAACTCCCGGTAATCAATGCACATCCGGTGTGAACTATCCTTTTTTTTTGACAAAAAGGATCAGCGCTCCCCAAGGCGAGCTACTCGGTCTGATAAATCCCTTCCCCAGCAGCTCCTTAAGCTGAGAGGATAACTCCTGTATCTCTGGCGACGCAAGGCGATAGGGTGCCTTGGAAATAGGCGCCGCTCCCGGAACTAAATCAATGCGAAACTCCACCTGCCTCTCGGGAGGCACACCTGGCAGCTCCTCGGGGAAAATGACCGGGAACTCTCGCACTATCGGTACCTCATCAACCGATCTCGGTCTCTCCACTGCCACTCATGTGTTGATCACGTAAGCCACAAACCCACTACAACCCTGCTGTAGACTCTGCCTCGCCCTAGCAACCGAACAAAATGCTAATTCAGGACGGGTACCCTCGCCGTACACTGTAAGTGCTCCCCCACTAGGGTCTCGTATCATCACCAACTGCCGCTTACTGTCTATAACAGCCCCAAAACGGCTCAACCAATCCATGCCCACTTTAACATAAACGTTTCCCATTGCAATCGGGACCAGATCAATCAGGAACTCGACATCGAAGATCTCGAGTACACATCCCCTAATCACCTCAGTAGCATAAACCGCTCGCTCGTTAGCTATGGAAACCCGAAGAGGTCGACTCAACGCCTCTCAACAAATACTAATATGATGACCAAAAGCTAATGACACAGAGGACCGACTCGCACCCGAGTCAAATAACACCAAAGCAGGTACAAAATTCACAAGAAAAGTACCTACGCATATCATAATATAAGCACAATATCTCAAACTCAAAATAAATAGAGGAAAGAATACATACCAGCCACAACGTCGGGTGCTGCACGGACCTCCTCCGTGGTCAACTGGAAGGCCCTCCCTCGTGCCTTCGGTGCTTCGGCCTTCACTGGCCGACTCTCGGTATCTCGAACAGCAGTACGAGCAGATCCCTAAGATGCTCCCTGTACTGACCCTCGCAGCTGCGGACACTCGGCCTTCCGGTGTCTGGTTTGGTTGCAGTGGAAACAGACTGAAAACCCCTTGGGGAAATCCTTGGCCATATGCCCCCCCTTGCCTCACTTGTAGCAAGACCCTGCTCTACAAACCCCATCATGACTGTTGCCGCACTTGCCAAAAGTGTGGCCCTTCTGGTTCCCTGATCTCGAATCGGCGGGCTTGGCCCGCTTGGCTACCGGCTAGGACTGAGCCGGTCGCCGATCTCTCGCCTGAGACTCCGCCTCCTCTTTAGCCTGAGTCTCTAGCTCTATCTCCCTCTTCCGAGCATTTACCTGAAGCTCGTCAAATGTTCGGTACGACAAGTTCACCGCGAACTCTCGTATGTCCCTCCTCAAAATACTCAAATACCGACTCATGCACGCCTGCTCGGTAGACACGTGCTTAGGGCAGAACATCGCCCTCTCATGGAACATCCTGGTGATCACAGTAACAGACTCAGTACCCTGCTTGAGGGTCAGTATCTCCTGGGCCAAACGCTCCCTCTCCACCGGGGGAACATACTCGTCACGGAACATGGTGGTAAACCTCTCCCAGGTAACCGCAGCAAGCTCAGCAGGCGAATAGTGCGTTGTAACAAACTTCCACCAGTCCTTCGCTCCCAAGCGAAGCTGGTTCAGCACGAACCAAACCCTCACGTGCTCCGGACATGAACACATATAGAAGCATCCTCAATATCAGAAACCCATCTCATTGCAGCAATCAGATCCTGCGTCCCATCGAACTCTGGTGGCTTCGTGTTGCTGAACTCCCAGAACAGCAATGAATCACCACCCTGAGGTTTGGCAGCAGCGATAGTTGCGGTAGCTGCAGCAGCTAGAATCTCTGTGCAGATAGTCGCGTCCACCTCCTGATGGATCATCTGGCGGAGTTCCTCATCACTGACCCCGCTGGTCTCTGGTAAGTGGCGTATCATAACCATGATTTCTCTTGAATACAACATAAGAAATATCAGGGATTCGCTCGAGCATACTCGCACTCGATAACTCAACCCTACTCGTTCCCGGGTAACCCAAGGATTCTTACTTGGGATGCGCACTGCTCCGGTGTCTTCAGTAGTATCGGCCCAATACTACCGTCCACACCGCATTAGTATTCACCTTAAGTCCTCCTCCTAGGATCCCCAAATCCCAAGTACTCTACTCTTACTATGCATAATCTACTCTCTGGTAGATCTCTCATAGGCTCCTCACTGCTATCCACTCACTCTCAAGCATCTCCTAGCAGCAACATCCCTAAGCTAAGGCATCACAAATCAGGCTACTCTAGTCCTAATAAGCATACCTAGCCTACTCTAGCATGCATAACATATCATCACATATCTCATGACACATAATATATGGGTATTTTGGGAAATCACCGTTTGGGCGTTGGCTGATCGTACACACTGCTCTGCTCTGCTCTTTTCAAAACCTTTTTACTCTTTTTAGAAAATTTCTGTTTTATTTCAAAAAATTCCTCAATTCCTCAGTTTGAGTTCAAATGTGCTCGAAGGTGCATTCGAATCCCTCAACCCAAGGCTCTAATACCAACTTGTAACACCGTAAATTTCAAAACAAATTTTCACATTTTAAAAAAACATATTTCATTCATTAATATTATAAAATCTCGTTGTTCACATATCAATTCATAAGTACAACCCAAGATCATAAAGTATAAAAGTCTCCTCCGTGTGTGTGTACTGATCATGTCGGCGCCTTCCCGCAATCCTCACTGGTACCTGAAACACATGGCAAATCTACTGTAAGCATAAATGCTTAGTGAGTTCCCCAAAATACCACATGTAACCCATATTAGCCACTCGAGGCTATAACTATGTGGGCCCTCTGGCCCTAACTATGTGGACCCTCTGGTCCTAACTTTGTGGACCTTCCGGTCCTAACTCTGTAAACTCTGGCATACATATAGCATAATCACATAGTAATAATGTAGTGTGACATATCACATACATAGCATACAAGATATACAGTCACATAACTCTTGTTACCACTCAAGGTAAAGTATAGTGAGAAGACTCACCTTGGATACTCGGTGATCCTTGAACTCTGAAATACAGCACTAACCTCCGCCTAATCACAAAAATAATTACCAAAATTAATACAGCTTCTAAAGGCTAGGCTAATCCCTCCCTATAAGTTCTCTAAGAAGGGTAAAAGACCATTCTACCCCTATAATGGCTCATAAGTCCAAACATTGACTAAACCTTAAAAGTCCACGAAGTCAACTCCGGTCAACGGTTAAACTTTGACCAGACTCGTCGAGTGCACTCGGGTGACTCGGCGAGTCCACACTGGTCCTCTGAAGTCTTCTAAGCCTCGCTTGGCACGACGAGTTCCCTCTCCACTCACCAGGTTACTCAGCAACGAATCACAGGGCAACCCCGACTCGACTCGTCGAGTCTACTTATGAACTCGGCGAGTTGCTCCCATGACAACACTAAAATGACCTTCTGAGGTCAGATCCATTTCCCTAAGCTATAGATCTGGCTTCCCCACCACCAATAACCACGTAAAGGTCGAAACTTGACCCATATGCAACGTGTACAAGGATATCTTTGGCTAAAAGGCTTCTATAATGGAATTCTAGGCTCTTTTCTTCCTCAAGCCAACATAAAGCAATTTGGGGGAAGGCTCTCTAGACCTCTATGGGTCCAGTTCGGATGTCCAACACCACAAGGGACCAAGAAATCAACATAACAAGCTAAAAAAGGGTATAGAAAACCATAGATCATAGATCTTAACCCAAAACAGCAAGGAAATCGATTTGGTACCTCAAGTAGTGTAGATCTAGGCTTGAAAACTCTGGATCCACAGCTCCCTTGACCTCCTCTTGCTTGGAACAACTTCTCCTTTTCTAGAACACACTAAAATCGATCAATATGGCCTTATCTCTCTATCAACTCGCTCAAGCTCTTATGGGGTACTCTCTCTGGACAGGTAGTCGCACAAGAGGGCTATAAGGTCCTTTAAATAGGACTCAGGCCCGGGGAATTAGGGTTTCATTTTATAGTGCGGACTCGTCGAGTCCCCCCCTCCGACTCGTCGAGTCCCTTCATTATTCCAGTCATCAATCGCGACCCTACTCGCATGTCTATGCGTCAACTTGTTGAGTCCACCCTTTAAACTAAAAAAAATAAAAGATAAATATAATACATGGATATCCGGATGTTACACAACTGTCCTCTGTTGTGAACATCGGTGGTCTTAGGCTTCTTAGCCTAACCTAATACCATTTGAATCTGCTCCAGCTTCCGCTTCGTGTGGAGCTCTAACTCAATTTCCCGCTCATGGGCCTTTTCAATCATGTCATTCAGGGTTTTGCACCCTGAGAAACTCACAAACTCCTGTATATCATCCCTCACCATAGCATGATCTCTCGTCTTCCTCATCTCCTCTTCTACAGCGTACTGCGGAACCAACAACGCCATATCCTTAAACTTAGAGGTAATCTCTGCTAGCATCTATGTAGTCTGGTGAAGGTACTGGAACTCCGTTACCAGCTGTTGCACCTCAATGGTCGGTGAAAACTCCCGATCAAATCTCTGGACAAACTCATCCCATGTCAACTCAGTCACACTCACCGATCCTACCTCGCAAGTAACCTCCTCCTACCAGTTCCACGCTCGGTCCCTCAACATATAGGACGTGAATCCCACCTTTCGTCGTATCGGGGAAAAAACTAGAGCATAGATCATTCTCCAAGCCAGCAACCCAGCAGAGACTAGCGATGCGGTCCTTAACCCCAAAGAACTCAGGCACACCACATGCCTTGAACTCCCAGAATGAGGGAGTTCGAGTCCCAATTTGACCCGCAGTGATCTTGGCTCGGAAAGACCTGATCTGCTTCTCTATAATCTCCATGATCCCCTCCTTCATGGTACCAAAAATCACTAGGTTAGCATCAAGGATGCTACGAGTAACCTCAGTTGCAATAAGCTCGTGCAACCTCTCGTCAATCGACTCCGCACCAGAGCCTGAACCTTATCTTGATGCTAATACCAAACCTAAGCCTCCTCGCATAGCCATCACCATCCTTAACTGAAAATACAACATAGAAAACAATTGAGAAGGTTGTTCAAAGGGATTCCTCCCTAGCAGACATCTTAGAGCTCCCAGGTCTGTCCTTGTCTCGGGTACAGGTCCTATGCTTCCAATAGTACGGGCCCAATACTACCTTCCACACTTACATGTACCTTCCTCAAGGCCATACCTAATACCTCTAATTCATCCAACTATAGATAAAACATGACCTAAAACATACAACACATACGTATATCCTAGACTCTTCTAGGATGTCTCAATCCTCACACAACCAGAAACCTCAATCAACACCGCATGTTGACCTATGCATGCAAGTTATACATAAATAGAATCACATAGATTTTCAAATAAAGCTTCTACCATAAGACCATAACCAAACAAGGAATAGGAAATAAGGAAGAATCCATCATTCTAGGGCTATGCAATCCTAAACATATACAACATTGAAAGAATACACTTAGCAAATAACAAAGCCAACATCAATTCCAAGAAATATATTACTAACATAGTTAATACATTCATAAACACTTACTTGAGCTCGGTCAATTTTGTGCATTGCACTCTCCTTTTTACTGAAGTAAACCATTTTAAGGAAAAACTTGACTTTTGTTTCTTTTGAAAAGGTTTACCATTTCCTCAGTTTGAGTTCTGACACACCCAAGAGTGTGCCTGAATCCATCAAACCAAGGCTCTGATACCAACTTCTAACAACCTAAAGACCGGATAAAATGTTTTTCATTTTTAAAAATGGAAATTTCATTCATAATTCATTTAAAAATAAATCCATTACATCAATTCATGACAAAAAGATCAAAGTATCCATAACAATAAATGCGCAAAATGTCAGACAGTGAATGTTGGGACATCAAGTCGGGCCCTTCCCCTTAGTACCGGAAGTACCTGAAAGCACCCATATAAACTACAAGGAAAAGCTTAGCGAGTTTCCTAAAATAACACATACCAATCATACAAATTGGCCCAGCCCTGGGGTTTATTTCCAACCCAACACAAACATGGGCCCTCGCCTGGGGCCTAGCCCTGGGGTATATTTCAACCCAACATCTCACAGTGGGCCCCACCCTGGGTATATTTCAACTCGACGTATCATATTGGGCCCCTACCCTAGGATGTGTTTCAACCCGATCACAACACGTAACGCACAACAACTAACATTTTGCATAAACAGATAATGGGTCAGCCTTGGTGCCTTCCACCCGTAATACCGGGAAGATACTTACCTCGGTTGTTGAAAACAATAGCTACTTGGCTACCAATCCAAAAATCTCACACTATATATATATATATATATATATATATATATATATATATATATATATATATATATATATATATATATATATATATATATATATATATATATATATATATATATATATTACCTTAATTAGGATTATGACACAAACCTAACCAAGGGCCCAAAAACCTAAGTCATATATATATATATATATATATATATATATATATATATATATATATATATATATATATTACCTTAATTAGGATTATGACACAAACCTAACCAAGGGCCCAAAAACCTAAGTCCAAACTCCTCCAATATGGCCCAAAAGCCTTTCTTCCTAAATGGGCAAAATGTGTAAGGTCCAAAAGAATAATGGGCCACAAGACCCAAAAGGCCTAACCATGCCACCTATGGTCCAAAACAAATACAAAGTTCCAATAACTCTTAATGGGTCTAGGCCCAAGGCTAAATAGAGCCCAAATAGATCAAAAGCCCAATGAAGCCCAAACTCCACTGGGGAGCATATTCCTAATGTACATCATCATTACGGTTAGCATACTGGATCCTTTGGCTGTACATGCAACGTACAAATCAGTACCCCCAGCATACAAGTTGGTTTTGCAAAAATCACCATTAAATGATTACTTCATGTAGTCATTTCGTCAGACTCCAAATCTAGGTCATATTAGAGGTCCTAGGGCATAAAGTTTGCAACCTTATGCTTTTGCATGCCATATGGGAACCCAACACTTCATTTTATCCATTAAGTCTCTCTTTAAGACATTAAACTCATGCATGGTACCATAACATCCATCAAGTTAGTAGTTTTATGCTTTTAACCAGACAAAGGGACCTAGATCTAACATCCTTAACCCCTGGAGTTGCTCAAACTCACAAAAGAGGATCCATGGAGCAAAAATTAACTCATAAGTAGCACTAAATCACTCTAGCGAAAGGAATAAGCAAGGTCTAGAACTTTTATTTCCAAGAGCTCCCCAAGATTAAGTAGATGTAGGATCTATAAGCTCACCCACATTCAAGACTTGACCACTGGCTTCTCCTTCTTGCAAACCTACTAAAACGGCCACCAACACTTTTAAGCTCAAGGATCACACCCTTTCGCAAAAATAGGGTTTTGGGATGATAAGAGGCAATGGAAGCTGTTGAGGGTGAGATCCAAATAACATAAGAGTGTTTAAATAGGATCCTTTCCCTAAAATTAGGGTTTTGTTCTTGAGCCACATACGTATTAGGGTTTTGTTCTTGAGCCACATACGTATTAGGGTTTTGTTCTTGAGCCACATACTCCCCACGTATGTGGTGCATGCCTGCATCCATTCCTCCCTAGTATGCTAAGCGTACGCATATGTACGCCCAATGTACATAGGGACCCTCCATCCAAAAGTAAATTTATTCCAATGGTAGAAAGGGTGAATATCTGCATTATGACTACTACACAATCACCACCTAAACACCATTTATGCCGAAAAGTTCACTCCATCAACCATACCAATAAATGGTGCTACCATTGGCAAGCCGAATGCCCGCTTTACCTTTTCCAAACCACCAACAAATGGCATATAGCCAGATACAAACTAATCTCTTAACATACAACACCATGCTCATACAGTTATATGTGCCATTACAACAACCCGGACCCAACTATAACTTTATAACCCAAACCAAGACTACCTCTCAAGAAGTGTCATATCTCCTTTTTGCAAAAGAATTACTTGACTATATGATTCCAAACACAGCAAAGCTATCACACCTAAAGACCTACATTGGCTCCAGTGACCCTGATAGCTACATATACACGAATAAGTGGACCATGACCTCGCTAAAAGTCGACAAGCATTTTCTAGTGTACATACTTCGTGATAACCCTAGACGACAATGTAGGCACATGGTTCCAAACACAGTGACTGAGAAGTATATACAACTCTGGGCAGTTAAAATACCTCTTTCTTAAAAATTCCGTGCAACTTAGAAAATACAAGAGAGGTTCACATTCCATCATTGGGTGCAAACAAAAGAAATGGGAGTTCATTATAGATTACTTCACAAGGTTCACGTATGCCACTTCGAACATTCTTGGACGCGACAAAGGCCTCAATATCAGAGCATGCAGATGGGAAATTTTTTCGATCCCTCTATCTTAAAATTTAATAGGAAAGAAGCCCAGATACGTGCTGAGATTAATTAGATATGGATATACACAAAAAGGACGACAACCAAGCACCCACATTGACATCGATAATGTCGCCATATGCATGCAAGGATTATCATTCTCCCATAAGGACCCGCAGGTCCCGACATAGAGAGGATGACACATTAATCATCCAAGGCTCAATAAGGAATACCACGATACAATGGGTATACATCAACACAGGAAGCTCAGCAGACATCATCTATGAATATTGTTTTCGTCTCCTCCCAGACAGGTGGAAGGATGGCCATAAGCACATGGCAGGGTGGATAACAGGCTTCACCGGATACAAAATGTGGCCCTTGGGAACAATCCACTTACCGTTTATGATAACCAGTTATGACAAGACAAAGAGGAAGAAAATGCTCATAGATTTTATGGTGATCTGACACCCGGCTGAGCACGACATTATATTAGGGCGGACATAACTACTCAAATTTGGCACGATATCATCCAGCATACATGGTTCCTTAAAGTTTAGCACGAAAAATAGGCTAATGATAGTTTTGGAGACCCCACCCAATAAACTACATTGCACAAAATTATACAGCCGGCAAACATCTCCAAAGGAACCAAGACACCACAGACAGAAAAACCAAACGAGAAGGAGGTCGTGCATACGGAATTCCCAAACTAACAATGTATAGAAAGAATCCTTAGAGAACCTATCTTCCCAATGTGGATCGCAAACCCAAAAATGGTAGAAAAAAACACGATAGAACATGGAGAATGTGTGTTCACTATTCAGACATGAACAAGGCTTGTACCAAGGATTGTTACCCACTACCTGAAATCGACTAGAGGGTGGAATCCCTCCATAGGTTCAGATGGAAATGCTTTTAGATGCATACTAGGGCTACCATCAAATACTCATAAGCGAAGAAGACGAAGAAAAAACGACTTTCTACACAGATAATGGAATATTCTACTACAAGAAATGTCGCTTGACGTAAAGAATACATTAGCTACTTACCAGGGGCTGGTAGACTCTATATTCTCTAGGAAGATCGGACGCAACGTGGAGCTCTATGTGGATGACACGATCATAAAGAGCCCTGGTGAAACAGTTCTGCTTAAGGACATCAAAGAAACATTCAAGGCCCTGGAAACATATCAAATGAAACTCAACCCAGAAAAATGCATGTTTGGGGTAAATGAAAGGCATTTCCCAGGATACTATGTGACGAGCGAGTTTATTCAACCAAGCCCATCCAGGGTAGAACAACTGCTAGAGGTGGGATCCCCACATAGCTTGAGAGACATGCAAGGATTGGATGGGAAGCTTACGACTCTAGTCTGTTTCATATCTAAGTCTGTAGAAAAGGCCATGCCACACTTCAAAATGCTTAAGGGTTATGTAGAGAAAAACAACTTTTCTTGGACCACGGAAATTGGAGCGACGCGACAACAACTAAAGGAAACGCTGCTTGGGGGGACACTCTACAAGAAGGATTCATGATTTCATGGCAAAATTGTGTTGATAGAACCATAGTCAAAGTAGCGCTTCAAGACCTTCATGCAAGACCTACCAAGGCACACGAAAAGACATTGGGCACTTACGAGAAAAGTCCTCCAGACATGGATATACTAGCCAGACATCCACAAGGATGCTACAATGCTAACAAGAGCATGTATAGAAGGCCACACCTACTCTCCAATATAGGATCTTCCCGCGGCACCATTAACGAGCATTACAAGTCCATTGCCTCTCTACTAATGGGGAATCGGCATTATCGGACCGTTCCGGAAAGCCCTAGGAAAGTTAAATTCCTAGTGGTGCGGTAGACTACTACTCCAAATGGATTGAAGCAGAGCCCCTTGAATGCATCTCGGAGAGGCAAATCATCAAATTTCTATGGAAGAACATCTTGATAAGATTCAAAACACCAAAAGTCTTGATAAGTGACAACAAACTATAGTTTGCTGGAAACCCGTTCAAAATTTGGTAAATTAAGAAACACATAGAGCAAAGGTTCACGTTGGTAGCACACCCCCAGACCAATGGCCAGACATAGGTGTCTAATAGCTCGCTAATCAATAGCATCAAAAAATGGTTGGGGAAATCCAACCATTTTTGAAAGTTGTTGAAACCTACTAATGGGGGGGGGGGGGGGGGGGGGGGGCTACAAAGTTGTTGAAACCTACCAAAATAGGTCATACATGGTGGAGACCTTAGACAAGAGATCCATACCCAAGACGTGGAATACCAAAAACTTAAAACGCTTTTCTTCTAAAGAAATGTCAAAAGAAGACAAAATGAATCAAGTATAGAAGGCACAACAATTTAAAGATAGTTTGCTTTATTGGATAAAGGATAAGCTCATGACCATAGTTTATTTGTCATTAATCAATTTTATAATGCCAAATAATGGAGAAAAATAATAATAATGGAGAAAAATAAAATAATAATAATCTAGCCAAATTCACTAACTATTTTCCAAATTCATAAAATCGCAGCCCATAAAGACCATTTGGGCCCATCTTCAATTTCGGTGGTTATATTGCCATTTCTTAATTTTATGGTTATTTTTTGAAAGATATTTAATGAATGTGTCTCGAGTCTTTTTCTAAAAAGAATCTCGTGACAAAGGATAAGCTAAAAAATCACATGCTCTTAACATTTCATGCTAGTTTAATAATACGTGTGTATATTGTCTGCTACGTGACTCAAGATCATCTTTAATTACAAATAAGAAATTTAGTCAACCATCAATTCTATTCTTTAATGACTCATATATCAGTATTCGTCTCATGCAGCCATGCGTTGCCCGTATATCAGCCACAAGTTAAGTAACAGGAACAATAGAGAATGATAAACAGAATCCATATGTATGACAAAATAGATATTTTTTGAATAAATCTTACGAAGGTATATATATATATATATATATATATATATATATATATATATATATATATATATATATATATATATATATATATATATATATATATATATATATATATATATATATATATATATATATATATATATATATATATATATCTTATTGTATTCTAACTAATTATTATGTGGATGTAAAAATGATTGTCGACCAATCATTTTAGTTAATTTAAAAAAATAATTAATAAATATTATTGAATTAAATATAATTAAAAAATATCATCTAATTTAATTACAATGGTATTTTAGTCAATTAATATAGATTTAATAAAGGAAAATTGTATATTTTAAGGGATCATAAATTCTATTAATTTTAAAAATCTGATTTTATGCATTATAATTCTTTTATTCAGACATTCTGACAGAATATGTTTATGACTATATTGAAAAATAAAAATATTCTTGAACCATAAAATAATAAAAATATTCTTGAACTTATTGTTGATCATGACTTTAAAAACTTCTTGTAGAATAACAAATTCTTGAACCACCAATTGAAGAATAAAAATAAAAATTACATTAATTATTATAGAATACGGGTAACAATTGTTAAGAATTACATTTATTGTTAAAGAATAAAACTAAAAACACTTTCAAATTGGGAAAAAAAAACATCAAAATCTAACAAAGACACTAATACATTCTAAAACAATAATATTGCTAAGAATCACTTTTAATTTTGTGGTCCGTTCTTCATGCATCAACTTCTATGAAAATAAATCTAATTGTAATTTATAATCTAATAATGCATTAATAAATGAAAATAAAAAACTAAATTCATTTGGAAAAATATACGGACTTGTGAATTGCACCAAAAGCAATAATCAAAAATTGTAGAACATGCATAAAACAGTGAGAAGATATTTATATTTCATTTCAAAAAAATTGAAATTCATGATTCCATTACGACAGAATTGGAATTCAAGATTCAATTACTGTATGCATTATGTTAGAAAAATATCTTTCTTTCGGTCTCTCTCAAACATTTCTTCAAATAATTTGTATATACTTTAGTTAAGCATGTTAAAAATGTACCATAATAATATTCATGTTAACTTACATTAAAAGACAATAGGAATTTCGAATGACAATAATTAGTTAGAACATATGAAAACCTTAAATGTTTTGTGTAGCACTAAACAAGAAAGATATTATTATCATTAAAATCACATTGTTAGAATATATAACTTTATTGTGGATTAAATAATCAATATATCAAATTAAACAAATTTCTAATATTGCACCAGAAAATTAAAAGAATATGATTATAACCGAAATTCATGAACAGAACATCCAAACATGAATTTAATTTAACAATATATTAATTTGACGATAAACAATTGTTATTAGGATTTGCATCCATCGATTCATTGAAATTTCAAAAAGTGTTTAAGTTATTCATTTAAAAATAACAGAAAATACTCATAAAAACATCCAACAGATCTAATGAAAGTTACTGAATCGGCCAAAATCATATACGAGGGGAAGAAATTCTTTATCAATCAAAAAAGACAATAAACTACATATAGATTCTTATAGATATTAACCTGACACGATTTTCTCCCACCATTAGCTTTAGCTTTGCTGCCTACTTTTTCCTTTTTTTTCATATATCCAAATCTGAGTTTTCAAATAAACGAAGGAACCCACAGAGGCATAATCGGCGACGATTATGAAGAGTGGTGCTCGTGACGGCTGGAATAAAAGTGACGAAGAAATAGTGGTGTTGTTTATGATCGGTCGACGATTAAAAAAAAAAAAAAAAAAAAAAAAAAAAAAAAAAAAAAGAAAAAAAAGGAGAAAGATAAATAGGGTTAAAAAAAGGTAATTATCCATAATTATAGGCCAAATTTGGTCATTGTGGTTTGCCAAAACCTTTGGATGGGGTTCAAGAAGTTTCCAGCTTGCACCAAAGGTCCAAGATCAAGGTTTTAATGGGTTATTAGTCTATTTGTCATTGTTCGTTTGTTTGGAGCCGTTAATGCCATCACGTGCCCTCCATGTGAGGGCATTTTGGTCATTTTAGGTCCTTATTTTAAATAATAGCATATTCTCCTTTATATACATACTCATACGCAATCCCCTTATTCTTCTTCATTTTGATTTATAGAGAAGCAGCAACAAAGGTCTTCTTCTTCTTCGTCTCTCATCTACTTATATTGCTTTGAGCTTCAAAAATGGTGCTCTGCTTCTGTGGTAATGTTGTTGTTGTGCGAACCTCATGGACCTCACGAAACCCTGGTCGTCGTTTCTATTCATGCCCTAAAATGGTAAACAAACTCATATTAGGTTATGATATTTCGGTAGTTATGCAATAAATCTTCTACTTTAATGTATTCTTATAGGGATCCAGATATGGATTTTTGGGGTGGGTCGATCCCCCTATGTGTCAAAGATCAATTGTTATCATACCAGGACTGTTGAGAACAATGAATAGGTATGAGGTTGAAGTGGGTCAGCTGAAGATGCGTTTGCTTGCCTCGTGAGTCTTGTTTATGTTGTTTGTGTTGTTTTGGAATTAGGAATTTGAGTTTAGGGCTTTTTTGTTGGTAATAACCACTTGATAATGTTGTCTTTTGGTGCTAGAAGGTTTAATTGTGGTTGATATATGTTGTAAGTGTTTTTATTTTGGATCATTGGATATGTAATGCTTTTATGACAATGGGAAGTGTAATGGTTTTATCTTTTTATGAATATGAAATTATAAAGGTTTGATCTTGACATGATATGCAAGTGTAATGGTTTTTCTCTACTATTGAATATGCAATTGTAATGGTTTTACATTCATATATTAAGTGCATTGCCATAACATCTTCATGCTTTGACAATATAAAATAAACCAATAACAAACTAAATTACCAAAAGGGCACCATAACAGATTAATGCCAAAACACAATCTTTACCAACAAAGGGCATCAAAGTACATTACCAAAATATTAGAGTACATTGTTCCATAAAAGGGCATCAAAGTACATTATCAAAATGGAACCAAAAAAAGGCATCAAGGTAACATCTAAAGTGCATTAGCAAGTCTTCACAAACATAAACAACTTAAGTATTTAAACATCAATTCCCATCTTTGGCCTTGCAGGTCCTGTCATTGTGATCCTTTTGCTTACACTTACTACATGTGACAGTCAAAAACTTCCTACTCAGTGATTGAGTTTCATTATCATTTTGACTCTGACTGTTTGCTTGCCTCTTACATTGCTAGATTTCAATCCTTTCCTCTACTGTAATCCTCCTTTTCTTTTTTGGCATGCCTATAGCTTTGTTGTGTGGTGGAGGCACAAGAGTTATTGGGCAGTCACTCTTAGGCCACATGGCTCTACCTTTGATAGGCTCCACCTTGAAGGAGTACATCTCTTTCCATGTATAAATCCAATACACCTTATGCACATAGGTGTATAATTCTCCCACCTTTTCATTATTTTCTACCATTTCATTTAGGCTTCCAATTACATGCTTGCAAGGAATTCCAGTTAGCTCCCACTTTCTACAACTACACTCCCTTTTCTCCATGTCCACCACATGTTGATCATTCCATGGACCTTTCACCTGATACTTTTGTCCCCTATTCGATTGTGCATGATACTTACTAGCAAGTGTTGTGTTTGCTTCCAAAATCCTAGTACCAGTTGGAGTTATTGGACCTTGACACTTGTTTAACACCTTCATCACATTGCATACTCTCTTCATAAGGTACTCTCTGATAAACTCCAAACATCTGATAATTGGTTTGTCTCTCCCTTTAACAAGTTTGCTATTGAACACTTCACAAAGGTTATTCAATAACATGTCTAAAATTGCCCTTCCTAGTAGTTCATTAAGAAAACAACAGTTAGTGTATATCAATACTATAATAAAAAATAAGACAACAAATTGAGAAAATACCTGAAAAATGACTTCTAGCCCAATGATGTGGAGGGATTTTCAAGAGCCATTGATATGCTTCTATGTCATAATTCCTTAGCTCTACCATTACAGCTTCAAACTCTAATATGGTGGTGGCTGTATCACACCTCCAAAAATACTCATTATACTCTGTAGTCTTAAATAACTTCCTCATGTTCTGGTATATATGTGTCTGATACAGAACCTATGTTCTGCATTAGGAAACAGTTGTTCTATGGCTAGTAGAAGACCTTGTTTTTACCAAAACAAAATAAGTAATTAGCATTAGTCTGCAATGAAACCTAGTATGCAATATTAAATGTAACTATAGTACCTTCTGTCTATCACTGATAAAGGTGAAGTTGGAATTTGAATACAAGTCAAGATCTTATGCATGACACTGAAGAAACCATTTCCAACTTGAAGTGTTTTCACTTTCAACAACAGCATATGCCAATGGGTAGGTTCCATTGTTGGAATCAACACCAACTGCATTTAGTATTTGACCTGGGAAAGGTCCCTTCATGAAGGCTCCATCTAAGCCTAAAAATTCCCTCAAATGTGCCTTAAATCCTTTCTTTAAAGGACCTAAACACACATATATCCTTTTGAATTGCCTGGTTGGGGATGAAACCACATGTTCAGAAACCACATCAATCTTTATAGTTGTACCTTCATTTGTCTTTTGTAGCTCTAGTACATACTCTCTCAAAGCTGCATATTGCTTTACGTAATCCCCTGCAACATTTTTGGTGGCTAATGCTTTTGCCCTAAATGATTTCTCTTCTAAAATACTAATTCCATATGTTGATTGGAGTTGCTCTTGTAGGGCACGAACAGGCAGTCCATGATTAGCTTCAATCTGATCCATAGTACGTTTGGAAAGAAATGTTGTTGTGCAATATCTGATTTTTCGTGTTTGGAGGCTAATGTGTTTCTGATTATAGGTCTTAATAAACCAATAGTCTTGTTCACTTGACCTAGATGCATGAAGTTTCCATGTATATTTAACTTTATCTGAGTTTACATCTTTACCCTTTACCTTTTTCCTAGAGGTAGGTCCACCTACCCCACTTGCATTTACAACTACAGTTCCATCACAAACAGTTATTAATCTACTCTTGTCATTTTTTATGAATGAGATATTCCTCCTTGTCTCTAAAGCATGCAGGTCGACTTTATCTTTCAATTCTTTCTTGGCTTTATATTTCTGCCCAATATGAAAAGCTACATTGTGCACCTCATCAGCAAAACATAATGTTTTTCCCCAACTCTTTGATCGTTTCTCTTATTTTCCTGTTGTCCCCTGAGTCATCAGTTAGTGAATCCCACTCGTCATTATCAGTTACCTCCACATCCTCTTCTTCATCACTATCTTCATTTCTTTGACCACCCAAACTTTGACATCCATTGAACTCTGCTTTTGTATCAATATTTAGATTGAAATCCTCCATGTCAACTTCAACTTCTTCAATTATGTTGTCCTCATCAATTAGAAAGTCATTATCTTCATCTTCACTATTTTGATTCTCAAACTCACTGTCATCAGGCTCCTTTTGTCTCCACTCATCATTGAAAGGAATATTATCTTGGCCTTCAAACCCATTAAATAGGATGCTATTTTGATTTTCAAACCCTTCAAAAGGTTGAAAGTTTCTCATTAACTCATCATATATGTTGATGTTAGTTGAAAATTCATTGACTCCTTGAGGATCATTATCCATGACAACTCTATACCCCTCATCTGCAAATCCTTCTACACCCTCACCACTGGATTTGTTCATGTTAACTTCTTCATTCACATCAATCTCTTTGTTTAACTCTTTTTCTACATAAACTACTGATGGGTTTTGGCCATATGAACATTCCTATGTGCACATGCAAACCCTAATGCTTGGATCTAGGTTTCTCTAATTGAACATACATTGAATCCAAGACTTCTAATGGCTAATAGAGTATAATAACAATAAGAAATCAGAATTAGATGATTACCTTGAATCACTTGCTTGATCTTCTTATTCTTGGAGCTTTAGAGTCACAATTGTCACTCCTCTAATGGCTTACAAACACCAACTAGCAAGAGGATGATTTGAGAGAGAGGAGAGAGGATCAAGAATCGGCCAGGGTTTCTTCTAGAGCATAGGTGCTGATTTCCTTAACCCTTAGGGTCTATTTATACTTGTAAGGCTCCTAGGGTTTCACCCTTAAAACCCTAATTGGATAACTTAGGCCCTAAGCAATCGACTACCCTAATTGATAAGCCTTGGACGATTTCAAGGCCTATCCAAAGTCCTCAAAACCGTCCCCCCTTATCCTTAAGGGATTTATAGCCCAAAGTACAACTATCAATCAATTGACAGTTTATGCCCCTTTATTCAATTAATCTCTTTAAGTCACCAGATTAATTCCTAATTAATTTATGACTTATATTAATCAAATAATAATATTATTATTCCTTATATTATTCTAATAATATATTAATAATATTTCTTCTCTCATAATAAATCATATTGTCAAGTTGCTATGGTGAAGGCAACCAAAAAGGACCATGCACAACCGGGTCAAATACTTGCCTAATATAGTTGCAGCCTTAGACACTATTCCAACAGTCTCCCACTTGGATAAGTCTAGTAACTATATATACAAGTATAATCTGATTAGCAATCGTTGCTCTTAAAGTCGCTGTCAAACTCTGATCTAATCAATCTTGTCCTTCAGATAAGGGATCGTACAGTCCTCTGTTTAGATATCATGCTGACAATTCTATGGAACCAATTTGTCTAGCATTTGGTTTCTCGATCTCAGATTTATTTGACATAGAAATTAATCGAACACATCAATTCAGTTCTGACCAGGCCCGACACATAAGTCAAATCAAATCATCGAGCGGCCGAGATATCGCTTTTATCCTCTTAGGATAAAAGTAACAGATAAACTTCGAATTATATGCATTTACTTATTCATTAATCAACTATACACAACAATGTGTTTTATAACATCAAGTTACTGATGCGGTTTCGCATTATCAATGAACAATCAATTAACAAATAACAAACCATATATCTCGGTTTTAAGACTATATGATATTATCGTCTTGCGATCACCCTTTTATCACATTCCATAAGGTGATTCCAGCAAGCGCGGGTTTGTTCCAATGCTTAAAACTAGTTCATAAGCACTCATGAAAGTTGCAGCAAACTTTTGCTATGTCTAATACCATTTAGACAATCTACACACCAATTCATGACAATCTTCATTCATACCTACTTCCAACATATGAACGATTGTGGATAATTTAAATAATTCGATTATTCTTAATAAACTCAATTATTCTGGAAGTCAAAACGTGCAAAGTGAAACAATAGTTAAACAATTAACATAAGACAGTAACATTACTCATAAATAATACTCTTTTATTTAATCATCAAATGTTAATTACATTTATCTATTACACGTTTCTAATACTATCTAATCTATACTAATATCATCCTTCAGCCCAATACTCCTAGCATGCTACAAGTGCTTAACCCTACTTAGTCCCTTCGTAAGCGGATCTGCTGGGTTATCTTCTGCTAATATCCTCTTAATCACGAATTGTCCTTCTTCTACACGATGTCTAATAAAGTGATATTTTCTGTCGATATGTCGAGATCTACCATGATCCCTCGGTTCCTTGGTCAAGGCAACCGCTCCTTCATTATCACAGAAAATCTCCATGGGCTCCTTTATGGCAGGTACAACTCCAAGATCACCGATGAAGTTCTTCAAACATATAGCCTCCTTCGACGCTTCGCTCGCTGCAATGTACTCTGATTCACACGTTGAATCAGCTACGGTTTCTTGCTTGGAACTTTTCCAAGTTACTGCTCCTCCATTCAGGGTAAAGACCCAGCCCGACTGCGAAAGGTCGTTGTCCCTGTCGGTCTGAAAGCTGGCGTCACTATACCCTCGCACCTTCAAGTCATCACTTCCTCCGAGGACTAAGAACCATTCCTTCGTCCTCCGAAGGTACTTAAGGATATTCTTGACCGCAATCCAATGGGCTCTGCCAGGGTTCCCTTGATATCTACTAACCATGCTCAAAGCAAAGGCTACATCAGGGCGAATACAAGTCATAGCACACATGATTGAGCCAACTGCGGAAGCGTATGGTACTCGGCTCATTTCTGCAATTTCAGCTTCGGTACTCGGACTTTGAGTCTTACTCAACTTGGCATTACTTTGTATCGGTAATTCTCCCTTCTTCGAGTTTTCCATACTAAAACCTTTTTGTACTTTATCTAAGTAAGTGTTCTGACTAAGTCCTATTAGTCTCTTACTTCGTTCTCTCACTATCCTTATTCCCAGAATATAGGAAGCCTCTCCGAGGTCCTTCATAGCGAAGCACTTCCCGAGCCAGGACTTACCCTCTTGCAGATTCGGGACGTCGTTTCCTATAAGTAGTATGTCATCGACATACAGAACGAGGAAGCTTACTATACTCCCACTGGCTTTGACATATACACATGATTCATCTTAGCTTCGTACAAATCCAAACTCTTTGACTTTCTCATCGAAACAAAGATTCCATCTGCGAGATGCTTGCTTAAGTCCATAAATGGACTTCTCAAGCTTACACACTCTATTTGGATGCTTCGGATCGACAAAACCCTCTGGCTGAGCCATGTAAACATCCTCAGCCTATTCCAATTAAGGAAAGTGGTTTTGACATCCATTTGCCAAATCTCATAATCATGAAATGCGGCAATAGCTAGCATCACTCTAATAGACTTTATCTTCGCAACTGGTGAGAAGGTCTCATCATAGTAAACTTCGGGAGTTTGAGTAAAGCCCTTCGCAACCAATCGCGCCTTATATTTGTGTATGTTTCCATCCATGTCAGTCTTCTTCTTGAAGATCCATTTACACCCAACGGTCTTACGTCCGGGCACATTATCAACCAAATTCCAAACTTGGTTGTCATACATGGACTGGATCTCGTTGTCCATTGCCTCTTTCCATTTCGCAGACTCCGGGCCTACCATGGCTTCCTTAAAGCTATTAGGTTCATCTATATTTATTAGTGTACCATCACTAATATACGTATCCCCTTCGGTAGTAATATGAAAACCATAAAACTGGTGTTGAACTCTAGCTCTTTCGGAACGTCTAAGTGGTAAGGACTCGTCAATCGGTTCAACCGGAGTTTCCTCCTCGGGTTGAGTGCCAGTGGTAGAGGTTCCTTCATCTATCGACTCTTGAATATCTTCAAGCTCGATTTGCCTCCCACTGTCTCCTTGGCTTATGAGTTCTCGCTCTCGGAAAACTCCTATCCTCGCAACAAAGACAACATTGTCCATCGGTCTATAGAAGAGATATCCAAAGGATTTCTGCGAGTAGCCGATGAAAATACATCGCTCACTACGAGGTTCGAGCTTGTTGTGAGTATCTCGTCTTACGAAAGCCTCGCAACACCAAACCTTGATATACGCTAACGAGGGAGCTTTCCCTGTCCACATTTCGTGAGGTGTTTTGGCAACCTTCTTAGTAGGGACTCGGTTAAGGATATGGGCGGCAGTCTCTAAGGCATAACCCCAAAAAGAGATAGGTAGTGAAGCACGACTCATCATAGAGCGAACCATATCCAATAAGGTTCGATTACGCCTTTCTGCCACACCATTCAACTGCGGTGCCCTAGGAGGCGTCAATTGCGAAACTATTCCACACTCCTTGAGATAATCGTGGAATTCAAGACTTAGGTACTCTCCTCCTCGATCGGATCGAAGCATCTTGATTTTCCTGCCCAATTGATTCTCCACTTCATTCTTGAACTCTTTGAACTTTTCAAAGGTTTCTGACTTTTGCTTGATTAAGTAGATATACCCATATCTACTATAATCATCGGTAAAAGTCACGTAGAAGCGGTTCCCATCCTTCGTGGTTGATCTAAATGGTCCACATACATCGGCATGTATGAGGTCCAATAGACCCTTACCCCTTTCACATGTACTAGTGAAGGGTGACTTAGTCATCTTTCCAAGCAAACAAGACTCGCATGTGTCATCTTCCCTAAGGTCGGATGACTCCAACACTTCATCCTTTTGGAGTTGGTCTATGCGCTTCTTGTTGACATGTCCAAGACGACAATGCCATAAGGATTCTCTATCCATACCATTGGAAGAATCCATGCATAAAACATCATTTCCTAAGTTATCTACAATCATAACAGTTTCATAAATTCCATTACACGGTATTGCTTCAAAATATAAGACACCATTTAGATAAGCAAGAATAGAACCATTCTCATTATTAAAAGAAAATCTAAAAGCTTTTCTAAACAAACCATGAAATGAAATGATGTTTCTTTCCATTTCTGGCGAATAGCAAAAATTGTTCAAATCTAAACATAAACCATTCCTAAGCACTAAAGAATAGACTCCAATCTTGGTCACAGGCGACGATCTTCTGTTCCCCATGATTAGATTTATTCTTTCATGCTCCACATCCCTATTTCTTCTTAGTCCCTGCAATTCAGAACAAATGTGGTAACCACAACCGGTATCATGGACCCAAGAAATAGCATGAGATGAATCATTAGATTTAATTGTGTATATACCTGCGAAAGACAGCTTGATCTTTCCTTCCCTGATGGCTTGCAGGTAGTCTGGGCAGCTTCTCTTCCAATGCCCTATTTTGTGGCAGTGGTGGCACTCTGCCTCCTTTGGGTTAGGGTTAGGCTTAGTGGGATCAACTTTGGTCCCACTAGAGGAGGAACCATCTTGGGACTTTCCCTTGCGGTGACTCTTAGACAGAGCCTTCCTCTTCTTGCCTCTTCCTTGCCCAATGGCCAAAACAGGAGCAGCGGGTGGATTGGGAGTGGGTACAATTGACTTGTCCTTGAGGTTCCTTTCAGCAACCCTAAGGAGACCTCGGAGCTTACTTAGGGTGACCTCTTCTATGTTCATGTGGTAGGTCATCCTAAATTGATTGTAACACGGAGGCAAAGAGTGAAGCACCATGTCGATCGCCAAGTCTTCCCCAAAGTCAACATTCAACTTGCGAAGACGATCGATATACCTTTGCATCTTTTGCAGGTGCACGGTTAGAGATTCTCCATGGCCCATTTTAGCGGAGATCATGTTAGTGAAAATCTCATAACGCTCCTGCCTCGCGTTCTGGTGGTATCTCTCCAACAAGTCTTGGTGCATTTCGTACGAATACATGTCCTCATAGGACTTTTGGAATTCGGCGTTCATTGTGGCTATGATGATGCAATGAAACTTCGTTGCATCACGTTCATGAGTCTCAAAAGCAGTCATTTCAGCCGGAGTAGCGATTTCTGGGTTGATCTTTTCGAGCTTCTCATCGAGGACATACTCCTTGTCCTCGTAGCGAGCAATTGTGCGAATGTATCTTATCCATTCGCTAAAGTTCGTCCCATCAAAAGTCACCTTTTGGAAAAGGCTCATCAATGTGAACAAGCTAGCAGCAACGTTGTTCGCGTTCGGCATATACAAATAGAAAGGACAAAGATAGATTAGAATTTGAATCCCCAATAATCACCCAATAAGAAAATTAGGGCTAGGATCCAACAACAATATTTACATATTAGAAAAGGGATGTCGTAATCTAACATGCAAACAATTTGAAGGTAAGTGAATAATGATTCACTAATTCTCCACCATGAAAACATAACTTTAAGTTCTAAAAGTATTGAGAATTCCTAGGTTTGGATGAGATTCATTGAAACTTTTCAATGGCATGTTTAAATCTCGATATGCCCCTCTCGTTTGTGACTGGGATACCGAGAATCACAAAGTGGGTGTGAATTACCATGCAAATTCACATGGTGCCTTCATTGTAACAATCACCTATTCGATGTGCCGGTAAACCACACACGCTCCATCGAACTATGATAAACAAAGAATCACCCTTTTCCACCTTTGCTTAGAACCAATTAGTGTGCCGGTAAACCACACACGCTCCACTAACTTCTTAGCAAGGGTGCAAAGTGTAATTTCATGGGATTGCATCAATTCACTTTCCTAAAGTAAGTAGGATTGGGAATTTTTGAAAAACATGTAGTTACTTTGTATTTCATATTATACTTTTAATGAGGAGGTGAGGTTGCCCTATCCTACCCGTTCGGCTAACGACCCTCCACCGATCAAGCAAGCGGTGGGTGTGAGTGTACACCCATTAAGCGCCATTTTATAGGCAGCAACCTTATACCCACCTTATAGACCGGCTTCGTGAATGAGGCCTACTAACGGTAAGACTAGCATTTTAATTATACATATATATATATATATATATATATATATATATATATATATATATATTAATCTTGTAATATTATATTAGTATAGGGTTGAATTTTAAACTTGTAAAATTCTAGGGTTTGAAATTTAAATTGTCTAAATTAAATTTTTAATCACAAAACATAAATTTCAAAACTTGAGGGCAAGTTTTAAACTTTTCAAAACATAGGGGATCAAATAACAAATAATCTAAATTAACATTTAATCACATAATTATCCATATTTGATTTATTTAATAATTTCTTGCAAAACAATTTACCAATTTAATTAAAATAATTAATCAATTATCACATAAGGAAATAAATATTTTTAGTAATTGATAAATATCTTCAATTAGGTCAAGAATATACTCATATATATCATAAAATCGGATTTATATTGACCTAATATGATTAAGGCAAGTATCTAAAAGATAAACAGCAAGAAATCCTGAAATTAGCTCTTTCTGACGCTCGGACTTGCCGAGTACCACAATGGACATGCTGAGTCGAGCCTACTCGCCGAGTCCACTATGGGACTCACCGAGTCCAATAGGCAGAAACACAAAATTCGAATTTAGCAAGCATCAAACAAGCAACCAATGCATCAGTTCAATAGAAACCAATCTAGGCTCTGATACCACTGATGGGTTTTAGCCATATGAACATTCCTATGTGCACATGCAAACCCTAATGCTTGGATCTAGGTTTCTCTAATTGAACATACATTGAATCCAAGACTTCTAATGGCTAATAGAGTATAATAACAATAAGAAATCAAAATTAGAAGATTACTTTGAATCACTTGCTTGATCTTCTTTTTCTTGGAGCTTTAGAGTCACAATTGTCACTCCTCTAATGGCTTACAAACACCAACTAGCAAGAGGATGATTTGAGAGAGAGGAGAGAGGATCAAGAATCGGTCAGGGTTTCTTCTAGAGCATAGGTGCCGATTTCCTTAACCCTTAGGGTCTATTTATACTTGTAAGGCTCCTAGGGTTTCACCCTTAAAACCCTAATTGGATAACTTAGGCCCTAAGCAATCCAATACCCTAATTGATAAGCCTTGTAAGATTTCAAGGCCTATCCAAAATCCTCAAAACCATCCCCCCTTATCCTTATGGGATTTATAGCCCAAAGTACAATTATCAATCAATTGACAGTTTATGCCCCTTCATTCAATTAATCTCTTTAAGTCACCAAATTAATTCCTAATTAATTTATGACTTATATTAATCAAATAATAATATTATTATTCCTTATATTATTCTCATAATATATTAATAATATTTCTTCTCTCATAATAAATCATCCTGTCAAGTTACTATGGTGAAGGCAACCCAAAAGGACCATGCACAACCGGGTCAAATACTTGCCTAATATAGTTGCAGCCTTAGACACTATTCCAACAACTACAACAAATTCAGGAGGCACAAATTCAGAATGCATTGGCTCAACATCCTTACCTTTATCAACTTCACCACTTGCCATTTTTTTTCACCACCTTCCCAATCCAAGTTAACCTTTCTACTACAAGACGATGCCCCTTTACTATGTTTCCAACCATTAGACCTACTAAATTCAGGTGTTGCTGATTTGTATAAGGTTAATGCTAACTCTAAATCAACCTCACCAACATCAATTTGGATTGGAGTTACCACTTCATGAGCAACTACAGGTGATGGGGTCTAAGAGGATCCTGATTGTCCATGTCTTCTATTATAACCCTTCTTGGACCAGTTGGGGACATAGAATATGTAAGCAGGTTCATTTGACCATGCTCTGTGTACACTTTAATCATTTTGTTATGGGTAACATACCGTGAGAGATTACGCACATCATCATCATTACCTAATGCTCGGAGTCCAAAGTCAATTCCTTCGTTAGGCAAACGGAAATGGTAATACATGATTTCAGTACCATCATACCCTAATTCTCTCATTATCAAGTCTAGTTCATGAATAGAAAATTCATCAATGTTGACAACATCAAAGTACCTTACTTGCCCATTAATATACCTGATATTTGGAAACTTTGTGAAACTCCCTCCGTGATGAAGTTCAATAGAGAATATGTTAGGGTAACCATCTTCAAAACAGAAAGAGACGAATGTTAGAGTTTTTCAAAGTTTGAAGCTTGATCATCAAAGACAAAGTTTTTCTAAGTTCTTTCAAAGTTTGAATCTTAACATAAACTTCTTGAACGTTAACATTCTCTCCAACATTTCTAAGTCCCCACATTTTCAAAAGCATGAACACAAGCCGATTCTATGATAATCGTTACGGTTTTTGCGTGTGGCTAATTGAGGTATGAGTAGAAGACGAAGGAGTGAAGTACACTCTGCAATCTTATAAATTGAAGTGGCAGCAACGGAGGCTAGGACCTAAAATTACCAAAATGCCCTCACATGTAGGGCACGTGATGGCATTAACGGCTCCAAACAAAAGGACAATGACGGAATGGACTAAAAAGCCATGAAAACCTTGATTTTGGACCTTAGGTGAAAGCTGGAAACTTTTTGGACCCCATCCAAAGGTTTTGGCAAACCACAAGGACCAAATTTGTAGTTTTGTCTTCTAAATAACGTAAGACATCACTTGGCGGCAATGTCAAGCCTCAAACTTTTTTGAGCCTTGGCGAGCCACGTTGTTTGTAAGGCGTGACTTAGGGCTGCAATTTTGTATCTAATTAATATTTTATACGTATTTTCAATTATTTTTTATTTTATACACATATATGAGTTAAGACAGCGTTTTGGTAAAGCTTGGCTGCAAGTACAAGCCTTGGAGTTATGGCGTGCCATGGCGAGCTTTTTAGAACCTTGATTATAGGTGATTAATATTTTCTTTAATTATTTAATATTATTAATAAAAACTCAAGATTAATAATATACCCTTAATTATGTTTTTGAAATGATTGGTCCATATTGATACATACATCCACATAATAGATAATTAGAACATATGAACCTAACTATATATATATATATATATATATATATATATATATATATATATATATATATATATATATATATATATATATATATATATATATTATGATCTATCTTTTCTTCCTTCCAAGAAGCTAAAAAAAATTCACTTAAGTATTTAGTAACAACCTGATTTATTTAAACTAAATGGATAATTATGTTATTAGTTCTCAATACATCATTTACTTGGAAGGAGGAAGAAACAAACTCTCAATACATCATTTACTTGGAAGGAGGAAGAAACAAACCATTTTATATATATATATATATATATATATATATATATATATATATATATATATATATATATATATATATATATATATATATATATATATATATATATATATATATATAGACTTAGTTTATTGTATTCTATCTTATTATTATGTGGATGTAGGAAGGATTGTAGACCAATCATTTTAGTTACTTTTAGAAAGCCCTATATCCATATTATTAAATTAAAAAAAATAGAATAATACCTTTTAATTAAACAAAATTGTAAAATTGTACATTTCCATTACTTTCAAATTAGGAACAAAAATTTTAAAAAGGAATTTTCGGATTTTTTTTATTATCTTAAATCTGAATGATGATTTTTTTTATTAATTCAGTTTAAATAATTCAAACATAATTTTTATTCATACCCAGTTTTATTCTTTCAGAATGACATTCTTTTGTAATGTTATTCTATGAAAATGCAACGCATAAACTAATAAAGAGACTTACTTCTCGAAGAATAACAAGTATTTAGATACAGGTTAAATTTTTTCTATCACATTTTTAAAAAAACAAAAAACTTTATATTCTATTCTATGATAATATAACACTTATTGATAAAAAAAACACAGTTTGTAAATTATTCTACCAGAATATAATATTATATATAGTCTTATCATTCTATTGTAGATTATTCTGCCAGAATATAATGATGAGTAATGCTTTCGTTGGTGACCATTGTTCATCTCAAATACACACAAGATCATCCAACCTTCATGTCCTTATCACCATGTTCCCTTCACACATTCTATGAGAATAACTGCCATTAAATCGAATTATGTAATAATGACATTCAATTAGAATGCCTTTATAAGACGAATAATAAAACAAACTTTAGTAATTCTAATAGAATGCATACCACATGGTGAGATATAATACTCTCCACCAAACTATAATACTTTCTATAGATTATTGTAATAGAAATGTACATTAGTTGCAGAATGTTTTTAAAGAATGGAACACTTGAGCTTTTAATGAGAGATTATATAATTTGTTGAAAAATTATATACTTGTGTAAAGAAACTTACAATTCAATCTCTTTTTGTCTCTTCAGGAGCTCATCAACAACCTGCAATCAACAGATGTCAATCATACTATGAAATTTTTTACTACATCAAATAGGCAATAACTTTAAACTAAGTTTACTTGAGCTCTTAGTTCGTCAACAAGTTCTCATTGTCTATTCTCATTAGGAGCCTTTTCTCCATTTCTCAAGCAAACCAAATGAGCTATTGCTCTAAATAGACATCTCCCATCTGCTGGAACCCTCTAAATTGTTATAATTTTAGCTTTTTAAATCTACTCATGTCCTATTAATTGTACGAGAACTATCTAATATATAGATATGGTAAAGGCCCAAGCTTCAACATAGAAACTGTAACATCCGGACTCCCAGGTATGTTATTTATTTATTTAATTTTGAGATCTATTCAGCAACTCGACAAGTTGGTGCCTCAACTCGTCGAGTAGAGACTGATTTGACCATGTGGGTATAATAACTGACTCGAAGATTCAGAGAGCCGACTCGCCGATTTGGTGCTGTGAGATGAAACCCTAAATCCCCGGGGTTGAGGCATATTTAAGAGCACTTATGACCTCATTTGCGCCTCACCAGCTGCCCAACTTCCCTGTGTGAAACCCTAAACGTGTGTAGTGAGCTAAAAGAGTTCTAAGGCTAATCTTTGAGTACTTTAGTGCATCTTTTGAGGAGAAGAAGAAGTTTATCCATCAAGGAATGAGGAGGACGTGTTGGAACCAATGCTATATTATCCAGAGCTTCGGTGGAAGAAAAATCTTACACATTTCTCATCTAAATTGTTAGATCTCATGATTATGGAAGTTTAGGGTTCTTACCACCTTTTTATTGGGACATTGAGTGCATTTAGTTTATCAGGAGGTCTAGACTTCAGATCTGGACCTTGTAAGGTCCATAGACTCCAAAGGTCCCAGCTTTATTCAGCCATGTAAGAGTTATTGAGCATAAACATCTTTATTAGAGTTGTATTGGAATTTTGGAGCAAAATATGTCATGCATGAACGTAAAGATCGAAGCTTTACGTGACATTCGAGTCATGGGAGCCTAGATCTAGAGTGTGGAGGGGTATATCTGCCTTAAAACATCTGAACGAGAATTCAGAATGAGGGGACTCGCCAAGTCAACGAACTGACTCAACGAGTCTGCTAGGGTTTTCCCCGATGACTCTGGACATGGGTAATTCGGTGAATTGATGAGACAACTCGACGAGTCATATAGATGCACTCGGCGAGTTAGGTCAACATAGATAGTTGACTCAAGTGTTGACTTCTGTTGACTTTAGGGTTTGGTCAAGGCAGGGAGAATGGGAGCCATGGTGGGGTAAAATGCTCTTTTACCCATTGCAAGAGTTTGAGAGAGACAATAAACTATTTTATTTTGAGTCGTGATTTAAGTGTTAATTAGAGATCATTATCTTATGTGTTAGGCAGAGGCTAGTACGAGATTTGTGTACGAGGTTATTACTTGCTAGCTTACGATGTGAGTCTTCTCACTATACTTTACCTAGAGTGGTAGTCTTTGTGTGACCGGAGGGTCTTATACGCTTGTATTGAGTATTGTGATATCAAGCATTATGTCTTTGTGATTTGTGATGTGTATTATTCTGAGCTACTGAGTTAGGACCAGAGGGTCCACCCGAGTTTGAGACCAGAGGGTCCCACTGAGACACATTGACCGGAGGGTCTTATTGAATATAGCCTCGAGTGGCTAATAAGCTATGTGTGGTATTTTGGGGAACTCACTAAGCTTCGTGCTTACCGTGTTATGTGTTATTTGTTTCAGGTACCTCTTAGGATCACGGGAAGGCACCAGCTTGATAGTACACACTGGAGCGAGATTTTTTTTATGATTCTGGGATAGTGATTTTTCACTACAAGAAAAAGACCCTTTTACGACGCGCAAATTACGACACTCAATAATTTATGTTACGCAAAAGAGAGTGATATTAAAAAAGTGTCATCTATTAAAAAATTTAAGGATTTAGGTCACACATTATTGCGTGCCCTTAAATTAGTGTCAAAAGAAAAAAAAAATTAAAAACACGGAGGGCGCTGTATCTTAAATGTATGCCCTCTATAAATGTCGCTTTATATTTTTAATGAAAGGCGCGTTTAATAGATACGGGGGGAAATGAAATCCCCAAAATTTTGAAAACCCGCTTGAATTTCTCTCCATTTCTCTCTCACGATCATCTGCAACCCTAGCTATCTTAATTTCTCTCCATTTTTCTCTCTCACGATCGAAGGACAAAACAAGACACAAATTTCACTTGCGCGCAGAAGAGTTGGTGATTTCTCTCCATTTCTTTGTGAGTTAGGAACAAAGACACATAGAACGTAAAAGAGGAGGAAAAGACACACACACACACACATTATGTGTGAGGTGCAGTTGCCATAGCTTTCACTTCCAGAAGAGTCGCTAAGAGTCGGTGATTCCATCTAAGGTTCTACAAGCTTAATCACCCGCTTATTTATTAAATAAATAAATGAAAGACTCGTAGCCCTAAAATAAATAATTATGTATAAAAGGATGGTCTCGTAGAGTTAATTGTCACACTTTAAGAGATTTAGGGTTAAAAGTGTAAAATCCAGACTTAAGTTGTAAAGGATTTACATGGATGAGGTTTAAATGGTAAATTATGGCCTAATATTGAAAGGGACTCGGATGGGAGGGGCTTATTGTGCCATTATGGAAAACTTATGTTAGAGGCGGGTATTAATGTTCCGCAAACCCTAACCTAACTCAAAGAGTGCAGCCGCCATCAACGGAGTTCTCTAGTCGCCATCTTTCTCCGTGGTTCCGATCAACGAGTCCGGCGAGCATGTTGTTTCCCAACCGACGTTAGTCATCCACCGGATACCACCACAGTGTTTCCGCTGAAGATGTTGAGCCATCACCGTGACCTCACCAGTTGCCAATATGAAGTCGTTCAGCCACCAACGCCAACCACAGACTTGTTACCAGCGAAACCACAATCAACCGCTGTCTCCATTGCGTCGCCGCTGCTGGTACCACCATTCGCTGCTTGTTCTTCTTTGCTCATAGCTCTATGACGACCCACCGAGGCGCCGCGCGCTGAAGACGAAGCTTCTGTTGCCGCCGCTGATGCCAATCTAAGCTCTTGTCACCGGCGACGATGGGGACTTGCTAGCAAGCGAACGTCTTTCGCTGCTGTTGCTGTCGTTTTTGTGTGTGTGTGTGTGTGTTGCTGCTCCTCCGTGGCGTGTAAAGGACTACTCGTTGGACAGAAAATCTCAAGGAGAACCACCATGCCGCCAGCCATGGTGGTTGCCATCGCTCTTTTTTCTCCGCCGCCAACTACCACCGTGGGTGGGTGGCTGTATGCGAGTAGTAGGGTGTTGTTGCATATACTTTGAGGGTGAAGTTGTGGAGTTGTAATCTTGGCCGGAAATTGAAGAAAACCACCACCATAGGATGGTGGCTGCCACCATGTGCCGCCGGTATGTGTTCATTTTGTTAGTGTGTGTTTATTTTGAGCTTAGAATTGTAATGTATAAATTGCAAATTGGAATAATGAAGGAAATTGAAAACCACCACCTTAGGGTGGTGGTTGCCGCCTCCTGCCACCATCGGCTGCCGTGTCGGGTAGCGGTGTGCTTTGCCTCATAGTGATGATCCGTTTTGGGTGCTTGAAACCCTAGTGGGCCCAAAGAAGTGTTGGATTAATGTCTAAGTCCATAACTATAATTGGTAAAACTTGACCCGACCCGGCATGGTCCATTTGGGTTGCATACCATCATGCACTTGGATAGACTATAATGAGAGAGATAAGACACTTATGGTTATTAATATATTATAAGTTCTAGTATATTAATAATAAGAATAATAAGATTATTTAATTAGTATTGATCAAGAATTAATCTAGGATTAATTAAGTGATCAAAAGAAGGCTAATCAAATATATGGGTTGATTGTGTAAATCACCCATACTTGTATAGTGGGCTAATGCTCCATGGATAATCAAGTTGGGCTAAAACCCATAGGATGGTCCATGGTTGCTCCATGGTGTATTTGTACCCATGGATCATGGAAATGAAAGGCCATGTCAATTAGGGTTTACATGGTGTAACCCTAACTATATAAGCTTCTTATTCTTGACCAAAATTGGCCGCTAGTGTGTGAAAAGAAAGGGCTAGCCGATTTCATGTGTTGTAGAATTCTCTCAAGCTATTCTAAGTGTTTTGGTGATTGTGATTCCACTTGAGGCTTCCACACTATTGGGGCAAAGCTCTTAAAGCTTGAAGACATCAAGCTACATCAAAAGGTATGTATTCTATCTTGTTACATTCATTGATTTGTATGCTAGATTAGGATAATACCTTGGAAGTTCTTATTTGCATGTATCATAGAGAAAACATAGATCCAAGGTATTTAGGGTTGCATGTACACTTAGGAAGTGTTAGAATGCTCAAAACCCAACAAGAAGCTCAAATGCGCCTAATGAAGCTCAATGGACTCTAATGGACCCAATAAAACCCTAATAGGCTCAATAGTATTTTAGTGGGCTTAATAGGCCCAGTAAATCCCTAATTGACCTAAAAGCCCAACAAATTGATAAATGGGCTAATATTTGGATTGGAAAACCCTAATGCCAATAAAACCTTAATTTGGGAAATTAATCGGGACACACGGGAATTATTTAATAACTTGAGAAATTAAATAATAATCATTGGCAATGATTAATTTAAGCAATATTGGACTTAATGGATTAAGTCCTTAGTGGATTAAGTCCATAATGGGTTAAGTAGGAAACTTAACCCTAATCATCATTTTATGTGAAACCCTAATTTCACTTGGATTTATTATTGGACCTTTCATTTGGGCCATGATGATTGGATTATAAATGGGCCATCCAAGATCAAGCAAATGGACTAGAATAATTAATGGGCTTTGTGGTAAGGCCCATATGAGGAGTTGGGCCTAATTTGGAAAATTGGGCCATAGTTTGGGCCTTTATGATTATGTGATATTGGGCCATTAGAATGTTGAATGTTGGACTGGACTAAATGGTTGGGCCTTATGGTAAGACCTTGTAAGGGTTTGGGCCCTATTTACAAAATTGGGCCATATGTTGGGCTTTGATTCCTAGTTGGCTTTGGGCCTATGGATTGGGCCTTGTTGGGCTTAAATAAGCCAAGCCTGGGGTAATGTAGTAATTATTCAAGTATGTATCATGGTTATGTGTTGGGACCCAATTATTAATTGGGTGTTATTTTGGTGTTGACAGTTCGGGAATCTGTCAACCAATAGCTAGGGTTCAGCCTGCGGGACTTCAGCTGTGTGGGATTGTGTGTATTGGACTTCTGCAGTGTGAGGTGAGTTACCTTCCAGTAGTGGTGGGTCTATGGCCACAATGCCAGCCCATCGTAGGAGTTGTATGATTAGATGATTGTCTCTGTGATATTCATCTAGGTTTGCTACTACCTGATATGTTATATGCTAGTATGATATGATGCTATGTGCTAGTGACAGTAGGGAAGATAGTCCCCAGATTACCGGTCGATAGGGCTGAAGGGGTAGTCACGCCCAACCATGCTAGATAGATTATGTGATATGTGTTATGTGGTAGTAGTAGGGGTGAAATAGTCCCCAGTATCCGGTCGAGAGGACCGAAGGGGAGGCCAGCACCCAGATATGCTAGTCAGTATCCGGTCGAGAGGACCGAAGGGGAGGCCAACATCCAGATATGCTAGCCAGTATCCGGTCGAGAGGACCGAAGGGGAGGACAGCACCCAGATATGCTAGCCAGTATCCGATCGAGAGGACTGAAGGGGTAGGTCGAGTACCCAGATATGCCTGACAATATATGTATGTTATGTGATTATATGGTATGTGGTATGATGGGGGAACTCACTAAGCTTCGTGCTTACGGTTTTTAGTTTTGGTTTCAGGTACTTCGTGTTTAAAGGAAAGGAGCCGGCTTGATCGCAGCGCATCACACTATGGTTTTCCGCACATGAGATCTTTGGGTTTACACTCTCATATTGTTTTATGATAACATGTTTGATTATTTCTACTTTGGTTTTGACATGACATGATATTACAAATGTTTTATTACACTGTTGGTTTTATAATGACGTATTTAAAAATGAAATTTTTGGCCTGTATTTTTGGGATGTTACAAACATCTTACCTCCTACATCGTATTTCTTCAACCATTCGTGACCATTCTAGAGTTTAACATGTTCTATAGCATTCTAGGGTTCGACATCTGTTGAGATTCTTTAACATTGTTCACTAGCCTTCTAAACTTTCTCTGGATAGGCATCGACTCCAAGGTAAGAATAGATCTGTTACATTACTTTGTACAATCCTATCATCGATTTGGTTTAATTTCATTTTCCTTGCTCTGATTCTCATCTATTCATAAAGAAAATTTATGCATTCTAGCCATTCGATGAAATGCCTGACTTAAATTAAACAATTCTAGAATAATAATAAGAATTGTTAATGTCTCTTAAATAAATGTATCAAAAGCATCTTCCTTCATGTTTTTTGAAAAACTTATTGGAAGAAAAATTAAATAAACAAATATAAAAAAAAAAACGTTTTTCCATGGTTTCCTGATACTGAGAAGTACTTGATGAAGACTTTTTACATTCGGTAAACTGCATGCCTTTAGCAGGTTCAGAAGCCAAGTTTGTAAGAAGGGCTGCCTTTTTAAAACATAATCTATGGTAGCCCTGTCGAAAATACCCGATACCCGAATTACCCACCTGATTTTTTCGGGTATCGGGTAAATCGGGTCAGGTAAATCGGTTATCGGGTAAATTTTTTCGAGTAATTGGGTAACCCGATTTTTTTTCGGGTCGGGTAAAGGGTATATTTTTTGGGTTTCGGGTTTACCCGAATTATTTTAAAAATTCTTTTTTTTTGTAGAGTTTGTACTATATAGCAGGTATTTGATCACGCTTAGACTAACTATCATTATTGTAAAACATGAATCTATTTATTATGACAATATGACACTAACAATAGTTAAAAGTAATTGTTTATATATCGTCATGTTCTTTAAAACTTAACTGTTTTCTAGATTATAGTTTTTATTGCAACTAACAAACTCATTATCTTGACAAAACTTCAGAACATGGCAAAACTTATGGCTACAATTATCTTAAACATTTTAAACTTTTAAATTAAGATCTTTAAATATTTGTTTTTTTAACATCTTATTAGATTAGATTAAGTTGTTAAAAAATTACGTGGTATCTCAGGTATTATTGACTAAAAAATCTCAATGTTTAAAGCTTGAGTAACTTCGTTTATGTCTCGTGTGTTTATATAAACAAGACTAATAAAGCACGGCATATTTATTTCATTAAATTTATTTACAGGTGAAATTAAAAAAAAAAATTAAATATTTCGGGTAATACCCGAATTACCCAAACCCGACCCGATACCCGAATTACCCAAACCCGAATTACCCGAATTTAGTTTGGGTAGGGTAACGGGTATTTTTTCTAACATGAAAAACCTGAATTACCCGAAACCCGAAAAAATTACCCGATCAACACCCCTAATCTATCGATCACACCGTATGCTTGTGGTGAGGATTTCCCCAGAGGAGAATTTCCCAACCAAAACTTGTGTGTTGGTGAAGGTCTGGCTTCATGGGTCTAGCAAAATCGATCTCTTGAAGAAACCGACATTGTTCTCTGGTGACTAAGTATATTTCCTTGATTTTTTTAATCAGTTTGTGCATGCTTTTCGTACAATATTTTCTTATATGAAAATTTGCAGGTATGTATTTAGGATAACTCATGTTCCTAGGTTGGAAGATTGGTCTGTGATGCCAGTACGGATTGGGTTTATGCTTCAGGTATGTATGTTTTTTAATTGGTTATGTATGTTTATTTTATTTACAAAAAACTATAAAAAAATATATAAATGTTTTGGTTTTGCAGCCACATGGGTTCTTTAACTGCTCTCCTGCAATGGATGTTCCTCCTAGTCCTGGAGCTTGTGAGTCAGATGTGAAGGAGGGCCATGTGAAAGAGTCGATTGCCACCAAGTCGGTTTCAAATGGGTTGATAGCCATGCTTTGAACATCCATTCACGTGTTTGTTTTTTAAGATAATGTTGTGTGAATATGAATGAGTACAATCGTTGTTTGCTCTTTAAATTTCTAGATTTCAGAACACTTAGTTGCTCAACTATCGATCTTGATGAACAAGCTACCATATATGTATATGATAATAAATTTTGGTATCAGAAATTTTTGGGATAAGAACACCTCCTCTAAGCTAAGCTAGCCAGTAAGTAGTAAGATATGCTACTGAGTTTCACCTCTCTAGATTTGCTGTTTAACAAACACATGCAAGTGGATAGCTACCAAAATTTACTAATACTTATGATCTTCTAATAAGATCATAGAGTATTGAAGACATTTTCTTTATCAAGAACATGACTAGCTAATATTATTTTCATATGATCGCCCAACAAGAGTTGGGAAGAAATGGTTTTAGGATAGATTGTAAAAAACAGTGGATTAATTAATTAAGTTGAATAAAATTATAGGAAGAGGTAATCAGGACATGTCGTAGCATGGGAAAAGCTATAATTGTTGCAACAAATATGCTTGAAAGCATGATTGTTCATCCCACACCAACAAGAGCTGAGGTCTCAGAATTGCTATTGTTGTTAAAGAGGGTGCTGATGCAGTCATGCTTTCTGGAGAAACTGCTCATGGAAAGTAAGCCATCTTTCTCTTTTGACTTAATGGGTTAAGCTAAAACCTACCTTAATGTATTAGGACTTATATTCTTATTTATTTATTTATTTTGTCAAATTGTAGGTTTCCTCTAAAAGCAGTTAACGTGATGCACACAGTGTCATTAAGAACCGAATCAAGCTTAATGAGTGGGGGCACGCTTTCTAGTCTTAATCAAGCATTTCAAGGTGGAATAATTATAGATTTTGTTACTGAATTCGGATAATGTGTGTCTAAAAACAGTAAAAGGGTACAACAGAAATTGGCTTTGTATCAAGGAGTTTGCCCCATTTACATGGAGTTCTCAGATGCATCTGAGAAAACATTTACAGATGCTCTTTCTCTCTTGAAGGTGAGATTCACTCATAAGAAAAAGTATTGGTGAGCCCAAATTTTGTACACTTTGTAATTGACAGAATCACAAAACAGCGTCAGATGTTGTGATTTGTCACGGTTAATTCAGCCAAATTAAAACCGCAATTAAAGAGCATAAATCACATGGGATATTGTTGTTTGGAGTAACAAAAGTAAATTCAAATATCTGTCATATCTCATATGGAATCTTCCAATTTGTTGCATTTCTCTCTCAGCTTAAAAGATTATTAAACTTATGTTCTACAGATCCCAATACTAGATAGAGAAGAAGCATTAAAAGTCTTATGTGTAAGATCATAGTCTTACTATAAGTTTTCCTAATTCAAAAATACTCTTTAAGAAAAATATTTATTCAGTTATCTTTTACTTCTTAACATTGGTAATGAAAAATAATTCAGTTATATTAAAGAAAAGGGCTACATATGCAAAAAAAAATGTAAAATAATTCAACAAATTTTACCTTTAATTTTCGAAGCATTTTAAGTCAGATATGAGGGATACTAATTAATCCTTCCACTTGATGCTAATTTTGCAGCCATTAATCTGTAAAACAGATTCGTTTGCAAAGATGGATAAACTAAAATTTCTCCAGCTCAAATATGTGAAACTCATGGGGTCCAACAAGAATTTTCCAAAATTAAGATGGTTGTGCTGGCATGGATGTTATTTTACCAAAATACCCTCCAGCTTATTGATGAGCGCCTTGGTGGCTATAGATATGAGTTATGGAAACTTGAAAACGTTTGAACCTCTCATGGTAGGAATTCAATGTTGCTATTGACTTTATATCCTCTCATTTTTCAACAGTTCCTTTATGAATGTTGACCCTAGTGTCCTTTAACCTGTTTATGTTTTGCTTACATTGTTTACCTTCAAACTCATGCGACATGCCCCCTTTTTAATTGAAGCTTCATCACTCATTCCCCCTCATATATATATATATATATATATATATATATATATATATATATATATATATATATATGGTCCTGCTTTAAGATTTATTACCTGTATATTGGTTCTTATGTGAATGTACAATGATAAATTAAGCTTTTTATTCTTGGTATAGGTTCTTAATTCGTTGAAGATTTTGAATCTCAAAGAGTCTTGCAAACTTGTCAGTATCAACAAACTTTCATGGCTTCCTAATCTTGAGAATTTGATTCTCTGGAACTATAGCAGTCTGAATCACGTTTGTGAAAGCATTGGAGGCCTTGAGAGTCTTGTTCTATTGGACTTTACTAGGTGTAAGAATCTATGGAAGGTTTGATCGAACAGGAGTAACATAAATCTACTTAAAAGGCTAAAAACTTTATGTATTGGTGGAGGAATTCCAAAACAGTCCTTGTTTTCCTTACCAGACTCGTTAAAGTTTTTGTTTCTCAACAACTGCGACCTTGGGAACAACAATGATGTTCCATTGGTTTTTAGTGGCCAGCCATTATTTTACATGAATTTAGGCAATAATATGTTTAAAAAACTTCCCAGTAACATTAATCTTAAAACGCTCCGGGTACTCAAATTGACTTTTTGTCCAAATATTAAATCCCTCCTTAGTCTCCCAAGTACGCTAGAAGAGTTGTATACATATTGGTGCTTTTCACTGAAGGAGATAACATTCGAATCACATCACTTTATATTGAGGAAATTTATGTATCAAGGTTGTAGCAAAGTGTTTGAAGTTCAAGGCCTTTTCAAATTGGTGTCGGTAGCAGAACTTGATGAAGCAGAATTAGGACATATGAAATGGATTAAAACATATAAAGATTGTCGAGGGGACCTCGTCAGTGATGAGATTAGTAGAGATAGAATTTGGCATACCCTGGTACCTCTCTCTCTCTATATATATTTGTTGTTGTAGATTTTGTAACTTATGGTTGTTGTTGTTTGCCTCCTCTTAAACTCTTACACTCCCTCCTACAGCAGTTAAAATTACTAGTAAGCCCTTCATCAATGAACAGGGTAACACTTGCTAAGGTTGCTACAACACCTCCAAGAAAATGACTTTGTCCAGAACCCATGTTGATGTTAGCTTCCATGTTCAGCCCCTTTTAAGAGAACTATGGCAGAAAACATACAGAGGGTAGTATATTAATTACATTAGTATCCATTCAGATGCTGAATGTGGTGCTACTAGGTCTTATAGGTACGAGGTAAATTGGTAACTTGTTTAAACATAAAATTAAATGAAAGTATGTTGATATATCTTACATTTTAACCCAACCCTAATGTTTATGGTTGATTGTAAGTTCAGGTTGTTATGCAAGTTGGTGATGCTGAGCTTGAAATGTGTGGAAGCTGCAGTGCAGGTCAATAGGTGTGCCATCATCTCTAATTGCCCATTCCCTTTGTATTTTGGATTGAAGGAATTTCACAAATCCATTTTCAATTGATCTCATGTGCTTGCTTCACTGTGGAATACTTGAACTTGATGAACTAACCACCAATTTAGATGTTCCAAATGCCGAAAGTCTGGTTGCTGCTCTTGTAAGGTACATTTTTTACAGTTGTAATTAGGGATATTCCAAATGCTAAACGAGATGATTATAGGTTGGGCCAAGGAGTGTCATCATAAGCTTTTGGTTTTTAAGGTTTATTTTGAGAAGGCTATAATTCCTTAAGATGAGATTATTAAGACGAAGTCCTATATAGGGTTTGGTGATAATTTTGAGAAGTTGGATTTGTCTCTATCTAATTTCTTCTATGGCTTCTATCGTGATTAATGGTTCCCACATATGAATTTCAGCTTCAAAGGGTGTTGAGATAAGGAGACCTTTGGTACCTTTTTTTATTTATCATTGTGATAATTTTGAGAAGTTGGATTTGTCACTATCTAACTTCTTATAGTCACTGATTGGTTTCTTGTTATGCTTAAATCTTAACAATTATCATGGCAACCTTCAACAGTAGCAGAAGATATCGTGTACGTGTTCTTGTGCTGCCATTGTGGATTCGGGAACATCCTTGCTTACTGGTCCAACTGTATGTATCTCACGTGAAGCTTCTGTTAGAACTATTAATCTCAGAGATTTCAAGTCTTTCATATTTCTTGTATATAATTAGTTTGTAAAATTCTATTACAACTTCTATTGATTTGTTTTATTTTTTCATGGGACAATTATTTGCTTGACATTAAATTTTATGCAATGAATTGTATGTTTTGTATATGATATTTTATTTTCTATTATGAGACATTAAATGCAAATTTAATTTGAAAATTAGTAAATCTATAAATAATATTTTTTTTAAACATTTAAAATTACGATACGCAAAAATGTGTGTCATCTTCATTTATGACATAGCCTTTCTTGACAGGGGCTTTAATGATACGCAATGTGAGTCGTAAATGCGCGTCGTAAGGTTACGACGCACAAATGCGTGTCGTCTTCCTTTATGACAGGGGCTTCCTTGATACGCATTGCGCGTCGTAAATGTGCGTCGTAAATGCGTGTCGTAAATGCGCGTCGTCTATAGACGACGCGCAAAAGCGTGTCGTCTCTCGTTATGACATGGCCTTCCTTGACACGTATTTGCGCGTCGTCTCAGCATTTTACGACATGCATTGCGCTTCATAAAAGGTTGTTTTTCTAGTAGTGTTTACTTGTAGATTGTTGACATTTGAGAAACTTGTGGTTTTGAGAAAATGTAAAAATGAGTTTCGTTGTGTTTTAAAATGAAATTTTTATTTGAAAATTTACGGTGTTACAACTTGATATCAGAGCCTTGGTTTGAGGGATTCAGATATATCTTCAGGTGTGTATGGACTCAAACTGAGGATTCGAGAAAAAATTTCAAAACAAATAGATTTTTCTAAAAATGAGAAAGAGTTTTAAGAGAAAATGAGTTGGAGCAGTGTGTACAATCAACCAGAGCCCGAACGGTGATTTCCAAAAATACCCTTAATTTGCGTTAAGAGATACTTATGAGATATTAGTTATGCACGCTAGAGGATAGGCTAGATATTTCATACTTTAGGACCAGAGTTGCCTGATTTGTGATGCCTTAGCCTAGGAGCTGCTGCTATCTGTTATGTGCCTTGAGTATGTGTTGAGTAAGAGTATTTAGCAGGAGTCACTTAGAGAGAGTTCTGAGTCTAGAAATAATCTAGGAGATATACCTAGATGAGTATATGAGAGGTCTACTGAGAGGGTAGTCTATTATTCGTAAGAGTTAAAGTATTTGTGAACTGCTATCCTAGGAGGAGGACTTGGGGTGACTACAAGTTGGTGCAGAAGGTAGTATTGGGCCCGTACTACTAGAAGCATCGGATCTGTATGCAACCTAAGTAAGAATATTTAGGATGCTAAGGAGCAAGTAAGGGTGAGTGATCGAGTGTGATTTTACTCGAGCAAGTCTCTGATGATTTTGTGTTGTGTTTTAGAGGCATCATGGTGGGTACACGCCACACCCCAGGGAGCAGTCGGACTAGCGATGATAAGATTTGCAGGATGATTCATGATGAGGTGGATGCCGCCATACAAGAGGCGATTCTAGAGATGTTTGGGTATATCAAGACCACCCTGATCGAGAAATTTGATGAACGGTGCACCACTGTTAACAAGGATGTTGTTGTTGCAGCCACCGCAGCTGTCACCGCTACCAGGCCACAGGGAGGTGACTCGTTGTTGTTTCGAGAGTACAACAAAACGAAGCCACCGGAGTTTAATGGGACTCAGGATCCGATTTCTGCGATTAGATGGATCTCTGACATCGAGGGTTGTTGTTACACATGTTCTTGTACTGATCATTTGAGGGTTCGCTTTGCGCTGAACCAGCTTCGCGCAGGGGGCGAAGGGCTGGTAGAAGTTTGTGACTACCAGTTTTACTCCTGCAGATCATGATGCGTTCTTAATTCTCATAACTCTGATTTTGTTTTCATTTCTCGATTCAATACTTCATCAATTGGTATCAGAGCAGCAATCATATCTCTGCGATCTGTATTTCATTCTGAATCAAAAGATTTTTGAATCAATTATGGATTCAAAAGATTCCGTGCCTTTTGTTTTGAAAATGTTCTTGATCTAGAATTGTGATTCGATTCTACAACTGATTTGTTGAATCGAGTGTTCTGCTTGAAATCTCTAATCGTTTTAGCTATTTACTTTCAAAATCTCTTAAGTTTTTCTGAAAAATTCATCCGTACGTTCATGGATAATTTCAACTTGAACTCAATGACATCCTATTCTCATCTGCTAGGATCTTCAACGAAGATTCCTATGCTCATCCCTGAATACAATGATCAGTAGGTTGATCGCATGCAAGAGTACTTGAACGGGCTAGATGAGGAGCTTTGGTCATGTATTACTGGAAATGGTACTCCTCCACCTAATGTTTAAGCAATTGGACCTTTATCTGGTACTCCAAGTGTTGTTAATCAAACTAATAGATTGAAAAAGAATGAGAAAATATGTATGAGGGAATTGCGCGGTGCATTGCCCCCTGTTGTTTACAACTATGTCAGAAGTTGTATAACTGCAAAAGACATCTGGAACACTCTCAAAGAAAAGTTTCAAGGGAGTGATAAGACTAAGATCAATTCCGTGAAACACTGTTTGATTGAATCGAAAGAATTCAAACAGAAGGATGGTGAATCGATTGACGGTTACTATGATCGATTGAATGAATTAATCTACAAGTGCAATCGTCATGGAATTACACGAACAACCATGGAAATCAATTTGACCTTCATCATGGGTTTTCATAAAGAATGGAGGAATGTGACACTAATGGTGAAAACTCAGCAAAGTTTCGACACATCTACGCTAAATGACTTGTACAATCTGCTAAAAATTTATGAAGGAGAAGTAAATGAAATTGAAATTCCTGAGGAATCGAAAATGAGTCTAGGAGGACCATAAGCTTTAATGTCGAAAGTTAATGAGAAGGAATCTGGTTGAAAGGAAGATTTTGATACTGAAGTTTTTGATAAACTCTGACGATGAAGCTTTTGCATTTTACACGAATAATAGGGCGAAAAAGTTTTTCAAGAAACCGTTCAGTTCAAAGTCGAAAACTGGTGATGTTAAAGAAAAATTCGTAACAAAAACTGGAGGAGAAGAGAAAAAGAAGAGTGAAAAGAGTGATGTTGTAACATCCCAAAAATCATGACTAAAAATTTCTTTTAAAAACATTACTAAAGCCATAAGTATCAAATCGTTTCGACCATAACTAAAGGTTTATATATCAAATTAGCATATCATTTCAAAACATGTTCTATTTATCAGAGTAAAAACATCCCAGGCTAAAACTTATTAGTGTGTGACATGCGATCATCCCGAGCTATTCCCTCTGCTACGAAAAGTACCTGAAACCAAAACTGAAAACTGTAAGCACGAAGCTTAGTGAGTTCCCCAACCTACCACATACCACGTACATAACCACATACTAGGCCCCCGCCCGCTGCGTTGGGACTTGCCCAGCATTGAACTAGCTCTAGGTTGGGCCCCGTCCGGCATCAGGCCCCACCTGGCATCGAGTCGTGCTCGGTATACAGATCTGTTCTCTTAGGCCTCGCCTGCCTCTGGGCCCCGCCCGCTAAGCATATACAAACATATAAAATAACACATGACAAATAAGTTAAACATACTCTACTATACTCCTGATCTAAGGCATCGTTTAACTTGGGCCTCGCCCCTGTCCTGCTACTGATGAGTCATGGAACCCCATCCACACTACTGCTGATAGTGAGAAACGGGCCCCCGCCCATACTCACCTCCCACTTAAGTCGGGCCTTGCCCCTGCTCTACTACTAATGAGATACGGAACCCCGTCCATACTCAACTAGTGAAGAGATACGGGACCTCGCCCGAACTCACCTCCCTACCAGGCACATACAAGAATCACAAAGACAACAAGTATAATCTCCCATACAACACAAGAACCTTCCTCGGGATTTCCCCTAGCATCAGACTCCCAATCTGGAAACATACTACTATCAAACATACTTTGGGCTTGCCCCGACATCAGACCCTCGGTCCAGAATCTATCATACCTACACATGCAAGAATCACAAAGACCTCTAACATTCTAACATTCCCCGGGCCTCGCCCGGCATCAGGCCATAACCTGGAACAAATAACAATAAGTACCTAGGTCTAGCACCCGAGTCTTCCTACTATACATAAACATAAACATAATGGGTCGGCATTGTGGCCGTAGACCCGTGCACACAGTGAGGAGACTCACCTTGCTCTGTTGAAGACTAGCTGAACACTTCTGGCTGCTATCCGGCAACTCCTGAACTGCTACTCCTTCGGCTCCCCGAACTATTAATACCCAAAATAACACTTAGACCACAATGCCCTCACAAGTCAAACCAGGTTAAACTTGCTCGAAGTCAACGTTCCGAGTTGACCCCCAACTCGTCGAGTCCCACAATCCACACGTAACTCTGGACTTCGATCCTACTCGTCGAGTCTTCCTTAAGCTCGTCGAGTTCTCATTCAAACATGTCGAGACCATTGTTCAACCGATTCGCCGAGTTTACCTTTAAACTCGTCGAGTCCATCTACATAAGTTAGGGATTTTGCCTTAGACTTGCCGAGTTCATCCTTGGACTCATCGAGCATGATGATCTTCAAGTCCATAATGAACCCAAACGGCTGAGTCCTCTTCCAACTCAACTCATACCCGCTAAGAGAAGCGTTTTGGGCAAGAAAACGGTCTGACTTGTCGAGTCTTATGAGTGACTCGCCGTGTCCATCTATGTCCAATTCCATTCAGATGATTTCTAAGCCAAACAATCTCTCCCAAAGGTAGATCTAACCTCCTAGAGCATGCTTTCCATGTAAAGTTGCAACCTTTACATATGAGTAGTTCCCACAAGCCAAAACTAAGCTACAAGGAAGATTTTTACTATGGAGGAGGGCTTCAAGTCTCAAAAGCTTGAGAATTTCATGCATTAGGGACCTTGGAGAGTCCAGATCTGAAGTTGCAAACTTCAGATCGTGCTCCATGCAAGCACTAGCCACAAATGTGCTAGAAAAGGCCATGAAGCTCAAGATGAAGAATCTATCAAATGAATACTCAAGGTAACAACTTGTTACCTTCTATTAGCTGCCAAACTGAACTAGATGTTGGATCTAAACTCTCCTCCTCGTTCTTTGCTTCTAATCTCCTAATATATGCACCACAAAACAACATTTAGCTTCAAAATGCTTTCGTTTCTGGACTTGAGAGAGTAGTAAGGAGGATGAGGGAGTGTTATAATGTTCTTTAAATAGGGTATAAGAAACGAATTTAGGGTTTCGCAAACCCTGACCAACTCATCGAGTCGGTCTACTGACTCGTCGAGTAGGTCACTAAATCCGCGACCAAAAACGTGCTCCTACTCGTCGAGTTCCTTCCTAGACTCAATGAGTAGACCTCCTGACATGGGGTTTTTCTTTCCTTTCTTGACCTTCTGAATGTGGGGTGTTACAAATTTCCCCCACTTAAACTAGACTTCATCCTTGAATTCTGCCACATCTACTACCATACAACCTCTCACATCATACCTATACAATACATACTTCGCCTGCTCATCCAATCCTCGGAGGGCTGCTTCAATAGGCCCTCCTTCCAGTCTTCCACATAAGCAAATCCTTGGAGGTAGAGACCTCGAGAGCTCTTCTAATCGCTAACAATCCTAGGAACACTAATCTTACCCAACTGACGATCCTTTTGGTACTCCCCGAGTACTTATGATGGACATCTTAGGGGTTCACCCCTTTCTCCTGCTCGTTCAATGGCCTTCCCGAGGCAAATTCCCAAAAACAACAACCTTTCTTCTCTCTGTGAAGGACATACCCTTTGCTGTATCTACATCTCCAGCTACTCCTAGCCCTATTTTCTTCACTGATACCTACTAAAGGCTTTCTCTTTCTATATCCAGACGTTGAAAACCCCTCCCAGCAAATGGATCCGATAATCCTTTGAGTAAAAGAGTCATCCCTACAATGGTTAGACTCAGACAAGAGTTGCGTAACAGAGTCAAATCACTCACTCTGAGATTATTTAATCCTGATGTTAGCGGCTTAGAACCTCTCAATCAACTAACTACTCCCCGCATGAATCCTTTTGTCGTTGTCCCTGTCCGAAGATTCTATTGTCTCTTATCCACTCTTTGGATGAATCGAGACCACCCTGGTCCCAACTGATCTACTATTAACTGGGTTACCAGACTCCCACCAGTTACTACACCCAAGCTCAGTCTCTCGGTCGCTCCCAGCGACTTCCGAAGAAAACTTCGGCTGACTGAAATTGTTCCTTCTACTCTGCCTCTCCGGCTCTATAAATCCTGGGATCCCTGATCCCCTATCTTGACCCTAAAGGTCTCTTCTAGGTCCCACCTGCGCTGCTACGATCATACGGACCTCTCCCATGGGTCTCACCCAACCATATCTTAGAGTGGCCTCTCCCTCAGGTCTCACCTATCTAGAGATATGCAGGCCTGACTCCATACTGAATCTCAATGAACTATTCCTTCCTGATCCTAATCATACTAACTAGGAGATACAGGCCTCGCCCACACTCCGCTAACTAGGAGATACGGGACCTTGCCCACACTCCTCTAACTGGCTACTAATGAATGTTATGGCTAACCCAAAGTCTTGCAACACTCTCCATGCTGTCTCGACCACCTTCTTTCAGCCCGAAACATTCCATGCCAACCATGCATGTAGTCTAACGTCCTAACTCACTTGATTCTTGCTGGAGGCTCTCCAATCAGGTTTCCCAAACCAGCCATCTATTTTCGCAATGCACAAACTCAACGTTGGGAAGTTTCCCAAACTCCCGACTCATACACTCCTCTACCCTCATAGCCCTTTGGGTTGCTTTCCTCCCTTCTCAAGGGTTGCAAACTCATCCTAGTTTCGCACTACTTCTGCCCCTTAATGCTTGGAGGGTTCTCCCCCACTTTGATTCAACTAGCTCCTTACAATTCACTTGCTTGGAAAGGATTCCCAATCCTTCTCTCCATCCAATGATAGATTTTCTGACAACCAGCACTTACTACTGCTAATGTTCCAAAACTAACCAATACCGAGATGCTACCATCCTTGAAAGCTGGCGAAATACTTCTAGAGTCCCCATTCACGCTTGCTATAGTGACCGCATCCTGAGTAACCTACTCTAAAAAGGAAACGACTTCTATCCTACCATTCTAAATTCTAGGGTATGCGGATGGCATATAACTCAATCATAAGCACAAAACAAGATCCCAAAGTACAATCACTAATACTGATGTAGTACCATAGCAAATAAATCATAAATAAAAGCTGATAGAAGAACAAGAGATACACACCTGCAACGTCTGGTGCTGCTCACGTCTCCAAATTAGAGAAATGAAAAGCCCAGCTCCTTACCGCAGACGCCTCTGCTCGGCCCTGATAGCCATCGGTAATCCTCAAAGTCGTAGGGGCAGGTGCTATCACTTGTCCCATCGGAACCAAACTCGGGCAGTAGGCCTTCTTGTGGCCCCGCTGACTACAATGGAAACAAATCAGGTCTAATCCCTGGGCGGTCGTAGCTGTACAATCGCTGCTAAAATGACCAGTCTAACCGCACCTGAATCAGCCTGAATCACCACCAATTCCACTCCTACATGCACCCTTGTGCGTCTTGCCACACTTGCCACAACGGCTGCGGCTCCGGAAATCCCTCGATCTCGAATCTGACCCCTTGGGTCTCTTGCCTGAACCTGTGGCTACCTGAATCTCATGTGGCTTCCTCTTTCTCTCTGAATCCAATTCAATCTCTCTCTCTTTCTCTCTCTCTCTCTCTCTTTCTCTCTCTCTCTCTCTCTCTCTAGCTTGAGCGATCATGTCTTCCATCGTCTTGTAGTTGGATCTGATCACAAACTGTCTGATGTCATACCTCAGCATCTAGTGGTATCAGGCCTTCTTCATTCCCTCATCCTCCACAATCTGCAGAACAAGAAGAACCCTCTCCCTGAGCTTGGCGGTTATCTCGGCCATAGTCTCAGTCATTTGCCACAAATCATGAGACTCGCGTACTAGCTATTGTACCTCTATCACTGGTGCAAACTCGACCCTAAACATGGTCAAGAAATCACTCCATGTCATCACGTCCAATGCGGCATTTATCCCCAATGGCATGTCCAACCTCCTCCCACCAATCCAGTGCTCTGTCCTTCAGAAGACAGGAGGCAAGTCGGACCTTGTCCCCCTCGGGACACCGGCTCGTACGCAAGACGTTGGCAACATCCGCCAACCATCTACTTCTATCAATGGGGTCACTAGACCCATGGTAATCCGGAGCTCGAAAAGCTCTAAACTCTCGATATATCAATGTACGCGCCCCCATCATGGTCATCATCTCAGTGCGGAAGGCTCCCAGCCTCTCATCCAAAATCTCCAGTATACCCTCTTTGACCGTACCAAAGATCACAGGAGTCTAGCCCAGAACAATGTGCGTAATCTCAGCTGATATAAACTCTCTCATCTGCTCCCCAAGTTGCTCGTCTCCTGAACGCGCGCCTGATCCCTCGTCGACGCCTGAGCCGCCTACTGGTCTCTCACGCAACGTCACCATTCTGCACATAACATAACTATTATCAAAATACCCATCTCTACTGAGGGATCACACACGCATTATAGGTTCCCCGGTCTTGTCTTAGCCATTCTCGAATCGAGTACGGATCCTCTGCTTTCAGTAATACGGGCCCGTACTACCTTCCACATCTATCCGTACTTTCCTCGAGAATTGCCTCGACTCCACCAAGTCCCTTACTACTACTACTGCTCCCAGCACTAATCTCATCCTAGGCTTACACTAGGGAAAACTTTAACCTAAACCTATTCCTCAACTACTGAAGGTATCTTCATAATGTCAATTAGCCATTACTTGAATACCATCACATCTGACGAGGCTCAGATAATCCTTCGAGTAAAGGACTCGTCCCTACAGCGGCTAGACTCAAACAAGAGCTGCGCAATAGGGCCAAATCCAACACTCTGAGATTATTCAACCCTAATCACGTGTGACTTGGCGTATTCACCTAATGGCTAACTCCCATAACTCAGAGTCCCACAAAGCACAAAGTAAGTAGCATTCAAACAAAAAGGAAAGATCTAACCATAACATAAGCAAGCAATCATATTCACATATTAAGAATCTGCACTAGTATGTGATATAAGCTCATATAATTAGGCATAACCTAATAAGGTTAACCCACCACTATCTAACCAGTACTAACATGCAGCTCAATAAACACATATAACAGACATATAAGGCATCCTTCCTATATCCTTAGCCCTAAACTAGCATGCTGATCACATAAACTTGTATGGGTAATTTGGGAGAACTTACTTGAGCTCTGCTAGTTGCAAGCACTACACCATTTTCTCTTTTCAAAGTTATTTTCCTCTTTTCATAAGTTCTTTTTATAATAGTGATTTTGTTTTGAAAATTCTCATACTATGTCCTCAGTTTGAGTTCAGACACACCCGATGGTGTATCCGAATCCCTCAAATCAAGGCTCTGATACAAACTTGTAACATCCGAAAAATGATGACCAAAACTTTCTTTTAAAAACATTACTAAAGCCATAAGCATCAAATCGTTTCGACCATTACTAAAGTTTTATATATCAAATCAGCATATCATTTGAAAACATGGTCTATTTTTCAGAGTAAAAACATCCCAAGCTAAAACTTCTTGGTGTGTGCCATGCGATCATCCCGAGCTCTTCCCTCAGCTACCGGAAGTACCTGACACAAAAACTAAAAATTGTAAGCACGAAGCTTAGTGAATCCCCCAACCTACCACATACCACGTACATAACCACATATTAGGCCCCCGCCTGCTACATCGGGATTTGCCCGACATCGGACTAGCTCTGGCATCGGGCCCCGCCTAGCATTGAGCCCCGCTCGAAATACAGATATGTTCTCTTAGGCCCCGCCAGCTAATCATATACAAACATATAATATAGCACATAACAAATAAGCTAAACATACTCTACTATACTCCTGATCTAAGGCCTCGCCTAACTTGGGCCTCTCCCCTGTCCTGATACTGATGAGTCATGGAACCCCATCCACGCTCTTCCTGATAGTGAGATACGGGCCCCCGCCCACACTCACCTCCCTCCTAACTCAGGCCTTGCCCCTGCTCTACTACTAATGAGATACAGAACCCCGTCCATACTCGGCTAGTGAAGAGATACGGGACCTCGCCCGAACTCACCTCCCCACCAGGCACATACAAGTATCACAAAGACAAGCAGTATAATCTAACATATAACACAAGAACCTTCCTCAAGAGTTCCCCGACATAGGACTCCCAGTCCGAAAACATACTACTACCTAACATACTTCAGGCTTACCCCGACATCGGACCCTCGATCCGGAATCAATCATACCTACACATGCAAGAATCACAAAGACCTCTAGCGTTCTAACATTCCTCGGGCCTCGCCCGGCATCAGGTTGTAACCTGGAACATATAACAATAAGTGCCTAGGGCTAACCCCTAAGTCTTCCTCCTATACATAAACATAAACATAATGGGCTGGCATTATGGCCGTAGACCCGTATACACAGTGAAGAGACTCACCTTGCACTACTTAAGACTAGCTTAACACTTCTGACTGCTATCCGGCAACTCCTGAACTACTGCTCCTTCGGCTCCCCGAACTATTAATACCTAAAATAAAACTTAGACCATAATGCCCTCACAAGTCAAACCAGGTCAAAATTGGTGAAATTCAACACTTTGAGTTGACTCAACTCACCGAGTTGACCCCCAACTCGTCGAGTCCCACAATCCACACATAACTCTGGACTTCGATCCTACTCGTCGAGTCTTCCTTGAGCTCGTCGAGTTCTCATTCAAACATGTCGGGACCATTGTTCAACTGACTCGATGATTTCACCTTTGAACTCGTCAAGTCCATCTTCATAAGTTAGGGATTTTTCCTTGGACTTGCCGACTTCATCCTTGGACTCGTTCTGAACCTTCTACTCGCCGAGTGCACGAACCTACTCGACGAGTAAGATGAATTTACTCATGAACTCGGCGAGTCCCCCCATGGACTCGGCGAGTCCATCATGCAGACAGCAAAAATTTCGACTTTCTTCACTATTTTGCATCAAGTATCAAACAAACAAGCCTAGGCTCTAATACCACTGTTGGGTTTTGAGCATTCTAACACTTCCTAAGTGTACATGCAACCCTAATAAACCTTGGATTTATGTTTGTCTAATACATGCAAAATTTTATTTTCCAAGGTTTATAACCTATCTAGCATGGCATGGGGAACTTTTAAACATAAAAGAACTAGATGAATTACATACCTTTTGTTGATTGTTGATTCCTTGGAGTTTGAGAGCCAAGCACCAATAATGTGAATGCCTCAAATGGAAATCACAAATCACCACAAACTTGGAAAATGTATGAGAGAGTATACTAACACTTAGAAATCGGGCACCACTATTACACACACACACTAGGGTATCATTTCATGCAACATAAGCTTGTTTATATAGTATGCATGGTTAGGGTGAAACCCTAATAACCCATGTCTTTTCCTCTTCCAAGGATCCATGGGTTAAAAGCTCCATGGATCATCCATTTACTTCCATATAAGCTTAGCCCATTAACAAATGAGTATTAGCCCACACCATATAAATATAACAGCCCATGATTTAATTAGTCTTCCTTTTAATCACTAAATTAATTCATAATTAATTCAAGATTAAAACTAATTAAATAACATGACTTCGTATTAATATATTATAACTTATAATATATTAATAAATCGTAAGTATACAATTCTCATAAAATTGTCCACAAATAGTTCGGGTGAAGTGCAACCCAAATGGACCATGCAGGGTCGGGTCAAGTATATACCAAATAAGTTATGGACTTAGACGCCTTATCCAACAGAGTCCCACTTGGATAAGTCTAATAACTGTATTTGCCTATATTACTTCAGGAACCAACCGGCAATCGTAGCTCTCGAAAACTCTGTTGAACTATGAAGCGCCGTTTTAGATAAGTGATCATATAATCCTCTGTTCTCATGATATCAGTCGGACAAATACATGGAACAACGTCGTACTTATTGTCCAGCAGTTTGTTTCCCGATTTCCGATTTGTTTGACAAAGAACTTAATTGAACACTTCAACTTAGTTCTAACCGGGCCCGGTACATGGGTCACAACAAAATCATTGAGGGGCCCAGATATCGCTTCTATTTCTAGAAGGAACAGATAAACTTCGACTCATATGCTTTTCATACTACTCGTTGAATTGTACACAGAGGCACGTTTTATAACATCAAGTTACTGATGTGTTTTCGTGCAATCAATGCACAACCAACTCATAGGAAACAACTCATATCTCTAGGTTTGAAGACTTATATGATATTACCGTCTCACGATCACTTGAGATAAATTCCATGAAGTGATACAAGTGAGTGTGGGTTAACTCCAATACTCATAACTTATGAGCACTCATGAATGTTGTAGCAACCATTGCTATGTCTAAACACCTTTAGCCATCTACAAGCCCAATTCATGACAGTCTTAATTCATACCTACTTCCGACGTATGATCGACTGTGGAGTGTTTAAATAACTTAGTCATTCGGACAAAATAACCCAGTTATTTTGGATGTCAAAACATGCAAAGTGAAACACAATAATAATCGAATCTAGTGTGGTCTCAGAACCCTTTTGAGCATAAATAGAACACTTTTTATTTATCACCACATTGATTACAATTTATTCATTGCATAATGTTTCAAATAATCAACTTATACTTGAATTGAAACAACAGCTGTCCCATGCTCCTAGCATGTACACTGTGTTTTCTAAACAACAGTTATGCCATACTCCATGTATGCAAACTATGTTTGTCTATGATCCTTTCTTTGTGAAATAGATCAATTGAACATGATTCCGGTGATGCTCATTTCACAATCCCAAATCCTTATCGTAAATGTAAGAATACCAAATTCCTACCATTCACCGAAACCTGTCAGATCCTAAACTCAAATGCATTGATCCTCTTATAATGACTATGCACAAAGTCACAGAAACTTGTCAACAGTCATTACAGAGTCTCATATTCAAAGTACATTGCTTTGAACATCCTTCTTGCATTAAGTTTTCTAATCTTACAGAGATTGAACGAATAACTTCCACCTGTGGAAACATTTCTATAATCCCATTTTGACTATCACTTCTGAACAAGAGTTGCCTCTTTTTCAGAAAATATCAATATGGTCCTACCAAAACTTAACACTATACTTCTAACTGTCCCTGAGCAACCAATCTTTGGCAAGCCTTCGGTTGTCCTTGACAATTGCTTAATCACTTTAGTCACATCCAGTTCTAGACTTTTCCTCTCTCAAGTCCCTAAGCATTTGAAAAATTTAGAAAGGATGAATATTATAGCACATGCAATCGATCCTATATCTGAAGCATATGGGACACGATTCATGATGTTTGACATAAAGACATGATACTAGACCAGTCTTTTGCTGCAATATTTTTTATTTGCCATGTTCTCAAAATTTGACTATGAATAGGGATGTCGTAATCATAATCGAATTTTGAGAATGCAATATATATATATATATATATATATATATATATATATATATATATATATATATATATATATATATATATATATATATATATATATATAGAGAGAGAGAGAGAGAGAGAGGATTTCCTTAAGTTGAACTATTCAAACATAAAATTCATATATATGTCCCTGACTAAAGATGATTAAAATCTCAATCTAAGCTTTTAGAATTGAAATGAAGTATAATTTCCTCTCCCTTAATTATAGCAAAACAACTTTTCAACCCCTGCAACTTCACGAATTGAAACTTTTGTTTTCTATAATTAACATTGCTAACTTGCAATACTAATCATAATTATCATGCTCCCACTAACATGATGATTACTAGCATAACACTTATAATCCCACTAGCTTTGACACGTACTCAGAAGTCAGCTGGACTTCTACAAATCAATACTCTATTGACTTTCTTACCAAAGTTCAGATTTTTTATTCAAGATGCTTTGATAAAATTTTATCAAAATCATACATCTATTTTTAAATAGTTCACATGTATGTCTAAACAATTTTAGAACTATGAAAAGGGATGTCGTAATCAAAGTCTGTCACAACTAGCATTTTTGCTAGGAAATTCTACTCTCATGCAATCATTCACCTAGTGTAATAACTTTTACTCTAAAGGAATATCATACTCCACTCTCATTCAAATATATCTCATATGTTTAAATAAGGGTTGGAAACCCTAGATATCCCGACTCAAGTTCATTATGGACTATGATTCTCTTATTGGACCTAATGGGCCAATAAACCCTTAACTTAATTCTTTTAAGCTAAGAGTCTTAAGTTGGGCCTTATTTGAACTCACATTCATTAAGATATAGTATTTTGGGCTTTAATGGGCCTAGAATGACCCACACCTTTCTCATGGACCTATCGGGCCGAGAACTACCCTAAAGGCCCAATGGGCCGAAAATTTTCTTTATAGGCTTCATAATTTCGAACCAAAGAAAGAATTGGGCCAAGCTAATTCACCCTCCTTCCTCCTAGCCCAAAATCTCGGCCCAAGATCAAATAAAACAAAAAAAGAGGGAAATGTAATAAGAGTTGACTTAGGAGGTGCCACCTCCATAAAGTCCAACATACATCCATGCAAGGACCCCCATACTTCCAAGCATGTCACCTCACAATCTCTCTCTCCCTTCTCTCCATATTCTCGGCCAACCCTCTCACCACCTTCATTTTTCATTCAAAAACTCTCTTAAACACTCTCAAATACCTCTTCCATCTTCCATCAAAAATCTCAAGTTGGTGTGTGCTTTCAAGAGGATTCTCCACCAAAAATCATCATCCTAGAGCCATCTAAGTTGTAAAGCTCCTCAAGAAGCTTGCTAGGGCCGAAATCTTCTCTCAAATCTAAGTTGTAAAGCTCCTCAAGAAGCTTGCTAGGGCCGAAATCTTCTCTCAAATCTTCATCAAAACCAAATCCAAATCTCAAGGTGAGCTTCATACCCCCTATTTTCTGTTTTTATGAGTTTTGTGGGGGGGAATACAAGTGAAAGTGTAGATCTATATGTGTTTTGTATGCCTTGTATGATTTCTATGCTTATATGTGTGTTTTTGTGTGTTTATAATGTTGGATCTAGCCATAAACCCCTAAAAATCGAGATATACTTTATGTTAAATGATACTAGCATCAAATATATTTCTACATACAAAGTGTTCCAAGAAAAATAGCTAAATGGCTTAATAACACTTTCTTTGGGCTAAAAACTTAATTTTTGGACACAAAATGTTAAAAATATAAAGTTGAAGGGCCCAAAATGAAATATTTCGAATTCTGATGGGTGAGATGAGTCAAAACAGTTTCCATAATGTATTTTCTGAAAATATACTTTTTGGAGGATTAAAAACATAAATTTCAAGCTTAATGGGCTAAAAATGACATTTTCGGCCCAATAGGGCCCAATATGCGAAATTTTCTGTTTTGAAGGGCCAAAACCGTGTTGTTCTGGAAAACAGTGGGTTATTAGTGTTCTAAATACTTTTCAAAGGTCAAAAATGCTTTCCATAGTTAAAAAGGACCAAAGTTGCAAAAATTTTCCAATTTGGGCCAAAAGTGTAAAAATTTCGAAATAAAGGGCTACAACCGAGAAAAATTGTATTTTCAGGGTCTAAAACTATTTTCAATTAAAAAGGTGCTGAAAAATATCAATTTCATTAAGTTTTGATGTTAAAATGCCAAGAAAAATGGTTTAAGGACTAAACCGGAAATTAATTTACTTAAAGGGGTGAAAAAGTAAATTTACAAAATAAAGAGGGGTTGTAAACTGAAAATTTTCAATGTTAACTCAATACACTCGTTGTGAACCAAGACTGACACTACGACTCTCGATGAATTACAATACACAATATCACCAACAATCATTATCAAACAAATTGATTCGGTCTCGAATCAATAACAAATCCAAAACTACTAACACTACGACGCTCAATACACACATGGAACTCTCGGAACTCTATACACTCGTGGAACTACTCTAACGTCGACGTACCTTCCTTAGGCCCAAAAGTTTCAAATCATGCTTGTTTGGCCTAGCTAGCCCGATGACATGATCTTTAGGCCCAAAGGATACTTGTTTACATGTAGTTGGGTCCAATACGACCTAACCTCGTGTAAAAGGACTTTCAATGGCAAACGTGCTACTGGTCCCCTAGGGTCCTTCGGTACTGCTAGTAAAGTCGGGAACTCACGATTGCGAGTTGGGCTTCGGGCCCTTCGCATTCGCAATGGTCTTGAACGACGTAGGGAAATACCGAGGGTTTCGCACCTTCTCCTTTTCCCTTCGGTCGTGGGACTACACAAGTCCGGGAGGGTTGGGTTATGTGAATAAGTGCGAGCGACGCCTAAGGGATCACTTGTACGGTTGTCAACTGGACGTTTTTGTAACAACCCGAAGTTGTTCATCGCCGAAAACCCATCCTAACCGTATAACTCGTCGGAGATCGAAATGTCCCGATATTGTTTTTGGGCTTAGTTAACTAAAATTATATGTTTATTATCATTCAATGAGGGTCCAAATCATTTAGGAACTCATGAATTTAGCCCAAAACATTTATTTCATAAGTTTTAGAAATATCCTCGTCGGGTGACGGAAACTCAATCGGGTGCGACCTAAAGCTTCGTTTAAGGTCGGTATCGGGTAGAATTCCACCGTGTCCAAGTTTTAGGAACTATATAAACGTGTTTAACCTATCATTTGAAGCTTTTTCCTTCTCTCTCTACTCTCTCTCTAACCTCTCTCCTAAATCCAAAGATTAAGGGTCCAAAACTCAATTTTAAGGCCTCAAATCCTTAAGGTACCTTCCTAGCCTTACTCTATAGCATATTTGGCTTCCAAATTTGACATTTAATCATGAAATGGGACTTCATATGTGAGTTTACGGCCCAGGAGCCTGCCTAGGCCATAAACACCAATTTGAAGGGTTTTTAGCCCTTAAACTCCTTCCTTAACTCATTTGGACTTTAGATATGGCTAAGGGACTTCAAGATATGGACTTAGAACATTTAAAACTTTGATTTTGAGGACTTTGAAGGAGTTTACGGCCAAGGCATAAGCTTGGGCCGTAAACTCATGTAAATGGGGTTTTTCATGCCCTTAAACCCTTCCAAATCACTAGTATGGCTTAGTTATGAATTATAGAACCTTGGTTTTAGCATTTGGACACTTGAAACATGAAATTTGGGGGACTTATGTGAGTTTACGGCCAAGGCATGTGATTGGGCCGTAAACTCCTCAAAACTTGGCATAAATTCAATTCTAAGGTGTTAGAAAGCCATCCAACACCACCAAAAGCCTTGGAATAAATCAATGGACCAACCAAAAATAGTTTGAGGGCCTTAAACACACTATTTGTGGGATTTTTAAGAGTTTACGGCCAAGGCTTGTTCTTGGGCCGTAAACTCCTTGATTCTTGGTGTTAGAATGCAAACTAAACACCCCTAAGGCCCTTAGATGAATTTTAGAAGTCCTTCCATGCAAGTTTTAGGCCTTGAAACACCTTGTAGCATCCTATAGAATAGTTTATGGCCATGAGGGGGGTCTCATGGGCCGTAAACTCTATAAAACCCTCAAATGTCCCTTGCAAACTCATAATAGGCCTTGAAATAATTCTATTAATCACATGTGATTTGTTCTAGCTCCATTTAACATCATTTTCTTGGAAAAATAGGAGTTTACGGCCATGGAGCCATGCTAGGCCGTAAACTCCCATAAGTGGGTCTATTTTATGTTTTAAAATCCTTTCAAGTCCTTAAACCAAGTCTAGAAGTTATCCCCTAAGTGTTAGAAGTCATTTAGCACCTTAAACCACACCCACCATGAGTTTACGGTCGTAAACTCATGGGGAATGGGTGTTTTTAGACCAAAACTCTTATATTAGTTTACTCATGGGGAGTAAACTCAAGTCCCAAGTCCCTAGTGTCATTTCACGTCCTTAAACACCACCCGGGTCCCTCCAAACACTCGTATCGGAGTGTTTTCGCGACTTGAAGCAAGTGTCCCTATCATATGAATAAATTAAGTCCTAATTAGATACAAATGTGTATCTTTACATTATAATTAGGAACCTCATGTATTTACAAGCCCCGGATCAACTCTTAGCATCCAAATCGTCACATTTCTCGTCCGGTGAGTTCATACCCCTACGCCTTTTTCACTGTTTTTAACTGTTTTCAGGGGGAATACAAGCAAACCATAACTGTTTTCAAATCATAACATTTATGTGTTCAAATAATATCTGGCAACTTATAAACTCTTTTACTCCTTATGTATTATGTTGAGCATAAGGAATGATTTATCGATTACAACTAAATGGATTTTAGTTAAGAAAATAATCAAACTAATCAAATTATTATGGGAATAATTTGGGGTTCTATGTTTCTCTTTATATCATGTACTGATATCTGTATTAAGTTATTAGATAAACTATGTCTGATTCAGTTTATCTCCGTATCATTGAATGTTTTGCCAGATAATTTCATAGTATGTAACTATTTTCACTGTATCATGTCTTAAAATCTTTGTATGTCTGGTATCGTATGAGAATCCTGTGAATAGTTTAATACTAGCTTGTGAGATAGTCACTACCCTTTATGGATGATCAAGTAAATCCTCTCCGGAAGTGTAACCAGAGTCTCCTGGAGGGAGAACGAGGAATTTGTGAATAGATCTATTCGGGACTGACAATCCCACACCTTAACTGCTAGCTACAGTTAGGCGGGCACGCCTGGGGTGACAAATTTTGTATATCATTCGACGTCTGACTAACGTCAAGGAGGTCTCGTTGTCATATCAGCATTGTTACCCAACTCACAATACGTATTAATATAAACTTATTCACAGCTAGGATTTTGTTTAGAATCTATATCTTGTTCGGGATGATAATCCTATGGTCTTAAATCTATATCTTGTACGGGATGATAATCCCATGGTTTTATGTCTATATCTTGTTCGGGATGATAATCCCATGTTCTTGTATCTATATTCCGTTCGGGATGGTAATCCCATAGTTTTATGTTTATATCTCATTCGGGATGATAACCCCATGATCTTGTGTCTATATCTCGTTCGGGATGGTAATCCCATGGTTTTGAAGCTAAATCTTATACGGGATGATAATCCCATGATTTTATCAATCTATCATATATCTAGTTTTGGAATAGTGATCCCATGGTTTATCAAGCCATCTTATATCTATTTTCGGGATAGTGATCCCATGGTCTTTATCGAATTATCTTACAACTGGTTCGGGATGTTAGTCCCAAGATTTTCAAAATACTTTCTATTTACAGTTCGTCTAAATTATAGTTTTGTATATTAAACTATACTATGTGTTATTCAATCAATCTTGCATTTAGGAAAATATGGGATTTTCCTGGGGTTAACTTATAACTTGTAACAGAATTGTAACGAAAGATAACTTAACTATTTTACATAAGAAAATATGGGATTTTCTTGGATGTCAAATCTTTTCAGAAAACTAAAGGAAACCGATACATTTTCACAAAAAAAAACCGCTTATGAACTCACCAGCTTTATGCTGATTTTCAAACTGCTTGTATTCTCAGGTCCAAGTTAGACAGGTACCCGGCGATATCTTTTGGTGAAGACGGAGTGCTCTGAAGACTCGTCTCTTTTGTTCATATGATATATGTATAACTTTTGTACAATTTACTTTTGAACCAAATGTAAACTTTCATATATATGTAATGTAATGGTTGATTACTGTGATTACTATGTACATTGGATTTGATACTCAACGTGGAGTCAACCCCGGGAACGTTTCCGCCTTTGGTTTTCGGGGTGTGACAGATTGGTATCAGAGCCCTTGTTTATAGTGAACAGAGTATACCAAACCTTACATGGTATAAAACTATAAACATTAAGGGGCCTAAGTGCTCTGAACTAAAAGTATCCTACAATATATAAGTATTTTCAAAAGTATTTAAGTATGCCGAGCCGTCGAAATCCGTAACTATAAGTAGAACAAAACATAAGTAAATGGGTGTTGTACACTGCGGTTAAACCTGGGCAGTTATGTAGTCATGTCTAGGGTCAATATAGCCTGGCCAACTATATTCATTCGAGACACGGCCAACATGTGCTTGGGAGTGACTGTGGCATGCGGCATACCTAAAACTTACCCAATATCCCAAACAACAAATCGTTGCTGCAGCGAACCATGAAATACTATGGGAGTATTTCTCGAGCCGATCATTTGTAGAAATTCTCATATACGCGTTATTCCTTGATCATTCCTCTAGCGATAAAATGTTCTATCTTGATAACTCCTTCCTGCTTTATCGCTTTGTATAATGCTATATTTGCCTTGATGAGATATCTCCTGTCCCATATCTGTAACAACCCGAAGTTGTTCATCGCCGAAAACCCATTCTACCCGTATAACTCGTCGGAGATCGAAATGTCCCGATATCGTTTTTGGGCTTAGTTAACTAAAATTATATGTTTATTATCATTCAATGAGGGTCCAAATCATTTAGGAACTCATGAATTTAGCCCAAAACATTTATTTCATAAGTTTTAGAAATATCCTCGTCGGGTGACGGAAACTCAATCGGGTGCGACCTATAGCCTCGTTTAAGGCCGGTATCGAGTAGAATTCCACCGTGTCCAAGTTTTAGGAACTATATAAACGTGTTTAACCTATCATTTGAAGCTTTTTCCTTCTCTCTCTACTCTCTCTCTAACCTCTCTCCTAAATCCAAAGATTAAGGGTCCAAAACTCAATTTTAAGGCCTCAAATCCTTAAGTTACCTTCCTAGCCTTAATCTATAGCATATTTGGCTTCCAAATTTGACATTTAATCATGAAATGGGACTTCATATGTGATTTTACGGCCCAGGAGGATGCCTAGGCCGTAAACACCAATTTGAAGGGTTTTTAGCCCTTAAACTCCTTCCTTAACTCATTTGGACTTTAGATATGGCTAAGGGACTTCAAGATATGGACTTAGAACATTTAAAACATTGATTTTCAGTCATTTGAAGGAGTTTACGGCCAAGGCATAAGCTTGGGCCGTAAACTCATGTAAATGGGGTTTTTCATGCCCTTAAACCCTTCCAAATAACTAGTATGGCTTAGTTATGAATTATAGAACCTTGGTTTTAGCATTTGGACACTTGAAACATGAAATTTGGGGGACTTATGTGAGTTTACGGCCAAGGCATGTGCTTGGGCCGTAAACTCCTCAAAACTTGGCATAAATTCAATTCTAAGGTGTTAGAAAGCCATCCAACACCACCAAAAGCCTTGGAAAAAATCAATGGACCAACCAAAAATAGTTTGAGGGCCTTAAACACACTATTTGTGGGATTTTTAAGAGTTTACGGCCAAGGCTTGTTCTAGGGCCGTAAACTCCTTGATTCTTGGTGTTAGAATGCAAACTAAACACCCCTCAGGCCCTTAGATGAATTTTAGAAGACCTTCCATGCAAGTTTTAGGCCTTGAAACACCTTGTAGCATCCTATAGAAGAGTTTACGGCCATGAGGGGGGTCTCATGGGCCGTAAACTCCATAAAACCCTCAAATGTCCCTTGCAAACTCATAATAGGCCTTGAAATAATTCTATTAATCACATGTGATTTGTTCTAGCTCCATTTAACATCATTTTCTTGGAAAAATAGGAGTTTACGGCCATGGAGCCATGCTAGGCCGTAAACTCCCATAAGTGGGTCTATTTTATGTTTTAAAATCCTTTCAAGTCCTTAAACCAAGTCTAGAAGTTATCCCCTAAGTGTTAGAAGTCATTTAGCACCTTAAACCACACCCACCATGAGTTTACGGCCGTAAACTCATGGGGAATGGGTGTTTTTAGACCAAAACTCTTATATTAGTTTACTCATGGGGAGTAAACTCAAGTCCCAAGTCCCTAGTGTCATTTCACGTCCTTAAACACCACCCGGGTCCCTCCAAACACTCGTATCGGAGTGTTTTCGCGACTTGAAGCAAGTGTCCCTATCATATGAATAAACTAAGTCTTAATTAGATACAAATGTGTATCTTTACATTATAATTAGGAACCTCATGTATTTACAAGCCCGGGATCAACTCTTAGCATCCAAATCGTCACATTTCTCGTCCGGTGAGTTCATACCCCTACGCCTTTTTCACTGTTTTTAACTGTTTTCAGGGGGAATACAAGCAAACCATAACTGTTTTCAAATCATAACATTTATGTGTTCAAATAATATCTGGCAACTTATAAACTCTTTTACTCCTTATGTATTATGTTGAGCATAAGGAATGATTTATCGATTACAACTAAATGGATTTTAGTTAAGAAAATAATCAAACTAATCAAATTATTATGGGAATAATTTGGGGTTCTATGTTTCTCTTACAACTGGTTCGGGATGTTAGTCCCAAGATTTTCAAAATACTTTCTATTTACAGTTCGTCTAAATTATAGTTTTGTATATTAAACTATACTATGTGTTATTCAATCAATCTTGCATTTAGGAAAATATGGGATTTTCCTGGGGTTAACTTCTAACTTGTAACAGAACTGTAACGAAAGATAACTTAACTACTTTACATAAGAAAATATGGGATTTTCTTGGATGTCAAATCTTTTCAGAAAACTAAAGGAAACCGATACATTTTCACAAAACAAAACCGCTTATGAACTCACCAGCTTTATGCTGATTTTCAAACTGCTTGTATTCTCAGGTCCAAGTTAGACAGGTACCCGGCGATATCTTTTGGTGAAGACGGAGTGCTCTGAAGACTCGTCTCTTTTGTTCATATGATATATGTATAACTTTTGTACAATTTACTTTTGAACCAAATGTAAACTTTCATATATATGTAATGTAATGGTTGATTACTGTGATTACTATGTACATTGGATTTGATACTCAACGTGGAGTCAACCCCGGGAACGTTTCCGCCTTTGGTTTTCGGGGTGTGACAGTTTTCATTAATGTATGTTACAACAATTCACAACCCACCGTACACCCAATGCCTCCGGAGCTCAACGAATACACATGTCGTAACGAAATAACAACACATGAACTAATTTAAAGCAAAGTATTAGGAAAACGTCGGGTTTTCCTAGGGTTTTCAACTATTACACCTACGAACTACATAACGAGTTTTACAAATCGTACGCTTACATTTATAGAAAACAAACAAGCATACTTATGGATCTTCACACCTTTTTGACTATACTATTTTCAGAAAATATCGGATTTTCTGGTGGTTTTCAAACAATACAAAACATTGGATTTCAAACACTACTTATGAACTCACCAACATTTCATATGTTGACGTTTTTCTAAATACTTGTATTCTCAGGTAACAGATAAATTGATGGAAGAATTGTACTCTATGATGTTTTGTTGTGTGTTAATTAGTATCGAGCAATCTATTTTTGAGATTGTAATGTTTTGAGACAATGTAATGGATGTAAACACTATCAGTTGTAATATTCAAATGTTGGTGATGAATGATGTTATGATTCATGTATATTCATTGTGATGGTATTCAATTGAGTCACAACAGCCCCCGGACGTTTCCGCCGTCTGGTTCGGGGGTGTGACAGGTTGGTATCAGAGCTCTGTTTATAGTGAACTAGCATATCTAACCATCCATTGATATGCAACTATAAACCAAAAGAGGGACTAACATAACTCTGAACAAAACAAGTTAAACATAACAATAAAACATCCTTGCTTGTATTAGGAACGAGAACCTAACACCGAACCAAACAACATAATGGTAGTATCTCGGTTAATTCAGGACTGTTCTTAGTTGTATCAAGGGGCGGATGTAGCCTGATCAACTACATTCCCTCCAAGGTTCAACCATCACATGTCGTGAAGAAATCGTGATAGCTAGGAACCTAAAATCATACCCCTTAATCTCCAAAAAGGGAACCTCAACTGAATCCATGCAATAGTTGTAGAATTATAGGAGTAATTGGTATGCTATTTGCTTCTAGTATTCATAGCCCTTCTTGCAATACGCTATGGACGAGTATCATTAGCCAGGAAACCCTATCTCCCTAGTCAAGGAATAGTAGGATGGCTAGACCCAGAGGAAGAACCACAGGAGGAACACGAAGTAGAACTCGCAGGTGAACCCGCCAAGTCAATAAGTGGACCCCAAAGAGGAAGAGCCAGAGGGCAATGATGGTGATGACTCGGATGTAGAATCCCATAACATCAACCCTCCAAGTAAAGCCAGAGTACTGACACATCGTGTGGGCCCCGGTGACCCCATGCCCCTCGGGCACACAATATTTGGAGATAGAGTCACCAGTAGGGAATACGACCACACTACAGTAGGAACTGACTTCTCTTAAATCTTGGTCACAGAGGACCAGCTGACCGGGCCCTCCCAGTCGTGGTCCAGGGCACCTGAGGTAGGGATAGCCAAGCCCAGGACACCCCTAACCGAACCAAACAAATGTGGTTTGCTATTGAGAAAGATGAGAGGCAAACATAGGAGGTGAATGGAGACTCTCGAGCGAGACTGTTAGTGTGGAAGTACGATTACAAGCCACCGAACAACAAGTAGCTTGTCTCCGAGGTGCATTCACTTCATCAGCACCACCACCAGACACTTCCCGCCACAATTAGGATCAGCCTTTTCTTTTTCCCCTACTATTCGACATGACTCTCTTTCGCGTACTAAGATGGTACTTACCACTGGAACAATTATGTGGTACCTTTATTTCATACTACTACATAGACTCAATTATATGCTCAAGCGAACTCTCAAAACCGCTAGAAACTTAAGGATCTCGAAACCGGAACAACCTATATACTCTAAGGATAGACGTAACGATCGTGCCAAATCAGTAATTATGTACTACCGCAAATACATCATAGGGATGTAGATGGAAGCAGTGAGAATTATACAACAAGATACAACATTTATAGAGTACAACCAACAATGACGATCATTACTTACGATCTGGATTATCGACGTGCAGCAGGCAAATGCCATCCCGCAAGAATAACAAGCGCGCCCGCGAGACACCACTCCTGCAGATGGACTCTGCTACATTTCAAGCTGTTGTAATGGTAGCAGTAACCGCTGCTATGGCACAGATCAATGCAAACAACCCTAATGGAGGCGGGAATAGCATTGACAACTCCAGCCAAAGGAACAAACATGGAAACCAACAAGTGACAGCCTGTCAAGGAACTCCAAGCCTCAAGCTTAAGAGCAGGAAGCTGAGGTCTAGAGGTAAGAGAAAGGGACAACACACTCAAGGGTTCTCAAGGGAGCAACATGTTGTTGTTGTTCATGCGACCATGACCCCTATTACACCAGCAACCAGGAGACCATATGCTGGAAACCTTCCAAAATGCAACCAGTGCAAATTCCATCATAATGGACCCTGCAGGGAGATGCATTGTAACAAATGCAACCGAAAGAATCACATCGCCAAATTCTGTAGAACTTATCCATGCCAAAATCGTCAGCCAAATGAAAATGACAACAATCGCAACAACCCTAACAACAACACAAATGATGAGACCAGTCGCACCTGCTATAGGTGTGGAGGAACTGGTCACATCAGGCGCAATTGCCCCAGGGATAACAATCGAGGAGCAGAAGGATCAGAAATGGTCCTGACCTTGGGTTAAGGCAAAGCAGATCAAGACCCGACAGTTGTTACTGGTATGTTCCCATTTAACAACTCTTTCGCTTACCTCTTATTCAATGGTAAATCCGAGCGAAGTTTCGATTAGTATCAAATTCAAACACTTACTAAAACAACATCCCCAAAGCTAAGCTAAGCCTTTTCAATGGGCATGGCCAATGGGGAAAAACTGATTTAACCTAGGGTACTTATGTGGAGTACACCTTAACACTAAACAAGCATTCATTACAAATAGGTTTCATGCCGGTAAATATTAGGAGTTTTAAATGTGATAATCGTCATGGTTGGGTTAAGCCCCCACCGTGCTGATACTATGTGTCGCGAGAAGGCCGTTTGCCTTCACCTTCCTAATCATGAAAACTCTAATAATCCATGGTGATAAACCTGGCGCCAATCTTCTCCTTATCTCGTGCATCAAGGCACAGAAGTGCCTGCACCAGAAGGACTACGTTTTCCTCACTCATGTTATGGAAAAGACCAAAGAAGAGGTAGGCATACAAGGTATTCCAGTAGCATGTGATTTTTCCAAATGTGTTTCCCAAGGAACTTTCGGGAATATCCCAGAGAGACAGGTCGAATTTCGAATCAACCTCGTATCGGGAACCACATCAATTTCCAATTCACCCTATAGGTTGACTCCCGCCGAAAATTCATAAAGTTATCCAGTCAACTGAGTAGAATTGTTGCGCAAAGGAATCATTAGACCAAGCTTCTCACCCTAGGGAGCTCCGGTCTTGTTCTTCAAGAAGACAGATCATTCTGAAGGTACATCGATTTTAGGAAATTGAATAATCTCCCTATTAAAAATCGATACCCACTTCCACGGACTGACGATCTATTTGGCCGGCTCCAAGGAGCTCGTTACTTCTTTAAAATAGATCTAAGAATCGGTTATCATCAACTTCGAGTCCGAGAAAGCGACATTCCAAGAACTGCCTTCCGAACTCGTCACGACCATTTCAAATTCATTGTGATACCCTTCAGTCTAACGAATGCTCCCACGGTATTCATGAACCTTACGAACCAAGTTTCCCAACCATTCCTAGTTAGCCCTTTCACTATTTTCATCGATAACATACTCATCTGCTCACAAAGCGAGAACGAAACACTATCATCATCTACGACCAGCCTAGAAAGCATCAAAGCTGGGAATGTCGCGATGAAAGCACTACATGGATGGATAAAACTCTCGCAGTCGAAAGACGAAGCTTTTTGTTATAAGAGTAGAGTTGGGCGTTATCTGGGTGATCGTCTATAGGTTAACCCAATCTACCCATTTCCTGCCAATACAGGAATCAAACAAGATGGAAGGATTAGCTTGGATCTATATCGAGGAGATCGTAAGACTCCATGAAATATCGGTACCTACTATCTCGGATAGAGATAACAGGCTTTCTTCAAGACTATGGCAGTCACTTCAGAGGGCTATGGGAACATAACTAGACATAAGCGTTGCGTACCACCTTCAAACCAATAGCCAAAGTGAACGAACCATTCGACCACTCAAATTCATGCTACAAGTCTAGGTGTTTGAGTTCAACAAATCCAGGGATACCCGCTTACCCTTGGTTGAATTCTCACGCAATGACAGATATCGCACGAGCATCAAGATTGCTCGTTTCGAAACCCTTTATAGTCATACATGCATATCACTCGCCAGTACTCTCATGAGACCAGAAACCATTTGCGAAACAACAGAGAAGATAATCCAAATCAAAGCATGACTTCAAGCATCGCGAGACCGACAGAAGAGCTATTCCGGCAAGCGGCATAATCCAATAGGATGTTAAAGTCGGGGATCGCATGTCATTAAAGGAATCTCCTTGGAAAGGAATGATTCTCCTTAGAAAACGAGCAAACCAAACCCACGATACGTCGGGTTGTACGAGATTCTTGCTAGGATTGCTCCAAAGACTTGCAAGTTGCAGCTACCTGTAGAGCTTAGTAACGTACACCCTGTGCTCAGCGTCTCAGATCTGAAAAAGTGCCTATCAGGCAAAACTCTTATCATTCCTTTGTGAGCGATCGAATTAAACAAGAATCTCAAGTTCGTCGAAGAACCAGTCAATGTATTGGATAAGGAAGTAAAGCGTACAAAACAAAGCCGCATCCCGATTGTGAAGGATCAACGGAATGCAAAACGTAGGTCGGAATTCACAAGTGAATGTAAAGACTAGATTAAGCAGAAATACCCTCACCTATTCTCTCATTCATGAGCCTACCCTTCGAAAGAATTTCGGGACAAAATTCCCTCTAACGGGGGGATGATGTCACAACTAGCATTTTTGCTAGGAAATTCTACTCTCATGCAATCATTCACCTAGTGTAATAACTTTTACTCTAAAGGAATATCATACTCCACTCTCATTCAAATATATCTCATATGTTTAAATAAGGGTTGGAAACCCTAGATATCCCGACTCAAGTTCATTATGGACTATGATTCTCTTATTGGACCTAATGGGCCAATAAACCCTTAACTTAATTCTTTTAAGCTAAGAGTCTTAAGTTGGGCCTTATTTGAACTCACATTCATTAAGATATAGTATTTTGGGCTTTAATGGGCCTAGAATGACCCACACCTTTCTCATGGACCTATCGGGCCGAGAACTACCCTAAAGGCCCAATGGGCCGAAAATTTTCTTTATAGGCTTCATAATTTCGAACCAAAGAAAGAATTGGGCTAAGCTAATTCACCCTCCTTCCTCCTAGCCCAAAATCTCGGCCCAAGATCAAATAAAACAAAAAAAAGAGGGAAATGTAATAAGAGTTGACTTAGGAGGTGCCACCTCCATAATGTCCAACATACATCCATGCAAGGATCCCCATACCTCCAAGCATGTCACCTCACCATCTCTCTCTCCCTTCTCTCCATATTCTCGGCCAACCCTCTCACCACCTTCATTTTTCATTCAAAAACTCTCTTAAACACTCTCAAATACCTCTTCCATCTTCCATCAAAAATCTCAAGTTGGTGTGTGCTTTCAAGAGGATTCTCCACCAAAAATCATCATCCTAGAGCCATCTAAGTTGTAAAGCTCCTCAAGAAGCTTGCTAGGGCCGAAATCTTCTCTCAAATCTTCATCAAAACCAAATCCAAATCTCAAGGTGAGCTTCATACCCCCTATTTTCTGTATTTATGAGTTTTGTGGGGGGGGGGGGAATACAAGTGAAAGTGTAGATCTATATGTGTTTTGTATGCCTTGTATAATTTATATGCTTATATGTGTGTTTTTGTGTGTTTATAATGTTGGATCTAGCCATAAACCCCTAAAAATCGAGATATACTTTATGTTAAATGATACTAGCATCAAATATATTTCTACATACAAAGTGTTCCAAGAAAAATAGCTAAATGGCTTAATAACACTTTCTTTGGGCTAAAAACTTAATTTTTGGACACAAAATGTTAAAAATATAAAGCTGAAGGGCCCAAAATGAAATATTTCGAATTCTGATGGGTGAGATGAGTCAAAACAGTTTCCATAATGTATTTTCTGAAAATATACTTTTTGGAGGATTAAAAACATAAATTTCAAGCTTAATGGGCTAAAAATGACATTTTCGGCCCAATAGGGCCCAATATGCGAAATTTTCTGTTTTGAAGGGCCAAAACCGTGTTTTTCTGTAAAACAGTGGGTTATTAGTGCTCTAAATACTTTTCAAAGGTCAAAAATGCTTTCCATAGTTAAAAAGGACCAAAGTTGCAAAAAATTTCCAATTTGGGCCAAAAGTGTAAAAATTTCGAAATAAAGGGCTACAACCAAGAAAAATTGTATTTTCAGGGTCTAAAACTGTTTTCAATTAAAAAGGTGCTGAAAAATATCAATTTCATTAAGTTTTGATGTTAAAATGCCAAGAAAAATGGTTTAAGGACTAAACCGGAAATTAATTTACTTAAAGGGGTGAAAAAGTAAATTTACAAAATAAAGAGGGGTTGTAAACTGAAAATTTTCAATGTTAACTCAATACACTCGTTGTGAACCAAGACTGACACTACGACTCTCGATGAATTACAATACACAATATCACCAACAATCGTTATCAAACAAATTGATTCGGTCTCGAATCAATAACAAATCCAAAACTACTAACACTACGACGCTCAATACACACATGGAACTCTCGGAACTCTATACACTCGTGGAACTACTCTAACGTCGACGTACCTTCCTTAGGCCCAAAAGTTTCAAATCATGCTTGTTTGGCCTAGCTAGCCCGATGACATGATCTTTAGGCCCAAAGGATACTTGCTTACATGTAGTTGGGTCCAATACGACCTAACCTCGTGTAAAAGGACTTTCAATGGCAAACGTGCTACTGGTCCCCTAGGGTCCTTCGGTACTGCAAGTAAAGTCGGGAACTCACGATTGCGAGTTGGGCTTCGGGCCCTTCGCATTCGCAATGGTCTTGAACGACGTAGGGAAATACCGAGGGTTTCGCACCTTCTCCTTTTCCCTTCGGTCGTGGGACTACACAAGTCCGGGAGGGTTGGGTTATGTGAATAAGTGCGAGCGACGCCTAAGGGATCGCTTGTACGGTTGTCAACTGGACGTTTTCATTAACGTATGTTACAACAATTCACAACCCACTGTACACCCAATGCCTCCGGAGCTCAACGAATACACATGTCGTAACGAAATAACAACACATGAACTAATTTAAAGCAAAGTATTAGGAAAACGTCGGGTTTTCCTAGGGTTTTTAACTATTACACCTACGAACTACATAACGAGTTTTACAAATTGTACGCTTACATTTATAGAAAACAAACAAGCATACTTATGGATCTTCACACCTTTTTGACTATACTATTTTCAGAAAATATCGGATTTTCTGGTGGTTTTCAAACAATACAAAACATTGGATTTCAAACACTACTTATGAACTCACCAACATTTCATATGTTGACGTTTTTCTAAATACTTGTATTCTCAGGTAACAGATAAATTGATGGAAGAATTGTACTCTATGATGTTTTGCTGTGTGTTAATTAGTATCGAACAATCTATTTTTGAGATTGTAATGTTTTGAGACAATGTAATGGATGTAAACACTATCAGTTGTAATATTCAAATGTTGGTGATGAATGATGTTATAATTCATGTATATTCATTGTGATGGTATTCAATTGAGTCACAACAGCCCCCGGACGTTTTCGCCGTCTGGTTCGGGGGTGTGACATAGTCTTAATCGTTTATACCTTTTGCCATTTCTCACAAGTCCATGTTAGTGCGTCGGTAAACCGCACACGCTCCACTAACGACTTTGAGAATGCAAATATCAAAATGCTATCTACTTAAAATCTACTTAGTGAAAGCGTTTCCTCACCATCATTTTCATGAATCGGAGAGAAACCTTATGACACTTAGATTTTATGGTGTATGTATTCCAATCCATGTGAATATGTCAAAACCATAATCACAAGACAAGTTTAGTGACTAATTTAAACTCATATGGATTGAACTTGTTCAATCTTAATTTCTTGCCACTTGGTAGCATAAAAGCCCACCATTGCTTCCAAGTTGAACTCTGATAACTCACATGCATATTCAACTTATTTGAAGTAGGCACAGAAATAAGAATTATGTCAACACGATAGGTTGCAAACCTTTAAGTCGTGTGCTAGTGATAAACTATAGGTTTTTTATTCTTGATAAGTTCTTGAAACTTTCAAGACCTTTAAAACTCCCACTATCCTCTTGACATATAAGTTTCTCTTTGTCAAGAACCATTCCTTGACAACCAAACAAATATTCAAGAGTTAGTGCAGATTCTTATCAAGATAAACACTTCATATAATTGGTCTTAGTTGGTCTTTGTCTTATTTAATACATCACAACTTACCAATTTCAAATGTACAAGAGTAGAAAACATTTTACTCTTATATTCGACAAGTGTTTAAACCTTCTTTAAGATATGTCACTCAAATTATAATCTTGGAATATGACTCTAAGAGTTATTTTTGGAACGAAGTATGATTCATCCTCTTGATTTTAACCATTCCAACAATTCATGACCCCTCTTCTTAGCCATAACAATGCACTAAGATGTCCTTAGAGTATGAATTTGTGATATGGTTTCATTATCATTAAGATGATCATAAAACATGATACTAATGTACTCTCCCATCTTTTCAGTTTTGAGAAACTTTTATCTTTCTACCTAATTTGATTTTTTCCCATTCGTTCTACCACACATTGAAACCTTTCCAATGCTTCAGAATTATATTTAAGCTTGTAAGTATAAACATATTTACTAAGCTTTAGCAAATCATGACGAATAGTCTTATCAATCTTTGTGGTGGACTTGACCAGTGCACAAGCATGTGTATCCCTTTAGTCCTATCCTTGTTCACATAAGGAATTAGTCTTAATTTTCCAAAGATGAAAATTCTCATCCATCATACAATACAGCTATTATGATTCCAAGTTTCGATCCAATTGAAACTTGGGTGATGAGAATCTTTCCTCATTTGGTGAATTCAGACACTACTACAAATGAAAGAATCAAATCCACTTTCCAATATTGCTATTACTAGAAACATATAAGCAACAATTTTTCACAAATGCCATTGTAAGGATATTTTTTTTTAAATAAATAAAATTAAAACCCTTTTTTTCATTTTAAAACTTTGCGGAAAAACTTATCCTTACAATCCATATGAAAACCTTGTTGTTATCTATTCCTAAGCAATTTATCATAACTCTTAAGCAACCGCTCAAAATTCTGATCACTAAACCATGCGATCGAAACCCATCTTCGCAATCAGAATCAGCATATACTTCCTTTAAGCTTCCTATCTTTTCTTTGATTCTTAAAAAACATCAACATGTGACCCATTCACATTATGTAATAAGAATCTCCAAATAGGAACTTAATAGAGTTAGACAGTGGACTTTAACTAAAGTAGAGTCAAACTTCTTGACTTGATCAACCTTATGATCTTTCAGGTAAATATGGCAGCTTCGTAATCAGTGCCCCTTCCTTTGGCAAATGGACCCTTTGGTAATGCCACATGAGACTATCTCAGACTTAGCCTTTCTCTTTACCATTTGGTCAACTGAGTTGACTATGCCCGATCCCTTTCCATTGGGAAGAGAAAACCTTTTTCTAGATATCCAATGCTACCATTGTCAAAGTCCATTTAAGATTTGGGAAGTTGATCTTCTAATCAAATTTTCTTTACTAGTGTTCCAAATCATTGCTGATTCCACAGCACCAAGCAAATATATAAGACCATTAAGGGTCATGTCATAGTCTGTCTCATAGTAGTCCCAAAGGGACTCACTATGTTACTAAGAAAGTGATTGAAAATCCAACTTTCACAAGACTTTGACACCCAACTCTCCCGGCTTGTCAATATGTGACTTTATCTCCAAGACGTGAGCACATATAGACTATGCTTGCCAATAGGGCTTGAGTGACCTTAAACTTGTGGGTTAGGGAGAATAATTGGAGGAGGTGGAGGAAGTGAAGCATGATGTTGAGGGACACCATCTTCAAGAGATTTGGTAAGATCATAGTTGTCTGAACCAGACATCTATAATGGGAGAAAATCAAGTTAGTTGATTTTTAAGTCCTTAATATCACACCCAATATGAAATATTAAGGCTAGGACCCAACACAATATTTTATAACTTGGAAGAGGGATGCCGTAACCCAAGCTATAAAGTATTTGAAGGTAGGCGAATGACGATTCACCAATTTCCACCATGAAAAACGAAATAATTTATTAGGTTTTAATTGGATTTGAAACTCCTAGATCTTTTGCAATTCATTGAACTTTTCAACGGCATGTTTCAATCTCAATTGTGCCCTCTCAAATTTTGTGACTGGGATGCCGAGGATCACAAACAAGGTGTAAATAACCATACCAATTCACACGGTACCCTTAATATTATCACCTAATCAATGTTCCGGTAAACCACATGCGCTCCACCGATCTATGATAAACATTAAGTCATCCTTCGTGATCCTTACTAGTCCAAGTTAGTGTGTCGGTAAACCACACGCGCTCCACCAACGACTTGGTAAGGTACAAAGTGTGAATTCCATGGGCTAGCACCAATTTCACATTTTTCCTAAAGTAACTAAGATTGGGAATTAAAAGGATTTAGTTACTTTATAATAATCATTATACTTTTAATGAGAATTTAAAGTCATTGTCCTACCTGTTCGGCTAACGACCCTCCACCGATCAAGGAAGCGGTGGGTGAGAGTGGACACCCATTAAGTCGCCATTTTATAAGCAACAACCTTATACCCCCCTTATAGACCGGTTTCGTGAATGAGGCCTACTAACGGTAAAACGACTTATTCTTATACATATATATAATAATTAACCATTAATGTTATAAATAGTATAAGTGTTGGATTTTAACTATTAAAATCTTAGGGGTTGGAATTAAAGTTTATTAAAGTGTGTGAAACTTTTCCAAATTCCAAAACTTGAGGGCAAGTTTTGAAACTCTTAAAAACTTTTCATTTCATAACTTATGAATTAAAGGTTCATAAAAATGAAGACTCTTCATTTTTATGTAACTTATGTGATTTTAATGTGTGTTTAAAAGAAGTGACCTTTGGATTTCCATAACTTGAGGACAAATTATGGATTCCATCAAAACACATAAATGATCAAGAATTAATCCTAAACAATTTAGCAAATAATTCCTATCATCTTCTAAATTCATAAGAACATGAACATGATCATCAAAGTTTCAAGAAATAAATGAACACATATAAAGCATGAAATTTTAATATAAGCCATTGTAAATGGATTAGAACTACCATTACACCAACTAAAATAAGTTTTAAAACATCAAACAGTTTAGGGTAATGTTTCTAGTCCATTTCCAGCAGCAAAAGTCAAAAATCTGCATTCTGAACCTTCTACTCGCCAAGTGCACGAACCTACTCGGCGAGTAGGATGAATTTACTCATGAACTCAGCGAGTCCCCCCATGGACTCGGCGATTCCATCATGCAAACAGCAAAAATTCCGACTTTCTTCATTATTTTGCATCAAGTATCAAACAAACAAGCCTAGGCTCTGATACCACTGTTGGGTTTTGAGCATTCTAACACTTCCTAAGTGTACATGCAACCCTAATAAACCTTGGATCTATGTTTGTCTAATACATGCAAAATTTTATTTTCCAAGGTTTATAACCTATCTAGCATGGCATGGGGAACTTTTAAACATAAAAGAACTAGATGAATTACATACCTTTTGTTAATTGTTGATTCCTTGGAGTTTGAGAGCCAAGCACCAATAATGTGAATGCCTCAAATGGAAATCACAAATCACCACAAACTTGGAAAATGTATGAGAGAGTATACTAAAACTTAGAAATCGGCCACCACTATTACACACACACTAGGGTGTCATTTCATGCAACATAAGCTTATTTATATAGTATGCATGGTTAGGGTGAAACCCTAATAACCCATGTCTTTTCCTCTTCCAAGGATCCATGGGTTAAAAGCTCCATGGATCATCCATGGACTTCCATATAAGCTTAGCCCATTAACAAATGAGAATTAGCCCACACCATACAAATATAATAGCCCATGATTTAATTAGTCTTCCTTTTAATCACTAAATTAATTCATAATTAATTCAAGATTAAAACTAATTAAATAACATGACTTCATATTAATATATTATAACTTATAATATATTAATAAATCGTAAGTATACAATTCTCATAAAATTATCCATAAATAGTTCGGGTGAAGTGCAACCCAAATGGACCATGCCGGGTCGGGCCAAGTATATACCAAATAAGTTATGGACTTAGACACCTTATCCAACACTATTAGCTTCCAAACTGAAGTAGATGTTGGATCTAAACTCTTCTCCTCGTTCTTTGCTTCCAATCTCCCAAGATATGCACCACAAAACAACCTTTACCTTTAAAATGCTCAAAAACGGAGTTAGGTGGCTAGGGTTTTGTTTCTGGACTTGAGAGAGTAGTAATGAGGCTGAGGGGTGATATAATGTTCTTTAAATATGGTACAAGGCCCGTATTTAGGGTTTCCGAAACCCTGACCAACTCTCTGAATCGGTCTACTGACTCGTCGAGTAGGTTACTAAATTTGTGGCCCAAAATGCGCTCCTACTCGCCAAGTTCCTCCCTGGACTCGACGAATACACCTCTTGAATTGGGGTTTTTGTTTCCTTTCTTGACCTTCTTAATGTGGGGTGTTACATATGTGAAAGAAGAATTGTTGAAAGTTGAGAAGAAGCTTAAAGGAGACTCCAGAATCGACTGTCACTATTGTCATGGTGCAAACCACATGGCAAGTGACTGTATACTTAGAAAGAAGGAAGAAAATAAAAACAAGGTGAAAGATGAAGCATACTATCTTGAGCGTTTGGAGGAAGTTCAGGAAAAAGCAAAAGGAATTTCTCTTGTGGTGAGAGGTGAGAATAATGATGAAGGAACATACCAAATTTGGTCATTGGGTTCTGATGATGAAGAAATGTGTAATTCTATGCATGGAGCAATGTATGCGAAGTTTGAGGAGGAAGATGACGAGGTGGTGACTTGTCGTTGTTTTATGACCAAAGGAGGAGACAAATCACCAATAACAACAAAGGTACGTTCAATTCTTCAACCTTTCAATATTCCTTTAAATGCTTATGATTCTAAACTAATTGCTTTTGATGATATTGTTGCTTATTTTGATACTTTGGTTATCTCTGCTAGTAACGAAGCTAAGAATTCGACTTCTCAGTTACTAGAAGTTAAGAAGCAGTTAGATTCCAAGAAACTAAAAGTTGAATATCTAGAGTTACAAATTACAAATATGATGTGTGATAGGGATTCATTAAGTAGTGATGTAAAATTGTTATTAGCGCAAAGAAACATATTCTATAATTCTGTTAAAAGACTTTATGCCAAACTAACTGCTTTGCATCATTCTTCTGATATAAGCAAGGAACAACATAGGAAGTTATTACCTTTTCTAGCTTATGAAAGAGAGAAGGTTGATAACATTTTTTATGATTATGAGAAAACCATTGCAGAATTTGATAGAATTCCTGAAGATAGATATGCTTATGGAATTGTGAAAATTGATGAATATCTTGACGCAAATAAATTAGTTGATATTGTAAATGATACCTTGACCAAAACTAAACAAATTAAAATTTTAAAAAGAACTGAGAATTCGACATCTGATTATCAATCTAATTTTGCTGATATCGAAGATAATTCTGATAATATTAGTGAAATTAGTGATATTGAGGATGTTGATTATTCCCAGTTGTCTATCATTAATGTCACATCTAAGTCTAAAGGAAAAGAAAAGTGTAATGATTTGTTGGTAATGATTGACACTGACAAACCCTTAACTTCCTAAGTTTGTGATTTCGATCATGTAAGTGTCAGAGATAGTCAAACTGATAGCAGTGATGACGAAAATAATGATGAAGTTTCGCAAAAACCAACATCAACAAACATATGTTCAAAAGAAATAGAAATTCCATGAGTTGTTGTTGATCAGGTGTATGCAGATATGGAAAAATTTGACAAAGTGATGACTGAAAAAGGTGCTCATTATCTCGAAACTAATTCAGTGGTGTATCCTAACTTCAAATGCACAAATGATGTTGTCTTTCCAAATCAAGTATTTGTGACAACAGGAAATGTCGATAACATCAAACCAGAATTTAACAAATTGGTTGAAGAAGATAATAAACATACATCTGATCAAGGATTCTTTGCAAATCAATGTATTATCGAAAATAATCTCACGAAAAACACCTACACTTTTCAAAGACAAAAACCTCAAAGAAAATGGATGGAAAAACAAAAGGTTTCAAAAGAAATCCAAAAACAAGCTAATTTGGATGTTGAAAAAGTTGTTAAAATCAATTCACAAGAATTTAAAGACAAAATTGACAAGTTTTCGAAAGATAATGAAATTTCAAAGAGACAAGCACGAAAGAAAATTTTATGGCAAACTATTGAGTCTCGAATACAACAAAAAGGTTTGAAAAAGAAAATATCTAAAAAGACAAAGTCTAAATCAGTTAAGACTACATTTTCAACAAATTCAGGCAATCAGAAAAATCCCGCTCAATTTAAAAAAAAAAAAAAAAAAAAAAAAAAAAAAAAAAAAAAAACCATTGTTTGAATCCATTCCACAAACTACATTTTCAAAATCTAAACCTCAAACAACTACAAATTTTTCGAAAATTTTCAATCATTCATTCACACAAGTTCAAAATCAACATTCCACAAATCGATTTCCTCATTATCCAAAACAAAGATTTTCTCAAAATCAATACTATCAACACACTCGTCTCCCAAATCATTCAAAGAATTTACAAAATCGATTTTTCTCAAAACTCAGAGGTTGAAACCAATGTTAAAAATAAAAAATCTGAAAATTTCGTCCTAAATCATATATTGATTTCACTCCACAACGACCAAATTTTCCAAATCCTTCTGGGAGGCAAAATTCGAAAGTTTCATACACTAATGGTTCATCTAATGTGAAGAACATAGACCATTGGCTTGAAGGAAAAGGAAAGTTGTTTCAATCACAAAACTTTTTTACAACAACAAATTTAAGAAGCTTATGAGAAGTATCTAAATAATTCTTCAAATGGAAGTATGTCTTCAAAAGAATCTAATATTTTTGTGAAAGCTTGGAAACCAGTTCGAAAGATAAGATAGTTGAAAAACAAACTGAGAAGAAAAAGGCGAAAGTCAGTGGCAATACTAAGCCTTCAAAATCTTATGTTTGTGTTCCTTTACCTAATGATGTGGACTTAATTAATACTTTCAAATCCAAAGTTTGTGATTGGGTTTTAGGTTCTTCATGTCACTCTATTTTTAAAACTAATTTCCAAGGACCCAAATAGCCTTGGGTACCTAAATTCTTTCATTAATTATAGGTTTGGCGTGGCGAGCAATATGATGATAAATGTTACATTGATAATGGTTGTTCTCGTCACATGACTAGAAAGAAGGAGAATTTGCATGATTATCGAAGTTTATATAATGCAGGAGTGGTTAAGTTTGGAAACAATCACAAGTGTCAGGTGAAAGGATATGGCAAAGTCGCGAATGGCAAGTTTACTGTTAATACAGTGGCATATGTCGAAGGTCTTCAACATAACTTGATAATTGTTTCACAACTTGTTATAGGCACTGGCAATCAAGTGGTGTTTAATGAAGAAGGTAGCATAATTTTGAATGTCAATACAAAAGAAGTTTTGCTCAAATCCAAAAGAAAAGGTGTCATGTGTTACCCTAGACATCCATCCTATTATTGGCAAGCCCTCTGCGTGCTTACTTTTGAAAGCTTCATCTGATATTAGCTGACTTTGGCATCGAAGGCTTTCACATCTGAATTTTCGAAATTTGAACAAATTGGTGGTTCAAGGTCTGGTAAGCGGTTTACTTGTTTTAAAGTTTGATAATGATACTTTGTGTGCAGCTTGTGAAAAATGGAAGCAACATAAACAAGGTAATCCAATTACCATCGATTCGAAAATCGTCGAACCATTTGAATTACATCACATTGATTTATGTGGACTATCGACAGTTAAAACTCTCAACAAGAAACGGTACATTCTAGTTATTGTTGATGATTTTTCTTGATTTACTTGGGTTTATTTTGTCAAGTTGAAATCCGAAGTTGCTTAAATAATGATTGATTTTATCAAAAATATGGAAACAAGCTTAAAGAAGAAAGTTCGAAAAATCAAGAGTGATCATGATTCCGAATTTAAGAACAATGTTCTTGATTCATTTTTAGTTGACAAAAGAATATCACATAATTTTTTGTCACCCTACACACCGCAGAAAAATGGTGTTGTTGAAAGGCGAAATCGATCTCTTTGCGAAGCTGCACAAACAATGCTCATTTATGTGAACCTTCCTTAATATCTATGGGCTGAAGCTGTCTCAATTGCATGTTTTACTCAGAACGGATCTTTTATTCATCGACGATTCAACATCACTCCTTATGAAATTATCAATAACCGAAAACCTAATATCAAATTCTTTCATGTTTTGGTTGCAGGTGTTTTATCATGAATCTCAAAGATAATCTTTCAAAATTTCAGTCTAAAGCTAACGGAGGAATTTTCTTGGGATATTCTCAGAATTCGGTTGCATATAGAGTGTTCAATAGACGAACAAGAAAAATTGAAGAAACTTTCAATCTCACATTCGATGATTATTATGTCAAACAAGTTGACAAATGTTTCGAACAAAAACCAATTCTTAATGAATCACAAGATGCATCTGAAAGTCTAGATTTATGTGATTTTGATTATGATTTAATTTTTGGTATTCCTGACAGGGCTGCGGATGCTAAGATAAATGTTCAAGATAATCAAATTCCAGAATTGTCAAAACATTCTGATTTTTCGACATCTGCTTCAACTGTCGCTAATAAACAATTATTATCATCTTCTTCTACAAATGGAAAAAGTATTCTTAATAATCAAGGGATTCTAATTTAAAAATGATAATTTGGTTTGAAAAATGAGACGTTACATATACTTAAATCACGAACAATCATTATGTTACTAAAATAGTACAAAGGAGTCCAATTTTGTGTCACTTTTCAAGGATGACTTATTATTGATAATAACTAATGAGCAAAAAAGCATAAACACTTACAAAACGACTTAAAAGAACCAAAAGTAATGATGTTTTAACCGGCCAAGGGGTCAAAACTATTTTAACTAGGGCTTGTGAGGTTAAGTTCAAGTTATCAGATCCATCTGTGTTGCCCCTAAAAGCTCCAAGTTTTTTCGTCTTGGCCCCGCAATAATTAGTTCAAGTCGTTTGGAAAATCAACTCAAAATAGTTTTCCCTTGATGCCTTCAAGTTGTTTCATCCCAAGCTTACAAGATTTGGACAAAACTACTTGTACCACTATGCCTAATTTTAGGTTTCAATACATTTTCAAATATTTTCTTATACAATGTTATCAATCATATAACTTTTTTCAAAGTGTTAAAAAATTAACAAGTAATGGCATTACCTCCACATAAAATATTTAATTCCTAAAATGAACCACTTAGACTACAAGGTATACATGCATCACAGTGCGCGATAGTGATAACATTGGCATTTTAGCACACCAGGAACACCACATCCTGGGTGCGGTAAAATAATGCACATCTCTCTCTCTCTCTCTCTCTCTCTCTCTCTCTCTCTCTCTCTCTCTCTCTCTCTCTCTCTCTCTCTCTCTCTCTCTCTCTCGGGCTACATTTTCAATAGAATCATTTTTATACCAATGGTCAAAAAAACAAATTAATAGAACTTTTTTTTACCACTCTATAAATATTAACGATTTTAACCTCAACTCTCACAACATTTTAAGTATTTTCTCTCACAAATTTATTCGAGCACACTCTCATCGTCATCGAGCGATAATTTGTTTGACGATTTAGATGAAGATTTGAATTTCTTCGTCGAGGATTCGGAGTTATTTAGTATTTTGATTATTTTTAGATTGTCGTTATGTTTTCTTATTTTGATTAGGTAATTTTATTTATTAACTAATAAAATACTTCTATTTTATTAGTTTTGTGTTTATTAACTATTTTTTAATAATTGCATTTATTTATTAAATTATAGTAATTTTATTTCAACAAAAAAATGAGGTAAAATAATATGATCATTTCCTTGGTTTTGAAGAGTAAGTGAGAGTGATAGGAAATGAGATAGCATCCGGTATCACATAAAAAAAGAAAGGTAAAATGTGACCACACCCTCAATCTAAAAAAAATGGTTTTATCTAGAGTAAATTACACGAATGGTTCTTATGGTTTAGAGTAATTTGTACGTTTCGTCTTTAACTTATTTTTTTTACTCGGAAGGTCACTACCAAATTTCTTAAATAATCATCACATATTATACCAAATTTCTTAAAAGGTGATAGATCTTTATTCATCTGTTCGATAACACTACCAAGAGAAGTGGCAAAGTTTATTTAAAGAGATTTTTAATTTATTATTGATTTCATACCGGTATACGCTAAATCTAGCGTTTGGATGGGGACTTTCTCAAAAATTGCTTATAATGGTTCCACTCCTAGATAAGTCATTTTATAAATTAACACTAACTTATCAAAAGTTTTCAAACACTTTTTAAAAACTTTGTTTTGATACCGCTATAAATTAATAAGCCAACAATTTCAAAAGTGACTCTCAAATACCCTCCGGAAGTCTAAAATAGAAGTATAAAACCATAAATAAATAAAATATATTAACATATTTATATGCATTTATTTTACATATTTTTAAGTGCAGTAAACTACAAACCATGATATCACAATACACAAGGGTTAAGGAAGACTGTAATTCCAACATTTAGGTCTCTCTCAAACGAGTGGACCCGATTCGACCGGAAATTTCAAGGTATACTCTGAAGTTGAATTTGTATCGTGAATAAGAAATTTACATGAATAGACATCCATATAAAACTAATGAGATTCTTGATTAAATTATATCTGAAGTATACAGCTCACCTACTTCCAAGAAACTTCCAAGAAAAGAAGAGGTTTTCAATCGGGAACCTTAATGGAAAAACAGAAGAAGATAAAAGCAGCTGAAATTGGTATAACTCTTGTTTTATATGTTTAATATCACTACATTTGGCCTTTAATAACTCTAAAATATCAACACCTCTAATGGTCGAGAGGTTTAACCAGTAGTGAAATAAGAAAAATTATGAATGAGAGTGAAATTTACAAATTGATTATATATTTTCTTTGAGACAAACAGGAATCATTATCTTTCAAGTTGTCGATATTCACATCATCAATCTTTATATATGTTATACCCACAAAGGAGTTCCACCCCATCTTCAAAATCAGAGACGCACACTTAATTAAATATTATCAAGAAAACGATGCAGCCAGAAGAGCTTCAATCATTTCTTGAACATGACTTTCATCAAGCTGGATTATATAGTCCGAAAATGGCTTCTTCTCCTTGTGATATACATGACTTCTACTCCTCTATCACCTCCCCAGAGGACTCCATGATCTCCTCAGAATCGTACTTTCAGACCATGTCCTCTTGCAACTTTAGCACTTTATCTAATTTGGATGACGATATGCAAGTATTGGTTCCTATTGAGAATATTTCGCAACATGTCCTAGGGATTGAAGGTATTTCAGGCAATGAACTTGAAGATGTATTGAAATGGTGGGGTGAAAGTGAAGAAATGGACAATATTTCCTCAGAAGGTACTTCCATGGACAACGTAGGTGTCTGTGGTAGTCCATTTATAAAATCCAGTGACACCACAATGATGTTAATGCCACCCGATGACATGGAAGTTGAAGGTGAAACAAGCCTTTATCATCTACTCAATGCTTATGGAGAAGCTATGGAGATGAGACAAAGAGAACTAGCAAACGTGATTATTGGATGCATAAACGAGAAAGCTAGCCCACTTGGTGGATCCATGGAACGTGTTGCATTCAACCTTTTTCATTCAGGAACACAAGGTGACTACATAAAACACGAGTCAATGAAGAATTTCAATGTAGCATTTAAAGCTTTCTACGAAATTTTCCCCTACGGGAGATTTTCTCATTTTGTAGCCAATTCAGCTATTCTTGAAGCAATCATGAGCAATTCACGGAAGATACACATCATAGATTTTGACATGGGTGAGGGTGTTCAGTGGTGTGCAATGTTCGAGGCTATTGGAAAGCTAGGAAAAGACACTAAGTTGACATCCATTAGAACTAAAGAGCAAAGTCACAGTTTTGAGGAGACAAAAATTCGGCTTCTAAATTGTGCAAGTGCTTCCAAGTTAAAGTTAAAGGTCCAAGAGGTGACGATTGAGGATTTGATGAAAGAGATTGAAGGATCACAAGAGTATGAATTCTTGGCCTTCAATTGTATGGTTGGACTACCACACATGGGAAGGACAAGGAATAGATGTGAAGTGATGGAGTTTCAAAGGGTGGCAAAACAAGTATTATTGATGAGGGAAGGAATTATAATCTTTGGTGATGGAGAAGATGTTGAAAGAACAAAATATTGTGGCAATTACAGTTCATTCTTCGATAAATACTTAACGCATTATCATGCGCTCTATGAGTCAATGGAACAAAACTTCCCAGAGAACCTTACAGAAGCAAGAATAGCCATGGAGTCGCTTTTCGTTGCACCATATGTTTCATCTCTCTCTTGGCATCAAAAGTGGGAGAATATCAGGGAAGAAAGTGAATTTAAAGAAAATCTTGGGTTAATGGGGTGGAGGCTGAGCAAAGAGAGTGTGATTGAAGCTAAAGAAATGGTAAAGGAAAGTCAGAGTTCATATAATATTAGGGTTGAAGGAAAAAATGGGAATGAAATGGTCTTGGAATGGAGAGGAACTCCATTGGTAAGAGTTTCTTGTTGGAGATATAAAAGATAAAGGAAAGAGAAAACATTTCTCTTGTGAATAATTTAGCTAAGTACTCCTGGAACTTCATTGGATATAACTGTATAGATTGATCATTTGATTATGTAAAAGAAGCATAAATTTCAGCTCTAATAAATTTGTGAAGCAAAGGTATATTATAAACATGATTACAAGTAAATTAGAGATTAAACGAGGATCAAAAGACACCCATCTTGTATGCTTACAATATTATATTTTCTTATAGATCATTGATTATTTCCAACATAAAGGGGAAGAGCTTAACTTTCCAACCCATAAGAGCTGCTTTGAACCATTAGAGAGTTCTAATAAAAGAAGTTCCAACCCAACTCATCTTTGATGTTTAAGGATGTCCTATCCAAGCTAGAAAACACAACAAAGGCAATTGCAGTCATTTGGGTATATTCGTATTTGATATTTTTGTCCTGAATGTTAATTAAGAATGAATATAACAGCAAACATATCTTATCTACAAAATCCTTCATAATCTTATCTATTAATTATTGCAATCCAGTTGGATGATGCATCTAATGTGTTTATATTAGATAATGTTATTAAAATCCAACGGGAAGATACTAACAGACCTTGAGAAGTTGGTACCCTTTATTTTCAATGATTTTAGACTTTTGGTTGCTTGTTTTTGGATTTTGGAGTGACGGATTAATCTTTGGTATTCTAACACAACCAAATTCATTTTTCTAAGGAACCTGGAGACCCATTCAGTAATTCTTTGAATCCAGTTATCCTTTTTCCGTACGCAATGAGATAAACCACTCAAAAACTATCACCTTTCTTAATATAAAAAGATTATGTTTATGAATACAATGTTGGTGCAAGGATAGATGTTGTATAGTATGGCCCATGTTTAACCAATATATATATATATATATATATATATATATATATATATATATATATATATATATATATATATATATATATATATATATATATATATATATATATATATATATATATATATATATCCCCAATTCTAATAAAACAGTACATCTTCACCACGAGGCATTTTCTCAGCTCTCCTCCAGCTTTTTTTCCCGCTCATATTATCAAACTAAAATTCTAATTCTACCATTGTGCTACTATATAATTGCATGTCATATTAACTCCACTTCTTCTCTTTTGAAATTCAAATCAACTATGTGATTTATATCAAGAAAGTGCTACTATATAATCGCATGTCATATTAACTCCACTTCTTCTCTTTTGAAATTCAAATCAACTACGTGATTTATATCAAGAAATCATTAATTCTAAAAACCTAACATTCCAAAGAATCAGCAATTACATAGCAACAAATCAGGAAACAATCTCCAAATCAACAATTAAATTGCATTAACCGGTGAGGTTTCTCTCTTTATCTATGTTCTTCTTTAGCGATCGGAAGCTTCAGGGTATTAGAGAGCTAAAATAAGGGATTTGTTTACCTTGATGATTTTTTATTATGTTTGATTTATGTGTCCTTTTAATACATGAAGTCATAGGTGACGATCAGTTTCATTTGGGTTCGGGTCAAGTGCCAAGTTGTTGGAGATGTGTGTGTGTGTGGTTGTAGAGAATAGATAATAGGTTTGGATGAATTTAGGTCAATTTTGTCGAGTTCAGGACCGGATGTTTGGGGGTTATTCGATGATTCAGTCGTTGTTTCGTGCATTACCTCCGTAGTCTGATTCCTGAAGATGACGAAGAGGTAGATCCATACCAAAATTCTCAGGATCAAAGAACAGCCAGAAGATCCACACCAGGTTTAATTCCTAATTTGTTTACCTTTACTCAAGTTTTTTCTCAAATGGTTATATTATTCATTGTAACAGAGTGTAGATTATGTTACAATGAACTTCAGGGAAAGAGAAATCAAGGAGGGATCACCGAAAATCTTGAATAAATGCTAATTATGAAGGTAATTCATTCCATTTTTTTGTCAGTTTCCCTATTTAGTCGATTTGCTGAAGGTAATCCTACAGGTTTCAACCCTAATTTTTAGATATGTTTATCATCAAACGTCATTTCTCTTCTCCAATCCTCTATATGGCATCAGGGATGATTCTGTTTCGTGTTTCAAGTCTAGTGTTTTGCTCAATATTATCATCAGACATCCTTTCTCTTCTCTAATTCTCAATATTTTTAGATATGTTGGATTAGGTGTCTAAGCCAATAACTATTTTTGGTATGTACTTGATTTGATTATGAGCATGGTCTTTTTGGGTCGCCTTCACCATAGCAACTGATAGGATGAATTATGGAGAAAGATGATTAATTATGATTTATTAATATATTATAAGAATAATATATTAATTGAGAAATCATATTATTTAATTAGTACTGATCAGAAATTAATTTGGAATTAATTTGGTGGTCAAAAGAGACTGATTAAATTAACGGGGACTGATTATGTAAATCAGTAATATTTATAGTTTGGGCTCATGGACCTTATTGGTATAAGGTGGATGAAATCTCAATGAGAGTCCATAAAGATTTCGTCCAAAGCTTGTTCAATGGGAGTCCATATGTTGCTTAGGGCCTAAGCAAAGGGAATTAGGGTTCCCATGTTCAAAATCCTAAAAGCCTCAACAATAAAAGGACCCCATTAACTCCCAAATACATGACCAAGAGTTCCAAGAGAACCCTAGACATTTTTGTAGCCTCCTCCTCTCTCTCTCTCTTGTTCTTTCTTGTGAAGCATTTTGAGCATTCTAACACTCCTATGGTGTACATGCAACCCTAGAAACCTTGGATCTACGTTTTACTAAGATACATGCAAATTTGATTTTCCAAGATTCTTCAACTATCTAACATAGCATTGGTACTTGAATCATAAAGCTAGTAAGAAAAACATACCTTTCTTGTAGCTTGGATTCCTTGAGAACCTTGTGATCATAGCACCTCAAGTGTGATGCCTCAAATGTCTCACACAACACCGCAACACTTGGAATAACCTTGAGAGAAGACACTTATCACTCAAAATCGGCTAGCCCTCTTATTCTTTTCTTAGTGTGCCAATTTTTCTTGCCATGGGTCTTTATATAGTTGTGACACAAGTAGGGTTACTCCATGTAAGCCCTAATGTGCATGGCTTTCAATATTCCATGATCCTGATGGGTTTTATACAAACAATCCTATGTGTACATGCAACCCTAGCATTGGATCTATGTTTTCACTATTAGATACACAACATTATGAACACATAATAAAACCCTAATTCTAGCATATAAGTAATCATATTAACATAAGAATAGGTTTATAATCTTACCTTGATTGTTATGTAGCAATAACAATCCCAAATCTCCTTGTATTGACTTTGGAAGGCTTAGAGTCACAAGTGTCACTCCTCTAATGGTTCACAAACACCAAGAGCAAATGGAGAAGGTATAAAGAGAGAGGAGAGGTATAAGAATCCGTCCCTAAGATTCCTTGGGAAGGTCTGGATGAATTATGGGCCAAAGGGGTGTTTATATATAGGTGTAGAGATAGGATTTCAGTCCTTATCCTTATCTAGTTGCTTGCCCACCAAGCAACCCATAAGATAAGCCTTGAATCCTTATCATGGTCGAATTCTAAGGCCTTATCACCTCAAATTCGTCCAACCTATCCTTAGGATAATCCTTACCCTATTTTGTAACTATCACATAATTACAATTCAGCCCCTCTAGTTTAATTAATTACATTTGATCACAAAATTAATTCTTAATTAATTATTGACCAATATTAATTAAACAAATATGATTTATCCTTTAATATATTATTCTTATAACATATTAATAAATCATAATAACCTCTCTCTCTATTTATTTCTCCAATCAAGTTGCTTTGGTGAAAGCAACCCAAAAGGACCATGCACCATCGGGTCAAGTACACACCAAAATAGTTATGGACTTAGACACTAATCCAACAGATCCATGGGTTTGTAACCTCCATGGACTATCCATGGAGCACCTTATGGGTTTAACCCAATTCATATAAACCATTGATCATTAGCCCACTATACAAGAATAGATGATTTACACAATCAACCCCATATATTTAATTAGTCTCTTTTTGATCACTTAATTAATTTCAAATTAATTTTTTGATCAATACTAATTAAATAATATTATTAATATACTAGAACTTATAATATATTAATAAACCTTAAGTGTCATTTCTCTCATTTAGTCTATCCAAGTGTTGCAATGCCATGCAACCCAAATAGACCATGCCAACCGGGTCAAGTACATTCCAGAAATAGTTATGAACTTAGACACCTAATCCAACAGTCTCCCACTTGGATAAGTCTAATAACTATAACTGCAAGAATGACTTCAGGAACCGATCAGCAATCGTAGCTCTTTTAAGGTCTCGCGGAACTGATATGATGAGGATACGCCATTTAAGATAAGTGATCATATAATCCTCTGTTCTAAATATCAGCCGGACAAATACATGGAACAATGTCTTACTTATTGTCCAGCAGTTTGTTTCCCGATTTCCGATTTGTTTGACATAGAACTCAATTGAACACATCAACTTAGTTCTGACCAGGCCCGGTACATGGGTCAACACAAAATCATCAAGGGGCCCAGATATCGCTTCTAATCCAAGAAGGAACAGATAAAATTCGACTCATATGCTTGTTCTACTACTTGTTGAATTATACACAAAGACACGTTTTATAACATCGAGTTACCAATGTGTTTTCGTACAATCAATGCACAACCAACTCATAGGAAACAACTCATATCTCTAGGTTTGAAGACTTATATGATATTACCGTCTCACGATCACTCGAGATAAATTCCATGAAGTGATACAAGTGAGCGTGGGTTGAATCCAATACTCAGAACTTATGAGCACTCATGAGTGTTGTAGCAACACTTTGTTGTGTCCAACATCTTAGACATTTACAAGCTAACTCATGACAGTCGTGATTCATATCTACTTCCAACATATGACCGACTGTGGAGAGTTTGAATAATATGATATACGATAACATAATTATTCTGGAAGTCAAAACATGCAAAATGAAATGATAGTAAACGATTGACAAAAGATAGCAACACTTTACTTATAAATAAACAACAACTTTTATTCATCATCAAATGTCAGTTACACTTTACACATTTCAACGCTATCTAATTTCTAAAACTAATATCATCCTTCAACCCTATACGCCTCGCATGTTGGAGATGCTTAACCCTACCCTTCATGAGGGGATCTGTTGGGTTCTCATCCGATGATACCCTCTTTGCCATGAGGAGTCCTTCTTCTATTCGATGTCTGATGAAATGGTATTCAGCAGATAAACAAGCATTGCATCACATACAATAGAAACCAATCATGGCTCTGATACCACTGATGGGTTTTGGCTATAAGAACATCCTATGTGCTCATGCAAACCCTAATGCTTGGATTTAGGTTTCTCTATTGTACATGCGTTCATCCAAGACTTTAAACCCTAGATCTAGCATGTGATAATCGATATTAACATAAGAATAGGGTTTAGATCTTACCTTGATTGTTATGTAGCAATAACAATCTCAAATCCTCCTTGTAATGCCTTCAGAAAGCTTAGAGTCACAAATGTCACTCCTCTAATGGCTCACAAACACCAAGAGCAAGAGGACGAAGAAGGAGAAGAGGAGAGACACCCAAAAACGGCTAGAAACCCTAAGGAATCAGTTATCCATGTTTTTGGTGCCCTAGGGGTCCTTAAATATGTGACGCTATTAGGGTTATCTAATAAGGAAACCCTAATTTGATTGCTTAGGCCCTAAGCAGCCCATGGACTCCCTCCTTAGAGGCCTTGGACGATTTCTAATGGGTTTCCTCATAGAATTCGTCCACTCCATCCTCTATGGAGTCCATTAGCCCAATATTCGACTATCACACAATTGACAGTTCTAGTCCCCTTTATTTAATTAATGTCTTTTAGACACAAAATTAATTCTTATTTAATTATTGACTAATATTAATTAAACAATATGATTTCTCCTTTAATATATTGTTCTCATAATATATTAATAAATCATAATTAATCCTCTCTCTCCATAATTCATCCTATCAAGTTGCTTTGGTGAAGGCAACCCAAAAGGACCATGCACCATCGGGTCAAGTACATACCAAAATAGTTATGGACTTAGACACTAATCCAACATTCCCTTCATCAAAACTCTATTGAAGCACATCATCATGATAGCGACCCACCAGGCCATGCAAAAATACGCTAGGCGGCGACGCCTCGGAACACATGATTAGAGATTGGGTGGAATCTATCACATGCCATCCTGGAAAGCAACGCCCATCGGTGCAGCTTTCCAATACCCACTCTTGGTCGGCTTACGGCGGGAAAGTTGCCTAGCAACAAAGCGGTATTAGCTAAAAACATTAGTGATGCATGCACCATTAGCAACATACCCACTAAACCAATCACAATCCATGGAAGGAAATATATGATGTATCCACCAATGAACATCATTGTCCCGTATTCGGACTGGCGCTCATGTCTCCTAAAGGAGGAGTCATCTCTCAAGTCTTACTATATAAGTCTGATAACCACACTTTCAAAGGTAAGTTCTCTCTGAAGGATGATACTCATACAATATCTCCCTAAAATATTGACTTGATCGTCGGAGCGTCCTCCTGGTATCTCCTCCCGGAGTACGGATAATGAGTTTGTCTCTTGTATTCCAAGGCTCGATCGCACTGGGTAATCCCACTAGACCAACCCTAGATTACCACTTTGCATCACAACAGTAATTAATGGATTTGTTTTTTTGCCACATGTACCCATGGGGTAGGATTGTTTGGCATATATTGTACAATTAGTTGTTTATGGTATATACAAAATTTTAGGAGCATATTTTTCTCGTCCAAGTGAAAGAAAAAGTACCTCATAATTTGACGTACACCCTACATGGGTTTTTATATGCTCTCGAAGTAATATTAATTTTAGCATAATTGTGTTTGCTAATATTGTGATATGTTAATTATATATATATATATATATATATATATATATATATATATATATATATATATGTGTGTGTGTGTGTGTGTGTAGGGGGGGAGATATTTACATTTTATCATACATTTGGTACACAAAGACCAAATGGCATCCCTTAGGACATTGCATGTCCTAAGCTTAGATGGTTACAACAGTCTTGTTGCATGGCGGCCATTGATGTTCGGCATGTATGATTATTTTTTTACAATTAGCATTTTAACTATATTATACGAATATATCCCATATATGTCATTAAGTGTTAGTTTGGTATTTTAATAGGAGAATAATAAACCCATAGATACGTTGTAGCCAACTCCGGAGGAGTAGCGTGTTAAGTGGTGGTCGTGTAGCTCGGTCTAGATTAAGAGTGATGGTTTACCTCTGCCACCACTTGTCATGACACTTTCTCTCTCACCATCCCTAGAGATGCCACCTCCTATTCACCACCATATAAGTAGATGGACACAACTACTATCACATAGTGGACCAGCATATATTACACCATGGCAAATAGAAGAAGCAGATAAGGACCAAATCATAAGGAAGTTTCATAAGGAACTTAAGGAACGTAAGATATTTTTCTTAATCTCTTTTGGTACTATAGAAGTAAAACGTATATGTAGATCATGTATCAAGGGCACATTAGGGATACATACAGACCCTAACATACAGGCGCAGCTGGGAAGAATGATGGGGCATTTTTCTTGGTGGTTGTTTTTGGTACACCTTGATAGCATGATGGCACATAGGATATGGCATTACGGGTTCCTCATATGGTGAAAGGTATATTATTTATATTATATGTTTACTATATTGTTGATCATTTAACAATGTATAACCATTTTCTATTTATTGCAGGGTGATGTTTGTGCACCCATATAGTAGGGTTCGCCCATGATGTCTAGGTACATTTATAATATCAATTTTCTACTACAATCTTGACCATTTAACAATTACTAACCCATTACTTATTCTTAGGATATGTTGATGGACCCATGCAGCAGAGTACCATACAGGAAGGTAATGCATGTTATGAAGCACCTTTACCTAGCATCATAGAGGCTCCTTGGTTAGCTTATCATACCCAATTAGTACACTTGATGGCTATGCAATGACATATCAACCTTTCGATTTGGTTGAGCTCTCCCTAGTTCCATATGAGGAGGGGGCCCTAGTTACGTGCATCCCCTCCTTTGGTACAACTCTATGGATGACAATATTATCACCCTATATAGCACGGATGATGATTCGATGTTGGTTGATCACCCTTTTTTTGTCCAGCGATCATTGATGGACTTTTGGGGGAATCTTTGGGGACTTTCACAAAGAATGGTTCGTGTGTGACATAAATTATGTTCATGTGCGAAACTTAGTGTAACATCCCAATTTTCAGAATAAATTTTTCATTCAATATAGAAAAAACACCCATTTTCATAAAGATATATTAATGGCAAAATTATTTATTTCATAAACCATAATTCAAAAATCAAAGTTATAAAGAAAAGCAATGTCGAATCTCGAATCATAAATCTGATGATGTGTGTATAGTCCCACCTTCGCCTTCCCACGAATTGATAAGTACTTGAAAAACATTTAATCCATAACTATAAGCACAAAGCTTGGTGAGTTCTCCAAAATACCACATACAGCACAGCAACGCTAAACATATATAATAGCAACGGGTATGTTTCAACCCAATAAGTCTGTATCAACCCCGAGTCCAAAGTGACTCAAATACAACATATAAACATACAACAATAATCAAGTTTCTAGCAATACAGGTGACATGTAGTGCAATCATAGCAACTATGACATAAGTAATACAGTAAGAAAACTCACTTGGTCAAAGAGCTTAAATCCACTACTCGAAGCCCAATGAATCAGCTACACGAACCACCTAACCAAACAGAGACTAAACCTTAGTCTATAGCTCAAAACCCCTCAATTTGACCAGAAGTCAAACTGGTCAAAAGTCAACCCCCAGGTCAACAGGTATGTCACGCCTCCTCCTAGGTGCTTCGCTCCCACAACAGGACAAAATAGTCGGGCTTTTGTTCGAAAATATACTCGGATCAGATTTTTACGAAAGTGTGTTACGCCTAGGCCAAAATCAAAATTCCAAACGACTTAATCCATTAAGTCCAAGCTTCCAACTCTCAGATCTTGGCCTAAATGATGTCCTAATAGATAAAGTTTCCATCTTTATCTAGCCATGTAATAACCAAGGTTTTTGGGATAATATGATGTAGATTGTTATTTTGGTGTTAAGGGTATTTGGTCCTTTTGATGATAATTAGACTTATGAAATCTTTTGGGATATGTTATATGCATTTATCTTGTGTTTTGAAGCTATAAGAATGTGATATTTTCATTTAGAATGGAATGGAATTAATAAATGCAAGTTTATGATTGAAAGGCATTGAAAAAGGAAAGGAAAGTTTTTTCCAGCCTCACACGACGCAATGAGACGCTTGCCACGATGCGGTGAGCGAGGCGGTGATTTCGTGTTTTCTCCATCATAAGTCGTAGGCAACGTATGTTGGCTCCGCGGCGTGGTGTATGGTGCCACGGCGTGGAGGGAAAAATAGGTTTCCATGGAGAATGGTTTCTACGTCGTGGCAAAAACGGAGAATGCGGGTTCATTTAACCCACTGCGGTGCGGTGAGACCTTCGTCACGCTGCGATTTCAAGCAGTGATAAATTTTAGACTTCAGGCTCATTTGTTCATAATCGATCCCCATTTTCTCTAGAGCTCCCCATCTCCCCCCCCCCCCCCCTCGATCTTGTGATTAAGAAGGCTTCAAGGGTTGATTTAACTTGCTTTGGACTAGGTAAGTGCATCTCAAATTCTTATGGAAGTTGTTTTCTCCATTTTCAAGTTTTTCGTAGCTTTAATGGTGGAGTTCAAGTTTGTGGCTATTAGTCTAGATTTCTTCAAGTGAACTTGATATTAATGTATGATTAGGTATTTAAAATCTTAATCCATGGCTTGTATGAAGTTATAATGGTTAAATTCCCTTATTTGTTATAGGGTTTGAAACCCTAGAAATGGGAATGATGAAGAAGGTGTTCATATGTTATAATCTAGTTAGATTAACTGTTTTTGTCAAAATATGGACTTTTGGCTAGAATCACTAGTAATGCCTTAATGAACTAATACATTTGTAAGAAGCTTAATGTATGTAAATGTCATAGGTTATGGCAAGGAAGGAATTGGAGCCTCTCAAGAGAAGCTTTGGAGAAGTTAGAAGTAGGTTGCTATTCCATAACAAAAGTGAGTTATACTTCTCTTTTAGAGTATGATTATATGATATAGAACATGTGCATGCATGTGAATGTATGGATGTAATTACCGATTACATCGTTGTTAGATTGTATTATTATAAATAACGTGTGTTATGTTTTATGATGTGTGTGTTCGTGCATGCAAAAAGTTAGATTAAGGGATCCTTAGGAAAGATTGTGATTAGAGTCTTGTATGGAAACAAAGATGATAATGATCGGTTGTTTGTCATCCGGTATGTGTAGTTGCTTGGTTACTCATGTGACAAGTCATATACATGTTTTATGATTATGTTGTATTTTATGTTATGTATAACTCACCAAACTTATAGTCTAACAGATATTGTTTCCATGTGTTTTACAAGTTCAGATAACAAACCATAGAGTGTGAGAACTTAGAAGCATCAGGGACATCGGACTAAAATTTCGTTTCATGTTTATCCTTGTTTGTTTTAGTTATGGTTAATATATGAATTGGTAGCACTCGTTGTTTCTGGTAATACTTTTAAAAGATTTTTGAAACTCTAGTTTTTAGTATCATGCATGTAAACTCTATAATTTTTCCAGAATCTTAATGTGAAATGATTATGAAAAGTACGGGTTGTTACAATTCAAACACTCCAAACATACTAGATCTAAAAACGTAAGTCAAGAAATGTCCAAGAATGCATCTTTCTTCATGCTTGGAGCAAAAGATAGCATGCAAGAACTCAAATCTCACCCCAAAAAATAGATCTGAAGCAAACATGACTCTAAGTTCATGGAGTTATCCAAACTCCATAGATCAAGTCATAAAGGGACCATAACTTCATCAAAATTTGACAAAAACACCAAATATACGTAGATCTAAAGATGAAAACCTATAGAGCTTGAATTTTTGACTTATAAGAGTCTAAAAGTGGTAAGAAGGTTGAATACTTCAGATCAAATCTCCCATGATCAATCTTTCTTGTTTACTTCACTCCAGAGCACCAAAGATCACCAAATGAACACCAAAAACAGTTTTTAAGAGAGAAGATGATCTCAAAACCCAAGTTTCATATGGGTCATTCAAGAGGTAGAGGTTATAGAGGTTGAGAAATGACAAACCCTTGGAGTTAATACACCTTAAATAGCCTCAAAGCCCTAAAAATACCTTCAGTCCAATGGCCCCTAAAGAAGCACTCTGCGCCTCTCCGCATAACTCAGCAAATTTTCATTTTTTAAGCAAATGTGTTTAATGGCTTCCTGCTTTCATTGGGGAAAAAATCTCTTTATGGTTTCACTCCATTCATTTTCTCCACAATTTCTTAAAACTCACATCTTTCACTTCCAACCCTCCCACCACGATTCTGGTGTTCCCTATGGTGGTACCACAGGTACCTCCCACAAAACACCCCAACACATGTTGGACTCTCTACACCTTCGAAGTTACAAGACTAGTAATGTAGTTGGGAGTTGTCTAGGGAGCAAAATCAAGAATTAACCTAAAAATTGAAAGGTGTTTTTGTCATTTGCAAATACACAAGATCAAGAGCAACTCCCTCTCCCACCACATTCCATATATTTATGTTTAACAAAAAATTGCAACTTTCATCTTGGACGCCTAACGCAAACACATAACAACCTGTCATATGTCAGTAACAACTAACAAACAAACGGAGCAAACAAAGAACACAAACACCCAAAAATCTAAAAACAAAAAAGAAAGCATGATAAATCGGAAATCGAACCACGTCCCAAAGAAAAGACAAATCTTACAATAACACCCCTCGGTTTTACTAGTTTATAAGTACCATCATATCCATCCAACCAACCAACCAACCAACCAGTTACTAAAAACCAAAAACCAACAAGACAGACAGACAAAGACACTCTACCTGAAATAAATGGAAATCTGAGGAATATCAACATCATTATCCTCATCATCCTCACAAGCCACCACCACATCAAAATGCTTCCTATAACTCGGCAAATCCGCCTTCGCCACCTCCTTAGCCAAATTCACCATCTTCTTATCCATCCGATCCTTATGCCTCGGGAACATACTGTTAAACAACAAGCAACTCCCATACGAAATACTATAAGCATTCAAACCTTTATTCTTAAGCCACTGAAGAAGCTCACGCAAAGTCGGGTTGTCACGTAGGATCCACCTGTCCCACACAGTCCACGTCAGATCCTGATGTTTGATAACTTTCGGTGGGACCGGTTCCGCCATGGAAAACAGCGGGAGTGCCAGGTTGGCGAAAGTGTTGCGGTAGGACTCCACTTTGTGGTTCCCGGAGAGGACTTTGTAAAGCTCCAGACAGACAAATCCGGTGGCCATGGCGGTGGCGGTGGCTATGGCGGGGATGATTCTTCCGGCGATGAATTTCGCTTTCAGTTTATCGACTTCCGGGATGCTGTAGTTTCGCGCTCGCATGTTCGCAAGTCCCGCGATTAAATCCATGTGGTAATTCGTGTCATCATCCTACAAATTTTTAAAAAAATAATAATTAGAATTGAATCTGTCGAAGGAATTGGAATCAAGGAATGATAACTGAACCTTTTCGAACTGAATGGGGTTCATTCGGAAACCTTCTGGAAGCTTCTGATGGCAGGCTTTAAGTTTCTTGATTAAGTCAGTTATGACAGCTGAGTCATCGATGGAAGCGGTGGACATGCTGGTGGCTTTTTCGTCGGTTACGATTTTGACGTCTTTTTTGGCTTCGAAATCAGGGACGATGACTTTGCTGACGGCTTCAGCGCATTTGGTGGGGGATTTGACCCAATCCGGAATCGGAATCCCGTATGATTCCGCCCGGAGAATGGAACCGGCTATTACGAAGTTGAGGTGGCTTTGGTCGTTGACTGAGAAGTCGAGAGGGCGGGGGAAACGTTTTGGGGCGGACCAGAATAGAGACCCGCTGCTGTTGACCGCATCTTCAGGGAATGTGAATGTTAGCTGTTTCACGCGGTTAGCAAAGTAGTCTTCAAACCTGGATGCGAAAAAAGTTAAATCAGGTGGTATTTTTACCTGAATTCTCTACTTAATTAATATATTATATGTAAGGGTTAATCATAAAAAGTAACCATGAAATAAGACTTGTCTATTAACACAATATGACTCGTTTTGCAATTGGATTTTGAAAAACCACTTTTTATGAAATTTGATTTTTTGGTACTTTTTTTGCGGGGAAAACAATGGCAAAAAAGTAAAACGGCGGAAAAAAAGTATAACAAATTTTCTGGTGAGGAAAACCGATGAAGCAGAATTTTACGGATAAAAAATCACGAAAATGATGTCATTTTGCTAAAAAAACAATGAAAGTTTTCTAGAGCAGATCACTAATGAAGCAATTTCATGGGAAAAGGTTAGTTTTTGGCAGAAAACTATTTGCCAAAATGAGATGGCATCTGGCGGGAAAAAAAATAGTCATTTTCAGCTTTCGCAAAATTTAAAAAAAAAAAAATTTGTTGACTAAAAAATGTAAAATAAAAAAACTAGAGGGGGACCCTGATTTAAACAGCTTTGAACAAAAGAAGACCTTATAGTTGTGTTTTTTTCCGGATTAAACCTCGACTTTATTTTTTTCATGAAATAGACCTTGCATTCTTTTATTTTTTCCGATCTGGCCCTTTTAGTCATTTTTCTCCAAAAAAAAGTTGTAAAATGTGAGAATTTTTTCAGGAAAAATTAAAAAACTAGAAAAATTATTTGAAAACATATAGAAGCTAGGAAAAAAAAAGACAAAGTCGAGGGCTTTTTCAGAAAAAAGTAAAAAATATAAGGTCTTTTTTATGAAAAAAAAAAACATAAGGCCTTTTATGAGATTAACCCAAACAAAAATATTTCTTTCACAAACCACCCTTTTCATAAAAAAATTCTTTTCCGCTACTTTTATATATATATATATATATATATATATATATATATATATATATATATATATATATATATATATATATATATATATAAAGAAGGAGTATAGAAGAGAAGAGAAGAATACTTTAAGCGGGCCCACGTGATGCAATCCACAAACGACTCACATCTCTCCTTCTCCAAACATTCAAGAACCCGTTCCAAATTATCCCTCGCCTGAGCATCCCCTGCTTTCTCCATCCCAGCAGTATACTCCCCGGGATTCCCCAAATACGCATTCGCCTCCGCAGGCGTCTTCTCCAACAACCCCTCAAACTCCGACCTCGCCCAAGTCAAACAATGGTCAATATTATGCGGAAACGAATGCACCGTACACATCGGCGCCTGTTTCTCCGGCGGGTCCCGCGACGCCCCGTAGTTCTCAGTCAAATGCGGGACCACCATCTGCGTGTTACACTTCGCCCCCAAAGTCCCCGATTCCAGAAGCGGTTTCTGAAAATACAAACACCTCTGATCGATATAAAGCCGAGCAGTTACATTATCAAGCGCGTTCACCACCACACTTAGGTTTTCCCAGAAAGTGTCGTTGAAGACATTTTCGGTGTCGGGGCTGGCCCGGTTTTGGAGGGCTTCGATTTTGAGGTTTGGGTTTATTAAGGTGGCCGCTGTGGCGGCTACGGTTGACTTTGCTTGACCGATGTTCCAGTCGCGGAAGAGGAATTGACGGCTGAGGTTGCTTTTTTCGATGACGTCATCGTCTGTGATTGTGAGTTTTCCGGATTGGCCACATGAGACGCCCATTAAGGCCAGGTTTTTTAGGAATTCGCACCCGAGGGCACCGGACCCCACTATGAAGACTTTGGCTTCTTCCAGTTTTTTTTGGAGTTTGGATCCGAAGACTGAGATTTGAGCATCGTATCGCGTGTTTAAGGGTTTTAAGTCGTTGGGGTCTAAGGGTTCAACGGGAAGTGACTCCAGGGAGTCGAAATAGAAAAACTGTAAACAAAAAAAATTAAAAAATATATATTTCAGTTTCTGACCATTTTGCCCTTCTCCAGTCCAATGTAACAAACAAAGACAAAAACAACAATATGATAAATAAATAAATAAACTATGGTTATTCTTATAAAATAATATTTTTTTGTTTTTTCCGGATTAAACCCCCATCTTTATTTTTTTCTGAAAAAGACCTTGTATTTTTTCATTTTTTCCAAAAAAAAACCCTGAACTGACTTTTTTTCTGATAACAAAAACCCTCAGCTTTGTCTTTTTTTCCGAAAAAAATCCTCAACCTTCTAACTGTTTACAAATAAGTCCTCAACTTTTTTCATTTTTCTCGGAAAAAAAAAAAAAAAAAAAAAAAAAACTCAACTATCTTTTTTTCCAAAAAAAAAACTCTCAACCTTTTTTACTGTTTCCAAATAAATCCACAACTTTTTTAGTTTTTCTCGAAAACCCTCAACTTTGTTTTTTTTCAGAAAAAAAAAAAAAAAAAAAAAAAACCTTAACCTTCTAACTGGTTCCAAATAAATCCACAACTTTTTTAGTTTTTCCCGAAAAAACCTTCACATTTTACAGCTTTTTTCTTAAAAAATGACTAAAAGGACCAGATCAGAAAAAATTTAAGGTCTTTTTCAGGAAAAAAAGTAAAGTTGAGGTATAATCCAGAAAAAACACAAAAGATAAAGGTCTTTTATGAGATTAACCCTAAAAACTAACCTGAAGTAGTGGATGAAATTTCCCTGAACAAGCCTTCACAACCTCCTGTCCAACAATACCTCCAAACATAGCAGCCATGGGATTTAAAACAGCACATGCACCAAACGCAAAACTCCTAACAATTTTCTCATCAATTTCATCAATCTTTCCATCTTTCAATTCTTCATTCATTTGATTAACCAAATTAATCATTTTTCGCGCATCTTCTTCCGATCCTGCCCCTGGATACCTTCCAAAATCGGAAACAAACTTATCCAGACCCCGAAACAACAAATGCAAAAACGGAGGCCGATCAAATTTCGAAAAATCACTAAGAAGAAACTCCCCAGGATCTTTAATTGCTTCTTCCAAAGGCTTAAACTTCAAAACTTTCGGTTGTTTTAATTGAGTGACAATTCCGCCCTTCTTATAAGCTCCATAATTTGTTGTATCTTCTTCAATGCTAAACGAATACGGTTTTGCATTTATGACTTTTCGGGGCTTTCCATCGTTTAATTCGGACATCCCATCGACTTCGGAAAAGACGACTAAGTCCCCATCTTGGAACTCGAGACGTTCGTCATCAACACTTGTGATGAGGGCTGGATTGTCATTACTTATAGATGCTATGATGCCTGTGTGTGGGTCCTCTCCATCTACATCAGACACTGTGAATTTAGGGCCGAAATCGCAAAAGACACTTCCAAAAAGACCCCTGACTTCGGATTTTATGAACGCAATTGGAGGGTTGTGTTTATGGCAGAAGTTATCAAATTCGATTGCTTTTGATAAACTGATGTCAGTGAAGACTACAGCCTGTAATAAGAATTGCAAAGTTATATAAACTTTTAGAATATGGTAAATTGGATAATATCCTTGTATACAATGGTATTAACTTGTGGCATTCATGATTAGAAGCAAACAAAAGTAAACAATATAGAAATGAAATCAGAGGGAACTAAAAACAATGAGTACCTGAAACTGAGATAGCTGATCTGTAGTTAATTCAGTTGTTAAAGTAGAGATAGCAACAGCATTGTTAAGTTCTTGCATTTTCTGGATGGAAGCAAGAGCTCTGTTCTTTCCCACATCATTTTCAGTAAAAATGAAACTGCCTGATAAATCCCACAGCTCAACATTTCCCTCATCATGCAATGTCACGGACTTGACACCAGCAAGAATAAGATTCTTGGCTGCAAAGTACAAATCAGGGCATAAATACAAGAAGCAATAGACAAGGCATTCTTACTTCCCTTCAAGCATTCATTTATTTAACTATCAATGATGATAAAAGGGTTATCAAGTATTTATATAAGCTCTCATCCAAATAGTTGCATAAATATGTCATATTAACTCAGCAAACACACATGAACATGTATATTAGACTCACCAACTTCAGCTCCAAGGCCCTGCATCCCAGAGACTAGAATGTTGGATGCAAATAGCCGCCTCATAGTCTCCCGACCATAAACTGCAAGCTGTCTGCTATGAAGATCTTCATCAATATCTGTTTGATTTGAGTCACCACCAATGGGCATTTTACCATTGGTGGTACCATTAGGGTTGTTTCCTCCTCCCATGGTGACAGCAGTTGAAGAAGTCCCGGTGCTTGTGGTGGCTGCAGCAGTGGTGGTGGCGGCAGACGAGATCAAGCTGTCAATCTTAGTTCTCTTGATCAATGATTCATCCACTACTACCTCTCCTCCAGCTGATCTCTTTCCAGGAAGCATAAAGTCCGATGGTGAACTGTGTGAAAACAATTTTAATCAGCAGAAGAACGAAATAAGTGACTTCTCAACACACACACGAATCTAGATAGATTAAGAGGTTCGTATCTTTTAATCTAGTTCATATAATTTCATTTTTCGTTAGGGAAAGGCAAATTGAACCATGCATCAATATAAACAGAGAAAACAGAGATAAAAACCTTGAAAACATATCTAAATTACTAAAAAATAACCAAAGCACACATCAACGAGTATTAACTAATGTTATTATGTTCGGAAAAGCTATTGCCGATGAATGATTGAATCAACGATTAAACCCCAACCATAACGATTTCACTTAAACAATCGATATACGTACGTGAACTGCGACGAACTGTTTGAAACCATTTCGAAACTAGGACCAGAAAAACACGCGAAATGGAAAAATCAATTCTCGTCGACTAAAAGAATCGTAAATATACAACAACAAACTATGCGTAGAGGAATTTTTGTGATATATAATATAGAGAATGCGTACAGAAAGAGATTAGAAGGTCGCATACGAAGAGTATAAAGCAAAGAATAATTTGATTTATTACCGATGAGATCTTTGAGGAGGTGAACTGTGAAGAAAGCTATGGGGGCTGGGTTTCCTTTTCGATTCTAGGGTTTGATGAATTGTGTTAATGTCGAGATGATAGTGACAATGGCGTGGGGGTTCATTTTAGGGGAAGAGGTGGCATTTTGATAACCTACACCAAAGGACCTGACGCCTGGCTTTGGGTATAAGCCTAGAATGGGCCAAGAATAAGACAAACTCTTGTTTGGTTATCTTTAGAAATGGTTGTAACTTGTAACATTGGGTTATATAAATAATTATTATTACTTATGAAATAACATTGATTGTTTAATCATGGTTTAAAGATACATGATATTGTAAATTAAGGGAAAGGATCAAAGTTTATGTTGTTTGTAAATATGACCACCAAATCTAAAATGTCATGGGATTACATTATAATTATATCAGCAAATATGTTTTTCGAAAAGATTTGTAACTTAAAATGTTTAGGATTATGATATTTCAAAATAACTACTTAGAAAGTATACTATGGGTATATATTTTTCTAACATAAATTGGGCTTAAAGTGTTTGAGACTGACATTTCAAAATAACTATTTAGAAAGTACATTATGGATGTATTTTTTTTCTAAAACAAATTGGACTTAAAGTGTTTAGGACTTACATTCCAGGCTCATATTTCATACTTTCATTTCAGATTTCAAAACTTCTTACATGCATATCCGTTGGTTAAGGTTTGGACATGCTTATCTTTACCATCATGGATATAGTTTATTTTCATCTAAAATTAGGTTATCTAACTGAATCCAAAAAAGAGAGTTTTGTTAATGTCCACCTCTATTGTTATAATCTTTAAAAATAAATAAATAAATAAAAATCAATCTCATAATAATTAGTTATATTAAAAAGATGACTCTGACCGTTTTGAGTTCTTCTCTGGCGTCCTAAGTTATGTGGTAGGATTCATTTTTTATAAAACATTGGTTTGTTTGTAGCTCCAATATAATCAATCTTGTTGTGATTGGTGGTGTATTAATATGTAGATATATATATACTTCTAAAATTGTATACAACCATTAATCTTAATAGTTGGTGCCCCCTTAAAGGGAACTACTTATACAACATGTTCTTAGTAGTTTCCATGGATGGAAACCACCAAATTCATACCCTAACATGTTCTTAGTAGTTTCCATGGATTGAAACCACCAAATTCATACCCTAACCTACATAGTGAGCATAACATTGAGTGTGGAATTGTGGTCCTGGTTTTTAACGAGGTTGAAGGAATGTCTTGTGGAGGTTAGGAAACTAGTTGTCATATCTAATATGGCCAATTCTGTTGACATTGGAAATTTATTACCGAAAACTAATTATGAATTCGTGATTTAAGACTAGAAAAAATCAAGTAGTGGAAGGTATATTCTTGGAGACATGTGAAGCATGTAGAATGTATGATTTCGAAAAGAGTTTGGCTATGTTTCACCGTGTAATTATGATTCATTGTTTAATGCGTTGATAATATTGATCATGATAACTAGTAAATGTAGTGCTTCTATAATGTGCATTGTAATGTAATGAAGTCTAATATTTTGAATGATATGGACATGTTATCAGCATATTAAAGGATGGTGTTGTCAATCTACAAGATATGACTTGTACATGTAGAAAATTCTAATACCTTGGTATACCATGTGGTCATGAGATAACGACTGTGAAATCAACTAGGTTTACATACTTTCATTGTTTCGTTAATTATTTTTCATGCCTAAAGTTTATATAACTGTATATGGAAGGAAAATGGTGTATCCTCTTTTAAATTCGTTTGATGGAAAAAACCTAATGAATCGATAGTCGTTAAGCCGCCTTGATGGACTACCACCAAGGGAACTTGTTATATGTAACTTAAGCATTTTGGGCATTCTCGTCGAGCATTTGAGTTCAATGAAGCTCTTGGAACTCATTTGGAGTATTTGGAGCATTTGGAGCAACTTGTAGCTGTTGGGTTTTGAGCATTCTAACACTTCCTAAGTGTACATGCAACCCTAATAACCTTGGATCTATGTTTGTCTGATTATCATGCAAAGTTGATTTCCAAGGCTATGATCCTATCTAGCATACATGGGGAACAATTTTAACTTGAATAATAGATAGAACTACATACCTTGTTGTTGATTTTGATCCTTGAAACCTTGTGAGCCTAGCACCCCAAGTGTGATGCCTTAAATGCTTCACACAACACCAAATGCTATGAAGTAAACTTGGAGAGAAAGTATAACACTCTAAAAATCGGCTCTAGCCCTCAAGTATGCATGTGTAGCCGATTTTGGGAGAGACATGGACTTTATATAGTGTTGACACATCTAGGGTTACACCATGTAAACCCTGATGTGTCATGACTCTTCATTTCCATGACCCATGGGTTTGTAACTCCCATGGAGCCTCCATGGACCATCCAATGGGTTTAACCCAACTTGATTATCCATGGAGCCTCTTAGCCCACTATACAAGATATGGATGATTTACATAATCAACCCATATATTTAATTAGATATCTTTTTGATCACTTAATTAATTCTAAATTAATTCGTGATTAAACTAATTAAATAATATTATTAATATATTAGAACTTATAATATATTAATAAACCACAAGTGTTATTTCTCTCATTTAGTCTATCCAATTGCATGGTGCCATGCAACCCAAATGGACCATGCCGGGTCGGGTCAAGTAAATACCAGAAATAGTTATGGACTTAGACACCTTATCCAACAGTCTCCCACTTGGATAAGTCTAATAACTATAACTGCAAGTATGACTTCAAGAACCGATCGGCAATCGTAGCTCTTTTCAAGGTTTCTCGGAACTGAGAAGATGATGGTACGCCATTTCAGATAAGGGATCATATAATCCTCTGTTCTAGATATCAGCCGGACAAACACATGGAACACGGTCTTGCTTATTGTCCAGCAGTTTGTTTCCCGATTTCCGATTTGTTTGACATAGAACTTAATTGAACACATCAACTGAGTTCTGACCGGGCCCGGTACGTAGGTCAAAACAAAATCATCAAGGGGCCCAGATATCAACTTCTAATCCAAGAAGGAACAGATAAACTTCGACTCATATGCTTGTTCTACTACTTGTTAAATTACACACAAACGCACGTTTTATAACATCGAGTTACCAATGTGGTTGCGCACATTCAATGCATAACTAACTCATAGTTAACAAGTCATATCTCTAGGTTTGAAGACTTCTATGATATTACCGTCTCGCGATCACTCGAGATAAATTCCATGAAGTGATGCCAGCGAGCGTGGGTTGAATCCAATACCCAGAACTTATGAGCACTCATGAGTGTTGAGGCCATGTCCAACATCTTAGACCTCTACAACCAACTCATGACAGTCTTACTTCATATCTACTTCCAACATATGATTGACTGTGGATAATTTGAATAGGGCCACTTGGTTCTCAAAAAGACTGTTACCCCCGGCCAGAGTAGAAGTAGGCAAACGGATGTTTTGGGGGGAACTACGGGAGACGGAGACAGGTGGTTATGCGAGATTCTAACTTCTGGATCATCGCAATTCCGTTTCTTAAAGTGCAAGTCCAGTTTTCTCTTTTTATGAAAGTGAAAGTCAGGTTAGCCCCTTTTTTCAATTCCAAAGATGCTCTCAAATTGTTGTTCAAGATTATTTTACCCTAAGGCTTCTCGTGGTCAGGCAAGCGTGGCAGAGCATAGCATTTATCCAGCCATCCGAACTACTTAATGAAGGGCAAGCACCAACGAATTACTCACTTCATTCACAGCGCGGGGGAGAGACAGAGAGGGGTCAGTAATAACTCACAGCCGGGGTAAAAAGGTCCTACTTCCTTACTCACTCAAGTCATTATGTAACACAACATAAATATTCTGGAAGTCAAAATATGCAAAAGAAATAATAGTAACAATTGACAATGGATAGCAACACTTTACTCATAAATAAACACAACTTTTATTCATCATCAAATGTCAATTATATTTTTTTACAAATTTCAAAATTATCTAACTACTACAACTAATATCATCCTTCAACCCTATGCTCCTAGCATGCTGGAGATGCTTAACTGTAACATCCGAAAATTTCAGGTATTATATTTATTCTTTTTATTTTGAGTTTTGAGGAAGAACTCGGCGAGTTGGTGCGCAGACTCGCCGAGTAGAGACGCGATTTCTCATCCGGATTCATGACCTAACTCGACGAGTCGCAATGGTGAACTCGGCGAGTTAGCGCTGTTTAATGAAACCCTAATTTATCGGGTTTGGGGCCTATTTAAAGGGCCTTATAGCCGTCATTTGTGCTCACCAGCCCCCAGAGCGAAACCCTAGTGCATATTGAGCGTGTGGAGTGAGAGAATGAGCCATTATCAACCATTGGAGGTGTTGTTTAGCAAGGGAAGGGGAGTTTTAGCCAAGAGGAAGCAAGAGGATCCACTTCCTGAAGATCTAAGGTCCAGAACATCATGTTTGAGGTACTATTTTCAATCCCTTTTCTGTTAAGGTGATGTTCATGTTGATTTAGGGCTTATTGAGCCCTTTTGTGGCTAGATCTAGTGCTCCCTTGGTCCCTTAAGCGAGTTAGGTTGTGGATTTGGACCCTTGGAGGTCCAGAGTGTCCCTTTGTCCAAGCTTTTTATGAATCCATGGAGGTTTTGGTTTGGGATCTTTGTGCTTGAGGTCAAAACACCATTTATGAGTCATTAGGTGTGTTATGAGCGCCAAGACATGAACTTTACGTGATAAATAAGCTTGGAAGGACTGGATCTATGAGTTAGTGGAACAGATCTGACCTCAGAAGGTCGTTTGGGGTTGTGCATGGAACGCACTCGCCGAGTCCATTGCCAGACTCGACGAGTTGGTGTGGGTTGTTCAGTGATTTCGAACCAGGGGTTGAGTAACCGAGTCGGGTGAGTGACTCGGTGAGTCGGAAGGGACTCAGAGGAATCGGGTCCCCGTAGAGACTCGGCGAGTCCACGTCAGACTCGGCGAGTTGAGTTGATCGTTGACCAGAGTTGACCGATGTTGACTTGATAAGGTTAGTCAACCTTAGTTGGGAAAATGTTAATTAGAGATGTATTGTGTTATAGGAGGACTATAGCTCGGGAGATCGAGCACTAGTGATTTCAGGGATTTACGAGTTGTTGAGATACGCGAGGTGAGTCTTCTCACTATACATTACCTTGAGTAGGTAAATAGAGTTATGTGATGCAGTGTTTATATGCTATGTATATATGTTATGTGTTGCACTGCATTCTTCTATGTGATTTATGTTGTGCATGTTTATCAGAGTTAGAACCTGAGGGTTCACAGAGTTTGGGTGCACGGACCCACAGAGTTATAGCCTCGAGTGGCTAATATGTGTTATATGTGGTATTTTGGGGAACTCACTAAGCTTTGTGCTTACGGTGTTTTGTGTTATGTGTTTTCAGGTACTAGTGAGGATCGCGGGAAGGCGCCGGCTTGATCAGTACACACACGGGATTTTATGATACGAGATTTTGGGATATTGTTATATGCTATACACTGAGTTTCAAACAATGATTTTTTTATGGTTTACAAATGAATTATGTTTTTATAAATGCAAAAAATTGTTTTGGAAAATTTACGGTGTTACAAGTTGGTATCAGAGTCTTGGTTTGAGGGATTCGAGTACACCTTCGGGCGTATTTGAATTCAAACTGAGGATTTGAGAAATATTTTCAAAAAGAGTAAAAGATTTTTGGAAAACGCAGAGCAAAGTCGTGTGTACGATCAGTCAGCGCCTGAACAGTGATTTCCCAAGATACCCTTATATTATATGTTATGATATTGATATGATGTATTCTTATGCTAGAGTGGGCTAGGTACTCCTATTAGGACTTGAGTGCCCTGATTGTGATGCCTTAGCCTAGGGAGAGGTGAGCTGCTATGTGATGCTTGAGAGTGAATAGGTAGCAGCGAGGAGCTTATGATAGATCTGTTAGAGAACGGATTATGTATAGTAGAGTACTTGAGATTTGGGATCCGAAGAGGAGGACTTGGGGTGTATACTGATACGGTGCGGACAGTAGTATTGGGCCCGTACTACTGAAAACACCGGGTCGGTGTACAAACCAAGTAAGAATCTTTGAGATGCCAGGGATCAAGGAGGGACGAGTATCGAGTGCGAGTATACTCGAGTGAATTTCTAATATATCGTATGTTGTATTTCAGAGGTAGATCATGGTGAGGACGCATCTTACGCCAGAGAGCAGTGGGGCTAGTGATGAGGAGATCCGTCGGATCATCCATGAGGAGGTGGTTGCGGCCATTAGGGCAGAGATACCAGAGATGTTCGGGTTTATTAAGACCACTTTTATTAAGACTTTTGACGAGCGTTATGCTGCTCTTTCTGAGGCTGCTGTTGCAGCGGCTACCGCAGCTGTTGCTGCTGCGAGGCCGCAGGGTGGTGATTCGTTGCTGTTCCGAGAGTTCAGCAACACGAAGCCACCAAAGTTTGATGGGATGCAGGATCCGATTGCGGCGATGAGATGGGTGTCTGATATTGAGGGTTGTTTCTACACATGCTCGTGCCCGGAGCACTTGAGGGTTCGATTTGCCCTGAACCACTTCGCCTGGGGGCGAAGGACTGGTGGAAGTTCACGACAGCACACTATTCTACAGCAGAGCTTGCTGCGGTGACCTGGGAGAGGTTCACCACCATGTTTCGTGATGAGTACGTCCCTTCGGTGGAACGGGATCGGTTGGCACAGGAGTTTTTGACCCTCAAGCAAGGTACATAGTCTGATACGGTTATCACCAGGATGTTTCATGAGAGGGCGATGTTCTGCCCTGAGCACGTGTCATCTGAGCAGGCACGTATGAGCCGTTATTTGAGCATTTTGCAGAGGGATATTCGGGAGTTCGTGGTGAACTCCTCGTACCGGACATTTGCCGAGCTTCAGGCAAATGCACGGAAGAGGGAGATCGAGCTAGAGACTCAGGCGAGGGAGGAGGCAGAGTCTCAGAGGAGGGATCGACGACCGACATAGTCTCAGCCGGCAGCCAAGCGGGCCAAGCCCGCTGATCCCAAAGCAGGGAGCCAGAAGGTCCGCACTTGCGGGAAGTGCAGCAAGGGTCACGATGGAGTTTGTAGAGCTGGATCTTGCTACAAGTGTGGCAAGGAGGGGCATATGGCCAAGGACTGCCCCAAGGGGTTTGCAGTGTGTTTTCACTGCAACCAGACCGGACACTGGAAGGCAGAGTGTCCGCAGTTGCGAGGATCAGCTCAGGGAGCACCTCAGGGATCTGCCCCTGCCGCCATCAGAGCTACCGAGAGTCGGCCAGTGAAGGCCGAGGCGCCGAGGGCACGAGGGAGAGCCTTTCAGTTAACCGCGGAGGAGGTCCGCGCAGCGCCCGATGTCGTGGCTGGTATGTATTCTTTCGTGTATTTATTTTATTTTAAGATATTATGCTTATATTATGTCATGCGTAGGTACTTTTCTTGTGAATTATGTACCTTCCTTGGTGTTATTTGACTCGGGTGCGAGTCAGTCTTTTGTATCTTTGGCTTTTAGTCAGCATATCAGTATTAGCCGTGAGGCGATGAGTCGGCCTCTGAGAGTTTCCATAGCTGACGAGAGGGTGATATATACCATGGAGGTGATCTGTGGGTGCATATTCGAGATTTTCGGTGTTGAGTTCCCAATTGATTTGGTTCCTATTGCGATGGGTGATGTCTGTGTCATTGTGGGCATGGACTGGTTGAGCAGATTTGGTGCGGTTATCGACTGCGAGCGGCAGCTGGTGACCATACGAGACCCTAGTGGGGGAGTTCTTTCGGTGTACGATGAGGGTACACGTTCTGGGTCAGCGTTTTGTTCGGCCGCTAGGGTGAGGCAGTGTCTACAGCAGGGTTGTAAGGGCTTTATGGCGTATGTGATGGATACGCGGGTTGATTCAGAGAGGCCGAGGTCAGTTGAGGAGGTTCCGATAGTGCGTGAGTTCCCGTATGTGTTTCCAGAGGAGTTTCCGGGTGTGCCTCCCATGAGGCAAGTGGAGTTCAGTATCGATTTGGTTCTGGGGGCCGCGCCTATCGCCAAGGTGCCTTATCGCCTTGCACCTCCAGAGATGCAAGAGTTGTCCTCGCAGCTTCAGGAGCTACTGGGAAAGGGATTTATTCGGCCGAGCAGCTCGCCGTAGGGAGCACCTATCCTTTTTGTCAAGAAGAAGGATGGTTCACACCGGATGTGCATTGATTATCGGGAGTTGAACAAGTTGACGGTCAAGAACCGTTACCCGTTGCCGAGGATCGATGATTTGTTCAATCAGTTGCAGGGAGCATCTTGGTTCTCCAAGATCTATTTGAGGTCTGGATATCATCAAGTGAGGGTGCGAGATGAGGACATCCAGAAGACAACATTCAGGACGTGTTATGGGCATTATGAGTTTGTGGTGATGCCTTTCGGGCTCACCAATGCCCCGACAGTGTTCATGGATCTCATGAACCGAGTGTGCAGGTCGGTGCTGGATCGGTCGGTGATTGTATTCATCGACGACATTTTGGTATATTCGAGATCTAGAGAGCAGCATGAGGAGCATTTGAGGGAGGTCCTCGGAGTTCTGAGATCGGAGAAGCTTTATGCCAAATTCTCCAAGTGTGATTTCTGGTTGCGAGAGGTTGTAACACCGTGAATTTCAAAACAAATTTTCGCATTTTATTAAAAACATAATTCATTTAATATTCGTAAAAACACCCATGTTCGAAATTCAATCCATGTCATACAAAAATCCCAAGATCTCATAACATAAAATCCCGTGCGTGTGTACTAATCAAGCCGGCGCCTTCCCACGGTCGTCACTAGTACCTGAAACAAATAACACCAAACACCATAAGCACAAAGCTTAGTGAGTTCCCCAAAATACCACATATAACACATATTAGCCACTCGAGGCTATAACTCTGTGGGTCCGTGCACCCAAACTCTGTGAATCCTCAGGTTCTAACTCTGTAAACATGCACAACATAAATCACATAGAATAATTCAGTGCAACACATAACACATATATAGCATACAACACTGTATCACATAACTCTAGTTACCCACTCAAGGTAAAGTATAGTGAGAAGACTCACCTCGTGTATCTCGATAACTTGCAAATCCCTGAAATCACTCGTGCTCGATCCCCCGAGCTATAATCCTCCTATAATACAATATATCTCTAATTAACACTTTCACTACTAAGGTTGACTAACCCTATCAAGTCAGCACTGGTCAACTCTGGTCAACGGTCAACTTTGACCGGACTCGGCGAGTGCACCAAAGCGACTCGGCGAGTCTATACGCATTCACTGACTCCCTCGGATCCTCTCTTGACACGTCGAGTACTTCCCTAACTCGACGAGTTCTACCTGGCGTGAATCGCGGGGAAACCACGACTCAACTCGCCGAGTCTCAAGAACAACTCGGCGAGTTCCGGCTTGACTCAGCCCCATACAGACTCTCCCTGACTCACTGGGTCATCCCCCAACCCGGCGAGTCTACTCGCTGAACACTTTTCGTGAAAACCCAACCCTACTCGCCGAGTCTCAAGAACAACTCGTCGAGTTCATGCCATGCACAAACTCTATTGACCTTCTGAGGTCAGATCTGCTTTCCTAAACAATAGATCTAGCATTCCCAAGCATGAATGTCACGTAAAGTTTGAAACTTGATGCTTGTATAACCCCCACAAGGCATCAAAAGGAGATTTGGTCCCAAAAATAACCACCTAGGTCCAATGACTCCGTAATACCCCAAAAAGATCCAAGGGTTAAGGTCTTTGGACCTCTTTGAGTCCAGATCCAAGGCACAAACTCGAAGAGGGACCATTTGCTTCACATAATCACTCTCAAAAGGGGTTATAAAACCCTAACTCTAAAGATCAACCCTAAAACTGAAGGAGATTTAAACCATTACCTCAAAATGAAGCCTCAGGACTCTGGATCTGCTGGAATCTCACCTCCTCCTTGCTCTTGTCACCTTTTTCTTGCTAAACAAGGAATACAAGGGCCCAAAAGTGACTTCCTCTCTCCCAAAATAAATTAGCTCTCTTAGGGTTCTCTCAAGGGACTGGTAGCCGCAATGGGAGGCTATAAGTGCCCTTAAATAGGCTCCAAACCCTGGGGAATTAGGGTTTCATTAAACAACGTGGACTCGCCGAGTCCACTCCTTGGGCTCGCCGAATCCAGACGCGAACCCGCTTCCAAAACCGCGATCCTACTCGGCGAGTTTGAGCTCCAACTCCTAGAGTCTCCTCACAAAATACCAAAAATATAAGAATGAATAATACCTGGGAATCCGGACTGTTACAGAGGTCCAGTTCATAGGGCATCTCGTTAACCAGAAAGGGATATTGGTCGACCCGACCAAAGTGGAGGCATCGATGACTTGGGAGTTGTCGAGGTCACCCTCCGAGATCAGGAGTTTCTTAGGGTTGGCAGGTTATTATCGGAGATTTATCAGGGATTTCTCTAAGATCGCGGTGCCACTCACCAGGTTGACCCGGAAGGGTGTCGCTTTTTTATGGGGCCCCAAGCAGCAGGCCTCCTTTGAGACGTTTCGCCAAAGGTTATGTGAAGCCCCGGTGTTAGCCCTCCCAGAGGGGATGGAGGACTTTGTGGTATACTGTGATGCGTCGATCTTGGGTTTGGGAGTGGTGCTGATGCAGAGAGGGCATGTGATAGCATACGCATCGAGGCAGCTGAAGCCTCATGAGACGAGGTATCCCACCCATGATCTAGAGTTGGGGGAAGTGGTGTTCGCCCTCAAAATTTGGCGTCACTATCTGTATGGGGTTCGGTGTACGAGATACACGGACCATAAGAGCCTGAAGTATTTGATGGGTCAGCCTAACCTAAATATGCAGCAGAAGAGGTGGTTGGATGTGGTCAAGGATTATGATTGTGAGATCCTGTACCATCCGGGCAAGGCTAATGTGGTAGCCGATGCCCTGAGTCACAGGGCGGAGAGCGCCCCATTGTGAGATGTATGTTTGCAATTGACTGTGATGGCTCCGGTGTTGGACACCATTCGTGGAGCACAGGCTGAGGCCGTGAGATCGGAGAACCAGAAGAGAGAGCGAGTTGTTGGATTGACATCGGAGTTCGTTACCGATGGCCGGGGGCTTATGACATTTCAGGGGTGTATATGCGTACCGTTTATGGGAGGGACGCGTACCATTTTGATGGAAGAGGCTCATCGGTCGAAATTCTCGATCAATCCTGGGGCCACTAAGATGTATTTAGACCTGAGGAGAGAGTATTGGTGGCCCTGTATGAAAAGGGATGTTGCGTGGTTTGTTGAGAGATGCTTAACCTGCCGTAGGGTTAAGGCCGAGCACCAGAGACCGCATGGTAAGTTGCAGCCGTTGGAGGTTCCTGAATGGAAGTGGGAACAGATTACCATGGATTTTATCACCAAATTGCTAAGGACTGCTAGGGGAGTCGATGCAATTTGGGTGATTGTGGACAGGTTGACAAAGAGCGCTCACTTCCTTGCTATCAGTGAGAGTTCTTTCGCAGAGAAATTAGCTGAGATGTATGTGAGGGAAGTGGTATCACGGCATGGAGTGCCGATTTCGATTGTTTCAGACCGAGATGTGCGTTTCACTTCCAGATTCCAGAAGAAGTTTCACGAGGAGTTGGGTACTAGGCTGCATTTTAGTACCGCATATCACCCCCAGACTGACGGACAGAGTGAGCGGACGATTCAGACGCTCGAGGACATGCTCCGGACATGTGTGTTGGACTTCGGGGGGAGTTGGGACACGTATTTGCCCTTGGCAGAGTTTTCCTACAACAACAACCATCATTCGAGCATTGGTATGCCACCCTTTGAGCTGTTGTTTGGTGATATATGATTCCGGGGACGGAATCATCCTAAGGGGGAGAGAATTGTAACACTCGTGTTTCTAGCGTAGGCATTTATATTGAGGTGATAGTCTAGGTTAACCCTTGTAACTCATTTTGAAGAATTGAAAAGGAATTATGTGAATATTATGTGAATTTTGTGTTTTATGCTTAATTATTAGGGTTTAATTAATTAAGAATAAAAATAAGCGTCAAAATTAAAGTGTGATATAAGCCCTATATCTTTACATAAAGTTGTAGTGGTCGAAACAAGGATTTCAGGGATATAAAGAATACCAAAATCCGAGTTATAACGAAGAAGTTATGACCTGTCGAAGTTTCGCGACAAAACCGGCACGGTACTGAATGTCGTAAAAAGTGAGTTTTTGATAAACTACTTTTTATCCTTAGTGATCTAAACGAAAGTCGTAGTATTCGTTAAACCGAAAAGTTCGATAAAAAGAACGCCCAAATCTGACTTTGTATGAGGAAGTTATGATTTTTCGAAGTTTCAGCTTAGTAGTAGACGGCTAAAAACTCGAATTTTAGATTGAGTGATTTTTAGCCGACACAACCTAAATGAGAATCGAAGGTCTCATCATTAGTAGCACAACGGTAAAAAGTCTGACGAAAACGGACGTCGGATGAAGAAGTTATGAATTTTTAACGGATTTCCTGTCCCGGTTTGTTAAAAATAATAATATAAAAAATTAAAGTCAAAATTAGCCGACGAAGTCTAAACGAAAGTTGTAGAGCGTAATTTTACCTACGCGTGCATATAAAGAACGTCAAAAAACGGAGCTCGTATGCGAAAGTTATGGATTTTAGAAGTTTTTGCACAAAAACCGAGAAATCTCGCATACGTGGACTTCGGCCACATCACCCTCGCTCAAAACATGCCACGTGTTGGGTAAAACATATAAAGTAATGAGATTTTATCACACATCACTATCTACCCATGAGGTGACTGTTGAATTGACGTTTTATACAAGTTTTAAATCGTATATGTATTTTTATCTACAAATATGTTGGGTAAAACATGGGTAGATAGTGATGTGTGATAAAATAAAAGTAATGAGAGGCCTCGATGTATTTTGAGATCCAATCATCTAGCGGACTTTGGATGACGACCACGGACTTTCTAGACAATCCAGTGGGAAACATTAGCAAGCCCGCAACCTGTAGATGTTAATGAACTAAGAGTGTTCATTCGCTGTACTCCATCCCCCTCATGGTTTCCTTTAGGACATGTATGGCTGAGGAAACCCCTTAGCAGTAGTGTCCATCCCGATGATATTCTTTAAGCTAGGTCCCTTGTGATAAGTGTTTAAGGACGTAAAGTGAGGATAACGGGAACGGGTAATCAGAGTTATTATTAATTGATGAACTTAGTAAGTTTATTATTATTGTGGGTTGAAAACCCTATATGCTCACCAGGCTCCCAAGCCTGACCCACTCAGCTTTTTATGTTACAGGTAGTGGACCCTGAGCATAGTCGGAGGACGATGAGGGATTTTTGGATTATAGGCCAGTAGTTGTAAATAACTGTTGAAAGGCTTATAATGTCTTGTTTATGCTGGGGTATAAGCAATGATGCAGATGATGTTAGATCGCCATATAGAGGAGACAAGGCGATTGCTACAACAACATAGGGAAGAGACTACGATGCCTGTTGAACAGTCCGTATTGAATGTAGGGTGATCAGTAGGAGGGAACTACAGTGGGACTCTTGGTCAAACCAACCCACCGATAGTTAGACAAAACAACCAGGATGGAGGAGTTGATGGATGCGGATGCAAATACAAAGATTTCATGGCATCTAAACCACCGTGTCAATCTGGAAGTCCGACACCGGTGGAAGTCGTGAATTGGATCTCCGAAATGGAGACGATGTTTGAAAGTTGTGAGTGCAGCAACAAACAAAAGACCGCACTTGCAATTCCTTTGTTAAATTCTGGTGTGTTGAGCTGGTGAAAGTTACTAGTTGATTCGATGCCCAAGGGAGATGTAACATCCCAAAATTCAAGACTAAAAATTTCTTTTAAATAAATATTACTTTAAGCAAATTCATCATTTCCAAAATATAAACAAAGTATCAGTTTCCGAAATACATGTTCGTTATCAGAGTAAACGTTCCCAGGCTGCCTAACTATGGTGTGTGCCATGCGATCATCCCGAGCTCCATCATCCGCTACCGGAAGTACCTGAAACCAAAACTGAAAACCGTAAGCACGAAGCTTAGTGAGTTCCCCACCCTACCACATACCATGCGCAACCACATACTGCACATACTGGGCCACGCCCGCTATCTTGGGCCTCGCCCCCTACCTCGGGCCTCGCCCGCCACAACAGCCCCGCCGCTCCAGGCCCCGCCTGGCTTTGAGCCCGGCTCGGATACAGATCTATTTTACTTAGGCCCCGCCTGCCACAGGGCCTCGCCCTTATCCTGCTACTGATGAGTCATGGAACCCCGTCCATACTCCTACCGATAATAAGATACGGGCCTAGCCCACCCTCACCCTTTCCTAACTTGGGCCTCGCCTCTGATCAGCTGCTAATGAGATGTGGAACACCATCCACACTCTTCTATTGGTGAGGTACGGGACCTCGCCCACACTCACCTCCCTACCAGGCATATATAAATATCACACAGACAACAAGTATAAACTATCACATAAACCATTTCTTGGGCACCCGCCCGCTATCACTGGACCTCGTCCCGAATATCATACTAGCATACTGTGCCTAGGGCTAACCCCCCGGTCTTCTACTCATATCCACATGGGCCGACATTGTGGTCGTAGACCCATTCATACAAAGGGAAACTCACCTGCACTGGCTGATCTTGCTGATGATCCCACTAGCTGCTGCCCGACCACTCACTGAACTCCTGCTCTACTTGCTTCCTGAGCTATCAATATCAATGAAACACTTAGTCTAACTGACCCCCGGCAGTCAACCAAGTCAACTCTGGTCCAAGACAAAGTCCTGGTCAAAGTCAACCTTCCAGGTCAACCCTACTCGCCGAGTCCACTTACTGACTCGCCGAGTTCTTATGCTCAAAGTCCTTCCAATCGCGACTTGACTCGCCGAGTCAGCCCCTGACTCGCCGAGTCCACTGATTCCCGAATCCTGACCTGACCAACTCACTGAGTCCTGGCTCGACTCGCTGACTCGAGTCTTAACTCGAAGGGTTTGGGACCACGCGACCTGACTCGTCGAGTCCAAGAACAGACTCGCCGAGCACAAGGCAATCTCCAACCAACTCGCCGAGTTGTTCATCCAACTCGCCGAGTTCATGCCCATCTTCATCCGACTCGACGAGCTGTTCATCCCACTCGTCGAGTTCTTCCTCATCTTCAAGCTACTCGCCGAGTCCACTCGAAGGACTCGCCGAGTCCATTCGGTTCCACATACATGCAGAGGACTTTCGAGTCATGCAGGGACTCCAAACCGTAGATCTACCCTTCCCAAGCCTACTCCTCACGTAAAGTTGCAAACTTTACGTGTAGAGAAGGAGATCTAGAAAAAATGCACCATAAACTAAGGTTTATGACCAAGAGGCTCCATAATCCACTCAATGACTGATACTTTACGGGATTCTAAACCAAAACAAGCATGGATCTGATTAGGGGTGTGCAAAAAACCCGCAAAACCGAAAAACCGATCCGATCCGGCCAATCCGAAACCGAAAAAAACCGTAACAAAAAAAAAACCGAAACCGTAAAAACCGACTCTCTACGGGTCGGTTTCGGTTTGGATATATAGGTATTCGCAGATACCCGAACCGAACCGTCATTTTATATATATATATATATATATATATATATATATATATATATATATATATATATATATATATATAAATAATATTAATCTTGTTTTCGAAAGATCCTAATGGTAAGACGAATGGCGCAAACAAAATTCAATTGACAATTTCCAATTTCACAGTTATATATTCATTTTTTTATTAATTTTATTAGTATAGTTATTATATAAATTATAATATATGGTATTTGAATTTAATACTAGTATTTTCTTTCTGACTTAGTGAGTTAATAATTTTTAAAAAGAAATCGGCCGAAATAGAGTTTGTAGTTTTGATTTAAATTGATTTTTTTTATTTAGCGGGTATCCGTGAACCGAACCGTGGTTACCCGCCTTCACACGGTTCGGTTCGATTCGATTTTTTGACAAATTCGGTTCGGTTTCGGTTAGTGCACATGAGGTACCCGCCCCGTGGCCACGGTTTTTAATTTTATTACTATCCGAACCGAACCGCCCCGTGAACACCCCTAGATCTGATGTAGCAACCTCAGATCTGGACCTCAAGCTCGAGATTGATCTGAAACATGGCTTAAAAGCCCCAAAACTCATAACCAAGGAAGATCTGGAGGAGAGAAACGACTTAATACCTTCAAATGCTATGAAATGATCCCCAAACTTAGGGTTTCCTTTACTTTCTTGGCTTTCAAAACCTTGGGTGTTACAACTCTCCCCCACTTAAACTAAACTTCATCCTCGAAGTTTACCATGGCCCACCGCCTGCGATCTGCCTCCAATATCCCACCAATTAATCCAACACCCGCTGCCTACTTTCGCTGGCCTTCAGCTTGGTCATTCCGACTAACACCACCCCCTACGGATAATAATCTTGGGTCAACCCCGACCCTGAACATCCTGGAAGCACTGCTTACTCAAACGACAATCCTTCTGGCACTCTATGAATACTGCACTGAACCCATAGGGATTCACCCCCCTCTTTCCTTGCGCGGCTCCTTGCCTTCCCAAGGCAACGCTCCAAACTAACTATTTCCTCTGCCGCTGAGAAGGTCCTAACCTTCGCCAACTTCATCACTCCCGCTACTGCCCGCACGGGTCATCACTGCCAATAACCACTTACACTCCTCTCTGCCAAAACTTGGTGCCGAGCACCTCTCGATCAACCAACTGAATTCAACCAAACGTTGCATACTCGCACTGCCACTGCTTGGCAATTCTGATGTTCTTCTTCCGACTTCCGGATGAACTGAGACCACCCCGGTCCCTACCCAGCCTATCAATATCTGGTTTACCGACTCCCACCGATTGCTGACCCAACACAACCCTTAGTCGCTCTCAGCAACTTTCGAAAGAACTTCAACCACCTAGCACTGCTCAATCTATCGTGCCATTCCGGCGCCACGATCCTGGGATCCTCGATCCCTTATCTCGACACTAAGGTCCTTACCAGGTCCCACCTGTGCTGCTAAAACTCTTGGGCCTCGTCCACGGGTCTCACCCAACCCTAATACTGAGCAATCCCGCTCTCAGGTCTCACCTATACTGCTAATCTCATATGGGCCTCGCCCACGGGTCCCACCCACTATATCCTGGAGCGGCCTCTCCCAAGGTCTCACCTTTCTAGGGCTAAACAGACAACTCCCTATCATTCGCATCCACTACCCATTCCTGATCCCTATCTGATCACTAGGAGATAAGGGCCTCGCCCCAACTCCGCTAACGAATCTATTAAGGAATACTACAGCTTACCCGTAGTCTTACATCACCCTCCATTGCTGACCGCTAGTGAATGCTACAGCTGCCCTATAGTCTTACAACACTTCCACTACTGACTGCTAATACGAAGGCACCCATGTGCCACTAGCTTCTCAAGATCCTTATTCGGACTCTCGCGAGTCCTTCAAGCGATACTCGACCTGAATTCCCATCCACGTACTAACCATCATCATCGCATGCGCTAGCTGCCGAAGAGTTTCTCAAACTCCCAATCCTGAATCCTTAATCCATCAAACGCTGAACTACTTCTTTTCCTCCTCGGAGGTCATGTACTCAATTTGGGTCTGCGTGCTCCTCCCTGGGCACACTCGGAGGATTCTCCCCCACTTCGATCTTGCTTACCCCTTGCTTCTAAATACTCAAAAGAGATCATGATCTTTGCTACCATTCCATAATCCATCTACTAAGGAACCCAAGCCAGCCATAGCTAGGGATTTCACCAATCCATCTCTATCACTGTACCACTCCGAACTAACAAGACGCACCAAATCCCTTCCAAGCATGCTACAGTTACTGCATCCTTCGAAACCTTCTTCAATAGAGCACATCCCCTACTACCATACAAATATCCAAGGTATGCAGATGGCATATAACTCGATCACAATCAACCACTCAAAACAAAATACTCATACCGATAATGATGTAGGACCATAACAACATAATCATGCACAAAATAAAAGAACTGAAAATGGAAATTGCATACCTGCAACGTCCGGCGTCGCTCGTGTCTCCAAGGTCGTCATCTGAAAAGCCCTGCTCCCTGCTGCAGGTGCCTCCACCCGGCCCTGACGACCATCCGTGATCCTCAAGGTTGCAGGGGCGGGTGCCATCACCCGTCCTGTCGAAAACAAACTGGGACACTGGGCCTTCTTGTGGCCCCGCTGATGGCAATGAAAACATAACAAATCGGATCCCTGTGCGGTGGTAGCAGTACAATCCCTACTGAAATGACCGGTCCGACCGCACTTCAAACAGATAGACTCACCACCGCTACCACTCCTGCACGCGCCCCCGTGCGTCCTGCCACACTTCCCGCACTGACTGCGGTCCTGATAGTCCCTCGATCTCGAATCCGATCCCTTGGGCCTTTTGCCCGAACCTGTAGCTACCTGAACCTCATCCGACTTCCTCTTCCGGATCTGCTCCAGATCAATTTCCCTCTCTCTAGCCTGAGAAATCATATCTTCCAGCGTCTTACAGCCGGACCTGCTTACGAACTCCCTGATTCAGCTCTCAACATCTCATGGTATCGGGCCTTCTTCATCTCCTCATCCGCGACATACTGCGGTACAAGAAGAGCCCTCTCCCTGAACTTGGCAGTAATCTCTGCCACAGTCTCAGTAGTCTGCGTTAAATCCTGAAACTCTCGCGCCAGCTGCTGCACCTCAATAGTCGGTGATAACTCCGCTCTAAACCTGGCCGAGAAATCACTCCAAGTCATCGCGTCCAACGCGGCATCATCTCCCAGGGCATGACCGATCTCTTCCCACCAATCCCTCGCTCTGTCCTTCAGAAGACAGGAGGCGAGTCTAACCTTGTCCCCCTCGGGACACTTGCTTGTACGAAAAGCGTTGGCAACATCAGCCAACCATCTGCTGCTAGCAATGGGGTCCCTAGCCCCATGATAATCTGGTGCCCCGCAGGCCCTGAACTCTCGAAATGTCAAGGTACGCGCCCCCAACAAAGCCATCATCTCGGTACGGAAGGCTCCCAGCCTCTCATCCAAGATCTCCAGTATACCCTCCTTGACCGTGCCAAAGATCACAGGAGTCTGAGCTAGAATACTGCGCGTAACCTCAGCTGATATCAACTCTCTCATCCGCTCCTCGAGCTGCTCGGCCCCTGAACCCGAGCCTGATCCCTCTCCGGCGCCTGATCCGCCCGCTGGTCTCTCTCGCAATGTCACCATGCTGAAACATATAATACAACCACTATCAGAATACTCATCACTGATGCGAGACCAAACACACCCTACCAGGTCCCCGGTCTTGTCTCGGCCTTTCCCGAATCGAGTACGGATCCTCTGCTTTCAGTAGTACGGGCCCATACTACCTTCCACATCTATCCGTACTTTCTTCAGGAATTGCTTTGACTCCACCAGGTCCCTTAACCACTACTACTGCTCCCAACACTATCTCATCCTAGGCTTACCCTAGGAAAACCTTTGACTTAACTCAAACCAGTCCTCAGCTACTGAAGGTCCCCTTGTGATGCCAATTAGCCATCACCTGGATACCATCACATGCGATGAGGCTCAGATAATCCTTCAAGTAAAAGACTCGTTCCTACAACGGTTGGACTCAAACAAGAGCTGCGCAATAGGACCAAGTCCAACACTCTGAGATTATTCAACCCTGATCACATGTGGCGTGTCGTATCCACCTAATGGCTAACTCCCATCACTCAGAATCCCACAATGCACAAAGCAAGCAACATTCGGACAAGGGAAAATCTAACCATAACATACTCAAACAATCGTATCCACATAGCAAGAATCTGAACTAGCATGCAACACAAACTCATAAACTCAGGCATAACCTAAACAGGTTATCCTACTACTGTCTAATCAACACTATCATGCAGCTCAAAAGCACAAATAACAGGCACATAAGGCATCATCCCTAGATCCTTAGTCCTATTCTAGCATACTGTTCTACTAACTGATAATCATAACATAGACTTGTATGGGTATTTTGGGGTACTTACTTGAGCTTGGCTGATTGCATGCACCACACCCCCTTTTTTCTTTTCAAAGTTCTTTTCTTTCTGAATCATTTTTGCTTTTCTAAAATTGTTTTTCGTTCTCAAAATTCCTTTTTACAAAACTGTCTTTTCATTTTTGAAAACTTTTATCCGACCCCTCGGTTTGAGTTCAGGCACACCCGAGAGTATGCCTGAATCCCTCAAACCAAGGCTCTGATACCAACTTGTAACATACCAAAATTCAAGACTAAAAATTTCTTTTAAATAAATATTACTTTAAGCAAATTCATCATTTCCAAAATATAAACAAAGTATTAGTTTCCAAAATACATGTTCGTTATCAGATTAAACGTTCCCAGGCTGCCTAACTATGGTGTGTGCCATGCGATCATCCCGAGCTCCATCATCCGCTACCGGAAGTACCTGAAACCAAAACTGAAAACGGTAAGCATGAAGCTTAGTGAGTTCCCCACCCTACCACATACCATGCGCAACCACATACTGCACATACTGGGCCACGCCCGCTATCTTGGGCCTCGCCCCCTACCTCGGGCCTCGCCTGCCACAACGGCCCCGCCGCTCCAGGCCCCACCTGGCTTCGAGCCCCGCTCGGATACAGATCTGTTTTACTTAGGCCCCGCCCGCCACAGGGCCTCGCCCACTAACACATAATAGCACATAATCATATCACGACACATAAGGTAAACTCCTGCTAACGGATCCTATTCAAAGGCCTCGCCTATCCTGGGCCTCGCCCTTATCCTGCTACTGATGAGTCATGGAACCCTGTCCATACTCTTACCGATAATGAGATACGGGCCTAGCCCACCCTCACCCTTTCCTAACTTGGGCCTCGCCCCTGATCAGCTGCTAATGAGATGTGGAACACCATCCACACTCTGCTATTCGTGAGGTACGGGACCTCGCCCACACTCACCTCCCTACCAGGCATATATAAGTATCACACAGACAACAAGTATAAACTATCACATAAACCATTTCTTGGGCACCCGCCCGCTATCACTGGACCTCGTCCCGAATATCATACTAGCATACTGTGTCTAGGGCTAACCCCCCGGTCTTCTACTCATATCCACATGGGCCGGCATTGTGGCCGTAGACCCATTCATACAAAGGGAAACTCACCTGCACTGGCTGATCTTGCTGATGATCCCACTAGCTGCTGCCCGACCACTCACTGAACTCCTGCTCTACTTGCTTCCTGAGCTATCAATATCAATGAAACACTTAGTCTAACTGACCCCCGGCAGTCAACCAAGTCAACTCTGGTCCAAGACAAAGTCCTGGTCAAAGTCAACCTTCCAGGTCAACCCTACTCGCCGAGTCCACTTACTGACTCGCCGAGTTCTTATGCTCAAAGTCCTTCCAATCGCGACTTGACTCGCCGAGTCAGCCCCTGACTCGCCGAGTCCACTGATTCCCGAATCCTGACCTGACCAACTCACTGAGTCCTGGCTCGACTCGCTGACTCGAGTCTTAACTCGAAGGGTTTGGGACCACGCGACCTGACTCGTCGAGTCCAAGAACAGACTCGCCGAGCACAAGGCAATCTCCAACCAACTCGCCGAGTTGTTCATCCAACTCGCCGAGTTCATGCCCATCTTCATCCGACTCGACGAGCTGTTCATCCCACTCGTCGAGTTCTTCCTCATCTTCAAGCTACTCGCCGAGTCCACTCGAAGGACTCGCCGAGTCCATTCGGTTCCACATACATGCAGAGGACTTTCGAGTCATGCAGGGACTCCAAACCGTAGATCTACCCTTCCCAAGCCTACTCCTCACGTAAAGTTGCAAACTTTACGTGTAGAGAAGGAGATCTAGGAAAAATGCACCATAAACTAAGGTTTAAGACCAAGAGGCTCCATAATCCACTCAATGACTGATACTTTACGGGATTCTAAACCAAAACAAGCATGGATCTGATGTAGCAACCTCAGATCTGGACCTCAAGCTCGAGATTGATCTGAAACATGGCTTAAAAGCCCCAAAACTCATAACCAAGGAAGATCTGGAGGAGAGAAACGACTTAATACCTTCAAATGCTATGAAATGATCCCCAAACTTTGGATCCAAGGTCACTCCTTGATGCTTCAAAGATTCCCACTTCTTCTTCTTCCTTTAAATCACTAAAAAATGGCCAAAAGCATGAATGATCACAATGGAGGCTTAGGGTGCGGCGTTCTGGGTGTGAGAGACAGTAAAGGAGCACTAGGAATAAGAATGAGGCGATTAAATAGGCTCCAAGCCCCGGATTTAGGGTTTTCCTCGCACAGACCCTACTCGTCGAGTCGCCTTGGCCGACTCGCCGAGTTGGTTACTTACTCCTCGACTCGGATCCTGTTCGGACTCGTCGAGTTCCTCCTTGGACTCGCCGATTCCCTCCTAAATTTAGGGTTTCCTTTACTTTCTTGGCTTTCAAAACCTTGGGTGTTATAGGAGAAGCTAGTAAGATGTCTTGGGAAGATTTTGTGGTACAACTGAAATTGCAGTACTACTCTGAGCAGGATCTTCTGGAAATCAACAATGAGTTCCAGAATTTAAAGAAGGGAAAGATGAGTGTTACTGAATACGTTGCTAGTTTTATGGAAAATATGAAGCTTGTTCCTCATCTAGTTCCAACTGAACTCTCTAAGGTCAACAAGTTTGCCCTCGGATTACCAGCCGACTTTGGTCCGATGGTTAAGCAAGCAACCACTTTGAAAGCCGCCATCTGGGCTGCTAAGAATGTTGAGGTTCAGATCAGAGAGAAAGGTCTGGAGAGGGCAGAAGTTGGTGAAAAGAGAAAATTTGAAGGAACTTCAGGTTCCAACAAGAAAAGCAAATTTTCTAAGTCCAAGAAGTTTGGAGGAGGAGGAGGTGAAGTGAAATGGTGTGAGAAGTGCAAGAAAAAGCACTCTGGGAAATGTAGTGAGGAGGTGACTTGCTTCAAATATGGAAAGACTGGGCATTATGTCAACGTGTGTCCGTCCGACAAGAGGGTATGTTTTGAGTGCCATGAAGTAGGGCATGTTCTTAAAGACTGTCCAAAGAGGAAGGATGCAGCAAAGCCCAATCTACCACAAAAGCCGAAGGCGAGAGCCTTTCAGATGACACTTGAAGCTGCAAAAGAAGAAGTCAATGTCGCTTCAGGTACCTTTCTCGTAAACGAATTGGCTGCCCAAATTTTGTTTGATTCTGGAGCCAATTACTCCTTTATTTCGCATGAATTTGGTAGAAAACTAGCTTTGCCTATAGATAGACTAGTTACTGCTATAATAGTCGAGATTGCTAGTGGCAAGTTTGTACCTGTTAGCCATCGTATGAAAAACATCCTCATTGACTTGGATGAGAATAAGTTCCACGAGGAATTATTGCCTATCGAGTTAAATGGATTCGACATAGTTTTAGGAATAGATTGGCTTAGTGCCAATGATGCCGGAATATTGTGTGGAAAGAAGATAGTAAAAGTAAACCCGCCAGGGAAAGAGTCGTTTATGGTGTATGGAGACAAACGCAGAGTAAATTTTGGAATCATTTCCCTAATGAAAGCCAGAAAGTGTTTGGCCAAGGGATGTACATCATATATAGAGTTCGTGATCGATGCTAAGATGGAAAAGGAGGAGGTGCAGAATATTCCGGTGGTGTGTGATTATCCGGAAGTCTTTCCCAAAGATCTTCCCGGATTGCCCCGTGATCGATAAGTAGAATTTCGTATCGACTTGTTACCAGGAACGACACCGATAGCAAAAGCACTGTATCGATTAGCACCAATAGAGATGAAAGAACTTATGACACAACTTCAAGAGTTATTGGACAAAGGTTTCATTCGACCTAGTTCATCGCCCTGGGGAGCCCCTGTGTTATTTGTAAAGAAGAAAGACGGGAGCATGAGAATGTGCATCGATTACAGAGAGTTGAACAAAGTGACGATAAAGAACAAGTACCCGTTGCCAAGGATCGATGACCTGTTCGACCAGTTACATGGTTCGAGCTATTTCTCGAAGATCGATCTTAGGTCTGGATACCATCAACTAAAGGTGAGAGAGCAGGATATCGAAAAGACTGCGTTTAGAACAAGATATGGACACTATGAATTTTTGGTTATGTCGTTCGGACTAACCAATGCCCCAACAGCTTTCATGGATTTGATGAATGGGTTTGTAAACCATTCCTAGATAAATCCATGATAGTGTTCATAGACGACATATTGATTTATTCGAAAAGCAAACAGGAGCATGAAAAGCATCTGCGTGAAGTGCTAGAAGTCCTGAAAAAGGAGAAGTTGTATGCAAAGTTCTCCAAATGTGAATTTTGGATTCAAGAAGTCCAGTTTTTAGGTCACGTGGTTAACCAAGAAGGAATAATGGTTGACCCAGCAAAGATTGAAGTTATGATGAAGTGGGAACAACCAAAAAGCCCTACGGAGATTCGAAGCTTTTTAGGATTAGCTGGATATTACCGAAGGTTTATCCAAGCCTTTTCTTCGATTGCTACTCCATTAACAGCTTTGACCCACAAAGGAGATACTTATGCTTGGAATGAGAAGCATAAGGAAGCCTTTGAGAAGTTGAAGAAGAGATTGTGTGAAGCACTGATTCTTTCGTTGCCTGAAGGAGTTGATGACTTCACGGTTTATAGCAATGCATCTGGAGTTGGGTTAGGTTGTGTTCTGACCCAAAGGGATAAAGTGATCACGTATGCATCGAGGCAATTGAAGGAACATGAAAAGAACTACCCCACTCACGATTTGGAGTTGGCAGCGGTAGTATTCGCCCTAAAGATATGGAGGCATTATCTTTATGGCACAAAGTGTAAAATTTTCACTGATCATAAGAGTCTCCAATATCTCTTTAATTAGAAGGAATTGAACATGATGCAACAACGTTGGCTAGTGTTACTCAAGGACTACGACTGTGAGATACTTTACCACCCTGGTAAAGCAAATGTTGTTGCTGATGCTCTCAGTCGGAAGGTAAACCTTGAAAAGAAAAGGCCAAGAGCGTTGAGAATTGAAGTCGTCTCGACAATTGTGGAAAGTATAAAGAAAGCTCAAGAGGAAGCTTTAGAGAAAAATGACCGAAAGGAAGAACGTTTGGGCAAAATGTTAGTATTCGGTACAAACAACCAAGGGTTGAAGGTATTCCAAGATAGGATTTGGGTACCTAAGATGGGCGGAGTAAGAGATCTTCTGATGGAAGAAGCTCACAAGACCATGTACTTGATTCATCCCGGCAGTACAAAAATGTATAGGGATCTAAAGCCCTATTATTGGTGGCCGACAATGAAGCTCGATGTTGCTAAGTATGTGGCCGAGTGTGTAACCTGTGCTAGGGTTAAGACACAATATCAGAAACCGTATGGGAGTTTAGAACCTTTACCCGTACCCATGGGTAAATGGGAAGACATCGCCATGGATTTTGTGACTAAACTGCCCAAAACAAGGAACGGTCACGACATGATTTGGGTGGTCGTTGATCGCTTCACTAAGAGTGCGCATTTCATAGCTGCCAACGAGAAATGGTCTATGAATAAACTTGCGAATTCTTACGTGAAGGAAATTGTGAGGCTTCACGGTGTTCCGTTAACAATTGTATCCGATCGTGACAACCGTTTTACCTCAAGATTTTGGAGGAGTTTACAAGAGGAATTGGGTACCAAGTTGTGTTTGAGTATATCTTACCATCCGCAAACCGATGGTCAGAGCGAATGAACGATTCAAACATTAGAGGATATGCTGAGAGCATGTACCCTAGAATTCCAAGGTAACTGGGATGAACACTTACCTCTAGTAGAATTTTCCTATAATAATAGTTTCCACTCAAGCATTAAGATGACACATTATCACACTTTGTATGGAGAAAAGTGTCGAACGCCATCATGTTGGTTGGAAGCTGGGGAAAAGCAATTTATGGGACCTGAAATAGTCCATCAGACTGCTAAATAGTTAAAAGTGATAAGGGAAAGAATGTTAGTTGCTCAAGATCGACAAAAGACTTATGCTGACAAGAAAAGACAACCGATAACCTTTGAAGTTGGAGATTCGGTTTTACTTAAAGCCTCGCCGTGGAAGTGACTTATAAGATTTGGAAAAAGGGGAAAGTTGAGTCCAAGGTTTATTGGACTTTTCAAAGTTCTTCAGAAGATCGGGAATCAAGCTTACAAGCAAGAATTACCGGAAGAACTGGAGGGTATTCATACACCTTTCATGTGTGTTATTTGAGAAAGTTCATGGGAGATGTGCCCGACATAATTTTGATTTCTGAGTTAAGGTTGGATGAAAACAAGACTCTGATTGAAGAACCTGAGGCAATCCTTGACCATAAGACTAAGAAGTTGCGACGCAAGATGGTCGATTTAGTTCTTGTGCGTTGGAAACATACGAATGGGCCAAATCTCACTTGGGGAACGGAGAGTGACATGATGAGTTGCTACCCGCATTTGTTTGGTGATATATGATTCCGGGGATGGAATCATCCTAAGGGGAGAGAATTGTAACACTCGTGTTTCTAGCCTAGGCATTTATATTGAGGTGATAGTTTAGGTTAACTCTTGTAAATCATTTTGAAGAAATGAAAAGGAATTATGTGAATATTATGTGAATTATGTGTTTTATGCTTAATTATTAGGGTTTAATTAATTAAGAATAAAAATAAGCGCCAAAATTAAAGTGTGAGATAAGCCCTATATCTTTACATAAAGTTGTAGTGATCGAAACAAGGATTTCGGGGATATAAAGAATACCAAAATCCGAGTTATAACGAAGAAGTTATGACTTGTCGAAGTTTCGCGACAAAACCGACACGGTGCTGAATGTCATAAAAAGTGAGTTTTCGATAAACTACTTTTTATCCTTAGTGATCTAAACGAAAGTCGTATTATTCGTTAAACCGAGAAGTTCGATAAAAAGAACGCCCAAATCTGACTTTGTATGAGAAAGTTATGATTTTTCGAAGTTTCAGCTTAGTAGTAGACGGCTAAAAACTCGAATTTTAGATTGAGTGATTTTTAACCGACACAACCTAAACGAGAATCGAAGGTTTCATCATTAGTAGCACAACGGTAAAAAGTCTGACGAAAACGGACGTCGGATGAAGAAATTATGAATTTTTAACGGATTTCCTGTCCCGGTTTGTTAAAAATAATAATATAAAAATTAAAATCAAAATTAGCCGACGAAGTCTAAACGAAAGTTGTAGTGCGTAATTTTACCTACGCGTGCATATAAAGAACGTCAAAAACGGAGCTCGTATGCGAAAGTTATGGATTTTAGAAGTTTTTGCACAAAAACCGAGAAATCTCGCATACGTGGACTTCGGCTACGTCACCCTCGCTCAAAACGTGCCACGTGTCCAAAAATGTTGTTGAGTCATTCGAGCTGCTGAGTCATCCGAGCACCTGACCTTATCTGAAGTGGTCCAATGGCGGTGCGACATGTACCTTCTTGCACGAGACCGAGCCCTCGTAAGCTGCCACGTACCCACCCTACTTCAGACCTAGACCTCGGTCCAACCACAGACTGACAGCGAGCCCTTCGCATGCGCAGACCATGTGCGAGCCACCCCCTTATGAGCCTCCGGATCTGCGATGCGTGTCTTCCCTCCTGACCGTCCGATCAGAAGCCTCGCCCCTATAAATAGAAGGGTGCGAGACCTCCCGGGTAACTTTGGAAATTTGCCACTTTTCACCCTAAATCTCATATTTCTTTCATCTTAACATCCCCCAAAGCCCCGATATCAATTATAAGCCCCGGAATACTCCACGAAGTGCCCGAGAAGCCCGAAAAATTTATCTTTTCGGTTTCGAAGCCCGACCTTTGCAGAGCCCGGTTTCTCAATAAAACTTCCGGTTTTATTAGAAACGATCGTTTTAAGCAACGAATTGCTGTCCGGTTATCATCAAATCAAGTGAGTGTATAGTCACATTCATCTTACACCTATATGTGAAGTATTTTATATGAAATATGTGCTACGTGTAATTATATTAATTGTTTAACTGAGGTGACTGTTGAATTGGTGTTTTATACAAGTTTTAAACTGTATATGTATTTTTATCTACAAATATGTTGGGTAAAACATGGGTAGATAGTGATGTGTGATAAAATAAAAGTAATGAGAGGCCTCGATGTGTTTTGAGATCCAGTCATCTAGCGGAGTTTGGATGACGACCACGAACTTTCTAGACAGTCAAATGGGAAACATTAGCAGGCCCGCAACCTGTAGGTGTTAATGAACTAAGAGTGTTCATTCGCTGTACTCCATCCCCCTCATGGTTGCCTTTAGGACATGTATGGCTGAGGAAACCCCTTAGCAGTAGTGTCCATCCCGATGATATTCTTTAGGTTAGGTCCCTTGTGATAAGTGTTTAGGGACGTAAAGTGATGATAACAGGAACGGGTAATCAAGGTTATTATTAAATGATGAACTTAGTGAGTTTATTATTATTGTGGGTTGAAAACCCTATATGCTCACCAGGCTCCCAAGCCTGACCCACTCAGCTTTTTATGTTACAGGTAGTGGACCCCGAGCATAGTCGGAGGACGATGAGGGATTTTTGGATTATAGGCCAGTAGTTGTAAATAACTATTGAAAGGCTTATAATGTCTTGTTTATGCTTTTTATCTGTATCGGAACATGATATCCCGAGGTTTTGATATGAAATGAAACTATACATTTCTTAAAGAAGGTTTTGATAAATTTTTATCATGTTTTGTTTTGGGAACAAATTCCGCAACATCTTTTAAAAATGTTTCTTTGATTTTATTTTAAAAAGCATAAATTAAATCGGTCTTTTCTGGCCGAGAAATTAGGGGATGTCACAAAGTTTGACCATGTTCGTCACTCTAACAATTTAAGTTTGTCGCCTACAAGGGTGTGGTACCTAGAAACGAAGGTCAGGGGTTGAGATTTGGGACTTGAACCTCTTGAGGTAGGTTGTTGACTTCTGGTTCGGAGTCAAAACCATCTGAAAAGCATTATGCAAGGTGATCATCCAAAGGGATTGGATGGTCATCTTTTGGCTCTTCTTCAAGCCATGCAACATTGCCTTGGTTTAGGAAGCATGGATCGCCATGAGAATGGAATCCAACCATGATACATACGCGAGAAAAGGGGTATAAGAATCTTATATAAATAGTCGTACTACTTAAGATAATTATAATATGATCCTTACAAGTTACTTCAATACTTGCATAGTGCATACCGGTTATATGAAATCAAAACATGATATACCTTCAAATAAGTAACCCTCACTCCAAATCCACAACCAAACAAGGAACAAAAAGTAAAGCAAAGATCACAAATTCTAAGTCTATGACACCTTAGTCTTATATAACCTTAGTGTATCCACTTAGCAACTATTGACCTACTAGTAAAGACCTTTTTAGTTCTCAAATAAATAATTATAGTAACACAAAATACTCCTATAGTATTTTAAGTTTATGTTTTGTACTAATGTTCTCATTGTAGTAGTGTTGGTAAGATTATAGACTTGTTGCCACATCACAACCATTTTTGGGCATATATTAATCACTTCTCAGACTGACATAGTTGATCAGGCTATGTCATTCCTAGAACTGACCATTCATCCCCAAGCCTACCTGTGATGTTCAACAATCGTAATACTTTTGTTCTGTTCTAGTGACTCTGGTTTTAGTATGAATGCAGGTATGTATACTTAGTTAAATATTTTATTATTTAAAAGTATAAACTCTTGGTCAGAGTATTTTAATCCTGTTGTGTTTATAGTTTGTATATCTTTTATGGGTTGATATACCCGATTCACTATAAACAATGCTTTGATACCAATATGTCACACCCCAAAACTAAGAACGGCGGAAACGTTCTGGGGTGGAGGATGTCATGTATAGTATCACAACAATGCAAAGTAGTAAATAAGCAACAACATCATCCATTGCATTAATAGTATAATTTCATACAAGTGTGTTCTTTAATAGTAGTAAGACACCAAAAATGAATAATCAAAATAAAAGACGAGTCTTGAAGATGCTCCGTCTTCTCAAAACCTGGTCATCGGTACCTGTCTACTGGTGACCTAAGAATACAAGTTATTTTGAAAGAGTTGATCAGCATTTAAGTTGGTGAGTTCAAAAGTATTTAGTGTCAATGTTTGTATAAGTTTGATGAAAATGTTTGTAATTCATCAATGTAAATGTTTGAAAACTCCTAGAAAATCCTATATTTTCTACTAGTATAAAAAGAAGTCTTCTACCAAGACCCGACTGTTTCATGTGTTTGTTTCTCTATAAAAGTGGATGCTTTTCCTAAATATGACTATCATTACCAAATTATAATTTTATATTACGCTTTATGTGAGAATATCACAATTTGAATATAATGGGGAAATGTATGTGTACTGCAATATTATTTGTATCAACTACTAAAGTAATAACTACCTTAAAACCAATGGTTTAATTAAGGCAAAATGTGATAAGATTGTTACCATACTAAACTAACTATAACACGACGATGAAAGACGTCGGAAAAAATGACATTTGGCACCCGTAGACTTGCAAATACCACTGTAGCAAACAACAAAGGTGTAGGATAGTCAATCCAGTATAAATCTATACGCAAACTCACGCTCTCCCTCCATGAGATTCTGGTTACAAAACGTGACATAACGAAATGGTCGATGTGTCATGAAGTAGTATCTCACATTATGTTATCTCTGAATCTTGTTATAGTATACTTCTTACAACAATAGTATTCTATGTATAATATTTTTTGTATAATATCCTTTGTATAGTATTCTCTGTCTAGTATTCTCTGTTATAGTATTCGTATATGATAGTATTCTCCTAAACTATACCTATTATAGTTTACTAGTAATTTCTGTAGTTTAAATGAATGAAGGTATACCTTTGCTACCCAAAGGTACTAAACTGACTGATAATACTTTTATATCTACACATGTATACATAATATATATCTAATATTTAGACGACCTTCGGACAAATAACCGATACCCTAAGTCCACATCCAAACAAGGAAAAGGAAATAAAGCGAGTTAGCAATCCTAAGTCCTTACACTATATGTATAACTATACATATATAGACATGATTTTGACAATATATAAGTTTAAAATAGGTTTTGTAATACATTTTAAAGAGTTTAACAATAAATATTAATGACTTGATGTCAGTTTATAAAATGATTTAAGCAGTTTGATTGATAATACAGTTTTAAAGTATAAGAAATCGTTTGTTTAAAACACAGTTTGAAGTATATGAAATCCTTTGTTTGAAACATAGTTATAAATCACATGTGATTGATTATATAACTAACATGTTTTCTACTTGTATTCCCCCCCCCCCCCCCCCATAAAAGCATTTAAAATCATTTAAAAAATAAGTTAAGGGGTATGAACTCACATGATAATGAGTGATGTGAATGAAAGATCGGTATAGGATGCTAAGTGTCAAGTGAAGACTTGAGCACACACGGATCATATTTAGCATATAATGACACATATATGCATCTAATTAGTGTTTATAACATCTAGTCATGAAATGAAACAACCTTAGGGACTAGTAAACACTTGTGTTTGAAGTGTTAAACCACATAGGGTTGCATATAAAGGGTGTAGGGCCTTACTTTGGAGTTTACGGCCCAAGTGTAAACATCCCCATGAGTTCACGACCCATGGGTTTTACGACCCAATGAGTTATGGTCGTAAACTCATGGTAATTTGTACTTATGTGTGTTTTAAGGTCTTACAAGTCACAATGAAGTGTTCTAGACTTGGTTCTAAGGCTTAGTAAGAGATTAGGGCTCATTTGCACCCTTAATTAGGGTTTACGGCCCAAGGAGATTGCCTTGGCCGTAAACTCTCTTTTGATCTTAATTTCATGTTGTTTTCAAGGTGTAAACTAAGTGATTAAATCATATAACATGCTAAGGAAAGATTACTTACAATATAAAAGTTTGTAAGGGTGATTAAGGTCCAAAACACTAGTGTGTGTTCTTGGTGAAATGAAGAACACTTGAAGATCTATCAACGTAAGGGTGATTAAGGTCCAAAAAACTAGTGTGTGTTCTTGGTGAAATGAAGAACACTTGAAGATCTATCAAAATAGAGTGATTTCATGGATGAAATCAATTATCCTTACTAGATAAAGTGTTGTAACAACTAATCAAAGGAAAAAATTCTTACATTTTTGGAAGATCAAGATGAACTTGATGATACTTGAGAGAGAATGGAAGTTCTTTGACTTGAAATGAAGGAAATGATGAAAACTCATGCATATAGCATGAGTTCACGACCAATGATGAGTTTACGGCCCAAACTCATGAAGTTTGGCCATAAACACCTCATAATGGGGTTTAAGGCTTGATTGTTGCACATTAAACACTAGAAGATACTTCCTAACACTTGATTCTTGAATGCCATATGATTAAAACACCCAAACGGCGGAAACGTTATGGGGTGTAGGACGTCATGTACAGTATCACAACAATGCAAAGTAGTAAATAAGCAACAACATCATTAATTGCATTAATAGTATAATTTCATATAAGTGTGTTCTTTAATAGTAGTAAGACACCAAAAATGAATAATCAAAATAAAAAACGAGTCTTGAAGATGCTCCGTCTTCTCAAAACCTGGTCATCGGTACCTGTCTACCGGTGACCTGAGAATACAAGTTATTTTGAAAGAGTTGATCAACATTTAAGTTGGTGAGTTCATAAGTATTTAGTGTCAATGTTTGTATAAGTTTGATGAAAATGTTTGTAATTCATCAATGTAAATGTTTGAATATGTTTGTAATAGTCTATCTTTTCCCATAACTTTCTCAATTTCGTCACCAACTTTTTTCATTATGTGGGGATGGTTTACGAGTTATGCCAAAGCCCACTCGGTAGTAATGGCAAAAGCGTGTTCATGCACTAAATATATCATGAAATTAAACACATATATGTTAGTATATGCAAATATAGATATAACAAAGGTTGAAATATGATATACTAATGTTAATTACCAGAATGAAGGCTTTAATGTTGTATATGCTCAACTTTATCTCCATGCTCTCATCTAATGACATGTCGAGTAAAAGGTCAAGCAAGTCCTTAACTTCTGCCTTCTCGTAACTCTTATTTCTTGCCTCTTCACGCTTCTGCATGATATTTTCTATCATTTCATCAAATCTTCCACGAATTTCCTTTGACCTTTTTCCAATTCCTTGTACATCTATATTCTTAAGGAACCATATATAATCTGAAATTTAAATGTAAACATGAGTTCGCCTATATCGATAACTATGTTCTTTATGTCTTTTGTATCGTCATTTTCACCTGAACACCTCTTGCTCATAAGCATTCGTGATATAATATTGTTCGCTATCTTTATAAGCCCCCCCCCCCCCCCCCCCCTTCAAGTTCTACCGATTCCCAACTTTGGCTTTCTCTGATAAAAATCTTAAAAAGCGATTGATTTCTTCGTTTCTGACTGGATGGAGGGAATCGAGTGTTTTTAGCACCGAGGAGTTATGAGACGACTATCCTCTTTGAAAACTTCTAATAGGGTCCGTAAGTAGCAAAAATGATTGGATGTAAGTAGTAATATAATCCATGGATAAGTTATAGGGTCTATCTAGAAAGACATTATCATATGTTTTAAACAATGCCTTCCTTGTTCTCGATCTAAAGGGTGGTTGCCCTTTCTCCTCTCTATTGCAATCGAAGTCCAATTTTGACTTTTTCTGTCAAACATTGTTCTTATATGCGATGATTTCATATGAGAGAGAGAGATACCTTTTATATATTAAATAATTATAATTTCTTTTATTATTTTTTTAAATAACAAAAAACTTCATAAATGGTCTCTATTTTATGAATGACGGAAATCTCTTTCTATTAACAACCAAAAGTTGACGGTGTTAGCTAAAATGACAATTTATTAAAAGTTTTGAAACCATATAGACCATTTATGAGGTTTTTTGGATTTAAAAACTAAATTTCAGATATTATAAAACCGAGTGAACCATTTATGAAGTTTTGTAAATATTAAAAAAGGGGCATTATTTGAAAATGTGATTCAAAAACGATCTTAAACCTTTTCTACCGGATCACATACTTCTTGCCTAAAAAGATTGGTCTTTCGAATAAATCGAGTTGGATTTTTTATCCGGCCCGTGGTTTGGTAATATTTGGGTTTCTAAAACGGCCCGACCCATTTACAAGCCCAGTAAACCAAATAGGTTTACAAGTGATATAAGCCGATCAACTAGGGTTTACCGGCAGAGTTGAAGGAGAGAGTGGAGCAGTAAGTGCAGAGCACCGCCGCAGTTTCGCCGTACATCTATACCGGAGATTCCTATCTCCTACACCACACGCCGCAGCCATGGTGCAATTTCTTTCCTTCTTATTGAAATTTTATCCATTAGTAATTCATAGAAGTTTGCGAGCTGCTCGCGATGTTCGATTTATTTGATATCGGTTTTTCTTCCACGTTTCTCGCCATTAAAGCTTTTGCGATGATCTTCAGACTACATCACTCACGTTTTATTGTTTTAGTCATTGAACTATTTACCCTGAAACATTTGTATATCTATCTAGGATGTTAGAAGAATCAGTCAAATCCAGTGTCTGTTGTTTCGATCTTGTTTAAATTAGCAGTATAATACACAAATTTAGTTTCTAACATATGAATTTCTGGTTCACCTGACTTTTTGTAAACCCTACATCAATCGAAATGAGGCTATAGTTTTCGCAATATAGCCGTGATTATGTTGACTTATGTAGCATGTTTAATGGTGTTTTTTTTCTGCATCGAAGGCTCGAGGATTGAAGAAACACATGAAGAGGCTCAATGCCCCCAAGCATTGGATGCTTGATAAACTCGGTGGCGCTTTTGTAAGTACACTCATGAACAGTTTCTATATCTGATTCTTTTCTTTTTTTCTTCCCTCTTCTCGATTGATAACATGTTATTTTAATTCTTCTTCAACCCAGGCTCCTAAGCCATCATCAGGACCTCACAAATCAAGGGAATGTCTCCCATTGATCCTCATTCTGAGGAACAGATTGAAATACGCTTTGACATACCGTGAGGTCCAATCCATTCTCATGCAACGCCATGTTCTTGTTGACAACAAAGTCAGAACTGACAAGACTTACCCTGCTGGTTTCATGGGTAAGTACACAAAATGTCCATATTACCCTCCTGTAGCTTCTCCAATTCATCGATCTCACCCTTTGTTTTCTCATCAGATGTTGTCTCAATCCCCAAAACCAATGAAAACTTCCGTCTTCTATATGACACCAAGGGTAGATTCAGACTCCACTCAGTGAGAGATGAGGAAGCCAAGGTTAGTTCATATTAATATATGACTATTTTCATACTTTTTTTAAAACAATTAATTAAAGTTTTATTTTTTGTTGTTGTAGTTCAAATTGTGCAAGGTTAGATCAGTTCAATTCGGGTCAAAAGGCATTCCATACATCAACACATATGATGGGAGAACAATTCGCTACCCGGACCCACTCATCAAAGCAAATGACACCATCAAGCTTGACTTGGACACCAACAAGATTGTGGATTTCATCAAATTTGATGTTGGGAATGTTGTGATGGTGACAGGTGGCAGGAACACAGGGCGTGTTGGGATTTTGAAGAACAGGGAAAAACATAAGGGAAGTTTTGAGACTGTTCATATCCAGGATTCAACGGGTCATGAGTTTGCGACCCGTTTAGGGAATGTGTTTACTCTTGGAAAGGGGACAAAGCCGTGGGTGTCGCTGCCCAAGGGCAAGGGGATTAAGTTGACTATTATTGAGGAGGCTAGGAAGAGGCAGGCTGCCCAAGCTGCCCAAGTTGCTTGATTTTTGTGTTGTTGATTGTTGGTTTTGTTGAGACTTATATGGTAGTTGTTGGATTTTAGAGGTGGTTATGTTTTTGATTTTGGTACAATTTTGAATGTTTGGGTTTTGTTTGTTGGGTTAATTTGATTACAAGTTGAAGACTTTGTGTTTTTTGGTTTTGACTTGTATGCTTTTTGAATCTTTTGATGCATAAAACAAAACTTTTTTTACATCTCATATTTGAACAAGGAAAAGAACTGCAAGACTGAAAAAACTTGGTTTTGAAAAAAAATATTTTTTTATTTTCTCGACTTTTTCAGGTGAAAAAAGTTGTTGAAAAATCTCTACAAACTCAAGCTATAAAAAGTTAGCTGACGGTGATTAACAAATGTACTTGATGGATAGCAATAGTTGGTTAAAGCCGTTTCATGATGCATCCTGAACCACTTGTCAAGGATATAAATAAAAGATGTAAAGTTAAAACACAAACATCACTTGGAGCTTAGAATTGTTGTAGTGATGTGATAAACATAGATCCATGGAGCTTAGAATTGTTGTAGTAATGTGATAAACATAGATCCATGGTTAGATCTTGATGGTTTTCTTTTAATTGCTTTAGTTGCTATGTTTATGTTTTGCTTTAGGTCCAACACTCAAGATTCTCCTTGATCATTGTATTTTGATCGATCGAATAAGAGCATATATACTAACGAGTTGGATGTGCCAGGTTGTCACATAGCGGCCTCGATTTGGACATTCATTGATGTTGAAATGACGGTAGTGGCATAGGGAAATATGAGTTGGAATCAGATTGGTTCTCGTCAAAACTCAATATTTTGGTCTGGAGGATTTTTCTAGATCGATTACCGACTAATGTTATATTATGGGAGAATGTCACTATTGTATAAGAAAGTATTTCAAATTGTTTTAATGTCCTTTAATTATTTTTCTTGTTTTATGAGGGAACAACGTAGGTTCTGTAGGTTTAAAAGGCCAATTTGAAGAATCTGAAGGAGTAAACCGGTTAACTCTTTGTTGTGTCATTTGACTTTCAAAAGTCCAAGTTTTTCTTTATCGACGTTTATAATTCCACATCACTTAAATTTCTTCCCATGCCAACAACTCCATCATCACTGTTGTCAACAATGGTGTTTAGCACTCAAATTTCTCTTATGGGCACTTGTTTTGTTTTGTTTTTTTTGAAATAAAGTCGATAGAGCTCCATTGGAAATGTTGGTGTCCCAAATAAATTTTTGATCAATTGAAACAAATGAGTAGTCAATATTTGAGGACCCGAGCTCAAATTCAAAACACTCATCTTGGTTTCCATCCCCAAATCACAAAACCCCGGTAGAATTTGATTCCATAACACGGAACCTATTTTCACAACCAATGTTAAACATTTAATCCAACAAATTATTTGAAAATTAGGTTCCAAATTGAATAATTTAAGGGTTTTGGAGGTAAAAAGAAATAAACCTGATTTGATTCGAAGTTTTGAAAAGCAGAAGTCAATGAACAATGCCTAAGAGTTGGTGATATGGGTTTGGAGACACAGGGATTCAAAGTTTCTGACGTAATCGGCGGTGACATATGAGGGTGAGGTACCAACAAGATGGGGGTGAAGGGTAAGGTGGTGTAGATAGTTAGAAATAGTGTAATTAGAGGCAAAGTTAAGGAAAGTGGAGATAAGTGGTAGATGGTAGGCAGTGATGGATGGTGACAAAGGAGGTGTTTGTTGGCTGTGGTGATGGAGTGTGTAGAAAGAGAGATAATACAAAGGGTAAGGATGAAGATGATGGTGCATGAAGGGGAGGTTGAAGATGTGAAAATGGTGGTTGGTTTTAGAAGACTAGTGTAAAAGATTGAGCCATCAACAACGTGGGCGTAGAGAAAGAAGCGGCAGACGATGGTGGTGGAAAAAGTGGAAGAAATAAAAATTGATTAATGGATTTCAGAGGATGAAGCAAGTGTACAATATCATAATGTATCCACAGGGTGTTGCAGAAAATATACATGTAGAATCTAAACTTTTGTCGGGGCGACAGTCCCTCTTGTGGGGTGTCATTATGTATTTGCATAAATAACTTATAATGTCCACATCATCAACCAGTTAAAACATGACAATACAAGTTTATTATCATAGGTAAAGGACTAACTTAACAACTTAACAAGTAAACATATACTTAATTTCCATAGAGTACAAAAACAAAATTTTTTAATAGAACTTTAAAAATAAAAGAGAAAATTTTGTAAGGCTAAATTAATATTTCCCTTACATTATTTAAAAGGAGTGTTGATGTGGACACTTATGTGTGCCTTATTTGTGATTATTGTCTTGACACTACAAATAAAATGACATTTAGTGGCATAGAAAAAATGCCACTAAAAACAAATTCGTTCATCTGTCTTGCGAGGCCTGTAGAGGCCATTCTGGTCCGAATTAGACAAAATGACCACAAGAACAAAGTTGTAGGAAATAGAGTCTAGTATTAAAGTTGTATTTTTGAAACATATACTTTGTTTGTTAATTGCTTGTTATGTGTGGTTTTTAGGTGAATCATTGAGAACTTCAAGTAAGTTCAAGACTTGGAATAAAAGGAGAGTCTCATCAAGGCTAAAAGGTGACTAATGTGCATAACTGAAATGTGCAATTCGTAAATGGTGATTTGATTCACATTAGGATGACCTTGTCATTACTTGTGCTTGATGATGATATGATATTTTTGATGCTACCGTATGCTTTGTGCTATTGTCATATTATGGGTTATTTTCTATGATGCTTTCACTTTGATGAATTTGATATATATGACAAACTAGTTTTTGGGAGTGAGTAGATAATTTTCATAACTTTAGTGTATAATCGAAAACTACATCTCATAAGTGGATTGTAAATGAAAATTAGGATTATGCTAGAATTTCTAAATGCTTGTGATAACTATTTGTAAATACGTGTTTGCATCTTGTGTATGGGTATGCCTTGGAATCTGCTGATATGGTGTTATGCATGTTATGTGTTAGTTGTAATTGCATACGATTGTGATGTTTAAAGAATTGGTAGTCTTATGCTATAATATGTCGATAATATGTTAATTTTTGTTACATGCTTTATTGCTCGTTAAAGGTAGTATGAATAACATGTATATGTTGAAGTAAGTTTGTTTTATGGGGTGTAACAGTGTTAATAGTAGAATCTTGCAAGCCTCATAGGTTGAAAGAGCTTAAACCATATTGGTTGTAAGTTGCATGATCTCATCGGTTTGAATTAACTAATATGTAATAATCAGTTGAATAAAGTTGTTGACTACCATTGTGGTTCTGATCCTTTAACCTGAAATGACTACCATGCCTTTATTTATTTATTTATTTGATTATTTTTGAAATAACTAAAAACAATACGTTGAAACTTCAACATAAAACCTTACTTATAGTGCATACATATTCTAACTCATATTAAAAATAAAAACTTCCATAACTACTACAACCACATGCATTGTTACTAACAAAATAAAACCACACAAAACAACACATGTAAAATACCCACCAAGTACAACTTATTATGCTAAAGGTACAAATCAAACACCCTCCTCAAGAAGCATCTGATTAAAATGCCACACCCCTGCATATTCAATTAAATTTCATAACATTAATATCATCACATAAATTAAAAGCCACAATTTTATATTCAAATATTACCATGCCCTTTTCCAACTCTTCTTAATTGAGACACATAGTCTGAAATCTTCTTTATTGCTTCAACCTATATCACAAAACAATTCTAATTAACACAATTTTCAAATATATAAATAAATAAATAAATAAACAAATAAATATTTATGAAAATCTTCACCTGTTCTGCTAGAAATTCACTCTCAATAAAATCTGCCAGTTGTGGATCATTGTTTGTATCGGCCACCTTTTATTTCAAAGATTAAAAATAAAAATAAACAAATCATTGAAATTATATTATTATTTTTTTTGCATTTAATAATAAAGAAAAAGACTTTTGAATAACATACCGAATGCAAAGAAAGAAGTTTTTCATTGACTAGTTTCTCTAAGGACAATGCTAACTCCATTGCTAATCAAGATCAAAAGAATAAAATCAAAATATGGATTAAATATATATTTAAGTTTAACAAGTGATAATTAATTAATTGAGTTAATATTTGGTTAATTAATTACCATATAAAGCATCTCCCTTTTCTTCATGCTCAAACTCTGAAGGGGGCCCAACTATGGTATGCAACTTTACTCTTCCACCACGCATATTCTACACATGAAAAAAAGATTTTAAGAAAAATGTGAAAAAGATGACATGAGAATGTGCGTGTGGGAGAATAACCTGATATTTCATTAACTTTTCTGCATGTTCTCTTTCTTCATCACTTGATTCCTTGAAGAATCTAGAGAGAAATGAATCAAAGTTTATAAGTGTGTAAAGATTTGTATGAAAAGATTAATGGGGATTTGAGTTTATGTGGTTTGTTTTGTACTTGGCAAAGCCTTTCATGGCTACATTGTCTCGATCAAAGTATGCATACAGAGCGTGGTAGACGTAGGAGACATTGTATTCAACACTGCAGCATTAAGAAGTAAAGAGTTAGATGATTGTGACCTGTATAGATGATTGTTGATTGCTTCTGTAACAACAAGGACTATCAACTATGCAAGTTTTGATTTTTAAATCTTTTAATTCGTTATAGTGAATCATTTTCTTATCCATTTGGTTGGATTTTGATGGAAATAATAAGCACTACCTACCATTTATGATTTAATGTCATGAAAATTAAATGATTATAAACATTATTCTGCTTCTTTCATCCTTTCATCCATAATATCTGTAGATCCTCATCAGAAACATAACTTAGATCAACTATTTGACCATTAATACCTTTGTAACATTGATCCTAGTTAATTAATCATCATTTTCATTCAGTTATTCGTTTTTTCCTCACGCATCAAATGTATATGACTTATAGTCACCAATGAAGCATAATATTCAATAACAATCATCACAAAAGGTATGAAGAATTTCACTTTACGCACAGAATCATAGATATAAGCAGATATGGACCACACGACACGATTATACAGTCTGACAGCGAAGAACATCGAGAAAAAAGCACAAATTAACGAATATAATTATAAAGCTCACTTGATTTGCTCGTTGATGGCAGCTTCACAATCATCGAAATAGTTTTGACGTGCAAGTGAGGTCTGAGGAGATATCGGGACTAGGAACTCCTCCTTCTTCACTTCTTCAAACGGCTGAAACAGCACCCCACTACTCAACACCGGAGTCTTCTCCTCCACCATCGAAGCACAATGAACGGCTCCTCTTCTTACCTTTGACATCAAGCTCAAAACAGAGGATGGCGACGATGAAAAACACGGAATTTTCACTGAGCCAATCGTGTTTTTGGGTACCGAATCCAGATCTACATCTGGTTTCTTCAGCAGAACCCTAGATGATGATGAAATGGCTGTGTTCATCGACATTGTTGACGAATCAAAAGGTGAAAATGTGTGTGTTTTTGATGAGATGAGAGACTGAAGCTGAAGGTTGAAATTTAAAAGGAGGAGCCAAGGGTTCACGAGAGAACAAATAGGATACGGGTTTTTATGAGCCGTTGAAAGGTGAGACACGTGGACGGTTGAGATTAAAGTGTAGGTACTGGCGTGTGGTGGCCTCACGCCTTATCTGTAATCTGGTGGAAGGTATGGAAAGATCAGCTCCATGTCATATTCGTAAGGAATCAAACCTAAATTTGTATGCTTTCACACCACTAATTTTATAATATATTAAATCGATTAAATAAATTTAAATATTTATTAAAATGCCATTTTTATATGAAGATGAATGTTTATTTGTTTGGTTTAACTATTTGTTGAAGATCAAAGCAACAAGAGCAAACTCATGTAATTTTATCGATATAAGATAGAGAAGGTAGATGTCGACAATCATGTCTTCAGAAGAAATAAAACAATACGCAATCTCTAGCATGTATTGACGAAAACCTGAAAAAGATACAAACAAGTGTGTCACTTTAACTATTTGTTGTAGATTAAAGGAGATAAAAATGGAGAAGATAACGGCAAATAGTTATTTAGCATATAGATTTAATGATTCACGGACCTAACATACAATAAGCAAAGATTTAAGGACCATTTGTGCAATAAATCAATAATCTAGACCAAAACCATAACATTTGACATCCCACATGGAAGAAAGTTGTAATTTACTCTTTCAAATATTATTTTGTAGAGTATGCAAAGAACTTTTCAAAAGAAAAAACGAGCATTTAATGGAAACACAAAAAGATAATTAAAATCTAGTGGAAGCACACGGAGTACTCAAGCCAAATAATAAAAAAGATATATGCCTTCGAAAAAATACAACAAAAGGACTCGAACATGGGTGGTGATATCTAAGACAAAAATGATAGGCGCCTTACCGGATAAACTATATGAAATACTTAAATAAAAATGAACAATTAAATAATAATTTGGCTAAATTTCAGGCCTTATTTTCTTCGGAACCCTGTACGTTGCACACTTTTTCTACTCCCCTAGGGCTCCTGAAAATATATCTTTTATCAATTATGCATGTATTGATGTATATACTAGTAACTTTTTGGTGGCAATATGAAATATTACCTAAGATAAATTGGTAAAAAAATCATTTTTTTTTACAAATTACTCATTAACCTTAAAACAAATACAATATTTATTCAAAAGAATGTAGAAGGAGATATTGTATATATGTAAAAGATCTTTAGAAAATGTTAAAGTAGGTCATACAACTTTTATTGGTTGGAAATTAATTTTGTACTTGAAAAGTACACGTCTTTGAACTTTGATGCATTAAATTTGATTTTGAAATTGAAAGTTATTCCCTTTTTTTTTTTTCAAAAAAACACAACTATAGTATATATTTAGTATATTTTTGTGGTTTCATACGGCTAAAACTTTCTTATTTTTGGCCGCAAAACTTTCTTATAGACTTATTTGGTTCCTATACTTTCGTATGTTGGCAATGTCCACCCTTTACTTTATAGAATGACACTTTCAACCCTTTTATTTTATAAAATATCACTATTACCCTCTCAAATTTGAACAATTACTAAATAAAGGAGTTACAAGCTAATCACAAATGACCTTTACATTACATATGTTCTTTATGCATTGGAAATGGACAAAGAATGTTGTGTTTGCTAATCGATGGGTGTGAAATTGACTAAGGAAAATCATAGGAGATGTTGGAAAATATGTTACTAATGTTGGACATAATCAATACTTCCTTCGGAGTGTCTACTTGATTTCACATCTCTCACATAATATATAATAAGGTTGCTTTAAAATGACTTATCTACATTCTACATAATCTAATGAAACACAATATTTTCTTTATAAATTATTCTCTATCCACCATAAAACCAAAACCAAACAACCAAAAACTTAAACAAATCCACAACAAATTCAAAACCATATACACATACACATCATCCACCCACATTTTCCATAACTCAAAACCAACTAAAACACATCTCAAAACTTCTCAACCGTAATCCCATCACGATGAACCTCATAACCGGATCGAGTTCGGGTCTTCTTCAACCCGGCTGTGAAATGGAGCTTGGATCCTTCGGAAGCAATGCAAGTGACTTTGACCCAAATCATGACTTTTGTTTTGAGTCCTTCGATGTCTGTAAACTTTCCTTTCTCAAGGTAACCGGTCACAGTTGTTGAGAACCGCAACACGGATGAGTCACGGTAGCCGACTTCACAGATGGCGGGGATGAAGACGGTTAGTTTTTTTGTTTGTTCGTCGAACTCGTAGTTTGTGGCGTCGCGTGGGAAGATGCCTACGGGTAGATCGTGTTCTTTGAGGAGGTCGGTTAGTGGTTTTTGCATTTTTCCTGAAAGTGGTTGTTTGATGTTAGTGAAGGGTAGAATGGTCATTTAGAGTGAGAATGGTAAATGATTGTTTATTGTTTGGAAGGGTAAAACGGTCATTTAGTTACAGAAGGGTAAAATGGTTATTTGCTTTCAAAAGGATAAAATGGTCATTTACTAGATAGTCGTTAAATGTAAGGGCAAAATGGTCATCAATTGTCAGAAGGGTAAAATGGTCATTCACTTTCAAAAGGGAGAATGGTCCATTTAGTGTTAGAATTGTAAAATGGTCGTATGATGTCCGAATTGTAAAATAGTGATTACTGTCAGAACGGTAAAATGGTCATCTAATGTTCGAAGGGTAAAATGGTCATTTATTGTTAGAAGGGTAAAATGGTAATCCCTGGTTATAAAAGGGTAAAATGGCCATTTTAGTCATCTAATGTTAGAAGAGTAAAATGGTAATCCAATCCCTGGTTATAAAAGGGTACAATGACCATTTTAGATTAACTTACTGCCAGAAGGGTAAAATGGTCATTTACTGTCAAAATGGTAAAATCGGCCGTTTACTCAATCGGTCAAAAAAAGAAACATTTGTCCATAGATCACTTATTTAACTTGATGAAAAAAAAGCTTAATAGAGAGTTTAATATGGTCTATAAGATTCCTTTAAAGGGTATTCTGGACATTCATTTTAAAGGCTATTTGTTATGACGAGGGCATTTATGTCTTTTATGTCAAGATACAAACCTTTCATTTTGTTGACAAACCAGGTAGCTCCCCCTGAAATACTGCTTTGCAAGCTCTAAAAACAGAAAGAGAAGCAAGAATCAAGTATTTAAATTTACAGCCAAAAAAAAAATACAAATCATATCAAAAACAGGTTAAAAAAAGATAATAAACCTGTAGTTAACCATTTTTTTCAATTACATACCTTTACTCCCACAATCATATCAAAATATAATCTTTTTCTTTTTTATTTAATAGACATAATGGGACAAGAAGGTATATATGACTTAATGTATAAAGATCGACTTAATAGAAAAAATCTTGGGAATTTTAATTTCAGAATCTAATTTTCTCTCAAAAGCCAAAATTGCTATGGATTTCTTCATAACTTCAACAACGATTGCCATTGCAATAACCTTCAATGTAGTTAGTGATACTAAACTAAAAACACAATCCTCAAACGCCATAAAGTCTGTACTTTTTCCTAACCCAAAGGGAGTATATGCTTTCAATAAATCTAAAGTGAGTAAATTTACAAAAATGATACTTAAATCATCAGAGATCTATCTTTTAAGCGTGGAAAATCAAAACCTATAATTATATTTATACACAATTATGCATCGCAGTCAACATCTAACAGCAAACCCAAGTTCGAAACGAAACTTTAACCTAAAGCCAACAAATTTGACCAATTGACAGATATCTTCAAACATACTTCACATTTTGCACAGATCATATCATGAAATTGAAATTTAACTTTAGGATTAACAATTAAACAAAGAGATGAAGACTTACGTTGATGTCATCGCCGACAGAATTGAGTTCTTTGTTGGCTTTGTTACTGAACCAGTAGCTTCCGAACTTGCCCATAATCTGATCCATAATTTAGTTAACTTCTGAAGGAAAATTGGTTCTGATTGTATCTTGTGAGAGATGGATTGAAGCGGTGTCCTCTCTCAATATCCCGAATTTTCAGAGGGAGAGAGGAAAGAGGAGGTTGAATGGGTTGTTTATTCACGACTTCTTACACGTTCCTTTGTCAATTTGGAGTAAATTACTCGTTCAACCCTCGGGGTTTCGCTTTTTACATTTTTTAAAATTTAGAGTAAATTACACGAAGGGTCCCTATGGTTTAGGGTAATTTGCGCGTTTGATCTATGATTTGTTTTTTTAACTCGGAAGGTCTCTACTATTTGTTTTTGTTACGCGTTTGGTCTTTGTCTTACCTAAAAAGACTATTATTTAAATAGGGAAAATGGTGGGGTAGGTAAGGTAAGGTGAAGGGGTGGTGTTAGGGGTGTGTTTAATTCAATAAATTAAAAAATCAAGGGAAAAAATAGTTTTTTTAGGTAAGACATGGACCAAGTGCATAACAAAAACAATTAGTAGGGACCTTCCGAGTTAAAAAAAAATAAATCAGGGACCAAACACACAAATTACTCTAAACCATAGGGACCATTCGTGTAATTTACTCTAAAAATTAATTTAGAATAAGTTAATTAAATTGTCCATTTGATTTGGTCCAAGTTGCTGATTTCATCCATATAATTTTTTTTCACTCATAAAGTCCCTATGATTTGGTTTTATTTTGGTATTGGTCCGACATCAAGTTAAGATAATGCTATATTTTAAATCTATGTTATTGTTGTATTATTATGAAACATCAGAGGGATTCATCCTAACACCATCCACTTTCTTTGTCCTTCCACCCTCACCCCGAGTTCCACTATCTCACATTTTCACATTCGAAGAATGTGAAACGCAAAACATGTATCTAGGGCTTGGCATGTGATCGAGAAAACCACATATTTCAATATGTGTGTGTACGATCGTACAACATAGGAGAAAGTAGCAAGAAAAGAGATCGAGTAAAAGCGATATATATACACACACACACACACACACGTATTAGTGGTGGACCCGTGTAAAGCGACGACGACTATTCCTTTACAAAAATGTTATGTTCCAAAGATAGTACATGTCTAAGATAATAAAATCCAACTTTTGTTTTATTTGTGACATGATACATCAGATAATCAATAAAAGAAACGGTTCAAGGGGACATAAAATATGAATTGTGTTAGTTTTTTAAACAAAAATAATAGAATTATATAAGAATAAACAAAATATGAAAATGTGTCATAACACATGTCACACCCCCGAACCAGACAACGGAAACGTCCGGGGGCTTGGTGTGACTTTCATCTTTGTAGTATCATCAATAGTATATAATTGAAACATAACATCATCATCATCACACATGTAATATAACAACATACACTGTTTACATCGAGTATTGTGTTTTGAATATTAGATGCCAAAATAGTAAAAGTATGATGAAACAAAATATAACAAAATATCCATTAGTTCGTTCTGCCCAACCTGCTCAACGGTTTCCTGAGAATACAAGTTAATTTAAAAAGGTCAACATAAAAATGTTGGTGAGTTCATAAGCATGTTTGAGAAAATGATTTGTATAACTTTGTAACCACCAGAAAATCCTATATTTCCTGAAAACAATTTAGTATGTTTGTGTCCGATCTTGTATTAATGCATGTGTTAATGTTTACTAGAATGTAAAAAGAGAATGAAGAGAATGTAAAGAGAATGCCCCCAGACAACCTGATGTTGTCTGTGAAAGAGAATGCTGGTATATCTACCCCCGAGGTTGAGTACCGGCGCTAGTATGTTATTGAGTAATCCAATGAGAAAAGTGAATGGTCTCCCGTAAATTTTATAACGTTAATTCCTCTAAGTGAGTCATTATAACCATACTAGATAATGACAATTTCTCCTGTCTTGGCCTTTATGGATGCCGACGGAATAAGGTAAGGTTTTTGTCACCCTAGACTGGTTTAGTCTAACTGTAGCGAACAACTCATCTGTGGGGTGTCATCCCCGTATAGATCTATACACAAACCCCCGCTCTCCCTCTAAGAGACTCTGATTATAACTACAGGCTACGATCATACACTCAATAGGTGTCAACCGACACGTCTCACTAGATCCTTAATCGAATTTACATGAAGAGAAACATATAAAGTACATTCCAGGCCCAATGAACATGTAAGTGAACAACTAAGGCCCACTAAGCATGTAAATCATTTGTAGGCTCATAAGGAATGAGATTATATAACCCGAGCCCAATATATATGTAAAAGGACAACTAAGGCCCGTTTCACATTTATATTATTTACAGGCCCAATAAGCACGCAAGGAGTATCCAAGGTCCGTCGAGCATGTACATGGGTCAACAAGGCCCAATAAACATGTAAAGAGTATTCAGGACCTATCAAGCATATAAATGGGTCACTAAGGCCCAATAACATGAGAATGACAAAATTAGCTTGTTTGCTATTGTATTGCTTGTTTTAGCTCAATTATTTACCAAAATGACATAAAAGGCTTAATTTTTAAAAAAATAACATTCTTGGCCCATTAAGCCGAGAATTTACAATTAAGGCACATTTTTTTTGGTAAAAATAACATTCAGGCCTCTTTTAAGAACAAAACTTGCATTTAAGACTAGTTTTTGTAAAAATAACATTTTTAACTCGCTTTTGTCAAAAATATCATTTTTGGCCTGATTTTTATAAATATGTGCATTTTCGGCCCATTATAGATAAATCTATTTTTTTGGCCCAAATTTTAATAAATTCACATTTTTAATCTCTCTTATCAAAAATTTATATTTTTGGCACAACTTTGTTGAAAATGACATTTAAGCCCATAAAAGTCCAAAAAGTACAAATTTTGGCCCAAAGTCGTGAGAAGCCCAAATAAGGCCCATTTATGAAAATGTTTATGTTTTTAGTCCTTCTAGGGTCTCAAATAGCGCAACTAGCCATGTTTAGCAAAAATAATCCTTTTTGACCCCTACTAACCGTGAGTTACATAAATAAGACCCATTTTTGTGAAAATTGGCATATTTAGCCCATTAAAACCGTGAAGGCCCATATAGAAGCCCATTTGTGAAAATTTTCACTTTTGGACCCTTTAAAACCATGAATATCATAAAGATCCATTTTGATTTAAAAATGACTCTTTTGGTCCTCTTAAAACCGTGAGTTAACATAAGAACCTCACTTTTTGTTTATTTTGTCAAAAATGGCCCTTTACATGTTTAATCCTTTCCACCTCATAGTAAGTCACATAAGATGGTTTAGTTTACAAACATCATCAAGTATGGTAGATATTTCGAGTTTAGTAGAGATCTAGCATGTTTTCATAACATAATCACAACATATAACATGAAAACACACACATACATGCATAAACACATAGATCTACACAAAACAACTTGTATTCTCCCCCAAAACATAGTAAAAACCTAAAATAGGGGGTATGAACTCACTTTGGGTTGTTGTTATCGGTCTTTGATGAAGGTTGAGAAGGATCTCGGCCATAGAAGTGTCCTTGAGAGGACATCTTCAAATTCTAAGAAGTTTTAAGAGCATGATCATGAAATGAGAGTGGTTTAAGGAGAGATTTTTAGTGTAAACTTGAAGTTAAACCATAGAGTTAAACAAGAACTTACCAAGTTGGGATCTTTGGTGTGGAACTCTTGAACACCCGCACACACACTCACGATTTTTGGAAGGGAAGTATGAGAGGATTTCCTTGAGTTTGAGAGGAAAAGATGAGAGAATATTGTGTTTGAAATGAAGAATGGATGAGGTATAGTGAGGGGGGTTCGGCCGATGGGAGGGGGAGAGAGAGAAGAGAGAGGCTAGTTCTTGAAGTATGTTGGATAACAATGCAAATCTTGGATATATGGGAGGTAAAAGCATGGATATCCTCCATGTAATATGGAGGTGGCAAACATTCGTCATTTGCAATTCTTTTTTTATGGACGAGAATTTAGGAGAGGAGGGAAGAAATTAGATGTTGGGCTTGAACTTAATTACTAATTGAGTTAGTATAGTCCAACAAGAAGTTTTTCGGCCCATTGGGCCCACACACGAGTTCTCGGCCCAAAAGAGGTAAAAACAATAGGTTTTCGGCACAATTACCATGAGAAGATGGGTTCACGACCCATCATGTTCATTAGAATGGTTCACGGCCCATCATGTTCATTAGAATGGTTCACAACCCATCATGGCCCATGATAAATAAGTGAGTTATTTTAGGCCCAACCTGGACCAATTGCTATGGTTTGATGAATGTGGCCCCAACTAGAGCCCAAATGGGTTTCATTGGCCCAAAATCATCAAATAGAAGGTTTACTGGCCCCTTAGGCCCAATAAGAGGATCCTAGTCCATAATAAATTTGAACCTGGATTTTTAGGGTTTCAGACCCATAGTTAAGTATATGAGCTGTATTTGTATTAGGTTTTGAACTTCACTCAGGAGTTTTGATTCAAATGGATGATTTTGATTGAGCATAGAGTATGATATCCACTTAGATTACAAGTCTTACAATAGTTGATGTTTACATGAAGACAAAATTTCCTAGCTAAAAATGCTAGTTGTGATAACACATGATTAGTTATACATTATTAATCGCACGACACTTCTTTATACACCACATTTTTTGTATGGACACCATCACCTTTGAAATTTTCATTAGGCTTCACTAACACTTTTGTATTGCTATGTGAGACCCTTGTAGACATTGCAACATACAGTTGGCTATGCGAGAATAATGGGTCTGAAAGATAAATACCTAAATCAAAGTTGTTTGTCCCTGAGCTTTATCGATTGTCATCACAAAGCATAATTAAATAGGAAATTGTTTCCTCTTCAGCTTGAATGAGAACATGTCATCACTAGACGGATATAGATGAATCTTTAGCAAAAATATCTTCTTGCCAGCATGATGACCAATAGTTATTTCTACATCACTGACATTATACTGAAAGCTTTTACATATAAATCAGGTGCCATTACACAATACATTTGTCGGGTCAATATTCCGTAATAGTATGGTCGGGCATCCAACATCAACTAACTTAACCACAACCCAATACATTTAAGTACACCATAACTCTATGCAACTTGTAACCTTTTGTTTTTCCCAGGTACAAATACAAACTTTTGCTCTCATTTTCACTCAAATCATCGAAATCTAATTCCAATTCCTTAATCCTCCTAACAAATGCTAAAAACAAAGGAATGTTTACTGGCAAAAAGAACTCAGTCCCTATTCTTCGCTTCCTGAAATGAAATCGTAAATTTTATGTTTCGTTAATTGAAAGAATGTAGATTTAAGTTTGTGTTTGTTAATAATAAAAATCAAGTGAGTAATTATACCCTTTTCGTGAAATAAAATACTAAAAAAATAAAGATGGTGTTTTTTCATAATTTAGATTTAAATTCTTTTTTTATAGAAAAAGAAAGAAGACTTATCGAATCTAAAATCTAGTCATGATAAAACTACACATGAACACTGAGAACAATGTAAGATTAATGGGTTGAAGTTATTGAAAATAAAAAGAAATAATCTAAATATATTTGATCAAGTCAAACCAGTTAAGACTGGTGATCTCTTATGGTGTAAGTCATAAACTCAAGACTTTAAAAAGAAATAGCCATCAAACAACACCAATCGAATTTGTCACCAAGATAATTTTATCCATCAATAAATAACAATGCATTTTAATAGTTCAATAGATAAAGAGTTGTCGGATATATACTCAACATTCGATATAATTGAAATATAAATGGAATTAAATTAAAACACCACTTTTTAAGAAATAAATTAAAAGTACAATGTTATAAGAAAACATAATGGGGATACTATAACAAAAAAATAAAATGTAACCCTACAGCCACTAAATGAGGGATTGGCACAACAAATTTAAAAATTTCTTACACTTTTCACGATAACCTGTTTGCTTAATATGTAAACTTAGAAATCTACTTTAATAAATGGATGTTTTTTTTGCCACATGTCACATTCCCATTCAATTTGACAAATGTCATTTTGTGGTTATTTTGAATTATTTTTTTTCCAAGTGTCATTTATGGGTTTTTCTATTTTTATAAATTTCACATAATATTTTAATGTAATAATTACAATACATGTAATAATAAAGGAATATCAATTTCATTAATGGACTTACGTTTTTATTTCAAAATTCTCAAATTAAATTAAGCTCATTAGTTTATTTTGTTTATTTATTTAAATTTAAAAGATAAAGAAAATCAATTTTAATAATTCATTATTTTTCTTATTTTCTTATAAATCCAAAGTTCTTAAATCTATAAACCTTTATGATAAGTTATAAAAACTAACTTGAAGATCGTTTGGAACTTTATAACAGGTGAAATAATGAATACGAAAACTGCAAATAACACAAGTTTGGATCAAAGTGTGTCGAATGATTAGATCAACAATCCTCAGCAGAGCTCGATAAAGAACTTCCACTGTAGAGGATTTAGGGTTACTGGAACGATAAAGAAATAATGCTCTGATCTATCATAATAATCGTTTTCTCTATCTTTTTCTAATATGCATGCAAGCATATATATTTATACTAAACCCTATCAAGCTCTCGGTTGGACAGGCCCAAACCGGAGTTACAAAACTGGACTAATAAGCGAGCCCAATAGACGCAATACATAAAAAAACGCTACCCAACAATCTCCCCCTTTGCGTCAAATTGGAGCGAGATTACTTCTTCTTCTTGCTTGGGCTAGCAGCGGGAACCTTCTTCTTGACAATATCAAACAGACGTGAGATAAGCGCAAGGATCGTCTGTCTGAACCGAATGTACCATTGTATCATGTCGTCAAAATACTTGATATCATTCGCTGTGTTTTGTTTGCATCTGTGGATGATCCCCAACACATGCTCTAGGCAAGCAGTGGTGTACAGATGTTTATCAGCTAAGGCAAAAAGACATTTCTGTCCTTCATTCCTAGTGAACATGACTGAGTTTCGCCTCGAGTCAATTTTGCCCATCTGCATTTGATTCAGATCACTGGCCGAGCCAACAGGAGATATTGTTGGTTTCTTCTTGAAGACGCTTGCTATCTCCTGATCCATCAGTGCAACTTCCATGATGTAGTACACCAGCATCCTCTTGAGATGGTCGATGATCGGACCATATTCAGCCTCGTTGGTCAGAAGGATGTTGTGCAGAATAATCCAATCATGGGGATTGAGGTTCGGAAGATCTGCTAAAGAAATGGCATGTTCGGTTTTGGCAGATCCCCTAAGCACCTTGAACCGAACGTTGATGAACTTCCCTTCAGTGTACAGTTTCAAGACCCGAACGTTGATGATCTTCTGAGCACTCCAGGTTTGATATTGAGGTTGAGCGGCCTTCAGATAGAAATCAATCAAGTCCCGATCAACCTGCGGATGAGGATGAGGGAACTCTACAACGTTGGAGAAGGCGTGAAAGATGAACGCCTTTCGGGTCAGTGACATGTCGAACTGAGAGTCGACAGTATTGGAACAGTCAAAAGAGATAACTGGTTCCAGCCACAAGATGCTCGGAGTGTCGATAGCTTCCTTTATCATCCTCTCGAGAGTCCAAGTAGGAAAAAGAGTTTTCCTACTCTCAAGAAGGTCGTGGGCTTCCTTTTATTTTCGTTCAGCTTCTTCAGCTTCTTTTGCCACACGAGCACTATCATCAGCCTCATTGCATCGACTTTTGCGTTTCAACAAGTCGGCAATGGTTTCTTCGTCATCTTCCTCTTCTTCCTCAACAAGCTTCTTGCCTTTATCTTTCACACTCGAACCGGAGGCTTGGCCTACAGGAGGAGGTTTGGTTGTGTGAGTTGCCTTTGAGGAATGAGGTGGTTGAGGTACAGACTCCTTTTCTCCCCTTGTTTCGGAATGGACACGAAATCGGGTAGCCCTTCAAGTTTGCTTAACAGGTCTAGGGCAGGAGCGAGCTTCTCTGCAAGGGTACGCCTCACAGAATGGTTAAGGATAGGATCATGTGCTTCGAGGATGTTGGAGATGGCTGAGTGGACATCCGAAACACACGTATTAATGACCTCCCGTTCGGACCGAAGAGAGTCAATCTGCTGTTGAGAATGGGAGAGTTGAGCACTCTTGACCTTCAGGGTAGTGGTCTTCTTTGCTAAAACATCCATCAACGAGTTCTTAGCAGCCAAATCTTCTTGGAGCTTTGAGAGACGCTCGTCAATAGTAGCACGGAAGGCTGAGTTGTCGTCTATGAGCGATTGACGAAGTGAAGCAAAGGACTTCAACTCAGTAGAGACAGACGTGGCCAACTGTTGAACAATTGGTTCCAACGTAGTCTTGGTGGCATCAGCACTCTCCTGTAAAGACTTTAACAGGGCAGAGGCATCAGAAAATCGTTTATCGACTTTTTCGGTCGCGGCCTGACAGGCTTTCGTTGAGGCATCGATGGCGGAGGATGCAGAAGCGATATAATCTTGCTGAGCCCTTGAGAAAGCATCAACAATCTTCTGAATAGCAGATTCAGAGAGTGATGATTGAGACATGGAAGAAGAGGCAATGAGCAAGTCGACCTTGTCATGGAGCTCCTTAAGATGTTTCTTTGTGACCGGAGCGTCATCATCATCATCGCTCTGAACTTGAAACAGACTGTAGTAGACCGAATCAAACGTTATGTTTTCCCCGCCAAGGAAAGTGTCATCTCCGTCAGAGGTGTGACCGGGAGATGGTGGTGGTGGTGAGGCTGGTGGTACAGTGGTATGGGTAGGTTCGGGTTGGGTTGTTTCGGGTGTAGGTGTAGGGGTAGGTTCGGGTGCTTTTTGGGTTTCGGTTGTGTTTATGGTTTCGGGTGCTGGTGGAGGTTCGGTTGCATCAGTATGAACCCCCGTATCAGATACGTTGGCTCTAACATCTGCAGTGGATGTTGTGGTTGCTTCGGTGAATATTGGTGGTGGCATTGGGATTGAAGTGTTTGGAATGTGTGTAAAGGGGTTTATGGTGGGAATGGAAGTAGGAATAGTTTTAGGAGGAGAGGGAATTGGAGAAGGAGGGATTTGAATTTCAGGGGTAGGAGATCTAGGTGGTGTGTTGCCACGTGGAGAGTCGTCAGAATCCGAACTCTCACCCTCTGACTCACTGGAGGAGGAAGCGATAATCAGCTTTCTCTTGGGTTGTGTTTTTCGCCTCTTATGCTGCGGAGACTGAGCAGCTTTTGTGGGTTTCCTCTTCTTAGGAGAAGGGCCCTTAGCCCCTTTTGCCACCTGTTTCCCTTTGTCAGCCTTCTTGCCTCTTGGAGCAGGCTTGTCGGCTTCATGGATCGACTTCAACATTTCCGGTGTGAGATCCCTCGAACCAGAACGCTTGAATTCTTTGTAGGTTCTGATAATCCAGCTGTCAGCTGGAACTCCAGCATACATAGATTCTAGAATGGAACCATTGAAGGGAAATTTGGAAGCATTTGAGACGATGATCTTCGTGGTATGAAATGTACCAATCGAAGACATCGGAGCACCGACGACAATGGGGACGTTGTACTTGTCCATCACCCACTTCGTAACCAAAGTCCAGAATCTGGCGTATGAAATTTCAGAATGCCTGGATGTAGAGGAGAGACTCTGGATGAGTTGTAGCCACAGAATGGACCCGTAATCCATGTTAATGCCATTGTAGACCCCATACATTATCGATAAGAACAACCGGCTAGCACCATTAGAACCGGAGCTTCTTTCAGAAAGTCCTTTGAATAAAACAGTGAACATCCCGTTCCACTGTGGCGGTAGGCAAGACTTCTTGAACTTGGTGACGGAAGTAAGCACCTCCGTGTAACCCATGTTGTAAAACATATTGAACAAGTGCCCCATGGGAATCGTCTCAGGATTAACCCTTATAGAGTCAGCGTCAAACCCTAACAGGGAGCAAAATCGTTGCTTGGAAATTGAGGCTTTGTGCTGAAAGATGTCGAAGGAGATCCTATCCATAGCCTTTTCATAGTGAGCAGTCGCAAAAATCTGCGACAAGAACTCCATTGGAACTGATTCTGCTCTTGTAAGTGCAGGAGCAATCGGCGAAAACCTTAAACACTCGATTATTGGGAACATGAAGGCGTCGTAAACGTGAGGAGATAAATCAATTATCAGGCTTTGTTGTGGGCGAATAGGCAGAATGTGGGATGTTGCGTGAACGGAAGATGAATCTGCCATTGCTTGAAGAAAGTGAAGAAGATGATGAACAGTTAAGGTTCAGGGATTTCTTGCGCTCTAGGAATTTTACTTGCAGTAAAGAGGTAAATGGTAGAGGATGTTGCCTTTTATACTGGGGTTTAAGGAGAGAGAAAGATCTTCCCAAATCTGCGATTGAGAATGGAAGGGTTTTTCGGAGTTGACTGATGCGTGACAGTTGGGGTTGCCGATGATCACGCATGAGAGAGAATGTCAGATCCCTAAGAACACGCCTCCCAACAAGCGCCGTTTAGATATGAAGCATTTCAGATTCACACGCGCCTCTTCTGCTCCATTTGGAGATGAACCGTTTCAAATTCACACACGCGTCTGCGACGTCATTTGGAGATTAGACGTTTCTAATTCGCACGCTTTCTCTTTTACGTCATTTGGAGATTAACCACCAATCCAATGAAAAAGCCTGTAATTATTAGAACCAGAGTTTTGGAAAATCAAAGATTTTCGTGCTAAGGGTGTAAAAGAAAAGAAATAAAGCAATCCTTTTTAGGAAAAATTGTGATGTCAATAAAGACATGAAACAAATGATCCCGGGCACGAATCTCTTCCTTCAAGGTCAAGAGAGACCTTAAAGTGTTAGTGTGGTTTCCCGTTGAATAACGATCAAACACTTATTAAGAAGTGTTGAAAGGCTTCTTTTAATTAAGCTTTTTAGGGTGACTTTTGCTTTGATTCAACAGTCCTAATCTTGAAATAAGATAGAAAGTGAACAAAGTACTTGTGAGACCGGTGTAGTCTGTTGAACAAGTAGGTTGGTAGTCATTTTAAATTAGCTGGGAAAGATAAAATCTCAACAAAAATTAAAAAACTGGATCCTAAGGGAAGAAATGTTATGGTTTTTAACAATTTCATAGGAATCACACAAAAGAAAAATTTGAGACTTCATGAAGATATGTCTGTCAATGCATTAGTGAAAACTAGAGCAATATAATTGTTCACCGTCAATTCAGATTGGGTATTGAATTTTGGGTTTCACTCAGCTCGTAGTGGCACGAAACTAAGATCATGAACGCAGTTATTGGGTAACCATAAACCTCAGTGGTAATTGCTGAGAGTCTCAAGGGTTACGTATGTGAACTGACAGGAATGGAGAAGTTTAATTTAGATGGTGTAAGAAAGCAAAGTACCTCTGCATTGAAAGATAGGACTAAGCAGAAAACTCTTATCTCTTGTGAGAAGAGAGTTAGGTAGCTCTGGATTAGAATAAATGTGATAGCCTATTTGGGAAGACAGGGTTTGTGTATACCGAGTCATTAAGGCTATTATTCAGAATCAAATGAGGCTTTGGACACATACAGCAAGATGCTTCTAGGGACACTAAACTAATTCAACAATTTTCCCATAAACAAACACACAAATAAACTTAACGTCAAAAAGAAAGAAAGAACAAAATATTTTTGGAGTTTTGAAAGTATATATTAAGAAAAATATTTTTGGAATTTTTGAAAAAATAATAGAGAAAGAAAAAATAAAAAAAAATTAAAACTGAGAAAGAAAATAAAAAGTTAAAAAAAACTGTGGAACCGAACCCGAGCGTTCGGTCTATTTCGGTTGTGAGAATTTGGAAAACGGAACCCGAGCGTTCGTTCTATTTCGGTTAAAAAAAACTTGAGAAACCGAACCCGAGCGTTCGGTCTATTTCGGATGGGAAAAACTTTGGAAAACCGAACCTGAGCGTTCGGTTTATTTCGGGTGAGAAAAATTGAGAAACCGAACCCGAATGTTCGGTTTATTTCGGTTACCAAAGAAAATGGATTTTCAAAGAGAGAGTACTTTTAACAATAAAAGAAATGTAATAGGAATGATTATACATGAAATTTACAACCAAGAAAACCACCTTTGATTGATGAGCGAAATGCAGATTATTCAACCGAACCCGAGCGTTCGGTTCATTTCGGTACATGAGTACAAAAACCGAACCCAAACGTTCGGTCTATTTCGCTTCTTACTTTTGAGTTTGAGAGGTGATTTGTGGTACTGACTCTGATTCCATCATGCCTAGCCCTTGTAGAATTTTGTTAAATGATGCTTCAGGAAGGGCTTTGGTGAAGACGTCAGCCAGTTGATCAGTGGTTCTAACGAAATGAATTTCAACGTTTCCATCTTCCACATGATCTTTAATGAAGTGATACCTCAGTGCTATGTGCTTAGTCTTTGAGTGTTGCACTGGGTTATGAAAGATCCTAATTGCACTTTCAGAGTCACAATATAGTGGGATCTTTTTCATATTGAGTCCATAGTCCCGGAGTTGACTTTGGATCCAAATCACTTGAGAAGTACAAGATGCAGCTGCAATGTATTCTGCTTCAGCTGTAGACAAAGACACACACGTTTGTTTCTTTGATTGCCAGCTAACCAACTTCCCGTCAAGGAATTGGCAGCCACCAGTGGTGCTTTTCCTGTCTAGTCCACAACCTCCAAGGTCTGCATCTGAGTAGGCCTGAACGAAGAAGCCCGAGTTGGATGGATACCATAGACCTAAAGAGGTAGTTCGCTTGAGAAACCGAAGAATGTTCTTGACTGCAAGCATATGAGGTTCACGTGGATTCGTCTGAAATCTAGCACAATAACAAACAGAGAACATGATATCAGGCCTGCTAGCAGTAAGATACATCAGTGAACCGATCATCTGGCGATATAGCGTAATATCTACTGCTGGCTTATCCAAGGATGGAGTGAGCTTGGTGCCGAACGCCATGGGAACTTTGACTTTTGAATCTCCCATCATGCCAAACTTTTCAAGGAGAGTCTTCGTGTAAGCTTCCTGATTAATAAAGATGCCTTCGGGTCCCTGTCTAATATTTAAACCAAGGAAAAAGTTAATTGGACCCATTGAGCTCATTTCAAATTTAGTCTCCATCAGCTTTCTGAATTCAGCCGTTAAGCTGGGATTCATAGAGCCAAAGATGATATCATTGACATAAATTTGAACAATCATAAGGTGGTTACCTTCCTTCTTACGAAAGAAGGTTGGGTCAACCGAACCTTGTTTGAATTTGGACATCTTTAAAAACTTTGTCAGCGTTTCATACCAGGCTCTCGGAGCTTGTTTCAGTCCATACACGGCTTTGTCCAAAATATAACAATGATTAGGATACCTTTCATTTACGAATCCAGGAGGTTGCTCCACGTACACTGTTTCTTCAAGTTCTCCATTGAGAAATGCACACTTGACGTCCATTTGGTAGACTTCAAGGTTTTTGTGTGCAGCATAGGCGAGAAATATTATAACGGATTCCAGCCTAGCTACAGGAGTGAAAGTCTCTTCGTAGTCAATTCCTTCCTCCTAACAGTATCCTTTCACTACCAGACGTGCTTTGTTTCGTATCACGTTCCCTTCCTTGTCCATTTTGTTCCTGAAGACCCATTTGAGACCAACAACTGAGGCATCTGGAGGAGTTGGAATGAGTCGCCAAACTTTGTTCCTTTCGAATTCATTCAGTTCGTCTTGCATAGCTTGAACCCAATCGGAGTGATCAAGAGCAGTGTTAACTGTCTTTGGTTCAACTTTTGAGACGAAGGAGTTAAACATACAGAATTCTACTTTTGAAAACAAGGAAGTCTGTTTTGCCTTGAGTTGTGATCGGGTCAGAACTTTTTCAGACACATTACCAACAACCTGGGAGACAGGATGATCTCTGGTCCATTTGACGAGAGGAGGGTAGTTTGGATCATAAGATGGATCCAATTCAGCGTTTACCATCTCTTCTAGTTCAGATTGACTACCATCGTCTTCAAGTATATTAGCATTCTCCCCCTCGACAGATAAGCATTCTGATGTGTCTTGAGTTTCTGGAGCTACAGGGGTTTTGGGTGGCATCGAGCTTTCGGGTGTTGATGCACCTTCGGGTGGTAAGGCACTTTCGTCTGGTGTGGCACTTTTGGTTGGTGAAGTGCGTTCGGGAGCGGCTTGAGAACTGTTCTCCCCCTCAACATGTGAGCTCGTCTGTGATGACGAAAATATGCCCTCCCCCTCAACTGAAGCATTGTGTTGTGGAGGGTCGTTAGAGCTTGATCCTCCTTCATTCATTCTCTTTGCAGCATCTTCGACAAGTTGCTTCAAATGATCTACCCTGTTGTCTGCTGCACTGGCTTCTGAGAGAGTGGCCTTCTCTGGTTCATCAAATAACTCAACGAACTTCTCAAATAGGTTTGCGATTGAGGCTGTGACTTGGCCAGTTTGAGGAAAGATTTCTCCAGTTGTGTCTTCGTTGGCCTTTAGCTTTTTGACATAGCTATCGTCAAAAGTCACGTAATAAGTTTCTTCTATTTTCCTCGAGCGCTTGTTTAATACCTGTACGCTTTAGAAGTGAGAGAATAGCCCAGAAATATCCCTTCGTCGGCTTTGACATCAAACTTGTTGCGGTGTTCTTTAGAATTGAAGATGAAACACCGTGAACCGAACACATGGAAAAACTTGACATTTGGCTTCCTGTTGTTGATGATCTCATAAGGAGTAAGAGTGAAACGCTTATTGAGATATGACCTGTTCTGTGTAAAACAAGCAGCAGAAATAGCATCAGCCCAAAAGTATAAAGGTAAGGAAGCGAAACTTAGCATGCTTCGGGCCGCCTCGCACAACGAACGGTTTCGTCTTTCGACAATCCTGTTTTGTTGAGGAGTGTAGGGAGCTGAGAAGTTATGACTGGTTCCTTTGTTGGCTAAGAATTCTTCGAATTCTTTATTTTTGAATTCTAGACCATTATCGCTCCTGATGTTACGAACGACTTTCTTTAGCTGTACTTCAATATGCTTGATAAACGTCTTCAGTTTGAGTGTCGCTTCAGATTTGTGCTTTAAAAAGAACACCCATGTAAAACGTGAAAAGTCATCAACAATAACAAGGATGTACTTGCTACCGCCGATGCTTTCGATAGATGATGGACCATACAAATCAATATGAAGTAGCTCTAGTGGTTCAACAACTTTAGTGTTTATAATAGATGGATGACTTTGACGACTCTGCTTTCCCATTTCACACGCAACACATAAATGTTCTCGATCGAATTTGAGCACTGGAAGACCTCGAACATGACCACCTGTGACAAGTTTGTTGATATCTTTGAAGTTGAGATGAGAGAGCCTTCGGTGCCACAACCAGCTTTCGTCAGATTGTGCTTTGGATAACAAGCAGATAGCTGGATTGCCTTTGATGGGTTTGAGGTTCAGGGGAAACATTTCACCTTTGCGCTCTGATTTGAGAATAACTCTTTTCGTTTTCTTCTCAATTATCTCCGAACCCTCATCATCGAATGAAACCTTGAGACCGGTACCTCCAACAAGCTGAGATACACTGATGAGGTTATGTTGTAGTCCTTCCACGTATGCAACCTTCCTAATCGTGAAATCACCGTTTGTAATCATTCCATAGCCTTTTATGGTGCCAAAGTAGTTGTTCCCGAACTTGACATTTCCACCGTTTGAAAGAGACCGAAACTCCCTCAGTTCCTCCTTCCTTCCTGTCATGTGACGCGAGCAACCATTGTCAATGTACCATTCTTCGTCAAACTGCTCGTCACTGATAACCTGCAAAAATTAAGCAGATTTAGGAACCCAAAGTTTCTTGGGTCCACGTGAGCTTTTCATAGGAACAGGAATAGTAAGAGAGATGTCAACCAAATATGTTCTTTTTATTAACGTTGTTTCATCTTTCTTTTTAATGGTGAAAACCTTAATTTTATTAGGATTTGTTACTTTCGGTTTGGTTTCTGGTTCAGATCTTTGGATTGAGGGATGATTTTGATTTGTTTCGTTCGATGAAACCTTCGATTTTCCTTTTAGATCTATTGAAGATTTAGGATTTTGAGAACGAACAGAATAAAATTTAGAATGGGGTTGAGAGGAATTAGAAGAGTTAGAAGAAGAAGAGCGAGAGACGTTAGACTGATATGATTTCTTGACTTGAGATTCTAGGTGACCCTTTTGTTTTTGATCATTAATGGGACCGAACCTAGAATTTTGGTTGCTTTTGCTCTCTGAACCAGACCTCTGCTTTCGGTTGACGTTGTCCTCTGAACCGAACCTTTGCTTTCGGTTGATGTTGTTCTCTGAACTGAACCTTTGCTTTCGGTTGATGTTGTTCTCTGAACCGAACCTTTGCTTTCGGTTGATGTTGTTCTCTGAACCTAACCTTTGCTTTCGGTTGTTTTGACATTCTTGTGACCTTACAGTGTTATTCTCTGACTTCAAGTTTCTGTCACGATATGAGAAATATGCATTTTGGGATTGCCAAAACTATTTTCTTTCAGAGAGATTCTTCTTGTATCTCTGATTCCTTTGCTGTTTCTGATTTCTCACTTGCTTCGGTTGACGATGGATATTCGCTTTTGGTTTTTGCTTTCCTTCAGCTGGTTCACTCTGAACTGATGATGTTTCGCTTAATGGAGTGACTCCTTTAGCAGGAATTCCTTTTTCTTGAGGAACATCTTTTGTACCGCTAGTACTTGGCTCGTCGAAGCTATCAGGCTTGTTCAAAGGTTCTGGCACATATCTACCTTTACTTTTCCATGAAGTTCTTTCTGACATACCTACTGTTTCGTCAGCGTTGTCGATGGGAGCTGACCAGAAGAACTTGTCGCAGCCGTCAGCATTATCTTCGTTTACAATGGCTGTGAGTTCAGCAGTCTGATGTTCGGTTACGCCTGTGACCTTATACACCTGATTTGGAGTGGTTCTAACCTTTTGATATACTACTGCCTTTTCTGCAAGGATCGAGGACTTTTGTTGGGACAAACGAGCAAACTCCACTGAATTTTCTGAAATGAGATTCTTGTGGTTTTTGGGTTCGCTCTTGACAAACTCTGAACAATCAACTGTGTCCTCTACAGAAATTTCACTCATATTGTCGTCCTCATTAAACTCAGATGCATTTTCAACATCAATTTTATTTTCTGAGCTCAAGTTGGCATTCAATGAGTCAAATTTTTGTATGGTTTCGGTCCTCAGTTTCATCCAAAAGGTTTTTCAGCATGTCCTTATGGTCCTTGGACTTTATGAAAGATTCGATTTTGTCTAGACCATACATATATGACGGATTAACATCCTCAGACGAAATAATGCTTTCACAATTATATGCTTCAGCATCAATTTCATCCTCCTTAAACTCAAGGAAGGGTAAAATCATGTGATGAATCTTTTGTCCTATTTCACAGTCCAAATGAAGCTGAGTGATATTAGTATAAAGACGTTTAGCAATCAAGCAAAAAACATTTCTCTGTTTTAAAAGCTTTAAATTGTCGCTTTGCAAATAAATGTTTTCATCTTTGGTTTTGATTAACTCCGACTCCTTCAGTTCGATCCACATCCTTCGTTCCTCACTTTTTGAAGATACCCTGCTTATTTGGTCAGTTAGGTTAGAATTGGTGACTCGTGTTTGAGTTAAACTGCTGTCTAGATGAGAGATTCTTGAATTAACATTTTTTAATTCTTTTTCATATGAGCTTTGTGGGACTTTGAATGCAGTAAAAACGGATTGTACCTTCTTGATTAAATCATTAAGTTCGTTGAACTGTACGCTGAGCGGTTTTGCTGTGAAGCAAAAGTCCTCTCGCTCCTTTGCGTCTTCATTCCCACCATCTGTGTTGTATCCCATCATCCGAGATACATCGGACACCATCAAGCATTTTCCACCACTACTCTCTTCTTTCGCCACATAAGCCTTTCCATGAGAAGGCTTCCTTACTTCATCATCTTCAGAGTCGGTTGACCAGACCTCCACGCCACCGAACTCATCATCAGCTACCGAACCCTGCACAATTAAAGCGTTCATAGAAGGGTTAGCAGTAGATTTCTTCTTCCTGATCTCATCCAACTTTTTCAGCAACAAAGCTTCTTCATCTTTTTCATCATCCTTTTCTGCCATTTTCTTGAGGACACAATCTTTTGCATAGTGATTCTTTCCTCCACAATAATAACAGCTCACTCCCGAATCTCCTTTAGCTTTCGGTTCCTTCTTTGGTTCTTCTACTTTCGGTTCTTCCCTGACCTTTTCTGAACTATAACTTCCCTGCCAATTTCTGTTCTTGTTGGTGGGGAATCTTTTCTTGATGAACCTTTTTGGGTTTGACACCATCATTGCATAGTCTTCAGAGGTAAGGTCATAATCCTCTAGGTTGAGGTCTTCATCTTCCGTCACAGCTTTGCTTTTGGACAGAAGGGCTAATGAACCCAAGCTTGAAACCACATTTTTCTCCTGTAACACGATCTTTTCTTGAGACTTCAGAATGCCTACCAGTTTCGCCAGAGAATAGGATTTGAATTGCTCATGCGCTTTAACTGTGGACACTACAGCTCTCCACTCAAATCTAAGGCCGTTTAAAAACGTGACCTTTTGTTCAATCATCTTCCTTTCAATATCATGTTTAATCATCTTACTAAGAAGATGATTGAAGTGATCGAACATTTGAGTCACGGTTTCTTCATGGCTCTGCTTGAATTCACCAAATTCGGACAACAACAAGGTTTGAATGGAATGCTCAAGATCCTCGTCCGTAGAATACAACTCTCGCAGCCTATCCCATATTTCTTTGGCAGTAGTGCATGAACTCACCAGCCTGAAAGTGTAAGATTGAAGAGTGAATCTGATTAATCTCAATGCTTTAATATTGCACTGAAATTTATCTTTTTCGTCTTGAGAAATATCTTTAACGTCCTTCAAAAGATCATTATACTCCTTCTGAGTCTTAATAATTCTTGAAGTTGCTGAATGAGCGAATGGTCCAGATACTATTGCTTCCCAGATGAGGTATCCATTGTCCTTAGATCCTATAACATAGTCTTCAAAATGATGAGCCCAAACTTCATAATCCTGGGTGTAAAGGATGGGAATCTTCGTCGTTGATCCGATGCTGTTCGAGATATTAATTGGATTTGATTGTGACTCGTCCATGCTAGATCGAATAACTTGTTTAAAAGATCAGACTTGTAATGAATTAAATCAGGTCAAAGCAAATAAATACCGAGTTACGTCAATTATGGGATGACGGCTCAATAAATATCAGTAAATGCGAAATAACCCTAATCGCAACCTTTTTCACAGAAAAGAAGTGTATGAATTACACATCCTCCTACTCTGATACCAATTGATAAGTTATAAAAACTAACTTGAAGATCGTTTGGATCTTTATAACAGGTGAAATAATGAATACGAAAACTGCAAATAACACAAGTTTGGATCAAAGTGTGTCGAATGATTAGATCAACAATCCTCAGCAGAGCTCGATAAAGAACTTCCACTGTAGAGGATTTAGGGTTACAGGAACGATAAATAAATAATGCTCTGATCTATCGTAATAATCGTTTTCTCTATCTTTTTCTAATATGCATGCAAGCATATATATTTATACTAAACCCTATCAAGCTCTCGGTTGGACAGGCCCAAACCGGAGTTACAAAACTGGACTAATAAGCGAGCCCAATAGACGCAATACATAACAAAACGCTACCCAACACTTTATATATATATATATATATATATATATATATATATATATATATATATATATATATATATATATATGGGAAGTGATTGGTACACAACAGTTTTTTGCCATACACAACAATTAATGCATTATATAGTTGTACAATACAACATTTTAAAGCATCAATTGTTGTGTATGGAAAAAAATTGTTGTGTACGATCAGCTCCCTATATATATATATATATATATATATATATATATATATATATATATATATATATATATATATTAACTTATGTAATACATGTGTCTTACACCTAGTTTAAATATAATGTAACCATACCAGTGAAATGTTACTATGTAACCCTTTCACAATTAACTCAATAAGTCATTTCTAATCTGCGGTATTTAATTTGTTTTTATTTTTATTTTTAACAAAATGATCATTTTCCCCATCACAAAAATGATCATGAAAATAAGTCATTTCTAATTAACTTAGTAAGTCATTTCCAATTTACGATATTTAATACTCAGTGACATAAAATAATATGCTTACAACATTCCAATCCGACAATGCAAAGACTATAATATTATACATGGATATAATAGGAAATAAAAAGTTCAAAATTAACTTAAAAATCAACATATTTGACACAAACACACAACCATTCACACACAAACACATGACATATACACTGTCTCACAACATAACATGTATCATTTAATTATTCTAATATAATCAAAACATAGATTTTTGGTAATAACCAATCAAATGAACATTCCTTCTCCAAGAGATAGTTTTTTGTAGGAAAAAAAAAAAGAAAACCATCGTCTTCTTACTTTGAAGGAAAACATTTTTGCAGATCAAAAAGAGGCAAATCAACTAAAAATAGAATAAGGCTTTTTGGAGCCAAAAATATCATCTTCATCATAGAGATTCCAAACCCCATCATTCCTACAACAATGGGAAGCAAAAATATTTAAGAAAAATAGCATGATTTTGATACTAATAGGAGTTGTGAGCATGTGTGAATGTGAAATACATTTTGGAAAGTGTATGTGTATATGTATATTGTGTAGGAGCCTCCTCCCTTTGTATTAGATATCAAAAGAGCCCAGACTTGTTGCTTGATCTATTTCAAAAGCTTTCACACAAATATTAAAAGATTCAAAGCTTGAGAAATGAAAAGTTCAAATCCATAGACCTTAATAAGTTTTTCTACACATTTTGGAAAATATTTCCTTCTATAAGAGGGAAACATGCCCCTTTTATAGCATCTCTCTCTTCTTTCAAGACACTCCAAATTATATTGCCTTCTTCCAATTCCATAAGGCTAAAGCGAGTGGTAACACTCCTAACACTTTGCCATGTCAGATTTTTGGAGTGCCACATCATTTTTGACCATTTAACACATAATCTTAGCATTTGGTAGGAAGTAGTAAAACTCCTAGCACTCCATTTTTTTGATTTTTTTAATTTAATTAAATTAATTTATTTAACATAGAAACATTTTTTGTGCATAAATATTAAACAAATTTTATTTTTTGAATCACAAAAAATTAATATAATATCAACTATATTTTTTAAAACACAAACATTTCATATTAAATTAAAAAAGTTATAACAAATTAAAACTTAAAATACCTAAAAACACGATTTAATAATTCAAACCACGTCAAACATGACTTAACACCGACAGACACGAACCTAGAAACACGACTTACTACATAAAAAACACACTTCATAACTAAAACACACTTTATTCTTTGTATCCATTCTTAACCACCATATTCGTCTTCCGGTGACATATTTAGATCAATATTGTCTGTCGTCCAAAGATGATGGGTCAAATGGCGGCGAAGATCAGTATGGATCACTGCAGTGTGAATTATCCTCATTCTTTGTATCTATTCTTGACCACCATATTCTAGTGATTGTGTCTGTGGGATGACTTCATTCTCATCGTACACACATATCGCGTTTTCTTCATGTTCTATTATCATATTATGCAATATGATACACATATACATTACCTCTGTCATAGTAGAAATATCACGAAATATGGATGCTTTTGCAACAATCTGCTAATGCTTTTTAAGTGCTCTAAATGCTCGTTAAATATCTTTTCTTGCCTTTTTCTTGGATTCTCTTAAATCTGGACCTCTGAGGGTCATCTAGACATGACAAACTTTTAACAAAAACAGAAAGCTCAGGATAAATCCCATCCACAAGACAGTACCCAAATTTGTATTCTGTTCCTTTGAGCACAAATGACGAATCTGGGACAGTACTGTCATACACCTTGTTGAATATTGGCGAGTTATTGAGAATATTAATATCATTATTGAGAATATTAATATCATTAAGCAAACCAACACTACCGAAAAGGCATGCCAGATCCATAAATCATGTGAGGCTACAAATTCAAGTACGACAGTAGGATAATGATAATTTTCCTTTGTGTATTGTCCATGATATACGTTAGGACACATACTCCATTTCCAATGCATGCAATCTAAACTTCCTAACATCCCAGGCAAACCATGTACATTTCCATGATGAGCATACAACTTTTGTATGTCACTAGCAGTAGGATGTCGCAAATATCATGGACCATACAAAGATATAGCATCTATGCAAAATTCGTGAAGACTTTCTTGGGCGGTACGTGCGGATATCCTAAAACTCTCGTCTAGTGCATTGGGGGGGGGGGGGGGAGGGGGTGACATATGCTAACATACGAAATACAAAAGTATATCTGTGAACTGGAACAAAGCTTAACGTACCTCTTGCGTCCAGACGTTGCCTCTTATACTCAGACACTGAAGTCACATCTTCTACAATACACATAAACAAATCTTTATGCATCTTGAACCGTTGCCAGAAATAATATCCTTTAAACAGATCATTCTCGTCAAAATAATCGTGCATGAGACGTTGGTGGGCCACTTCACGTTGTCTTTGGATATGTCTTATTCGTTTACGTTGCGTATTGCTTGATTCAATGTTTTTAAGATTTTGTTCTAGCCTATTACATATAGAGAAGACCGACTATACTACACTATCAAAAACATCGTCAGATGAAGATGACGAAGACGAAGACGACATTCTTTTTTAAAGGAATGATACTTTGTGTGTTTCAAGATTTAAGAATGTGGTGATATATATATATATATATATATATATATATATATATATATATATATATGTTAGCATTGATTTTTACATATTTAAATATTTAAATAGTCCCTTCTATTGTCAAATCTTGTTTTTTATAAATAAAAGAAACAAAACATTTAAAATTAAATAAAAATGGTTACATTAATTTCTAATATAAAATACGGTAAAAAATTTAAAACATGACTTATTTCCTAAATACTACACCAAAACATGACTTAATACTGCATCTAATACATAAAAATACTATGGCTAATCACAATTGTATTCTTTAACAAGATCCTTCTTTGCATTGTTAAAAATCCGACGATCCTCCTCAGACAAGTTGTCTCCCTGGGTTAAGAAAAGCGTTAACGCACGGTTCTTTTCTTTTTTCGCACGGTTCCTTTCTTTCATCTTTCCTAATTCCAAAAAATCATCAAGCTTATCGTCCAACCCTTTGATGTCTCTCCTTATCTCCTCCACGCCAGTCGATGAACTTTGTGTTCCTTTCAGTTTTCTTTTTGCTTTGTCTTGTCCCATAGGACGAGTTGGATCTTTATAAGGATAGTCGTTGTTGAGGTCAATCCCTCCAATACGCGCATAAGAAGATTGACTGTGGGTTGGCTCCAAAGTTTTGGTTCGTTTGGACATCTCCGCGTAATCTTCAGGACTTTTTAGATTTAACCATTTTCGATTTCCCTTCATAACTCCCCAAAACGACTCATTGACAAAATCTTTTCCGACTTTTTCCTTGTAAATCTTTCAAACTTTATCCATGACATCCACCTCAGTTGCACCACTTTGGGGGTTTTTCATCGCGTTCATGTATATGCTGTAACGCCCGTAGATCCGGGCTAGTCAATTTAGAGGCAATAGGGGTCGAAAACGAATTTTCGACAAAAGACTATTAAGAATAAATAATCTCAACCAAGTTTTAGTATATGTTACAAGGTTTCCGTACATATAAAGAGCGTCGAAATCCGAGTTATAACAAAGAAGTTATGACCCGTCGAAGTTTCGAGACGGAACCGACATGATACCGGGAGGCGTAAATAGTGAATTTATGATAGAGAGAGATTTAGTCTTAGCGATCTAAAAGAAAGTCGTAGTTTATGTTAAACCGATAGTGTGCATAAAAAGAACATCCAAATCTGACTTCGTATGAGGAAGTTGTGATTTTTCTAAGATTTAGCATAGCAGTGCACAGCCCGAAATCTGAATTTTAGATCGGTCGATTTTTAGCCAAAATAATCTAACAATAAATGAATATATCGTTAATAGGATTTAAACGATAAAAAGACAGTCGAAAACGGAGCTCGTATGAGAAAGATATGGACGAAGCTTAGTCCCTACTCTTCGAGCGTTGCGAATTCGATATAGTTTTGTAAATCTGAGATAGAGTGAGAATTAGCCGACGAGATCTAAATGAAAGTTGTAGCACTCGTAAATACCAACGCGTGGATATAAAGAACGTCGATAATAGAGCTCGTATGCGAAAGTTATGGACGAAGCTTAGTCCCTACTTTTCGAGCGCGGCGAATTCGATACAGTTTTGTAAATCCGAGATAGAATGAGAATTAGCCAACGAGGTCTAAATGAGAGTTGAAGATCTTATTAATAGGAACTCAACGGTAAAAAGACAAACAAAAACGGATCTCGTATGCGAAAGTTATGGACGAAGCTTAGTCTCTACTTTTCGAGCGCGACGAATTCGATACAGTTTTGTAAATCCGAGATAGAATGAGAATTAGCCAACGAGGTCTAAATGAAAGTTGAAGATCTAATTAATAGGAACTCAACGGTAAAAAGAAAGACAAAAATAGAGCTCGTATGCAAAAGTTACGGACGAAGCTTGGAGTCTACTTTACTATACAATTCCTATAAATAAGAGATGAACTCTTCATAATTTCCTCACACCTTCAACCCTTTCTTTCTCTCTCTAACTTCTCTCTAACCTCCCTAAATCCCTCCCAAGTCTAGGGAACCTCCCTATCACGAGAAGAAAGCCCCGGATCGCCCGACGGCTCCGAGAAGAAAAGCTTTCGGCTTGGAAACGCTGCTCTAGCGAAGCCTGGTTTTTTATAAAAACCCACTGTAAGTGAGCTACGCCTATACTATATTTAATATAGATTTTATTTAATTATAGTAACATTATTAGGACCTTAAAATAATTATTTTGGCTATTATTAGGAGTTATATTGAGTGTTATTTAACGCTTATATAATAGTAATAATAGCTAGACTACTAAATTAGTCTCGTCAAGCGTTAGACTAAACTCTAGTGGTAATGATACTAGGTTTCGTCAAGGGATAATTGTTTTAAGAGTAACGAAGTGCTGTCCGAGTGCCGACTCACCATCTTTCAGGTGAGTGCATAGTTACTTTCATCTTACACATAGATATGAAGTATTTTATATAAATTACATGCTAAGTGTGCATATTATTTGAGTACTTGCTGTCTATGCTGGATGAACGTTTTTATGCATGTTTTAAAGGATTTAAACTGTATACGTATTTTATATATACGAATATGTTGGGTATGACATGGGTAGATGAACGATGAGAGATAAAAGATGACCTGAGTAAACATTGGCAGCTATGGACTTAGTGCCTATTGGACAAACACCGGTAGCTATGGATTTAGTACCTGTTGGGAATTGGTAGCTATGGACTTAGTACCTATTAGATAAACACTGGTAGCTATGGATTTAGTACCCGATGAATAGACTATAGCAGCTATGGAATTAGTGCTTTACGAACGAACATTGGCAACTATGTACTTAGTGCCAGTCCTATAACCCTGCAAGTAAGGGACTTCGGAATAAACAAATGCAGGATAGATGACTCTTAGGTTAAATCCTTAAGAGTAAAGAAGATAATGGGGATGGTTAATTGGGTTGATTGTTTGATTGTTTAAACATAATAATTATAATATTGTGGGTTGAAAACCCTATGTACTCACCAGGTTTCCCAACCTGACCCACTCAGTTTATTTATATCCCAGGTGTTGATACGAAGTCACATTACACTGAGAGATTAAAGAGATGTAGATCACTAGTGTAAATAAATGTAAGTTTCGTTTATGCTTATGTTTCTGTATTGACGATGACATCCCGAACATTTTAAAATGAATAAAATACGTTTCTTTGAAAATGTTTTGATAACGTATTTATCGTGTTTTTCTGGGAACAAATTTCGCAACATTTTTATGAAATGAAGTACTCTGATTTTTATAAAGCATAAACAAAATCGGTCTTTTCTGGCCATGAAAATTGGGGATGTCACATATGTCGTTGAACTCCATTGCAACTCGGTTGTCGGTCCTCCACTTCGAGTAAAGTGACTTGGGGTTGTAACTCTTCTTATTCAAGCGGTGACAAAAGTTATTCCAAACTTTTTGTTTGAAGGTTGGTGAGTCTTGGTCATTCTCTTGGATCAGGTCCTCAGACACATCTAGCCATGATTGAGCTAGTGCCCTTTCTTCATCATCCGTCCACCCTCTACATGGAGCCCTCCCTTTTCCTTTGTTTGTTCTTGTGGTTGGACTTTCGGCTCTTGAAATGATTCTTGAACGAGATCTTCAACGGTGCATTCATCAAAAGAATTGGTCGACTCGTTGAGTAGGTGGCGTGGTTGAGATTGAAAGTTAGTTTGTGGTTGGGTTTGAGAAAAAGAACTGAGTTTCTTGAACTGTTTCAAACGGATCAAGATCCAAATTCGGACGAGGTGTTGGTTGAGATTGGTTATGGTAAAATCCCATTGGTTAAGAAGAGTATGGATTAAATGGAAACATTTGTGGACCCATTGTAGGATAGTAGAAGCTAGCGGGAGAGTGAATTGGTTGATCAAATGATGGTTGATAACATGATGGTGATGGAAGGAATAATGATTGAGTGTTTGGAGGTGGAAGGTGTAGTGATGTAAGGTTTGATGATTTATTTTTGTTGGTTTTTGGGATTTTCTTTGTTTGGGACGAAGACATTTTTCCTTGGTAAATTGAGAGAGTTTTTGAGAGATGTGATATTTTGTGTGTGTAAATTGTTGAGAATGTGGTTTGATTTATATTAGTTGAATATATATTTTTCTAATTAAAAACATTTTTTCTTTTAAATCTAAGTTGGTAAAGTAGTTATTATATTAAATTCCTTTTCTTATTTCTCGTTCAAAATTTAAGTTAGAAAACATTCAATACACTGACATAGCTCTTCTTAATACAATGCAGTTAATTTATGTTCATTTAATTTATATGTCATTTAAGTTGGTAAAGTAGTTGTAATAAAACATTTAATTTATTCTCAATACATATGAAACATTCAATTTAGTTAAAGGAGTCAAAAAGCAATCCGGAATACCCATCCGTGTGAAATACCTCAAACCAATGAGAATGGTTCCAGCTTCTCGCTTTGTCGATGGCGAATTTCCGGTGGCAAGCCCCCTAACGAGAGCTAGGGGCGGTGTTCTACATATTTGGCGAGCATGGCGAGTGGCTTAGCGAGTGCCACTCCGCTTAGTCTAATGGTACACTCCAACTCCCAAAAAAATAAACAAAAATGACATTTTCAACCATTTATTCTAAATGACGTTAACAAAAGTGAATATGTAACGCCTCGTTCCTAAGATTACTTTATTGTGAGTCCCCGGGATTTAAGAGGAAGGTTATTTTGGTCCTTTTGTGGGAAAAGTGGAAAAGGAGGGCCAAATATGAAATTTGGGGACACGCCGAGTACGCCCATCGTAAGCTGGGATTACGCCCAGTGTAAGCTGGGATTACGCCCAGCGTAATGTAGTAAGTGACGCGGGTGCAAGGTTGAGTACGCCCAGCGTACTCTCAGAGTTCTAAAACCCTAAAATTAGGGTCAGCCACTATATAAGGAACATGTTGGTGCATACCCTAGCCTCCATAAGCTCTCCCTTAACCTCAGAAACCCTAAGATAGCCATCCCACCTCCTTGATTGGGTGTGTTTGGTCTTGAAAAGCTTGGATTAGCAAAGGAGAGCATACAGGAAGAAAGGAGAAGTTGTCAAAGAAGGAGAGGAACGGCTGGAGCTTATAGATCTGGGAAGACATCATCCTTTGGAGCCTATTTGAGGTATAAAGCTTCTTGCTTGACATTCATATTGTGTAGATCTATGTGTGGTGAAGCTTTGACACCATTCTTGTCCCAAAAGTCCTCATCTTGTTGCATGTTTCGAGTTGGTCAAGATTATCTGTCCTTTCAGACCTTAGGAGAGGTCTTGAGTGAGAAAAATGAGGTCCCAAGGGCTGAGGTTGTTCTATGTGTGAGATAAGTGAGTCTTAATGGATTAAGACCTTGGATTAAGAGCTTTATGGACGTCCCAAGTGATAAAGTTTGAGACTTTATGAATCTTAGGCATATTTGGCCTAGGGATCTAAAGTTTGGGCTTAAGAGCTTAAGCCATTAAGAAGTTATAAGGACTTAATGAGTAGCGAAGTTACGCCCCGCGTAACAAGCAAGTACGCCCCGTGTAGCGAGTCAGTGCCCCGATCCCCTGTTGCGAATCAGCGTGTACGCCCAACATACCAAGGAGGGTACGCCCAGCGTACTCCCTCTGTTGGGCTTTTCATTTTGGGCCTTAGGGATTGGGCTGTTATTTGGGCTGCTGGATTTTAGGCTGTGACTGGACATTATGACTAGAGTATTGTGGGCCCATTGGTTGTTATGGATCATGAGTTTAGGTCCATTTGGTGAGGTGGGCCCAATTTAGTAAATTGGGCCAATAGTGGGCTTTGCTTCGGACTTTTGGACTTTGAGCCATTAGTGGGCTTGAGAGCTTATCCAGTGTTGGGCCGGAATGAGTTAAGGGTAAATTGGTCAATTTACCCTTGGAAGGGTATTGTGCTTAGCCTAATGATTATCTGTGCTATGTTGGCTAGTTCAGGATTTTCGGTGAGTCGGCGATTCGAGAATCTGCTTCTTCAGTTCAGAGTTTCGACAGTGCGAGGTGAGTTATCCTCACTATATCAACAGGGTCTAAGACACCAAGGCCGGCCCTTTATCGGATTGAGATCCGGCTATTATTGTTATGTTATTGCTTTGATATGTTTGCATCCTGGTAGCTAGGATGGTGTATGTTAGAGACCTGGTTGAGGTCGGTATCCTGATATGTAGGGAGATGTTATGCTAGTGACCGATTAGGTCGGTATCCTGGTTAGGATGATGATATGCTATGTGATCTGTTTGATCGGCTTGTTGACTGTGAATTGTTATATGATTGTATGTTTATGTGCACGTGGTTGTTTGGACTGGAGTTGGGTTGAGGCGGGTCCTGCTTTGTGCTGTAGGCCAAGATACCCAGGGCGGACCGGTTGTCCCGAAGGCCCAACGAGCGGTCCGGATAGGCTGTAGGCCCCAAGAGGGCGGACCAGACGTGCCGAGGCTTGGAGAGTGGACCAGGCCGACTGAAGGCCCGGTGCGGGCGGACCAGTCATACTGTAGACTCAGAGAACGGACCAGGTGGATTGAAGGCCCGGTACGGGTGGACCAATCACACTGTAGACTCGATGTATATGGCTAGACTCGGAGGGTGGACTAGGTGGACTGTTGGCCGGTGCGGCGGACCAATCACACAGTAGACCCGAAGTGCATGGCTGTTCTGTGATCGGATATGATATGGCATGTTATGCGTGTATGGTATATGTGGTTGGTATTTTGGGGATATCTCACTAAGCTTTCGGGCTTACAGTTGTGGTTTAATGTTTTTCAGGTTCTTCAGGAGACCATGGCAAGACGAAGGCGTGATCGTACCGCTCCTCATGTTTATGTTGTGATGTGATTCTGGGAATACACTAAATAAATTGTATAGAAAACCTTTTTGTAATAATTTAAAGAGGTCGGGTTGTTTTTGAAAAATTTAAATTGATTGGAATTTTTCGGTCGTTACAAAATATGCAAATAAATTAGGTTTTTTTAATGTCATAGTTGATGGGTTTTAAGCAAAAGAACATTCCTATGGTGTTCATGCAAACCCTAATGCTTGGATCTATGCTTTTCTAATTGTACATGCATAATTGTACAAGACTTGCATAAACCCTAGTCTAACATATCATAAAAATCGAAATCATATATAATAAACTAGTTAGTGAGTTACCTTGATTGTTTCTTGAAGAACTTGAGCCTTTGAGAACCTTAGCACTTCAGGTGTTGTGCCTATAATAGATCACAAACACCAAAGAAATTGGAGAAGGCAAGAGAGAGAGAGAGAGAGAGAGAGAGAGAGAGAGAGAGAGAGAGGAGAAGGCAGAAAACGGCTCCTAGAACTCTTAGGGTTATGGTGTAGCCGATTTTGGTAGCCAAGGGTCCCTTTATATAGGTGAGGAGTTAGGGTTTCAGTCAAACACTTATCCGGTTGCTTAGGCTCTAAGCATCCCATAAGAGTGTTCTGGAATCCCTACCTTGGACGAATTCTTAAGGCCTTAAGAATTCGTCCAACCTATCTCTAGGGTTTCCTTACCCTACTTTGCAACTATCCAATAATTGCAATATCAGTCCCCTAGGTTTTAATTAATATCTTTTGATCACAAAATTAATTCCTAATTAATTCTTGACTAATATTAATTAAACAAATATGATTTCTCCTTTAATATATTATTCATATAATATATTAATAAACCATAATAACCTCTTTCTCTATTATTCATCCAGTCAAATTGCTTTGGTGAAGGCAACCCAAAAGGACTATGCTACAACTGGGTCAAGTACATACCAAATATAGTTATGGGCTTAGACACCTAATCCAATAGTCTCCCACTTGGATAAGTCTAATAACTATAGATGCAAGTATGACTTCAAAATCCGATTATCAATCGTAGCTCTCAAAAGCTGCTGTCGAACTCTAACACGTCCTTTAGATAAGGGATCGTATAGTCCTCCGTTCTCAAGATATCGTGTGTACAATCACATGGAACATAGTCATACTTATTGTCCAACAGTTTGTTTCTCTATCTCTGATTTGTTTGACATAGAACTTAATTGAACACATCAACTCAGTCCTGACTGGGCCCGACACATAAGTCAAACCAAATCATCGAGGGGCCCAAGATATCGCTTTTACCTTCGTAGGATAAAAGAAATAGATAAACTTCGACTTATATGCATTTACTATTTACTCATTAAATCATACACAACAATACGTTTTATGACATCAAGTTACTAATGCGTTTACGCATTATCAATGCACAACCAACTCGCAAACAATAAACCATATATCTAGGTTTAAAGACTATATGATATTATCGTCTCACAATCACTCATGATTAATTCCATGAACTGATTCAAGTGAGCGTGAGTTTAATCCAATACTCAAATCTTATTTCAAGAGCACTCATGAACGTTGCAGCAAACCTTTGCTATGTCTAAACACTTAGACAATCTACAAACCAATTCATGACAATCTTCTTTCATACCTACTTCCAAAGTATGAGTGACTGTGGATAGTTTAAATAGTCTTATTATTTAGAAAGTTAAAACATGCAAAATGAAACAATAGTAAATAATTGACATAAGACAGTAACATTACTCATAAATAATACTCCTTTATTTAATCATCAAAATGTCAATTACATTATATCTATTACAAGTTTCTAAAAGCTATCTAATCACTAAAACTAATATTGTCCTTCAGCCCAATGCTCCTAGCGTGCTGCAAGTGCTTAACCCTACTCAGTCCCTTCGTAAGGGGATCTGCTGGGTTATCCTGAGATGATACCCTCTTAACCACGAGGAGTCCCTCTTTTACCTGATGTCTAATGAAATGAGATTTCCTTTCGATATGCCTAGATCTGCCATGATCCCTCGGTTCCTTGGTTAAGGCAATCGTACCTTCGTTATCGCAGAAAATCTCCATAGGCTCCTTTATGGCTGGCACAACTCCAAGGTCTCCGATGATGATTCGCACGTTGAATCAAATATGGTGTCATGCTTGGAACTTTTCCATGTCACTACTCCTTCATTTAGAGTAAAGACCCAACCCGACTGTGAGCGAAAATTGTCTCGATCGGTCTGAAAACCGGCGTCACTATACCCTCGCACCCTTAAGTGATCACTCCCACTGAGGATAAGAAACCATTCCTTAGTCTTATGAAGGTACTTAAGAATATTCTTGGCTGCGGTCCAATGTGCTCTACCAGGGTTCCCTTGATATCTGATGACCATGCTCAAAGCGAAGGCCACATTAGGGCGAGTACAAGTCATAGCATACATGATCGAGCCAACTGCAGAAGCATAAGGTACTCGGTTCATCTCTGCTATCTCAACTTCGGTACTCGGGCTTTGAGTCTTACTCAACTTGATATTGCTTTGGATTGATAACTCCCCTTTCTTGGAATTCTCCATACTAAAACGCTTTAGTACTTTATCCAAGTAAGTACTTTGACTAAGTCCTATTAGTCTTTTACTCCTGTTTCTCACTATCCTTATCCCAAGAATATAGGTAGCTTCTCCGAGGTCGTTCATAGCAAAACACTTTCCAAGCCAGGACTTAACTTCCTGCAAGGTTGGAACGTCGTTTCCTATGAGTAGTATGTCATCGACATACAAAACGAGAAAGATAACTACATTCCCACTAGCTTTGACATACGTACAGGACTCATCCTCGCTTCTTGAGAAACCAAACTCTTTGACTTTCTCATCGAAACAAAGATTCCATCTGCGAGATGCTTGTTTCAATCCATAAATGGATTTGTCAAGCTTACACACTCTATCAAGGTGTTTTGCATCGACAAAACCCTCTGGCCGACTCATGTAAACATCTTCAGCCAACTTTCCATTAAGGAAAGCGGTTTTGACATCCGTATGCCATATTTCATAATCATGAAACAAAGCTATGGCTAGCATTTTATCTTTGCTACTGGTGAGAAGGTCTCATAATATTCAACTCCAGGAGTTTGAGTAAAGCCCTTCGCAACCAATCGCGCCTTATAAGTGTGTACTTTCCTATCCATGCCGGTCTCCTTCTTGAAGATCCACTTGCACCCGGCCGTCTTACGACCTGGTACATTGTCAACCAAGTTCCAAACTTGATTGTCATATATGGACTGAATCTCGCTGTCCATAGCCTCTTTCCACTTTGCAGACTCTGAGCCTTCCATGGCTTCCTTGTAGCTGTTAGGCTCATCCAAATTTAGTAGTGTAATATCACTAATAAACGTATCACCCTCACTAGTTATATGAAAACCATACAACACGGGTGGAACACTAACTCTACTGGAATGTATAAAAGGTAAGGACTCGTCAATTGGTTCAACCGGAGTTTCCTCCTCGGGTTGAGTGAAAGCGTTAGAGGTTCCTTCATCGTTTGACTCTTGAAGCTCTTCAAGATCAATTTGCCTCCCACCGTCCTTTTGCCTTATGGTTTCTCGTTCTCAGAAAACTCCTTTCCTAGCAACGAAGACAACATTGTCACTCGGTCTATAGAAGAGATATCCAAAGGACTTCTGCGGGTAGCCGATGAAAATACACCGCTCACTCCAAGGTTCGAGCTTGTCGTGAGTCTCTCGTCTTACAAAATCCTCGCAACCCCAAACCTTGATATGTGCCAACGAGGGAGCTTTCACTGTTCACATCTTGTGAGGTGTTTTGGCAACCTTCTAAGTCTAGATTAAGGATATGGGTGGCTGTCTCTAAGGCATACCCCCAAAAAGAGATAGGTAACGAAGCACGACTCATCATGGAACGAACCATATCTAATAAGGTTCAATTGCGCCTCTCGTCCACACCATTCTATTGCGGTGTCCTAGGTGGCGTCAATTGCGAAACAATTCCGCATTCCTTGAGGTAATCGTGGAATTCATGACTAAGGTACTCACCACTTCGATCGGATCGGAGCATCTTAATTTTATTGCCCAACTGATTCTCCACTTCCTGCTTAAACTCTTTGAACTTTTCAAAGGTTTTTGACCTGTGCTTGATTAAGTAGATATACCCATATATGCTATAATCGTCGGTGAAAGTCACATAGAAGCGGCTTGCATCCCTTGTGGTGGATCTAAAGGGCCAACATACATCGGTATGTATGAGATCCAATAAACCCTCACCCCTTTCACAAGTGCCAGTGAAGGTTTACTTAGTCATCTTTCCAAGTAAACAAGACTCGCACACGTCATCGTCCCTAAGGTCGAATGACTCCAACATTCCATCTTTTTGGAGTTGGGCTATGCGCTTCTTGTTGACATGTCCAAGACGACAATGCCACAATCTTGCTTTGTCAAAACTATTGGAAGAATTGATATGCAACACATTATTTCCTAAGTTATCTACAACCATCATAGTTTCATATATTCTATTACAAGGAAATGCTTCAAAATAAAAAGAACCATTCAAGAAAGCATTAATAGAACCTTTTTTCATTATCAAACAAAAATCTAAAACCTTGTTTATACAAACCATGAAAAGAAATATTGTTTCTTGTCATTATTGACGAGTAACAACAATTATTCAAATCTAAACCTAACCCACTACTAAGAACCAAAGAGTAAACTCCAATCTTGGTGACATGTGACACTTTCCTATTCCCCACGATCAAGTTTATCTTCCCATGCTCCACATCCCTACTTCTTCTTAGGCCCTATAAGTTAGAACAAATGTGAAAACCATATGCTGTGTCAAGGACCCTAGACATAGCATGTGATGAGTTGTTAGAATGAATAGTATAAATACCTGCGAAGGATGGCTTTATCTTCCCATCCTTAATATCTTGGAAGAACTTTGGGCACCTTCATTTCCAATGCCCTTTCCCGTGACAGTAGTATCACTCTGCATCCTTCGGGTTGGAGGAGGGTGCAGCGGGACTAGCCTTGGTTCCACTAGAAAAGGTGCCATCGTGGGACTTTCCTTTGTGGCTCTTTGATATGTGCATAATTAGTTAATTATTTAGCATACATTTTTATTCATTTTTAACTAATTATGTGTATAATGTGGAAAAAAGATACTTAATAATGTTTAAATTTTGTTTTCAGTCCAAAAGACATGCTTGGGAGTGACAGGGAACAAGGGGAAGCAATTAGAGACCAAAGAATGAAGAATGAGGGACAAAATCCTTCCTACTCAGCGAGTACACGAGCCTACTCGAAGAGTCCATTAGAATATTCCAGAAGATAAGTCAAGATTCCTGGCACGAGACGGATAACTACGATCTACTCGGCGAGTTGGGTCTGCTACTCGCCGAGTACACTCTGTTTTGTGATAATTATAAAAACCGAGCCTTTATCCGATTAGAATACTTTTCTGGCATTTTTGGAGATTCATCTGCGATTGGAGAACCCTTGAAGGCGCTGAGGAACTCTAATCTTCAATCCTTGGAAGAATCAAAGCAACTAGGTTAATCATTCCACTTAGCTTTAGGAATTAAGTATGTTTAGCTTAGTTAAACCTGTTTTTGTGTTTGTTTTTACTACAACTATGAACTAATTACGTTTTTGTTTCTGTTTTGGGAATACCAAGTAACTCCTATGGTTTAATTCTTAGTTTTTGATTGATTGTTTATTGGTGATTTATTAAATTAAGTTTGTTAAAGAACCTTATGCATTAATCACAACTATTTTCTGTTAATTGGAAGATAATTAAGCTGCATGAACATCTCTTAATGGTTAACCTCATATGTCTATGAGAACACTTAATCATATGCTTAGGAATAATGAATATGAAACTAAGATTAACAAGATAATGGGAAGATTAATGTGTGAGCTTGTTTGAGAAACCAACAAACAAGAGGTTAATTGAACCACCAATTTGATTAACCATTGCAAATCTTATTTAATCCAAATTATTAATCTAGGGAATTAATTAGTTTAAACACTTGATCACCGCTTGAATTAATTAATTGTCTAAGGGTTAGGAGTAATGAACATGAACCAAACCACTATAGTTGGTAGCCAATAACAATTAATCTATCATAAATTCAAAATAACCATAGGAGTGAATTGATTGAACCTAAAACGGAAACATCTTTATCAAATTTGGTGAATTAGTTGTTTTCTTTAGTTACTTAGATAATTAAGTGTTTTTGTGGCGTAAGTTTCTAGGCTTGCAAAACTAGAGAAAAACCTTTTACTTTCATTATTTGCTTAGTTAAAATTAGCCATTAGTTTAATTTTCCGTTCCCTGAGTTCGACACCCTACTTATTCAACTATACCACTAAAAGACAGGTTCACTGCCTTTGTGTGCTAAATTTATTAATAAAAAGTAGGAATAAAACAAGTGCATTTTACACACATCAAGTTTTTGGCGCCGTTGCCGGGGAACGGTTCTAAATAATTAATCTAATCCCTAATTTTTTCGATGCTTTGTGTGAGTTTACTGGCACAAAGTTAATTTATTGCAATTTAGTAGTTAGTAATTAGGTTTTAGCATCTGTTTTAGTTTTAATATTCACTTTAGAATTTCTTCAAAATTACACTGATACTTGCCGAGTGCAGTCGCATCTACTTGGCGAGTACAAGTGTATTTGGCAATTAATTTTCGTTTTTTTAGTTGCATTTTTTTGTTCTTTTTACGTTTTTATCTTGTTTATTTCAGGACTTTCATGACCAGAGGATCAAACACCCTGCTGGTACCCCCATTTGAAGATCCCGAATCTGCATTGAAAAGGAACAAAGGAAAGGACGTGGAGAGCTCGAGTACACCAAAGAAGTCACCTTTGTCTAACTTGAAGACTGTTTTTGGGAAGAAAAAGAGCAGCAAATCAGGAGCATCCAGCGCCTCTTTAGTAATCGACGAACCGGTTAAGGAAGATATCGAGTACGAGACCGAGGAAGAAGAGGAGCCTACATACGAGCACGAATCCGAATTCGAGGAAGAGTTAGCTATTACTATGGCTAACATTGATGAAATCCCCATGGGGGAATGGAAGAAGAGGATGCACGATGACACTGGCCCGGGACTTGTGCAACCCGCAATTCCCGCGACTGCTACTTTCGAGCTCAAGGGTCATATCCTAGCTTTACTTAAAGAAATACCTTTCTATGGAAAAGACCACGAAGATGCCTACAAGCATTTGGATGAAGTTAATGATGTAGCTGATTACTTCAATGTTCCAAATGTGCCTCGTGAGACTCAGCTACTTCGCATGCTTCCAGTGACATTCAAAGGTGCTGTAAAAGACTGGCTCAAGTCACTTCCCCCGGATCAGTCATCACATGGGCCAAGATGAAGGAAGAATTCATTGATCACTTTTGCCCACCTTCCAAGATATCCAAGTTGAAGAAGGACATTACTAACTTTGAACAACAAGCTGGAGAGTTGCTATATGAAGCTTGGGAGAGGTACAAGAGCTTACTAAGAAACTGCCCACACCATGACCTAAACAGCCAGTAAGAAGTCTCCATCTTCTATGATGGAGTCAATATCACAACCAGGCAGTTACTAGACTCGCAAGGCCCGCTCACAAAGAAGCCGCCCCCGGTGATCAAAGAATTGATTGAAGAATTCTCTAAACACTCTAGAGAACACCACAACCCTAGACATGATGTTACTAGGGGAGCCGCATATGCAGCTACTGAAGACTTATCCGCGGTCATGGCGATGTTAAAAACCATGGATAGGAGGATGGATAAAATGGACCAAACGATCCATGCTATTCGGGAGGGTTGTGAAAACTGCAATGGACCTCACCTCACTAGAGACTGTGATTTAGATGAGAATGACAACAAGAAGGTGCAAGTTTGTTACTCAAGTGGAGACCGATATGATGAAGACTGGCGCAAACAAAAGAAAGAGTGGCTCCCTTATGAAGAGTACAAAAAGGCCAAGGAGGAAAAGTTTAGGCAAAAAGGGAGAGGTTTCTACCAAAAGGAGGAGCCGATACTAGAGAGAAAGCCAAGCTTGGAAGAAATGCTCACCAAATTTGTAGCTACTTCAGAAAAAAGACATAGTGATCATGATGCTGCCATTCAAGAAACAAGGATATGCTAAGGAACCAGCAAGCATCTATCCACAATATAGAAACACATCTTGGGCAACTTTCTCAACAAATCAACCAAAGGTCACCGGGCGAACTTCCTAGCAAAACTGAAAATAACCCACGAGGCGCGCACATAAACATAGTCACAACAAGAAGTGGGAAAATAATCACTCCCCTGGCACCTATTCAGACTGAAGCATCCAAGGAATCACAGAAGGAGGAGGCAGAAAATCAAGCAGAAAAGCAAAATTTACAATCTGACAGCCCTACTCGCCGAGTACCACGTATGGACTCGGCGAGTACACCACCAAATCCAAAAGAGCAGGTCCCTAAAAAGCTGTACCAGCCTCCAATGCCATATCCAGCCCGAGCTAAGAAGGAGAAGCAGGAAGAGGAGTATCAGAAGTTTCTAGATCATATCAAGGTTCTTCAAATCAACATACCCTTCATTGAAGCCGTCATGCAAATGCCCAAATATGCAAAGTTCTTTAAGGAACTTCTCACTAATAGAAGGAAGATGGAAGAAGTGAAGAAGGTAGTCCTCAATGAAAACTGCTCAGCTGCTATGCTAAATAAGCTACCAAAGAAGAAGGGCGACCCGGGGAGTTTGACTTTACCTTGCCAATTTGGCAACTTGGCTACTATTCATGCCTTATCCGATTCGGGAGCAAGTGTGAACCTAATGCCATATTCATTCTTTAAGAAGCTGGATCTCCCGGAACCAATGCCAATTCGCATGGCAATTCACTTGGCAAACAAGACAGTCACTTTCCCAAGAGGCATATGCGAAGACTTACTAGCAAGGTGGACAAATTCGTCTTTCCCGCTGATTTCATAATTCTAGACTTGGAGGCGGATCCACAAGTTCCAATCATCCTTGGAAGGCCCTTCCTCAACACGGCAAGTGCTATAGTAGACATGAGGGACTCGAAGCTCACCTTGCGGGTAGGAGAAGATTCAGTCACATTTGGGGTAGATCAAGCTATGAAGTATGCAAGGAGCAGTGACGACACGACATTCTCAATGGATATGCTTGATGAATTATTGGAGGAACGCATAAGTGAAGATTCCAGCAAGTTCACAACTTATGATGAAGAATTTGATCCAGAAAAAGACTTAATGGAGATTGAAAGGCTACTGGAAGAAGCTGAGTTTGAAGAATTGGTGAAGCAAACTGACAGCCCTACTCGCCGAGTAGGGCCGATCTACTCGCCGAGTTCTTCCTTAGAAAAGGCAGAATTCGTGAATGCAGCCACAAACTCGCCGAGTCCCTTACCTGCACTCGGCGAGTCCAACAGTCAGAACCAAAAATCTGAGCTCAAAACTTTACCAGAACATCTGGAGTATGCTTTCCTTGAAGAAGGCAACCAAAAGCCAGTAATCATAGCCTCTGACCTGTCCAATTCTGAAAAGGAAGAGCTCGTGCAAGTGTTGAAAAAGCGGAAGCGGGCCATAGCATGGAGCATCACCGACATCAAGGGAATAAGCCCATCTTATTGCTCCCACAAGATCAATCTGGAAGAAGGAGCAAAGCCGGTTGTACAACACCAAAGAAGGTTAAACCCGAATATGCAAGAAGTAGTCAATAAGGAAGTGGTTAAACTGTTAGATGCGGGAATTATCTATTCCATTTCCGACAGTCTGTGGGTGAGTCCGGTCCAAGTGGTGCCCAAGAAAGGAGGGATGACGGTCATAACCAACGAAAAGAATGAGCTAATTCCGACACGAACGGTAACCGGTTGGAGAGTGTGCATCGATTATCGAAAGCTAAACGATGCCACTCGTAAAGACCATTTTCCCTTACCTTTTATTGATCAAATGTTAGAAAGATTATCGGGCCATAGTTACTATTGCTTTCTAGACGGATTCTCGGGTTATTTCCAAATACCCATAGACCCAATGGACCAAGAAAAGACCACATTTACTTGCCCATGTGGGACTTTTGCTTATAGGCGCATGCCCTTTGGGCTATGCAATGCACCCACGACTTTTCAAAGGTGTATGACAGCCATATTCCATGATATGGTGGAAAAATTCATGGAAGTTTTTATGGACGACTTTTCTGTCTTTGGATCTTCTTTCCATGATTGTCTCACAAACCTTGACATAATGCTTGCTAGGTGTGAAAAAACCGATTTGGTCCTCAATTGGGAGAAATGTCACTTTATGGTTAAGGAGGGTATAGTGTTAGGCCACAAGGTTTCCAAAATGGGAATTGAAGTTGATCGGGAAAAGATTGACACCATTGCCAAACTACCCCCACCAACTAATGTGAAGGGCATTAGAAGTTTTCTAGGACACGTGGGTTTTTACCGGCGTTTCATAAAAGATTTTTCCAAAATAACTAGACCTTTAGCACAATTACTATTAAAAGATGAACCATTTACTTTTACTAAAGAGTGTTTAGAGGCATTTGAATTTTTAAAGGAAAAATTAACTAATGCCCCGATCATTGTTGCACCAAATTGGAGCTTACCCTTTGAGATTATGTGTGATGCTAGTGACTTTGCATTAGGAGCTGTCATTGGTCAAAGGGTTGATAAGCACTTTCAACCCATATATTATGCTAACAAGACTCTAAATCCAGCCCAAGAGAATTACACCACCATTGAAAAAGAATTATTAGCTGTGGTGTATGCCTTTTACAAATTCCGCCCTTACTTGGTTGTATCCAAAACTACTGTTTTTACTGACCACTCGGCTATCAAGTATTTGTTTGCCAAACAGGATGCCAAGCCAAGACTGATACGATGGGTGCTACTTCTTCAAGAGTTTGACATAGAGATACGAGACAAGAAGGGAATGGAGAATGTAGCAGCTGACCACTTGTCAAGGCTTGAAAACCCGCAATTGCACGAAGATAGAGTTGGCGACGATTTTCCAGACGAGTATATTATGGTGACAGTAGGAGAAGAACCATGGTTTGCAAATATAGCTAACTACTTAGCTAGCAGTTACATCCCAAAAGATCTCACAAGCCAACAAAAGAAGAAATTCTTTTCCGAGATAAAATATTACTTTTGGGATGAACCATATCTTTTCCGAAGCTGCGCGGATGAGATCATACGAAGATGCGTGTTCGGGAATGAAAGACAGAAAATATTAGAGCATTGTCATAGCAGGCCCACGGGTGGACATCATGGAGCACATTACACTGCCAAGAAGATCTTTGACATTGGGTTCTATTGGCCCACAATTTTTCAAGATGCAACCCAATTTGTCAAAGAGTGTGATGCTTGTCAAAGAGTGGGAAACATTTCATCTCGAAATGAAATGCCACAACATAGTATCCAAGTGTGCGAGGTCTTTGATGTGTGGGGTATCGACTTCATGGGACCATTTCCCATGTCTAAAGGCAACAAATACATATTAGTGGCGGTGGATTATGTATCCAAATGAGCGGAGGCACAAGCGTTACCAACAAATGACGGTCGGGTGGTGGTGCGGTTTTTGAAGAAGTTATTTTCACGATTTGGAGTCCCAAAAGCTCTTATAAGTGACCGAGGCACGCATTTCGCCAACGATCAACTAGAGAAGGTTCTAAGGAAGTATAGGGTAACCCATAAATTTTCTACATCCTACCATCCACAAACTAGTGGGAAAACCGAGGTGACAAATCGAGCGTTAAAGCGAATCTTGGAGAAATCGGTGGGGAGCAATCGCAAAGAATGGTCGGATAACATAGACGATGCACTTTGGGCCTTCCGTACAGCTTTCAAAACTCCTATTGGTACTACACCATATAGGCTTGTTTATGGAAAGCAATGTCATTTGCCGGTAGAGATAGAGCATAAAGCATTTTGGGCTTTAAAGATATGCAACTTCAACATGGAGGAACTCAAGAGCAACCGGTTGATGAAAATGAATGCTCTTGAGGAGCTTAGAAATGATGCATACTCTAGTTCGTTGATTTATAAAGAGAAGACCAAGATGTGGCATGACAAAAGGATAAAAAAAATAAAGAATTTCATGAAGGCCAAAAAGTGTTGCTCTTTAATTCACGACTAAAGCTTTTCTCGGGAAAACTCAAGTCAAGATGGGATGGTCCTTTTCTGGTGAAGACGGTGTTTCCACATGGTCCTATAGAGCTATTGTCAAGAGATGGAACACCTTTCAAGGTCAATGGCCATAGGGTCAAAAAGTATGAAGAAGGAGTCCCCAGGAATGAAGGAATGGAAGAGTTGTTGTTGCTGGAAGAGATTGCAACCACGTAGAAGGGGAGGAGTCCAGCTAATGACTCCTTAAAAAGAAGCGCTTCTCGGGAGGCAACCCGAGTCTCAAGTTTGCATGTTCTTTCCTTTTCTTTAGTTTTATTTTTATCTTTTTCATTCGTCTTCTTCTAAGAATATAATTGCTTGAGGTCAAGCAATGCCTAGAGTGTGGGGTGGATGGCTAAAAGAATGAGAAAATACATTAAATTTTCAAAACATTCAATTTTTTTTCAAACTGCAAGGATTACTCGCCGAGTAGGCACGTATACTCGGCAAGTATCTGCTCGAGTAACCCAATAAAACGCGTAACGATAGTTTTACTCAGCGAGTAGAACCTTTCTACTCGGCGAGTAGCCAACTTAAACAGATGATATATAATCTGTAAAATAAGGGTTTTCACCCATTTAACCCCTATACTCGCCGTACACAGCGTTTCCTCAAGCATTCTCTGCGATTTCTTCAAATTTCCACTTAATCTTCGTCTTTCAAAGGAAAAGGTAACATCTTTACACTTAAAACTTATCCAAGGTTCAAGCTTTATCGTTGATTTGCCCCTATTTTGCTTAAATTTTTATTTGGGGGGTTTCCTCAAATTCTAGGGTTTTAATTTAGCCATGAATTAGGTAATGTTAGGAGAAATTTCTTTTGGATTTATGGTTAGTTGACTCATTACAACAAACCCCTGTGAAGAATTTGGAGTTTTGGACAACCTATATATACTCGGCTCAAACTGTTGCCGTTGTTCATCCTACTCGCCGAGTAGGTCGTATACTCGGCGAGTAGAGGACTACTCAGGCCTGTTTATTTCGTTTTTAATTACTGGTTATTGTTTGTTTGTGTTCTCTTGTTGTTGTTATGCAGGTACCATGTCTAGAAGGGGACAATCTTCAAGAGGGGGAAACCAAGGTGATGTCCCGTGGCTCTCATTGCGACAAATCACGTCCAAATCATCCAAAGCTCGAGCCTTAAACAAATTAGAGGCGCTGAAATAGAAGGAAATCCATTTGCCCAACGCTGTTGACTGGGATTGGTTGGGACAAGTGGGATTAGAGGAGGAGCTCACACCATATTTGGTGAAGGAGTGCAGCTTGGGGTATACCACCATCACATGTGATGGTTGGTTACAATTATTCAAGATACAAGAACCTGTTTATGCTGAGCTATGTTGGGAATTTTTTGCTACCATCTCATTCTGAGGTGGTAGTGAGTATTACAACCCCAACATAATTTCTTTTTCTTTGGGCGGGGAGATGCGACAGTACAACATGGATGAATTTTCTTGGAGGCTGGGGATTTATGATCAGAGCACTATGATGACTGAGGACTTTGAAGCTTTTCTGGAGAATTGCCATAAGGAACTTCCCGAGGCAGTGGTGGCCTCTACATGGTGGAACACAATTGCCAACCGGGTTTATATTCCTTCTACCGCTCAGGAGGGTCATATTCGCTCGCCGATCCATCGCCTTATTCACCGCTTCGTGGCCAGCACCATCAACATGCGGAAGGATTGGGACAAGGTCCCAACCCTTGATATTTTCTATCTTTGGAGTATTATTACTCCCGACGCTTTCTGCAATCTCCCCTATTGTATCACCAAATTTGTTGCTGAAGGGGGGTTAAGGAAAAAGTTAACTCCAAAATTAATGGAGGCATGTTTGTTACAAGGCTTGCTAGGTCGTTTGGGGTTTTAGACTTACAAGAAGCAAGGTCACTCACGGTCATTTACCCTCCACCGTTCAACACTGCATTATACAGGAGGGCACAGATCGTTGAGAAGTTTGGTGACTCCTTTTCCATTCCACATGTGGACGAGCCGGCAATTCCTGAGGAGTCGGGAAGGCGGGTAAGGCAACATAGCGAGCGGGTACGAGAAGATCCACCAGTTATTCCGGTGGAGGAGGACAACGATGGGTGGAATCAAGTGGAGTATTGGCGCTATTTGGACGATATTGGACGAGGGGTTAATTATAATAATCAATCTTTTGAATACCTCTTCCAACAGATGAACATTGCACCAAGACCCCGACCCGGCTATCCATATATTATGAGTTGGGAAGAAAGAATGAGGGGAAGAAATGAAGAAGGAGGAAGTGGTGCGGGAGGAGCCGATATGGAAGAAGAAGATTGAAGACTTTATTTTTTATGTTTTGTGTTTTTATGATGTTTTGTTTTGAATAATTGTTAAAACTTGGATGATTTTTGTTTTTAGGATTTTTATTACTTTCACTTTTAGTTGCTTATGTTTCAGGGATGGAAGGTGAGGAAGCATAATAAAGTGTTGAGGGTCAAGTAAGGAATGAGAGATGTTCAAGAAAAAGTACGAAGTCTTGTCCTTAGGATTGAGTCCGTGAGAGTCTAGAATAATGGAGAGTGTTGCTGCTGAAGGATTTAGAGTAAGGGTCAGTGAAATTTCCAATTTCAAAACCCGAGTCAAAAGGAACATGAGCTGGATCAGTTTTGGCAATACAGTGCCTACTCGCCGAGTGCACAAATTCTACTCGGCGAGTACATGGGATATTATATGTTATAGTTCCAAGTTAAGAGATACTCACCGAGTACACGTCACTACTCGCCGAGTAGACTTGCAATTTTCGAGTTCCAGAGCTGTTTTGAGCACTTTCACTGCAGCATTTATCCACTTTTTGTGAAGAATTGTTACTTGGGATTTTCTAAGAAGCTTGTTCTGTGATATTTTCGAGCTGTCAACCACACGAGACGCATGACACCCAAGACATGGATGAGCTGTTCCCATGGCTAAAGTCAAGTGAAGATGGAGCTGAAGAAAAGAGTATCAACCTATCGACTGCTACCCTAGGGGAGTTTGTTCCAATTCTCTCTATATTTGCATTTTTATTTTTTTGCATAATATGCAATGGGGGCATTGCATAAAATAAGTGTGGGGTAGATTAGAAAATTTAGAGTCTTAATTTAGGCTAATTTTTTAATAAAAAATTGTTGCATACCAAAAATATTACTTAGGGATTAATTGAGAAAATTTTGGTAAAAGCAAATTAGGATTCCATGTTAGAATTGTGTTGATAATTGCATGAAAACCCAAATGTTTAGTTGAGCCTATACACGTTCTAGTGCATTTGTGGCTTCCTTATTCCAGTGAAATCATGGGACAAAAACACAACCTCGCTCAGCCTGAGGGATGCAATATGTTTAGCAGCCTAAACCTGAAATGTATCCAGGAAAATTATTATCGTTAGCCAATAAAGGTTGAAGTTGAGCGCCCCTACTTAAGCATGTAGGTTTTTGAGTGAAAAAAGTGAGGAACATGTAAAAAAAAAAAAGAAGAGAGAAATTACAAGAAAATTTTGAAGAATTTTTGGAGCATCAAAGTCAAATATGAAATTAGAAGATCAAAAATTCCAAAGAAATTCGAAAAGTTGAAGATACCAAAAATCAAATAACAAGGTGGTGAATTCAATGAAATCAAAGATCAAATAACAAAGAAGTGAAGAATTCCAAAAGAGCTCCATAGTGGTATCATAAATTGTAATTATCTAGATTATGTATGCTTGGGTTGCTCAACCAAAAATACCTTGAGTTTAAGAGGTTTTCTGGGGATGGATTCGGAGGGATGCATAAAATGAGCATAGTTCGGGGTGAGTGGGCGAATGTTTATGAGGATTGTGAGTGTTTGGAGTATGGGGGGTATTTAGGACAATTTTAGATACAAATGCATGTGTTGCGGTCTTGGCATAATGGCTGGGTTAGATTGGAGTTGTCATATGTGGTTCTAATATGTTTAAAATTCGGTTTTGCTTGGGGGCAAGCAAAAGTCAAGTGTGGGGTATTTTGATATGTGCATAATTAGTTAATTATTTAACATACATTTTTATTCATTGTTAACTAATTATGTGTGTAATGTGGACAAAAGGTACTTAATAATGTTTAAATTTTGTTTTCAGTTCAAAAGACATGCTTGGGAGTGAAAGGGAACAAGGGGAAACAATTAGAGACCAAAGAATGAAGAATGAGGGACAAAAGCCTTCCTACTCGGCGAGTACACGAGCCTACTCAGCAAGTCCATTAGAATATTCTAGAAGATAAGTCAAGATTCCTGGCCCGAGACGGATAACTACGATCTACTCGGCGAGTTGGGTCTACTACTCGCCGAGTACACTCTGTTTTGTGATAATTATAAAAACTGAGCCTTTATCCGATTGGAATACTTTTCTGGCGTTTTTGGAGATTCATCTGCGATTGGAGAACCCTTGAAGGCGTTGAGGAACTCTAATCTTCAATCCTTGGAAGAATCAAAGCAACTAGGTTAATCATTCCACTTAGCTTTAGGAATTAAGTATGTTTAGCTTAGTTAAACCTGTTTTTGTGTTTGTTTTTACTACAACTATGAACTAATTACGTTTTTGTTTCTGTTTTGGGAATACCAAGTAACTCCTATGGTTTAATTCTTAGTTTTTGATTGATTGTTTATTGGTGGTTTATTAAATTAAGTTTGTTAAAGAACCTTATGCATTAATCACAACTATTTTCTGTTAATTGGAAGATAATTAAGCTGCATGAACATCTCTTAATTGTTAACCTCATATGTCTATGAGAACACTTAATCATATGCTTAGGAATAATGAATATGAAACTAAGATTAACAAGATAATGGGAAGATTAATGTGTGAGCTTGTTTGAGAAACCAACAAACAAGAGGTTAATTGAACCACCAATTTGATTAACCACTACAAATCTTATTTAATCCAAATTATTAATCTAGGGAATTAATTAGTTTAAACACTTGATCACCGCTTGAATTAATTAATTGTCTAAGGGTTAGGAGTAATGAACATGAACCTAACCACTATAGTTGGTAGCCAATAACAATTAATCTATCATAAATTCAAAATAACCATAGGAGTGAATTGATTGAACCTAAAATAGAAACATCTTTATCAAATTTGGTGAATTAGTTGTTTTCATTAGTTACTTAGATAATTAAGTGTTTTTGTGGTGTAAGTTTCTAGTCTTGCAAAACTAGAGAAAAACCTTTTACTTTCATTATTTGCTTAGTTAAAATTAGCCATTAGTTTAATTTTCCGTTCCCTGAGTTCGACACCCTACTTATTCATCTATACCACTAAAAGACAGGTTCACTGCCTTTGTGTGCTAAATTTATTAATAAAAAGTAGGAATAAAACAAGTGCATTTTACACACATCATTCTTAGAAGGAGCCTTCCTTTTCTTGCCCTTCCCTTGCCCAATTGCCAAGACGGGGGCAGTAGTAGGAGTTGATGCTACGGATTTGTCTTTCAGACTACTCTTAGTAGTCCTTAGCAGGCCTTGAAGCTTGATTAAAGTGACCTCCTCTTGGTTCATGTGGTAGGTCATGCGGAACTGTTTGTAACAAGGAGGTAAGGAGTGAAGAATGATATCTTTGGCCAGTTCCTCATCGAAGTTAACATTTAACTTCAGCAAGCGATCCACGTATCTCTGCATTTTCTGCAACTGGGCCGTGACGAACTCTCTGTCCTTCATTTTGGTAGTGATCATCACAACGATGATCTCATACCTTTCCTGCCTCGCGCTTTAATGGTACCTATACATCAAATCTTGATGCATCTTGTAGGGGTTATAGTCCTCGTAGGACTTTTGGAATTCGACGGTCATGGTCGCGAGCATGATGCAATGGACTTTCATAGCATCTTGCTCGTGAGCCTCAAAAGCAATGATTTCTTTGGGAGTAGCAGTGTTGACATTCACCTCTTTCAGCTCCTTATCGAGAACATACTCCTTGTCCTCATAGCGGGTGACCATTCGGATATTGCGGATCCAGTCATTGAAGTTGGTCCTGTCAAAAATCACCCTCTCACACAAGTTCATGAGTGAGAATGAGTCGGAAGCGGTCAAGCCTGAAGCGTTGTTGCTGTTCGAAGTAGACATCTTAAATACAAAAGAGACAAAGTTGATTAGATAAGAATCCCCAATTAAACACCCAAAATGAGAAATTAGGGCTAGGATCCAACAACATTATTTACAATTTAGAAGAAGGATACCGTAATCCACACTACAAATAATTTGAAGGTAAGTGAATGACGATTCACTAATTTCCACCATGAAAAACGAAAAAGAAATTAAATTTTAAACGTATCAAAACTGTAACATCCCAAGTCCAGATATACCTTGTAACCCTTGGTCTTTTGAGTACTTGTCCATTTTAGTCCCTTTATGAGAAAAGGTGGTGAATGAGTACGCGGGGCATACGCGAGTGTACGCTCAGCGTACTCATATGCATGCATTTGACGCGGAAGCCACCTAGTACGCTGGGCGTACTAGGCCCAAAGTGAAAACCCTAATTTAGGGTGTGTCCCCTATATAAAGGTTATGATGGCCTCATTCCTGGCCACCATTCTCAGACAACAAACCCTCTTGTGCCCAAACCTTCGTTCTTAAAGCTTGTGAGTGCATTTGAGAGCCTTTGAGAGTCTTCGTGTGTTCTTGAAGTGAAGAAGAAGCTTTAGAGAAGAAGTGAGAGTCGAGGCCCTTGGATATGAGCATATCTGAGTTGGGAGCTTCATATAGAGGTATAAAGCTTCAAGCTTTCTCACTCTTTTGTTTTGTGCATCATATTAGAGTATTTTAGAGTTTTTGTCCCAAAAGTTGGAGACTTTATGAGATGTTGAGCTCCAGAGACTATGATCAACCCCTTTAAGTGTGTTTAGTGGTGTAATGTCATAAAAATCCAATCTTGGACATTGGAATCAAGCCATGCATGAGTTATGAGCTTTTTGAGATAAGAAAGTGAGTGTTTTGGGTGTTTGTGATCATATCAGCTATGCAAAGGCTTAAAGTCACTGAGTTTATGGAGTAAGAGCTATTAGGGAGTCCATATCTGTGATATGAGCCAAGGTCTTAACTGATTAAGACCAAATGAGCGGGAAGAGTGAAACTGGGACGTACGCTGGGCGTACTCCCAATACACGCATCGTAGGGGTCGAGCATCCGCAATGCATGCATGACAGCAGAGTACGCCCAACATAAAGAGCTGGTACGCGCATCGTACTCTTTTCCGTTGACTTTTGGTTGACTTTTAGGGTTTGGTCAATTTGTAGACTATTAAGGCTATTGAGGGGTAAAATGGTCTTTTACCATTCCGTGAGTTTGTAGAAGGGTTAGTATATCTTATTGAGAGTCGTGTTTAATTAGGGATAATTTGCGTATGTGTTAGGCAGAGGCTAGACCGGTGATTTGAGTTCGAGATTAGCCGATTTCTTACGAGGTGAGTCTTCTCATTATACTTACCATGAGTGGTATCTTAGTGTGACCGAGATGTCTTATGTGCTTATCTGTGTATTGTGATATTCTGCATTATGTCTTTGTGATTTATGCTGAGTATTATTATTATGAGCTTATTGAGTTAGGATCGGAGGGTCCACCCGAGTTATGGGACCGGAGGGTCTCCACTAGAACACATTGACCGGAGGGTCGTATTGTGTTAGCCTTGAGTGGATAATGTGATGTGTGTGGTATTTTGGGGAACTCACTAAGCTTCGTGCTTACCGTTTTATGTGTTATGTGCTTCAGGTACTTCCGAGAATTGCGGGAAGGCCCCAACTTGATTGTACACACACTCGCATTGGAGATATGTTTTTGGAGGATCCTGTATTTGTGATAAACAATTTTGAAATATGTTTTGATGTTTGATACTTGAGATTTTTGAGAAATGTTACATGTGTTTGAAAATGAAAAATTTTGGTTTAAAAATTTACGTTGTTACAAGTTGGTATCAGAGCCTTGGTTTGAGGGATTAGGATGCCCCCTGGGTGTGTTTGGACTCAAACTGAGGATTTGAGAAATTTTTTCAAAAGAAATGATTTTTCTAAAATGAGAAAGAGTTTGAGAGAAAACGAGTTGGAGCGGTGTGTACAATCAGCCAGAGCCCGAACGGTGATTTCCCAAAATACCCTTACTTTTGTGTTATGAGATATTTTATTAGAATTGCATGCTAGAGAGTAGTCTAGGTATTTCATATTCTATGGCTAGAGTTTCCTGATTTGTGATGCCTTAGCGTAGTAGATGCTTTTGATCAGTGTTATCAGTTATTTTCTTGAGTATGTGCTGAATTCTGAGTCGGGAGATAATCTAGGAAGAGATACCTAGATGAGCTTGAGAGGGGTTTAATGAGAGAGTAGTTTGTGATTCGTGAGATATATAGTATTTATGAATTAGAATCCTAAGAGGAGGTCTTGGGGTGACTACAGGTGGGGTGTGGAAGGTAGTATTAGGCCCGTACTACTGAAAGCACCCGATCTGTATGCAATCCAAGTAAGAATCCTAAGGATGGTAAGGAGTAAGTAAGGAGGAGTAGTCAAGTGTAAGTATGCTCGAGAGAGTCTCTGATGATTTTGTGTTGTGTTTCGGAGACATCATGGTGGGTACATGCCACACCCCAGAGAGCAGTGAAGTTAGCGATGATGAGATTCGTAGGATGATTCACGACGAGGTGGCCGCAGCCATATTCAAAATTTTGGTTATCCACTTCCGAGGATCGAAAATTTGTTCGATCAGTTGCTGGGGGCATCTTCGTTTTCCAAGTTTGATTTGAGATCTGGATATCACCAGATGAGAGTATGCGAGGAGGATATTCAGAAGACCGCCTTTAGAACTCGTTATGGGCATTACGAGTTTGTGGTGATGCCTTTCGGGCTCACCAACGCACCGACAACATTCATGGATCTCATGAACCGGGTGTGCAGGACTATGTTGGACCGGTCAGTGATCGTGTTCATCGATGACATCTTAGGGTATTCGAGGTCTAGAGAGCAGCATGCAGAGAATATACGATAGGTTCTTGGGGTATTGAGGCCGGAGAGGCTGTATGAAAAAATCTCAAAGTGTGATTTATGGTTACGAGAGGTCCAGTTCCTGGGACATCTCGTTAATAAGAATGGGATATTGGTCGATCTGGCCAAGATCGAGGCAGTTATACGATGGGAGGTGCCGAGATCCCCATCTGAGATCATGAGTTTTCTGGGATTGACTGGCTACTATTGGAGATTTATCAAAGATTTCTCCAAGATTGCAGTTCCTTTCACCAGATTGACCTAGAAGGGCGTTACTTTTGTTTGGGTGCCTGAGCAACAGGCATCATTCGAGACTCTTCGCCAGAGATTATGTGAAGCTCTGGTGCTAGCCCTTCCGGAGGGAGTGGAGGACTTTGTGGTCTATTGTGATGCATCTATTTCAGGGATTGGTGCAATGTTGATGTAGAGGAGTCACGTGATAGCATATGCATCGAGGCAGCTAAAGCCTCATGAGACGATGTATCCCACCCATGATTTGGAGTTAGGGGCAGTGGTGTTCTCCCTCAAGATTTTGTGCCACTATCTCTATGGTGTCCGATGTACCATATACATGAACCATAAGAGCCTGAAGTACCTGATGGATCAGCCCAACCTGAATATGAGACAGAGGAGATGGTTGGATGTAGTGAAGGACTACGACTGTGAGATCTTATATCACCCAGACAAGGCTAATGTGGTAGCCAATGCCTTGAGTCACAGAGCTGAGAGCGCTCTGATCCGGGATGTGTGTATGAGGATGACGGTGATGACTCCATGTAACTTCATGAAGAATATATAGGTGAAGGTAGCTGACGACTGAAGATAATGAGGAAATGAGTGTTGCTGGTGACGACGGATAGGGTGTGACCCGAAGCAAACAAATGACTCAATCTAATTTCTGCAATTAATTGGTCATCATATAAGGAGGAGACGGGGGCAAGATACCAGGGAAGGCAGTTAACAATATGAGACTGGGTATTAACAATGAAGTGATAAGATCTCATCTAAAATATAATATTATTTTGTTTATAATTGATTGTACTTTAACCTTAGAGACTTGAACGTCTTAAAGAATATTATCATTATATTGAATCTATTTTTGGAAATAGTGAGATTTCTTTTATAATATAGTATATATATATATCAAGTGGAGAAAGAGAGGAAATTAACTTCAAAGGTTTTTAGGTTTGATTTATTAAGGGTTTGAAATCATATCCATCTGAGGTGAGTATTTGGCTTTGCAATCAAGGGCTTGAAAGATATTTTTTTGTGGATTTTTGTAAGGAAGAAGACAGTGAACGAGGGAGGGGGTGTAATTTCTGGGGGTTTTATAATTCTGCTCTTTTATGAGGAAGAAGGCTGTCGATGTTATATGTTTTTAATGGATGTTTTACCCAAAGGTGAAATGTAAGGGGATAGTAAGAGTGGAACACATTATGTTGGGTATTTTACATTTCCGTTAGAGGTGAGAAATGGAGAGATAGCGGAATTGGAAAAGATGGTGAGGGGTTATATAGAAGAGGATGAAAAAGTTAGAGGTTTCACCAATGTAGATTATTGTATCGACGAAGAGACATGTGGGGGGAGGAAGGGATATTGGACGAGGAATGGACAAGGGGAATGGAGTGGGTTGTGGTACGTATTTGTTTATATAATATATTAAAAGAATTTTAAAATATCATTAAGGAAAAAATAATCATTTTAACTTGACCCGGACTAAAACTAAAATAAAACCAAACCACAAGGACCATTAGAGTGAAATATTTATATTGGGATGAAATTTGTAGATCTGACTAAGACAAAACTACAAAATTGGTCCCTGTGGTTTGCCAAAACTGTGGATATGGTCCGAAAAGTTTCTGACTTGCATGGAAATTCCAAAATCAAGAATTTTCCGTGGTTTTGGTCCATGAAACATTTTAATTGACTGTTTTCCCTTTTAATTTCTTTTTTGAATTTTTTTATATTTTTTAATTTGTATATAATACTGAAAAAGAAAAGAATTATCCTGGCCCATCCCATCACTCCATCTGTACTTACTTACTTACTTACTTACTTACCTACCTACCTACTCTCTCTCTTTCTCTCTCTCTCTCTCTTTCTCTCTCTCTCTCTCTCTCTCTCTCCCTCTCTCTCTCTCCCTCTCCATCTCTTTATGTCTTCTTCTTCTTCTTCTTCTTCTTCTTCTTCTTCTTCTTCATCAACACATGAAAATCAAACTCTCACACAACACATATATGATTAACATAAACACACTCAAATTTATTTATGGCTTTTTTAGGACTAAAGATTAACATAAACACATATAAATTTACGGCTGATGGAGCTGACAGAAGAAGAAGCAATATAGTTTAGATTTGAAATCAGATGTAATGTACTTGGGTTATGTGGATTCCGATCTGGTATTCTAGCTTTCCCCAGGGAAGAAGAAGCAATAGAGTTGGGTTCTGTTTGCAGGTGACGAAAACCGCAAAACACAAATAGATCTAGATTTTCGGTGATGCTACAACCAAAAGTCGTCGATGTTGGTGTCTCCGGATGGATCCCCGAGGGAGAGGAGGAAGACACTCTTACTCCGCCGATGACTTCAGATCGTCGTCGATGGTGGATCTTCTAAGTTCGTTGTCGTTCCAGGTGGTGTTCATTGAAGCTTATCATTATTTCAGGCAATGTTCTTTGGGTAGAGTTTTGTATGTGGTTTTCATTTAAGATCAACCCTTCTCCATCTTTTGTTTCGGATATGGAAAGAACAAGCCCACCTTCAAGCATAGTAATCTTTTTGTTCATGTGTAAAATCGGAGGTGGGAATTATAAAGCTTGTATGTTGATGCAAATTTTAAAGATTATTGAAATCGTTATCTTACAATCTTTGTTTCAGACCTGGAACTTTGAGTGTATGAGTGTGTTTTGTTATTGGGTTGGTGAACAATGCTCATGAGAGAGAGAGAGAGAGAGAGAGAGAGAGAGAGAGAGAGAGAGAGAGAGAGAGAGAGCTTATGGGTGGGGTGGACTCAACATATATATATATATATATATATATATATATATATATATATATATATATATATATATATATATTAATTTTTCTTTTGTTTTTTTTTTTAAATTAATGAGGTATTAAAACAAATATAAAATATAAAAAACAAATGAGAAGGAGAAAATAGTCCTTTCAATATTTTTTAGACGAAAACCATGGAAAAATCTTGATTTTGGACATTCCATACAAGTTCAAGTTTTTTTTGGATCTTATCCATAGGTTTTTGCAAACCACAAGGACCAATTTTACAGTTTTGTTTTTGACTAAACCATAATCAATATTTATGTAAGATAAAATTGCAATAATGGTCCATGTGTGGCAAGTTTGGTCCAAAAAGATTTGGACTCACACCAATGGTCCAAAAGTTTGATTTTGTTGAGATTCTGGTCCAAAGTGTTTTAATTTTTTTTTTATAATGACGGGTTTACCCCTTATTATTTTATTATCTTATTTTTCTCTTATTACAACAATTAAAAATAATACAAAAATAAAATACATCTCCCCTCCCCCCCCCCTCCCTCCCCCCCTCTCTCTCTCTCTCTCTCTCTCTCTCTCTCTCTCTCTCTCTTAACTATAAGACTCACATGATTTTCTGTATTTATTTTTCTTTAAATCGGATAATTATATAATAAAATAAAAGAAATTGTATTTGCCTTCTTATTTAATACCAAGTCAAGACATTGTATTTGCCTTCGTATTTAATACCAAGTCTTCAAAATGCACATTATTTATTTTAATCAAATCAATTCCAGAGTAGTCATTTTCTCCATTTTCCTTCCTTTTTATTTGAAAGATGAGTTAACAATAGCTTTTTGGATAGTGGACTAAGACTAAGACTTCCAAAGGCCCAATAAAAAACTTTTAATCCATTAAAACTCCAAATTTATATATTTTATTATTTGTTTTCTAAGGATATTAGAATAATCATCCAAATCAAGAATAACATTGTTGGTATTACGACTAAAACACAAAGCACATTCTATAAGTTTTAGATTACATACCTTAAAACCATTTAAAATTCTCTTATCTGAAATTTATTCGTGAACTATATATATGTACGTATGTATGTATATATGTTATGTATATCAAATTAATCTCTTTCAAAAAAAATGTATATCAAATCAATTATTTTTCCATGGAAAGACAAGAAGCATATTTCAGGGGGTGTCTACATGTGTTGATTCTAGAAGTATATTTCATGAGGCCCACTTTCTCTGATGTAAATATGTGGTGCTGATATTCAGCAACTTGTTCAAATTGATATATACTATCATAAACAGATAAATTATAACCTCATCTTATGTCATGTGACTGTCATTGAATAATATATTTCTGTGCTATACGTAGACCTCGTTAGATTAGATAACACTCTCGTACATGTGGTGCTTGACAAATGAAACGTACATTTTATTTTTGATGTTATGATATTTATGTATGCATATATATAGAACTTGTAAATGGACCTTCATAAGTTGTTGGGCTAAATGAATGGACTGCATGTGTTTAAGACATTTATTAATTTATACGTGGAAATTTTTTTTAAAAGAATCAAAGAAGGATACTTATCTATAATTGTATAAAATATAGATGAAGTCGTTAAATGGATTTTGAAGTGCGGGGCTTAATGAATATACTATATATGTAAATGATATTTATTTTGTAAATTGGAATTTTACAAGTATGAATATCATCTACATATACAACTCAAAGTTGATTGAACTTATACCTTCAACACAAGATTTAGATCGTATTGGGTAAGGGGCTAAGGGCTCGAGGTCCAACCAACCCTTGATTCTAACAATTTTCTTAGGTCCAACCAACCCTTGATTCTAACAATTTTCTTTCTTTGGCAATTGATACCAAGTTCTAAAATTTTAGCAAATGTATGTCTTCATACCAAGTTCTAAAGTTGTAGAGCAAATGTATGTCAATCAAATTCAACCAAAGTCCATATCATAATTTGGCACCACATGGGGGACCATGGACGAAATTGCTTGTAGTCCCAATTCATTGATAGGATTGGATTGATGACTTAAGTTGCTAATAAATAAACGAATATATTATATAATATATTTAATATTTTTTTATTTTAGTAGATAATCTTTGTAAATAATTGTGGTTATCTTTTTCCCTTTTTCACCTTTGTAATTCTATATTTTGTAATTCTATATGTATTTATACCCCTAATCAATACCATAAAGATTTGTCTGGTAAAATTATTCTATCGTAACATGATTTCAGCCTAATACGACCCCCTCTCTTCAACCCTAATCTTGTCGTCAACTTCCCTCTAAAAAATTCTTCAATAATGGATCTGATCATGTCACATCTCTCTCTCTCTCTCTCCCTCCAATGATTCTACCATACATATGGCCACCCTTTTACACATGATTACTATCAAATTAACTTTATCCAATTACCTTCTATGGAGAAATCATGTTGTTCCTACCTTAACTCATCAGAAGTGGGTTTCCCTTCTTGATGGCTTATCTATGATACCAACAACTAGAATCACAATAGAAGGAAAAACAATACCAAATTAGACTATTTCGTATGGATTGAAACTGATCAAAGGGTAATTCTTCTTCTACAATCCTTTCTTACCGATGAATCCATGGCTGGGGCTCTAGGTCACACTACCTCTCGTTCTCTTTGGTGTGCCTTAGAATCTTCTTTCAACCATGCTTCTTTAGAACGAGCCCAAAATCTTAAAGATTCTCTAAGGCAATTAAAAATAGGCGATTCATCTGTATAACGTCCCAAAACTCATAGAAAAATTTTCATTTTTAATTAGGAAAAACATTCAACACATATATTATAAAGGATCAACAATGTCAATCAGTGTTTCAAAAATAACATTAGAGTATCATCAAATCATAAGTGTGAAATCTTCAATGGATGCAATGCAGTCATGCCGGACCCTTCCCTTTCGAACTGGAAGTACCTGAAACTGTCTAACCATAAAAATGTAAGCACAAAGCTTAGTTAGTTCCCTAAGATACCACATACTATATAAATAGGCCCAACCCAACATACATAAATGGGCCCAACCCAACATAAATAGTAATGGGCCCAACCTAGAATACAAATAAGCCCAACCCAACATAAAGGGAGTACCCTAAAAAAGGAACCTTTTCTCTCTCCAACCATTTTTGGTTAAGAAGATGTCAAAGCGCCTTTATCTCTATAAGAACGACGCATTGCGAGGTGTGAAGTGGGAGAGAGGAGATGCCATAATTGGGGTTTTATCATCCTGGCATCGATCTATTTTTCCGTAGGACCTCCCTTACAATATCGTCACCGCAGTAGAGTTTAACCACCAAGTTCAAGATGGGTTGGTGTGGTTCCTTTACGCCTAGGACACCCAAATATCGAACCATGAAAACATGCAATAGTCACAAAGACAACTAGCACGATCTAGTGGACCATCATTGGTGCTTTTGACCTACGAGTATAGTGAGAAGACTCACCTCAATCCGATGTCAAGCAAACAAATCACACACCCGATCTACCTAAACTGAAACTCCTCACATCGAATAATACATCATAAAAACTAATTAGAATTAGGTAACAACACCAAACACAAGTCTTGGTTCTGATTGATCTACTTGGGTAAAAGGCTATTTTACCCTTCCATGGCTAGGACCCACCCCTCAAGACCTAATATCCAAAAGACCAAAAGTTGGCCTTCTATGATTACATCATGCGTACCCTTTCTCTACACAATACGTAGAGTCTTCTGATGGAAAAACAGGGTTAAACCAAGCTACATGTTGTGTAGCTAAGATTACACCCTACGTAATCATGATGTTTGGCAACTTTTCTATTAAGACCTTAATGCCTTACGACCAAATGTCCAAATCTCATATCTGAATCCAATGAACATCTTAAATGATAAAGTCACAACCTTTAAGCCTTTACATCTCTACAAGGAGTACAAAACCAAACCCTAAGTCTTAAACATGACCTAAAAGCTCAATAGATCAAGCATGGCTGAATGGGTGTGACCAAGATCCCATTTTAATGGTTTATAAAGCTCAAAAATGATAAGAGACACTCCTCATGAGGTATGGAGTTGATCAAACTCCATAAATCCAAGATTAAGGGACAAAAACTCATACAAACTCACAACAAGCTAAATCTAATAAAAGGATCAACAAGGTTTAGACTTTATACCTTCTGGAGGACGTTGAAGAAGAGTAGTGTTTGGATCTACAAGCTATGGACTCCAAGCACACCTTGCAAGTTCTCTTTCTTCACCAAAAACACACATAAATATCACTTTAAAGCTTCAAGGATCACACCAAGGGATAGGGTTTCGAAGTTAGAGAAGGAAATGGTGGAGGCTGAGCATGGGGAGGCTCTCAAGAGATTAAATCCTTTAAATAAGATTCACAAGCTCTCAATTAGGGTTTGAACTTAGCACACCTATGCCTTACATAACAAAGTTTATGCTCTACATAGGACAATAAGTCCCTGCATATGCTTATTCATCTACACCTTGCATAGAGAGGCCTTCTACGCCCTACGTATATGGTCTATACTCAAAATTTAATTACAATTATTATTAATTTAAGATTGTACCTAGGAACTAGTTGTTACAACTCCCCACACTTGAATCACACTCCGTCCTCACACTCCGTCCTCGAAGTCCGTTGCTGCAAATTAGTCGGGTTAATGCCCCCATCTCCTCCTCAGGTTCCCACATCCAATTTGAACCCTTTCGATGCTGCCACTGCACTTTTACTAGGTTCATCACTTTGTTGTGTAGGGTCTTTGTCTTTCTGTCAATAATCACAATCGGTCTCTCTATGTAGTTTAGGCGCTCATCAACCTGAATGTCATCCAAGGGGACCACTGCTGAATCATTTGCTAAACACTTCCGCAACTGAGAGTCCAATAAACCGATATGCAACCTTGCCCAACCAAGCAATAATATTAAAGAGTCCAATAAAATGGGGGCCCAACTTTCCCAGCTTCTGGAATCGAATGATACCTTTACAAGGTGAGACATTCAAAAGCACCAGATCTCTGACCTAGAACTCGAGGTCCGATCGTCGCCGGTCGGCATAACTTTTCTGGCAACTTTGTGTGGTTCATATCCGATCACGCACCTGCTGTATCAACTCGGTATTTTGGAGTACTACCTCAGTACTTCCCATAACCAGATACCCAAACTCTCCCCACCAGAACGGTGTCGACACTTCCTTTCGTACAACATATCAAAAAGTGGTCGATCAATACTTGCATGCTAACTATTGTTATAGGAGAACTCGGCCAATAGAAGATAAGTATGCCAATCCCCGCTGAAATCTAGAAAACACGCTCTGAGCATATTCTCGAGCATCTGAATCGTCCGATCACACTGTCCATTGGTCTGGGGGTGGTATGTTGTGCTGAAATGTAGTTGAGTACCCAAATCCTCAAGAAACTTCCTCCAAAATCTGGAGGTGAAGCGAACATCCCGATCTGAAAGCACAGAAACTGGCACCCCATACCGAACTACTACCTCTCTGATGTAGATGCCAACCAATTTCTCGGTAGAAATCCTCTCAGAAATAGGTATGAAATAAGCACTCTTGGTCAATCTATACATGATGACCCACATAGAATCAACCCCACGTTCCGTCCTCGGCAACTTGGTGACAAATTCCATGGTGATCTTTTCCTATTTCCACATAGGAATAGGTAACAACTACATTTTTCCATGGGGTATCTTATCTTTGGGCTTGACTTTCTGGTAATTCGAGCACTGCTCCACAAACCATGCTACCTCTCTCTTCATACACGACCTCTAATAATCCAACCTCAAATCTCTGTACATCTTTGTGGCTCCTGAATGAATGAAAAACTTCGACTTATGAGCCTCTTCCAATAAGGTCTGTCTTACCCCGCTAGCAACTGAGACCCAAACCCTGACATACTGAGTCAATAATCCACGACCATCCCTGATAAACAATGGAATCTGACCCCTAATCCTTTATTCCTTCTAATTTTCCCTCTTTAATACTTCTGCTTGATCCTTCTTGATCAATTCCAACAGTGGCGAGGTAATAACCATCCTCAACAATATATCTCTAATAGGTGCACTCACTGCCTTACGACTCAAGGCATCGACCATGGCTTTAGCCTTCCTGGGGTGATATAGAATCTCACAATCATAATCCTTCACCATATCCACCCATATCCATTATCTCATATTCAGGTTCGGCTGGTCCATCAGATATCTCAGGCTCTTGTGGCCTGTGTAAATAGTACACCTAACCCCATACAAGTAATGCCTCTATATCTTGAGGTCGAAGACCACAACCCCCAACTCCAAATCGTGCGTAGGGTAATTCGCCTCATGAGGATTCAACTACCTCGATGCGTAAGCAATCAATTGATCTCTCTGCATGAGTAAAACTCTCAATCCCAAGACAGACGTGTCAAAATAACCCACAAAATCATTTACACATTTGGGAAGATTGAGGATCGGGGACTCGCATAATCTCTGGCTCAGCGCCTCAAAGGTTGTTTGCTGATCAGGCCCCCATCGGAAAGTAACATTATTCCTTGTCAAACGAGTCAATGGTATAATGATCTTAGAGAAATCCTGAATAAACCTCCGATAATAACCCACCATACTAAGAAAGATCTGAATCTCAGATGACGTCCTTGGAACTTCCCACCTCATCACCGCCTTAATCTTGGCCTGATCGACCAATATACCCTTCTGGTTGACAATATGCCCCATGAACTACACCTCGTGCAACCATAACTCACATTTAGAGAATTTGGCATACAACCTCTCCCTCCTTAGGGTCTCCAAAACCTCTCACGAGTACTCCTTGTGCTACTCCTTGGTCTTGGAGTAGACCAAAATATCATTGATAAACACAATCATCGAGTGATCCAACATTGGCCTAACCCTCATCTGATGATATTGGACTGCAAATCAATCATGGAGAACTAAGATGCACTCTAAAGTTGATCAAATAAGTCATCAATACTCGGGAGTGGGTGACAGTTCTTCACCGTTAGCTTATACAACTCCCGATAGTCAATGCACATCCTGTATGAACCGTCCTTCTTTCTCATGAACATAATTGGTGTTCCTTATGTTGAACTACTCAGTATGATGAAGCCCTTGTCTAACAGCTCTTGAAGCTGTGTGGACAACTCCTGCATCTCAGGAGGTGCTAATCGATAAATTATCTTGGCTATCAGAGCTGCACCGGGAACCACATCAATATGAAACTCAACCTGCCTCTCGGGAGGAACTCTAGGTAAATCCTCAGGAAACACATCAGGAAAGTCCAAAACGATGGGAACATCACTCCAAGTTTTCGTACCCCTTTGTAACATCCGAAATCTTGAAGAGAAATTGTTGAAAATAACCCTATTTCTAGGTCAACTCGACGAGTTGGAGGGACCAACTCGACGTGTTGAAGATGGAAGAATCGCAGGAATTAAATGAACCAACTCAATGAGTTGAGGAGCCTTAACTCGACGAGTTGGCATCTGGGAAGGAAAACCTAATTTTTAGGGTCTTGCACCCTATTTAAAGGACTTAAGTCCTTTTTGTGGCCTCCTTATTAGCCTTCATTGTTATCAAAACCCTAAAACGAGTTGTAGCCTCCATTGTCAAGTTTTTGAGCCTTGGAAGGAAGTTTGGTGTTTATTTTGTGCATTATGAAGGAATTAAGAAGATCTTGAAGTTTCTAGCTTGGAGAAGGAAGTCTTGGATCTAGAATCACTCCATTTCTTGCAGCCACTTTATAGTACCAAGTTCATACCTTGATTTGTAGATGATTAGCTCTTCTCATTTTGGGTTTTGTTGTATTTTCGCCTCTTTTTGGGGAGGATGATCGAGCAAAGTCATTTTAGGGGTTGTTCTTTCAGACCTGAGTTGGTTTGGTACCCTTGATCTTAAAGGTGCAAACTTTATGAGGATTTTGGTGTCATGCATGCATTAAGTTAATTATTAAGTCCATTCTAAGATTAAGAGCTTCATTTAGACATGCATGAACGTAAAGTTGGCAATTTTACATGGTTTTCCCGCTCAAGGAATTCAAATCTATGTTTTGGAGTCATGTCCTTATGGATTAAGTGCTTAATGTATTAAGATGTGAGTTTCTGGCGAACTCAGTGAGTTTATGGATAAACTCGGCAAGTTGGCTCGGTTTTCCCCAACATTTTCAGATTGATAGAGGAACTCGGCGAGTTGACTTAGTTTTTACTGATCTGTGTGGTTAACGAAGAAACTCGACGACCTGAAGGACAACTCGACGAGTTGGGTCAACTTGGACCGTTGAATTTGACTTTCGAGTTATGTCTTTGACCAAGTTTGTCCCAAGGGATAGTTTAAGTAATCTAAATTGTAATAAGGAAAATTATGGCCTTAGGATAAGGCCCACATGGGGTTGGGCCCAATTTTCGGGTCTTTGTGGATCTTTTGGTTTTGGGCTTCAGTTGTGCTTCATGTTAAGTCAGGGGTAAAATGGTCATTTTACCCCAATTAGGGATTATAGCATGAAACCCAATTGCTAATTGGGTGTTTTGTTGGTATTGATAGCTCGGGAAGCCGGAAGAGCAGCAACTAGGGATTTCTTTCGCAGAGCTTTTGCATTCGAGGTGAGTTTCACCTCACTGTACCCGTGGGTCGAAGGCACCAATGTCGGCCCACTAGTTTTGATTCTCTGTTAGTAGAGGGATGCCTTAGGGGTTGTATATAGTCATGTAGGATAGACTGAGGACTCTTGATCCAAGATCTCTTACCTGTTCCTCGTTTGGTTGTGGTTCTAGAGTGGGATCATTTGTCCGGGTGACTATCTCACCTTTGAATATATACGACTATGCATTCCTTGGATTGTTGATATTGAGTATGTTGCTATATTGTTATGATATGTTAGATCTTTATCCTGGTAGATAGGATAATGTTATGCTTAGTGATCTGTTAGATCTGCCTGTTATCTGTTTTGGCTATATGTTTTCCAGTAGCATGTATTGATGTAGTGGGGTTAGGTTGATACTTTACTGCATTGTGTTGCCAGTTAACAAACTCGGTAATGTTTATATTCGTACATTATATGTATGATTATCAGTTATGTATATGTAGACATGGTTTGTGTGTGTGGTTGGGTTGAGGCGGACCTGCTTTGTGCTGAAGGCCAACAGACCCAGGGCAGCCTAGATAGACTGATCGCCAATGAGGTGGACCAGTTAGGCCGAAGGCCCGGAGAACGGTCCAGATAGGCTGAAGGCCCGGTGAGGCAATCCAGACATGCTGAAGGTTCTATGAGTGGTCCAGATAGGCTGAACACCCGGTGAGGCGGTCCAAACATGTTGTAGGCTCTGTATACATGTTGTTATTTGTATATGTTTTCTGTTTGAGTGTTGGTACTGTTGGGTCTAATGGATTGCGTCAATTGTAATTATTTTATATAGTCCATTTTATGTAAGGTGTTGGGTCTTTCCATCCAGTGTCTCTAATGATTAGGGTTTAGCTGTAAATAGTGCATGCATGCACCGTATATATTGTCGATCCTCTTGTAACCCTAGTCTGCCTTTACAGTATCAATTCTTCGTTGAGTTCTTCTAAGGAAGATATTATTAATCATTCGGTGCAACTTTGATCGTCATGTTCTTTGTTTATGATTCATTTACCTGTTTGAAATCTGTCGGTATACTCATCTTTATTCTAACAATTGGTATTAGAGCAGGAGATTGTGTAAATCTACGTAAATCTTCTGTCGAGTTTCATTAGGGTTTTTGCTTTTATTAGATCTGTTCTAGTCGTCTCCATTTTTTTTATCTATTGTATACGTTGAATCTTGATCTATATTCTAACGTAAAATCGATTTCATTTTACACCTCTGATTCTTAACAGGTTTCATTAAATTGGCAACATGCAGCCTAGCGATTCTTACATTAACTCCATCAATCTCTCAAGCAACATCGGATCTACAACAAGGACCCCTATACTCTTTCCAAACGATTTTTAAGTGTGGGCACTACATTTTGAGGATTACGTGTTAGGGCTTGAAGATAATGGATCCTTGATATGGGATGTCATAACCAAGGAAACGTTTGCTCATATTGGTACAAAAAGGGTTATCGAGACTCAAGTTGAGTACAACGATCTTCTTCTGGAAGTTGCAAATATACCTAAAGATGAAAAGGAAAAGCTAATCAGCAATTTCAAGGCTATGAGGATCATCCGTTTTGCTTTGCCTGCCGACACGTTTCGCTTCGTAAGCTCCTGTGAAACAAAAAAAGAAATATGGGAAAGGCTTAGAGAACTCTACTCAAGTGACGCTGATCTTGAGCATTCTATTTAGACCTTGTCACTTTTAGACTTTGGAGATTTTTTTCAAAATCCCGTGGAGAAACTGGACCAAACATTCAACCGTTACAACCATCTTTTGAGCAGGATGGTGAAGCACAAGATAAAACATGAATTGATAGAACAGAAGGTCACGTTCATGAATGGGTTAAGATCTGATTGGAAGGTTGTAGTGTTGATGGTTAAAGCACATGAGTAGTTCAAAAACTACTCCTTGGCAAAGCTTGTTGGTATTCTAAGGTCACACGAGGATGAAGTGACAAGTGAGGGACAAGTTGTTTCTAGCATGGGTTCGTTAGCTCTTGTAAAAGATGGTAAGAAGGCTACTGATGATGGTTCGGAGTCTGATCTCTCCACTTTTGAACTCTCAAAAGAAGAGTATGCTATGATGGTGTCCAATCCAAAAAGGTTCGTAAAGAAGAACTTTGCATGCAACAAAAACCGAAACTAGCAAGGAAGTTACAGATCAGAGAAGGTGAAGGATGAGAGTTCTAACAACTCTCAAAAGGAAGAAGTAAAGAAAGAGAAAAAGCTTGTAGGAGACTCTGACTATGACTGTAGTTATTTTCATGGAAAAAATCATCTAGTTAAGGAGTGCATGCTAAGAAGAATGAATGAGAAGAAAGAGGAAAAGGATGATGTGGCTTATTTTCTCAGGAAGTTGGAGGATATTAAAAAGAAGAAAAATACAGATGATGCTAAACCTGATTTGATAGTGCAGGAACAGGATGATGAGTTTGGAAGGGTTGAAATATGGTCAACTAATTCAGAGGATGAAGAGGTTCGTAGACCTACTCACGGGAGAAGCTTCGTTGCGAAGGATGATGTTTCGCAGTTTAATGGAAGATGCCTGATGGTGAGCAATGAAGTTTCAGAACAAAGAGGATATGCTTCGGACAACTGTTTCACAATGAAACCTGTTTTGGAGCAAATCAATGAATGTGAGAAGATGACTAGTAAGGTAAGTTCTATTCTCGAATCTCTAAACATTCCTATCTCCCGGTATGTTACTGAATTAAAAGACTTAAGCTTTACATTTTTAAGTTTTAGTGATAGTCCAAAATGACCCGTTTAACTAATAATCGATTAACTCGGCAGGGTTTCGAACAAAAGTGAAGAGAGGCACATGTGGATTGAGAAGTTAGAGTCGGATCTAGCTAGGTCAAGGGACGATTTAATTTATTCGCAATGTGACAATTTGGGGATTTTAAAACAACGAAACATTTTTTGTTTAATTGCAAAACAACTTTATTTTAATATTACACAGTTGCATATTGAGTGTGAAATAGGAAAGAAAATCAACAAGATGATTTTTCCCTTTCCTGAACTGAAAGAGGACGAAATTGATGCAGACTGTTATAGGTGCGAATTAATCGTGTCATCAGAAGAAGTCTCGAATGCCTACAAAATCGGTCTTGATAAAATTGAATGTTACATATAGTCTAAAGACTATAAAGAAATGCTGAGATAAATTTTGGATGAAAAAGATAAAGAGAAAATCAAATATGAAACTGTATTGAAATTTCACTCTCTATACACTAAGTTGAGTTCAGAAAATAAACTTAATTTTGAAAATACATTTGAATTCGACGATGCTAGTGACATGAGTGAGATCTCTTTGGAGGATGAGGTTGATTGTTCAGAATTTGTTAAAAACAAACCTGAACCTGCGCAAGTCTTAATTTCTGAAAATTTAGTTGAGTTTGCTTGTATATTTGAAAATAATCCAAAAATTTTAAAAGAAAAAGCTTTAGTTTTCCAAAAGGTTAGAACAGTTCCAAACCAAGTTTTCGCAACTACCGGACTGGAAAAAAATCAGATTGTAGAGCTAACGTCTTCGGTAGAAGAAGACAACACTGATGGGTGCGACGAATATTTTTGGTCAACCCCCATTGACAATTCAGACGAAACCAAAGGTCTCTCTGAAATGACCTCTTGGAGAACAAAGGAAAGATACGTAGCAGAACCGTTGATCAAGGTCAACTCAAGCTACGATAAAGGGAGTTCGAGTGGAACCAAGAATGTTCCAAATGATACATCATCCGAACAGGCTGAAACTCCTAACATAAAGCCGAAACCTAGGGCTAGTTTTCATAAGTCTTCTGAGCAATTTGCTGCTCAAAAACGTCAAAGAAATGTGAGATATAATAAAAATCTAAAGGAAAGAAAGCATTTATGGAAATCCAAAAATCCTTACTTCGTTTTTCAAGAAAAATCATCCAATCCAAATGCAAAAGTCTCTTCACATGCGTACCCTAGAAGTTTTTCACGAACTCAGTCTCAGTCTCCACATGTTTCAAAACAAAAAGTTTTTCAAAAACACTCTTTTTCAAATGAAGCGAAACCTATGGAGAAGTCAAAGTCTTACTTCTCTCCTAACAAGAATGCCTCACATTTAGCCAATACATCTAAAGATGTTAATGGCAAAGGAAAAGTAGTTTCGGAGCCTAAAACTCCTTTAAAGAGCTCTGAAACTAACCCAAAGAAAGCTGAGAAGAAATCTGTCAAGAAACAAGTCCAAGATAAATAAAGGAAAATATCCGCAAAGGATAAGAACATAAAAGATAACATGATCACTGTTTTTCAAATCACAAAGAAAGATAACTCCACTTTGATTAAACGATCTTATTTAGTTGACGTTGCAATTACTTTTCCTATTTCTGTGAAAGCCTCACGTTGATCCAAACAACTTTGGGTTCCTAAATCTCTTTGATTTCTGTAGGCGATTCGTGAGGAGCAGTTTGACTCTGAATGGTACATTGATAGTGGCTACTTGCATCACATGACAGGAAGGAAGGAAGAGCTAAGAGAGTTTAAAACACTGAAGGATGGAGGCAGGGTGAAGTTTTGTAATAATACACTGGGAGAAATCAAGGGGTACAGAATGATCACGATTGGGGAATTTTCCATTCGCAAGGTAGCATACGTGGAAGGTGATGGGTTTTAAGCATTCTAAGACTCCTATGATGTACATGCAACCCTATAAACCTTGGATCTATGTTTTCTCTATTATACATGCAAATATTTGATATTCCAAGGTTTCATCCTAACTAGGATAATATGAAGCAACTATACTACAAGAAACTAGTTAGATGACATACCTTTTGATGTAGCTTGAAGTCTTGAACTTTAAGAGCTTATCCCCAATAGTGCGGAAGCCTCAAGTGGAATCACAAATCACCAAAAACACCTTGGAAATCTTGAGAGAATAGTAAGCACACTAGAAATTGGCCCACTCTTGTTTACTCACACACCAGTTCTATTTCATGTGCCAAAGACCTCTTTATATAGTATGGAGGATTAGGATTTCATCCATGTAAACCCTAATACCCATGACCTTTCATTTCCATAGGATCCATGGGTTAAAAACTCCATGGACTATCCATGCAAGCTTAGCCCAACCTAAATGAACTTGGCCCATACTATATAAGAGTCCATATTTAATTAGTTCTTTTTGATCACTAAATTAATTCTAAATTAATTATTGATCAATACTAATTAAATAATATGATTCCATATTAATATATTAGATCTTATGATATATTAATATAAATCATAACATACTATTCTCAAAAGACTATCCATATAAATTGTTCTGGTGAAGTGCAACCCAAATGGACCATGCTACTCTCGGGTCATATACATACCAATAATAGTTATGGGCTTAGACATCTAATCCAACAGTCTCCCACTTGGATAAGTCTAAAACTATTATTGCGTATGACTCCAAAACCCGACTAGTAATTGTAGCTCTTAAAGCCGTTGCCGAACTCTGATCTAGTCAATGACTTGTTTATTAGATAAGGGATCATATATTCCTCCATTCTAGATATCATATGGACCGAGACATGGATTATAATCATTCTCTCTGTCAATTTATTGTTTCCTGATTTCCAATTTATGACGACCGACTAATTGAACAAAGAAAATCAGTCCAGGCTTGGCCAAGCACTTCGGGGTGTCACCACTAAATCATTGAGGGGCCCACATATATCACTTTTATCCCTACAAGGGTAAAAGGAATGGATAAAATTTGACTCATATGCTTGTTCTACTACTTGTTGAATCATACACACAGGCACGTTTTATAACATCGAGTTACCAATGCGTTTTCGTACAATCAATGTATAACTAACTCACAGTCAACAACTCATATCTCTAGGTTTGAAGAATATAAGATATTATCGTCTCATGATCACTCGTGATAAAATCCATGAAGTGAGTCAAATGAGCGTAGGTTTAATCTAATACTCAGAACTTATAAGCACTCATGAATGTTGCAGCAACTCTTGCTATGTCCAGTACCTTGGACATCTAAAAACCAACTTCATGACATTCTTGCCTTAATACCTAATTCCAACGTATTATCGACTGTGGATGGTTTGAATAACTTAGTCATTCAGGAAGAACGACCTAGTTATTTTGGAAGTCAAAACATGAAAAGTGAAACACAAGAATAATCAAATCCAATATGGTCTCAGAACTTATGAATATAAATAGAACACCTTTTATTTATCACCATATTGATTACACATTATTCATTGTATACTGTTTCAACTAATCAACTTTATACTTGAATCAAAACAGTAGTCATGCCATGCTTTAAGCATGCGCACTATGTTTATCCAAACAATAGTCATGCCATACACCAAGTATGCACACTATGTTTGTCCAAACATTAGTTATTCCATACACCAAGTATGCACACTAAGTTTGTCTATGATCTTTACTTTGTGAAATAGATCGATTGAACATAATCCCAATGATTCTCATTTCACAATCCCAAATCCTTACTGCAGATGCAAGAATTCCAAATTCCTGCCATTTACCGAAATCTGTTAGATTTTAAACTTATATGCACTGATCCTCTTGTAATGATTATACACAAAGTCACAAAGACTTGTCAACAGACATTACAGAGTATTCCAATGGAGATCAACTCCATGGTACCGAAGTCTCATATTCAAAGTACATTGCTTTGAGCATCCTTCTTGCATCAAGCTTTCTAATCTTACACATATTGAATAACTTCCACCTATGGAGTCATTTCCATATTCCCATTTTGAGTATCACTTTTGAACAAGAGGGTCCTCCTTTCAGCATATGTCAATATGGTCCTTCCAAAATTAACACTATACTTCCAACTGTCCCTGAGCAACCAATCTTTGGTAAACCTTAGATTGTCCTCTATAATTGCTTAATCAAATTAGTCCTATCCAGTTCTAGTACTTTTTCCCTCTTAATGCTCTAGGAATTTGGAAAAATTTAGAACAGATGAATATTATAGCACATGTAATTGATCCTATATCTGAAGCATATGGGACACGATTCATGATGTCTCACATAAAGACATGATACTAGATCAGTCTTTTGCTATAATATTTCTATTTCTATTTGCCATGTTCTCATAATTCTGATTATGAAAAGGGATGCCGTAATCACAATCGAATTTTAGAATGCAAATAATGTTCCCATATATAGAATTTCCTTATGTTGAACCATTCCAACATAACATTCATATATATACTTTACTAAATTTGATTAAAATCTCACGATCTAAGCTTTTAGAATTGAAATGAAGTATAATTTCCTCTCCCTTAATTATATCAAAACAACTTTTTCCCAATTGAAACCTTTTGTTTTCTATAATTAACATTGCTAACTTGCAACACTTATTATAATTATCATGCTCCCACCAACATGATGATTATTAGCTTAACACTTATGCTCCCACTAGCTTTGACATGTACTTAGAAATCAACTGGACGTCTAGAAATCAATACTTTATTAACTTTCTTACCAAAGTTCAGACTTATGATACAAAATGCTTTGATAAAACTTTATCAAAAATCATACACCTTTCCTTAGATAGCACACATGTGTGTCTAAACAATTTCAGAACTATGAAAAGGGATGTCGTAATCATAGTATCAATTGTTTAGACCTTTTCCATTCCTCACAAGTCCATGTTAGTGTGCCGGTTAACCACACACTCTCCATTAACGAATTTGAGAATGCAAATATCACACTTGCTATCTACTAAAAATCACTTTGTGAAAGCTCTTCCTTACCATCATTTTCATGAATCGGAGAGAAACCTTATGACACTTAGATTTTATGGTGTATGTGTTCCTATCCATGTGAATATGTCAAAACCATAATCACAAGACAAGGTTAGTGACAAATCCAAACTCATATGGATTGAACTTGTGCAGTCGTAACTTCTTTCCACATGGCAGCATAAGGGCCTACCATTGCTTCCAAGTTGTTATGCAACCAATTGAGAACCCTTAGAACTCATATGCAAAGCCAACTTTAACTGGAATGGGCACAAAAATAGGAATATGTCAACACGATAGGTTATAAACCTCAAGTCGTGAGCTAGCAAGAAACTACAGGTTTTATTCTTGATTAGATCTTGAAATTCTTTCAGGATCTTTTAGACTCCCACTGTCCTCTTGACATATAAGACTCTCTTGCCAAGACCCATTTTTGACAAACAAATATTCAAGAGATAGTGCAGATTCTTATCAATACAAACACTTCACACAATTGGCCTAAGTTGGTCTCTGTTTTATCCAAAACATCACAACTTACCAATTTCAAATGTACAAGAGTAGGACACATTTTACTCTTACATTTGACAAGTGTTAATAAACCTTCTTTAAGATGTGTCGCTCAAGTTACAATATTGGAGTATAACTTTAAGACTTGTTTTGGAACGAAGTATGACTCATCTTCTTGATTTAACCATTTCAATAATTCAATATTCCTCTCCCATTTATTCAGATTTGAGAAACTTTTATCTTTCTGCCTAATTTGATTCTTCTCATTCATTCCGCCATACATCGTAACTTTTACGATGTTTCAGAATTATACTTAAATTGTTAAGTATAACCATATTTATTAATCTTTAGTAAATTATGACGAATAGTCTTATTGATCTTTTGTGGTGGACTTGACCAGTGCACACGAATGTGTGCTTGATCCCTTCGTCCTTCACTTGACTCACATATACATGTAAACAAGGAATTAGTGTTAATTTTCCGAAGATGAAAATTCTCATTCATCATACTATACAACTTGCATGATTTCAAGTTTCGGTCCAATTGAAAACTTGGGTGATGAGAATCATACCTTATTTGGCAAATTTAGACATTACCACAAATGAAAGAATCAAATTCATATTTCCATTATTGCTAGAAACATACAAACATCAATTTTCATAAATGCCATTGCAAGGAGATATAAAATAAAATAAAACAAAATTTTATTTATTTTTAAAATACGGAAAAAACTTTTTCCTTACAATGCAGCTTTAAATGAAAACTATGCTATTGCATATTTTCCAGCAATCTATCATAACTCCTAAGTAGTAGCTCAAGAATCCAATCTTCGAACCATGTGATTGAAATCCATCTTCGCGATCAGATTCAACATACTCTTACTTTAAGCTTCCTTCCCTTTGCTTGATCCTGCCATACAATAAAATGAATTAAGAATCTTCAAATAGGAACTTAATAGAGTTAGATAGTGGACTTACTTGAAGCAGAGTCAAATTTTTGGACTTGACCTTCTCTCAGATCTTTCAGGTAGTTAGGGCAGCTTCGTAACCAATGCCCTTTCCATTGGCAATAGAAACATATGGACCCTTTGGGAATGGTACATGAGACTATCCCAGACTTAGCCTTTCTCTTTACCATTTTGTCAACCGAGTTGACTATGGCCGATCCCTTTCCATTGGGAAGAGAAATTTTTTCTGGATATCCAATGTTACCAATGTCAATGTCTATAGTAGTTTGGGAAGTTGATCTTCTAATCAAATTTGCTTTACCAGTGTTCCAAATCATTGTTGATTCAGTAGCACCAAGCAAATAGATAAGATCATTAAGGGTCATGTCATTGTCTATTGTCCTTAAAGAACTCACTATGTGACTTAGGAAGTGATTGAAGACTTAGTTAACATCCAACTTCCTCAAGACTTTGACACCCAACTCTCTTGGATTGTCAATATGTGACTTCATCTCCAAGATGTGAGCACACATAGACCTTGCTTGCCAATAGGGCTTACGTGACCTTGAACTATTCAAGAACTTGTGGGTTAGGGAGAATAATTGGAGGAGGTGGATGAAGAGAAGTATGATTTCCATGAGATTTGGGAAGATCATAGTTGTCTGAACCAGACAACTACAATGGGAGAAATCAAGTTAGTTGATTTAAATCCTTAATAGAACACCCAATATGAAATATTAAGGCTAGGACCGAACCAATGTTACCAATGTCAATGTCTATAGTAGTTTGGGAAGTTGATCTTCTAATCAAATTTGCTTTACCAGTGTTCCAAATCATTGTTGATTCAGCAGCACCAAGCAAATAGATAAGATCATTAAGGGTCATGTCATTGTCTATTGTCCTTAAAGAACTCACTATGTGACTTAGGAAGTGATTGAAGACTTAGTTAACATCCAACTTCCTCAAGACTTTGACACCCAACTCTCTTGGATTGTCAATATGTGACTTCATCTCCAAGATGTGAGCACACATAGACCTTGCTTGCCAATAGGGCTTAAGTGACCTTGAACTATTCAAGAACTTGTGGGTTAGGGAGAATAATTGGAGGAGGTGGATGAAGAGAAGTATGATTTCCATGAGATTTGGGAAGATCATAGTTGTCTGAACCAGACAACTACAATGGGAGAAATCAAGTTAGTTGATTTAAATCCTTAATAGAACACCCAATATGAAATATTAAGGCTAGGACCGAACACAAGAGGGATGTCGTAATCCAAGCTATAGAATATTTGAAGGTATGCAAATGACGATTCACCAATTTCCACCATGAAAAATGAAATAATTTATTAGGTTTTAATTGGATTTGAAACTCCTAGATCTTTTGAGATTCATTGAACTTTTCAATGGCATGTTTCAAACTCGATTGTGCCCTCTCATGTTTTGTGACTGGGATGCTGAGGATCACAAAACTAGGTGTGAATAACCATGCAAATATACTTGGTACCCTTAATATTTATCACTTAATCGATGTGCCGGTTAACCACACATGCTCCATCGATCCTGTGATAAACATTAAGTTACCCTTTGCCTACCTTGTTAAATCTTGGTTAGTGTGCCGGTTAACCACACACGCTCCACTAACGACTTAAGCAAAGTGCAAAGTGTAATTTCATGGGTTAAAACCAAATTCACATTTTCCTAAAGTAACTAAGATTGGGAATTTATAAAAAAGTTTAGTTACTTTATATTTATCATTATAATTATAATGAGAATTATAGTCCTTGTCCTACCTGTTCGGCTAACGACCCTCCACTAGTCAAGGAAGCGGTGGGTGAGAGTGGACACCCATTAAACTGCCATTTTTTTAGGTAGTAACCTTATACCCCCTTATAGAACAACTTCATGAATGAGGCCTACTAACGGTAAGACTGACTTTTTTCTTATATATATATATATATATATATATATATATATAAATATTAAATCTATAATATTATAATAGTATAAGGGTTGAATTTTAACTTTTAAAATTCTAAGGGTTTGGAATTAAAGTGTGTGTGAGACTTTATAAATTCCAAAACTTGAGGGAAAGTTTTGAACAATTCGAAAACTTTTGGTTTCCATAACTTATGAGTTTAATATGGTTTTTATGAAAAACTTTTCAAGTTCCATAACTTGAGGACAAGTTATGGAAGACATAAAAAACATTTTATGATGACATTAAAATTAGAGACTCTTTTATTTTCATAACATATAACTTTTAATGACACTTTAAAAGAAATAAACTCTTCATTTTCCATAACTTGAGGACAAGTTATGGAGTTCAGAAAAAACCATTAAGATCAAATTACCAATTAACAGAATAGTCAAGCAATTTTTCTATGAACAAGATCAAACTCATAAGTGAAGATAATTTATATCAACAATTTTCAAGAACTTAGCTAATCACAGAAACTAAAACAAGTCTTGAAACTTTGACAATTATCATTTATTTGGATGAGAATAAACATTACCATAACATCAAAATCAAGTTTTATGAACAAAAACACTTTGTGGTAATGATTCTAATCCAAAACATGCAAAAAATTGAATTTTTTTCACTGAATAGTCACCACTTTGTGGTAAATTTTACCACCTCGTGGTGAGCGGGCAGATTTCATAAAAACAAATTTTCTTGAAAATAACATCAAGTATAATTGAAAACAAGCCTAGGTTCTGATACCACTGATGAGTTTTGAGCATTCTAACACTCCTATGGTGTACATGTAACCCTATAAACCTTGGATCTATGTTTTCTCTATTATACATGCAAATATTTGTTATTCCAAGGTTTCATCCTAACTAGCATAATATGAAGCAAATATACTACAATAAACTAGTTAGATGACATACCTTTTGATGTAGCTTGAAGTCTTGAACTTTAAGAGCTTAGACCCAATAGTGTGGAAGCCTCAAGTGGAATCACAAATCACCAAAAAACCATTGGAAATCTTGAGAGTATAGTAAGCACACTAGAAATTGGCCCACTCTTGTTTACTCACACACCAGTGCCATTTCATGTGCCAAAGACCTCTTTATATAGTATGGAGGATTAGGGTTTCATCCATGTAAACCCAAATACCCATGACCTTTCATTTCCGTAGGATCCATGGGTTAAAAACTCCATGGACTATCCATGCAAGTTTAGCCCAACCTAAATGAACTTGGCCCATACTATATAAGAGTCCATATTTAATTAGTTCCTTTTGATCACTAAATTAATTCTTGATCAATACTAATTAAATAATATGATTCCATATTAATATATTAGAATTTATAATATATTAATATAAATCATAAACATACTATTCTCAAAAGACTATCCATATAAATTGTTCCGGCGAAGTGCAACCCGAATGGACCATGCTACTCTTGGGTCGAATACATACCAATAATAGTTATGGGCTTAGACATCTAATCCAACAGAAGGCCTGCAACACAACCTAATCAATGTATCACAGATGGTTATAGGTACAGGATTGAAAGTGTCGTTCGACGATGAAGGATCAGAGATAATTAAGAAGAAATCCAAAACTGTGTTGTTGAAGTCCAAGAGAAAAGGCGAGATGTATCCACTTAATTTGAATCCCATCAAAGGGAAACCTGCTATCTGCCTACTTACGAAAGCTTCTTCATATGATAGCTGGCTGTGGCACCGTAGACTCTCGCACCTCAATTTCAAAGACATCAATAAACTCATTCTTGGTGATCATGTGCGAGGGCTTCCACTCTTGAAATTCGATAAGGAACATCTTTGTGTAGCCTACGAATTAAGGAAGCAGAGTAGGAAGAGTCATCTAATAGTTGTGAATACCAAAGTCATAGAACCACTTGAACTCTTTCATATAGACCTTCTGCAATCGAAAGCATTGGTGGTAACAAATATATACTTGTAATTGTTGATGATTTTTATAGACTCACCTGGGTGCATTTTATTAAGCAAAAATCAGAAGCCACTCCCAAGCTCAAGGATTTTATAAAGCAGATTGAGATACAACTACGAAAGTTGGTTCGTAACATTCGTAGTGACAACAGTTTGGAATTCAAAAACCAAGTGTTTGAAGAGTTTCTTACTACGAAAGGAGTAACTCACAATTTTTTGGCTCCTTACTCTCCTCAATAGAAAGGGGTCGTTGAAAGACAAAACCTATCTTTATGCGAATCCGCGAGAACCATGCTGTCATTTGCGAATCTGTCATTGTACTTCTTGGTTGATGCTATTGGAACAACTTACTTTACTCAAAATGGATCAATCCTCAATAAGCGATTTTCTATTATTCCCTAGGAAATATTGAACAATCGAAAACCAAATGTCACGTTCTTTCATGTATTTGGTTCCAGGTGCTTTATTTTCAATTCCAAAGAGCAAAGGAACAAATTCGATGTGAAGGCTGATGAAGGTATTTTCTTAGGGTATTCTATGACTGCTAAAGCATATGGGGTTCTCAACAAAAGATCAAAAAGAATCGAAGAGACCTATTATCTCACCTTTGATGACATTTATTTCAATAAGTATCAGAAAGTTGACTCCCAATCAGAGTAAATCTTTCCCGTGAAAAATCTGATGACAATTCCTCTCTCTAGCCTTTATGAGGAATTCATGAACCTCTTTGACGAACCTGACAAGGTGATCTCTTTATAATCCAAGGCATTAGATAACAAATAAGATGAATTGAAAAGGATTGTTGATGATGTTGCGAAAGATATGGAACATGACCACCCCACTTTGAAAGACTCTGAAATTTTGTCTCAATCACAAGTTGCGAATGCTACACCGTAGGGGGAGGGTTTCACTTCAACCTACTCATCTCATACATCTGTTCAAGAGGAGAAAGAACCCCCTGAAATTAGCTTATAACCACTACTCCAGGGGGAGGGTTCAACTCCGAATGAAGAAGAACATACATCATTCGAGGGGGAGAATAACAATACAAATGATGATTCAGATGTGCAGTCAGAATTTGAGGATGTAAATGTTGAATTGGATCCAACATATGATCCAAATTACCCTTCTTTAACAAAATGGACCAGGGATCATCCCAGAACACAAGTAATTGGAGAAGCCTCTACAGGAATTCTTACGAGGACATAACAAAAGGCAAATCGGACTGCACTATTATCCAAAACGGAACTTTGCATGATCAATTCGTTTATCTCCAAGATTTAGCCCAAAAACCTTATGATTGCTCTTGATCATTCTGATTGGGTGCAAGCAATGCAGGAGGAGCTTAATGAGTTCGAACGAAACATGGTCTGGAGATTGATTCCCACTCCGAAGGATGTATCAGTTGTCGGTCTAAAATGGATTTTTTCGTAACAAACTAGAAAAAGATGGAAATGTGATATGAGACAAGGCATGACTAGTTATTAAGGGGTATTGCTAAGAATAAGGCATTGACTATGAAGAAACCTACGCACCAGTTGCAAGGTTAGAATCTCTTTGCAGATTTCTGGCGTATGCAAAATGGACGTTCAGTGTGCCTTTCTGAACGGGGAACTTGAAGAAATAGTGTATGTAGAACAACCACCAGGGTTCGTAAACAAGAAATATCCGAACCACTGTTACATTCTAGATAAAGCAGTCTATGGTCTAAAGCAAGCTCCACGAGCCTGGTATGAAACTCTTACTAAATTCTTAAAACAAGCTAAATTTAAACAAGGTTTGGTTTACCCAACCTTCTTTCGCAAGAAAGATGGTGACCATTTGATGATTGTCCAAATTTACGTTGATGACATCATCTTCAGTTCCACCAATCGCAGTTTAACTGCTGAGTTCCGAAAGTTGATGGAAAATAAATTTGAGATGAGTTCTATGGGTCGAATTAATTTTTCCTTGGCTTGAACATAAGACAGAGTCAGGAGGAATTTTTATGAACCAGGAGGCTTACACGAAGACCTTACTTACTAACTTTGGAATGGTGGGTGATTCGAAGGTGAAGGTTCCAATGGCACTCGGAACGAAACTAACACCATCTTTGGACAAACTGATTGCTGATATGAGACTCTATCGTCAAATGAAAGGGTCATTGATGTATCTAACCACTAGTCGGCCAAACATCATGTTTTCTGTTTCTTATTGTGTCAGGTTTCAAGTGAATCCTTGCGAACCCCACATGAATGTTGTTAAGAACATATTTAGGTATCTTACACGAACCACCTCGCTCGGAATATGGTACCCTTCCAGTTCAGGGTTCTTTGTGTAAGTGTTTTTGGATGCTGATCTCGGAGGTTGCGGTTTATATCGGATGAGTACAACGGGAGGATGTCAATTTCTTAATTGCAAACTTGTTAGTTGGAAATCAAAGAAACAAACTTGCATTTCCCTATCAACTGTTAAACTAAAGTACATAGCCAATGCCTCTTGTACTTCAAAAGTTATCTGGATTCAAAGGAAGCTTTGTGACTATAGTATCGATATGAAGCGATTCCCCTTGTATTGCGATTCTTAGAGCGCCATTCGCAAATGTCACAACCTAGTGTAACACTCTAATACCAAACACATTGCATTGAGGTATCACTTTATCAAAGATCACGTGGAAGATGGAAATGTCGAGATTCGCTTTGTTAGATCCGCTGATCAGCTGGCTGACATCTTTACAAAAGCCTTACCTGAACAAACCTTTAATCAAAATCTTCAACGCTTAGGAATGATTAAGGCTGAATCAGTTCTGAAACTACCTTCGCAGTCTTAAAGTTATGGTTGAACTGCGAATTGGTGCAAACGTTCGCAGTGACTCGCAGTCCACTGTTCATACTGCGAATTGGTGCGAATGTTTGTAGTGACTTGCAATATACTGTTCATTCGTGGTTCGGAACTTCATGTATCCTTTTTAAATTTTGTTTATTGCTACTTAGTTCATTTTTTTTGTTTTTATTTCAGTTTTAGAGAATCGAAAATCGAAAAATATTTTATTTCTTTCTGTTTTTATCTCTTTTTCAGAAAAACAAAAATACAAAAATATTTTGTTTATTTCTCATTCTTATTTCTTTTCATAAAATATTCAAAAATACCAAAAAGATTAGATAATTGAGCAGAATTGAAGACACATACTATGACGGTCTCAATTATGAAAGATGGGGCAGGTAAATATTTCAAAACTATGCATTATTAAGTGTCCCTCGAAGCATGATGTTGCATGTAGTCTGAAGCCTCTAAGACTCTATGTTGAAGCTTTAATGATTCGGTAACACCAACTGGTTCTTCCCAATTAGGCTGTTCATTCACATAAGTCATGAGCTACCTTACTCTTCTAATATTGAGTTAATAGTTGACTGCTTGGTCACTTTCTCGTAGCAGAGGTACATTTTTCCTTGGAACCACCTCCCACTACTTCTCCATCACTTTCGCATTCATGAATGTAACCCTTAAGACTCTTAGATATTACCACTGAGGTTTACTATTACACAAATTCTGTGTTTATGATCTTAAATCCGTTATCACTACGAATTGCGTGAAACCCAAAATCCAACACATATTTAAGAATTAACGGTGAATAATAAACGTGTTCTAGATTTTTCACCAAGGAATTAACGAATTTCCACCTTCGTTATTTGTACCTTGAAATCTCTTCTTTTTTTTGTGAGATCTTAATGAAATGTTCTAGACGTAAGACTTTCCTTCCAATAAGATCCAATTTTTATTTTTTTCTTGAGATTTCCATATTGTCCAACCACTAAAAATAATTTCAAAGCATACTTGTTCTTATGGCTACACTAGTCAGACAAGTAGTTCATATGAACGTTCAGACTTATTTTGTGTTTTGGACTTAGCTGAAGAAGAAGCCACCCCTTTCACATTATTAAAAGAAGCCTTTCACTATTTCTCTAGAAACAGATGATCGTAATTCAACGGGACACCACACAAGCACTTCAAAGTCTCTCTTGACTGCGAAGGAAGAGATCGTCGACCGGGATCCATCTGCTTTATGTCTTTAATGACATCACTAGAATTCCTTAGAGAACCTGTTTTATTTCTTTATCTTTGGCATACTCTTGCACGAAGGTCTTTATGATTTTCAAAATTCTGGTTCATTGCCCTAATGATTACTTTCATATTTAAAGTATAGTAAACTTTGATAAATTGTGAAAGTATGAAATTGTGAGAGTATGAAATTGCGAAAGTCGGCAACTGAAATAGTGGTATTTATGGATAAGATTTGAATTTGGGCGCGTGAAAAATGAAACAATGCCTGCTGTCAGTTACGCCGCTTGACGTCACAACTGTCAGTCATGCCTTTTTAGGTGATTTTTCAGTAATTGGGATTATCAACTGTCAGTTTTTCTCTCTCCTATCAAATCGTATATAAGGATTTCAACGCTTCATTGTTTATTACCACTTTCAAAACCAATCGAAATTCACCCGATGATTTCTTTCTCTACTCTTCATCATCTTCTTCACCAAGCAACAATGAAAGCCTCTTCTAAAACCCCTTCCATCGCTGAACAAATGGCACAATCAACACTACTGAACATCAAGGCAAACCAGAATCTAATCCTGGACCTTGAACCAACCAAGTACGACGCCTTTCTTCAACCTCTTATCGATTGCTTGCGCTATTCACCACTGGTAATCGCCTTGACGAAACTGAGAATGTGCCCTTGGTTCATCTGTCCAAGGCATATTCGACAACTAGCTACCAACAAGGGGAAGAGAGGATCACTTTTGAAGTCGACAACAAGAAAACCCAGATCACCGAGTCCAGGTTCTGTAGCCTCATAGGACTCCCTCTAGGTCGTGACCTAGTCGATCATGAATCCATTTCCAACTCTGCTATCTTGGAGATGTTTTTATCAAATGGGCTACTAGGAGTATCTGGCCATTGTCTCCAAATTCAAGAAGCCTAACTTGCCGCCAATGTGGAATGGGTTATTTACCCTAATTTTCAAAAGCTTTTCTGAGAGGGTAACAAGATCAGACTGTGCTAGCAAGTTGTTCATGACCATCATGTATGGAGTTTACTTGGGAGTTAATCTCGACTAAGGGTCAGTGCTTTGGACTTAACTCGTTCAGAGTATGATTTCCAAAACTAGGCACAGTGAGATATCCTATGCACGTTTTTGGACACTCGTTGTACAGAGGGCTATCGATCGCCTCAACATTCCGAAAAAATGAGTGTTCGATTATGGCTAACATTCAAGTTTTCCACACCACCAACATCATTCTGTCAAACACTTCCAGATTCACCTTCATCAGATCAATCCCAGAATCAGTGCTTTGCAACGTCCCAGCTGCGAGTGAAGTTATCCAAGCCAATCGCAGTCCACCGGCTTCTGGTCCAAGACCAATGAATGATGAAATACGAAAGGTTCTTGATGAGGTTGATAAAAAAAAGAAGGGAGGTAAACGAAAGGGGAAGGTTGGTCCATCCGAACCTGTCTAGACTCCAAAGAAGAAAGTAAAGCGAGTCGCTTGCAAGCCACGAACTCCTACCCCAAGTGATGAGGAGGATTTGCAATCCAACACTATCTCTGAGATTCACATTGAAGATCAAGTCCAACACGAACAAGATGACACCGTTGCAACTTTGCATCCTCAAGTTTTAGAGCCAATACCTACGAACCCTGAGGTCTCTTTTCACATGCCTACATCTGTTCCAATTTCAGATGATTTCTTTCAGGGTTTCACACCTCCTCACTCTCCAGTTACCACTACAACTCCCATCACTATTGCACAATGTCCAAATATGGGTGTTTCGCAACCACAAGCTACTCTCGCTCATTCCTCTCCCTTGTTCACTGATTCTACAGCAACAACAACCACAAATACTAGTGAACCTCCAGTTTCTGTCAACGTATCTGATACGGGGGCAGCTGCTTTAGGTTTCACTCTTGGTCAAGGTTCTACTCCTATCTCACCTATCCGACTAGGTGATCCAGATACTGTTTTTGGGGGTGATGAAGATTTTGATGCTTTTGTTTATAGTCCTTTTACAGTTCAAGAAGATAGTGACGATGATGCTCTAGTTACCAAAGTGCAACTCAAGGCCATCAATGAGAAGTTGGATACCTTGCTTCAGTCTACCAAAGCATCCTCTCGCAGTGACTATTATGAGGAAACGGTTAAAGCATTCCTTGAAACCTTAACCAAAGAGCACAATGCAAACCTTGACAAAACAAACAAGGCGGTTGATGACTCTGCATCTTTTTGCAAGGAAACAACCGAAAAAGTCGATAAACTAATTTTTGATGCTCAATGTTTTATGAGTACTTTCCATATTTCCTTTGAAATGAACACTACAAACGCGAATGCAGTAGTAACCAGTCTTGGATCTACCCTTCAGACTAAGAAGGATGCTCTTGAGAAAGTTCGCACTGGCATTCAATATGACAATACAGAGTTTCAGACCTCCATCTCTTCCAAAATAGACAAGCTTCATGAAGATTTGGCTGTTGAGAACAAAATAATGGATAAGATTGTCGTCAAAATAGAGAAGGTGAAAGTTTTATCTGTCAAGCTTGCTCATGCTAATAAGTGAATTGACGATCTTTTGTCTGAAAAAGATGCGATGAAGAGTTGCATAACTGATGTGCATGCTTACTTGAAAATTTTCATTGAAACTCGTGATGCTCTGATCACGATCTCTATAAGGAAGCATCTGGTTGATAAACTTAGGCATGTGTTCGCAATCCTAAACAGGCTTGAGGGTGTTTCAGAGTTTGTCACACTTTCGAAAAAAAGGGGAGACACTATGAATCCATCTACGAAAGAAACCCAGAAACCAGCTGATACTACTGAAGGATCTGATGTTCTAAAGCCAAAGTCAAAAGTCAAACCAAAGGATAATGTAGATTTCTAGGGGTAAAGAAAAGATTATCGATGATAGTGAAGAGGATGAGCCTGATGAGCATGAGTTAAAACGAAGGAAGGCTCGTGAAGCTCAGATTGATGAACACAATTGCATCGTTAGAGAAGCCGAAGAAAAATAGAAAGCGCTTCGTAATGATCAAATCACTCTAGAAGCTAAGAAGATGTTATTTCCTCCTTGGTCTATGGAGAGAATTCTAATCGAAGCAATTGACAACCCAATCATTCACTAGTTAGAGCCTGTCACCTCGTTCGATCTAGAGAATACATTGGATTCACAACTTGATATTCCAATTATCCCAAAAGCTTTTTTGTTTCGTAGATTTGATATAATTGCGAATGCTTCAGAATCGGATGAAGGTGTTAACAAGTCTCTAATTGAATTTTATCTAAAGCATGGACATCCTCAAAACTCACTTGGAGTGCAATGAAAATAACAACTGTAAAGGTGATTGGACCTATTCAAACTGACAGCATTGTCAATGCCAAGTTTAAGAGCGCTCGAGGTTCGGAGAGTTTAGTGTTCGAGTTCTCTCTTGCTGATCTGCCATGTTTAAATCCCTACGATTGGATTACGCTGTTACACATCTTGATGAAGGAAGAAAAGAAGTATGAACCAATTATTGCTCATATCAAGAGGATGTTGGTTTTGTACATCCATGAGATAGCAAAGATGGATGTTGAAATTGCCACTATGTTGCGATAGAAACCAAAAGTCCTTCCCGAAGCTTCTGTGAAAGACATTGAGAAGATGAAGATGGGGAAAATTGAAAAGGACAATCGGAGATGTTTCAATGAGTATCAAAGAAAGAGGCGATATCTAGAAATGTCTATTTGCTTTTCTTGATAAACACCGGTTCTCCATTTCCTGCTTGAACTATGTTTTGGAGATCACAGAGCAATGCAAGACAAATGATTTAGCTGCGAAGAAGTGCTATTCTGATATGATACGATGGTACATTACAATTCGCAGTTCATTGCTCAGTATCATTTCCATGCTCTTCAAGACACAAAAACAAACACAACTATGAAGAGTCTCCTTCCTCAACTGACACAAAGGGGGAGATTGTTGGGTCTAATGGATTGCGTCAATTATAATTATTTTATATAGTCCATTTTATGTAATGGGTTGGGCCTGTCCACCTGGTATCTTTAATGATTAGGGTTTAGCTATAAATAGTGCATGCATGCACCGTATCTATTGTCGATCCTCTTGTAACCCTACTCTGCCTTTACAATAGCAATTCTTCATCGAGTTCTTCTAAGGCAGAGATCATTAATCATTCAACGCAAATTTGATCATCGTGTTCTTTGTTTATGATTCATTTACCTGTTCGAAATCTGTCGATCTACTCATCTTTATTCTAACAGGTACTTTGGGGGAACTCACTAAACTTCATGCTTACAATTTGGTTTATGGTTTCAGGTACTTTAGTGAATCGTATCAAGATAAAGGAGTGAATGTACACATCCTTGCGTTTTGGACTTATAATTTCTGGGAAACTTTGATAATGTGGACATTTTAAAAACTATGTTGAAAGCGATTCTAATTTTTAAATAATGTTTTGGGAACAATGGTTTTCGTAAACACTTCTTTAGAAAAAGGGTTGTGTTGAAGAGTTTAAATTTTAAGAATTTTTATGAATGTTACAAGTTGATATCAGAGCCTTGGTTTGAGTGAATCGGAGGAACACTCATGTGAATCCAACCTCAAACTAAGGAAACATATTTTCAAATGGTTTTCAAATTACTTAAGGAGGATGCGATGTGTACGATCATCCGGAGCCAGTAAGTAGACCCCAAAATACCATACTGTTATTTGTTATTGTGATATGTTAGAACAACATGCTAGTGACAGGCTAGGGATCTTCAGGAATTGTGTGATAGAATTGTCTGATTATATGATTCCTGATAGCCTAGGATTCTTCTTTATATGAAATTGACATCATTACTGTAGTTGCTTAGTGTATACATCATAGTTGTATATAACGAAGATTCTATAGCCTGAAATTGTTTGGTTTGTCTATATTTCATGTTCTTGTTTAATGAAGGGCTTAGGGTAGGATCAGGTATTCGACTGTCTATAGGATCCACTGTTATGTATGGCTAGCATACCTGAGTGTTGCAGGGTTGGTGGAAGTTTCATGAGTGGGTGCAGTGTTTAGCGGGTCAGCACGAGGAATGATTAGCCACTCAAGGGAGATTGAGATCAGGGTGAAGGTGCACCCGTGGCACGCGGAGTTGAAGATCGAGAATTTCGTATCAGGAATCTATTTGATTTTATTGCATTTTAGTGCCAGTCGACTCCTCTGCATGAATGTTGCTTGCTTTGTGCTTGGTGGAACTCATGAGTGATGTGAGTTAGCTATTAAGTGAGTATGCCAAGCCATATGTGAAAAAGGTGGGATAATATCAGAGTGATGGATTTGACCTAGCTGTGCAGCTCTCGCTTGAGTCCAACCGTTGTAGGGATGAGTCTGTTACTCGAAGGATTATCTGAGCTTTATTGCATGTGATTGTATTTATGGAATAGCTAATTGGCATTATGAGGAGTTCTTCAGCAGCTGATGGCAGAGAAGTGTGGAACCCTAGGATAACCTAGGGATCTAGTGTAGTTCTTTTGCTGTTGAGCAGGTTGCAGGAGTATTTTATGACTAGGTCTTAGAGGACCCGAGATTATTCTTGAGGAAAGTATGGATAGGTGTGGAAGGTAGTATTAGGCCCGTACTACTGGAAGCACATGATCTATACTCGATTCAAGGAAGATTTTAGGGGTTCTAAGGACTGGTCAGAGACGATAGCATGGTTGGATACCATGTATCGAGGCAATGGTTCTGTGTCTCTCGATCATTTGGCTTGGGCTGCTCAGGCGAGAATGGGTTTTGTGGTTGTTCAGTCCCCTGTGGCGATATTGATGTGGGTTGAGTCATTCAGAATCAGATGAGTATGTTGGTTGGAAATCTTGAGGGTTTTGTTAAAGGTCGTGCCTTGGACCTCGAGACACGAAGAGGAAGTGGTTGGTATGATTTACTTGGAGATTGCATCTAGGATTTAAGTGACAGATTGTCAAATTAGATTGTCGTTATTGGTAGAAAGGATCTTGCCCTTCAAATTTCCAAGTTCGAAGGAGTGGGCAGGCCTGTGACCTCCCAAGTTAGGTTGGATTCTCAACTTGAGGTCTATTGGTCGCGGTGGTTGGCTACAGTATGTCAGCGCTGGTGAGCGCAAGTGGTTTGATGTGGCACGATTACCTTAGCGATGCGAGCAAGAGTCTTATTCTTGGGAGATGGGAAAGCCAAGTTCCGGATTATCGTGTGGGTTGCAAGTAAGGGGTGTATGTTTCGATCATAAATCGGTTTTTGCCTATGCTTTTTAAGTGATTATTATTGTAAATTCATAGGTTTCAGCTGAAATTCAGGTTTCTCTTGGGGTTTGTGTGATCCGTATCTAGAGGACCATTCTGCGGATAATATTCATTCCATGGTCAAGTATGGTTGTACTTGGTTGGGTTGTTTGGGTTATATTTTGGTTTCACTACCAGTGGGTGGTTGTTCGAGTTCTAGTGGGGGAGGATTTGGATTCTCACGTTGAGTGTCAGTCATTGAGAAAATTATCAGTTTGCTATTTGGTTGCTGCTATCAGATTGTTTGGGTAGATGTTGATCGATGAACCCTTTCTAGAAGCGGGAATGTTTAACTCCTGGTGGGTTGTGGTCCTCTGGTTTAGGTGTCAAGGTGTTCTAGACCATTGGTCGTTGAGTTCATCTTTCAGCAGAAATTCTCTAAATGATTCAAGTGGTGACAGTTTAAGAGCAAGGAATGTGTCACCTACCCTCTAGTGCAGTATGTATGCTCCCTTGGTCCTTGGGTATGTTTACCGTCAGTGGTGAAGTGTAATTCAGATTCGTAGCAGAATCAGGTTTTGGTAACTTATAGGAACATCTTGGAGGTCTTCTTAAGCTAGTGGTGTAGTGATGGAATCCGTTCAGTCTCAAACAATTATGGGGCCTTCTTTGACCGATCATGAGGGTGTTTTCTGTTTTGATTAAGTTGGCCTTTCGATTATCTCTGGTGTTTCTTTTATTTTCAGATGAGATTATGGGTTTCTTCAGTATGTGTGGGGGTGATCCTTGTGATTTTGGCAAGAGGGCTTGGGAGATCTTGATTCGAATTATGTGCATGGTTCTCTTGGGTTCCAGCTTCCGATATAGATCAAGAGTGCAACCGTTATCCAATCTGCGGATCGTGTGCGAATTTGTTTTCGTAAGGTTTTTCTTGGTAGCCGTTTTGTTGTGCTTAGTTGGGATTGTAAGGGAGTCGATTAGGTCCCTTCGAGGTAATGGAATGAGGTGGAAATCTTCAGGCCCAGAGTGTTGGGCGAATGATGCGATGACTGTAGAGTCGGTGGGTTATCGGGAGCATTCCAGTCATAGGCTGGGGGGCTAGAGATCATGATGGTTTATTTTTCTGCTCATAGTGCTTTCGGTGTGGACGCGTTGGTAGGAGGTCGGGCGAGTCGTAAATCTGTTGGTTAGATAAGGGAAGCAGTAAGGATTGAGGGAAGTATCGGTCAGGTATCAGAAAGTCTCGGCAGGTTGTATGCAATATAATTCCAGTTGTTCACAAGCTGCTGTTATATTTGTGATTCTTTAGTTGGAATTTCCTTATGATGTTGTAATTCATCAATTTCTTGGTGATTATATCGAGTGGATGCCTAGTTAGGGGTGCAACGGAGCCGGTAAGGGTTGGATGCATCATATAAGTTCATGGTTTGATCATCGTTGCTCGTTGAATAAGTGGTTGGTAATGACATAGCAAAGAGTCAATGGTTGTTAAGATTCTGGTTCATCGTATTGTTCGGTGTTGGGTTAAGTTCGCTATTAGTGTATTTCGAGGATCATTTTTCATGGTCCTGGTAGTGCCCTAGCTGGGGACTGAGGGTAGAATCATATGTATATTCATCAGTTTTAGGGAAGGTTCTGTGAGGAGGTATCATGGGTATCCATTTTCGAGCAGGCTTTTGGTAGGAACTCATGTTGGGAATCATAAGTGGGTTCGTGCAAGGTCCATATCTAGAGCGGAGGGGTTAAGAAATCTATATATCAAAGGCATCAGTTGGAGGGTTCAGAATGTAGCTTATGTGTATGCACTCCAGGAAGGCTCCATCTTGTGAATGAAGTGCACGTGATGAGGTTTTGGGCTCTTAGCAATAGTGTATCGGCCCGACAGTCAAGGAAGTTTGTATCTTGTAGCTCTTGTGTGTTTATGGAATTGGTGTCATCAAAGGATGAATAGATTTTTCGACAGATAAGTGTCATGGATTAGCAGTCAGTTCAATTTCGGGGGGGGGGGGGGTCTGTCAAGGAGTCAGACCAATTCGATACCCAAGTTCGGATACATAAGGTTGGGTCTTTGCATATGATCATGGGTTGTTCTTCTTCAGTTTGGCAATTTCTATTTTGGTTTAATTGTTTTAGGGAGGTCGTTTTATGTGCAGAATGTTCAGGTGTGTTCCTCAAGTATTGTTTTTTTACGAGTATTACTAAGGAGCGATTTCGAGGACGAAATCTAATTTAAGTGGGGGGAGTTGTAACATCTGAAATCTTGAAGAGAAATTGTTGAGAATATCCCTATTTCTATGTCAACTCTATGAGTTGAAGGGACCAACTCAACGTGTTGAAGATGGAAGAATCGTGGGAATTAAATGAACCAACTCGACGAGTTGGCAGCTGGGAAGGAAACCCTAATTTTTAGGGTCTTACACTCTATTTAAAGGCCTTAAGTCCTTTTTCAGACCTCTTTATCAACCTCAATTGTTATCAAAACCCTAAAACGAGTTGTAGCCTCCATTGTCAAGTTTTTGAGCCTTGGAAGGAAGTTTGGTGTTCATTTTGTGCATTGTAAAGGAATTAAGAAGATCTTGAAGTTTCTAGCTTGGAGAAGCAAGTCTTGGATCTAGAATAACTCCATTTCTTGCAGTCACTTTAAGGAATCAAGTTCATACCTTGATTTGTAGATGATTAGATCTTCTCATTTTGGGTTTTGTTGTGTTTTCGCCTCTTTTTGGGGAGGATGATGGAGCGAAGTCATTTAAGGGGTTGTTCTTTCAGATCTAAGTTGGTTTTGGTACCCTTGAGCTTAAAGGTGCAAACTTTATGAGGATTTTGGTATCATGCATGCATTAAGTCAATTATTAAGTCCATTCTAAGCTTAAGAGCTTCATTTAGACATGCATGAACGTAAAGTTGGCAACTTTACATGGTTTTCCCGCTCAAGGAAGTCCGATCTATGTTTTGGAGTCATGTCCTTATGGATTAAGTGCTTAATGTATTAAGTTGTGGGTTTCTGGTGAACTCGGCGAGTTTATGGATAAACTCGGCAAGTTGGCTCAGTTTTCCTCAACATTTTCAGATTGATAGAGGAACTCGGCGAGTTGACTTGATTTTTACCGATCTATGCAGTTAATGGAGAAACTCGATGACTTGAAGGACAACTCGGCGAGTTGGGTTAACTTGGACCGTTGACTTTGACTTTCGAGTTATATCTTTGACAAGTTTGTCCCAATGGGTAGTTGAAGTTATCTAAATTTTAATAAGGAAAATTATGGGCTTAAGATAAGGCCTATATGGGGTTGGGCCTAATTTTCGAGTCTTTGTGGATCTTTTGGTTTTGGGCCTCAATTGTGGTTCATGTTAAGTCAGGCGTAAAATGGTCATTTTACCCCAATTATGGATTATAGCATGAAACCCAATTGCTAATTGAGTGTTTTGTTGGTATTGATAGCTCGGGAAGCCGACAGAGTAGCAGCTAGGGATTTCTTTCGGGGAGCTTCTGCATTCGAGGTGATTTTCGCCTCACTGTACCCGTGGGTCAAAGGCACCAATGTCGGCCCACTTGTTTTGGTTATCTGTTAGTAGAGGGATGCCTTAGGGGCTGTATATAGTCATGTAGGATAGAATGAGGACTCTTGTTCCATGCTCTCTTACCTGTTCGTCGTTTGGTTGTGTTTCTAGAATGGGATCATCTATCTGGGTGACTATCTCACCTCTGAATATATACGGCTATGCATTCCTTGTATTTTTGATATTAAGTATGTTGCTATGCTATTATGATATGTTAGATTTGTATCCTGGTAGATAGGATACTGCTATGCTTAGTGATCTGTTAGATCTGCCCGTTATTTGTTTTGACTATATGTTTTCTAGTAGCATGTATTGATGTAGTGGGGTTGGGTTGAGACTATACTGCTTTGTGCCGCCAGTCAACAAACCTGACAATGTTTATATCGGTACATTATATGTATGCTTATTTGTTATGTATATGTCGACATGGTTTGTGTGTGTGTGGTTGATTTGAGGCAGACCTACTTTATGCTGAAGACCAACAGACCCAGGGTGGCCTGGATAGACTGAAGGCATGTGAGGCGGACCAGTCAGGCCGAAGGTCCGGAGAATGGTCCAGATAGCCTGAAGGCCTGGTGAGGTGGTCCAGACATGTTGAAGGTTCTGTGAGTGGTCCAGACAGGCTGAAGTCCTGGTGGGGCGGTGCAGACATGTTGAAGGCTCTGTATGCATGTTGTTATTTGTTTGGGTGTCGGTACTTTGGGGGAACTCACTAAGCTTCGTGCTTATAATTTGGTTTATGGTTTCAGGTACTTCAATGGATCGTATCAAGGTGAAAGCATGACCATAAACATCCTCGCATTTTGGAGTTATGGTTTCTGGGAAACTCTGATAATGTGAACATTTTGATGGATGTTACACCCTCAATTGAGTATTGATGCACATAAATTATACCTATTTAGTTTTAAATTTATAACCTAACAAACTCTTACTAACTATGCACCTATAGGCAATGTATGTAGTTAGTTTATATTATAGTTATGGTAATTTGGGTGTCGAACACAGGGAATGAAATTTAATTAATTAAATTCACTACTTCTGATTAAACTAGTAAACAAACTATGATTGGGGCGGGGGGTGGGGGGTACTGATTTTCAAGATCATAATAACTTTATATCAACTAGAAAACAAGCAAGCCACGAAAACAAAGTAACTTCAAAAATTAAAAGCATACTTCTTCCTAGATCCGATTTCACTTTCTCCTATTGTTGATTTCTTATGGATAGATTAATTTGATTACCAATTATCTAACTATTATGATCAAATATCTAGGTCTATCAATTTCTGAATGACAAAGCAATGATCATGCACAAGTTAAACACCAAATTGATAATAGCAAAATTGGACTATGAATGATATGAGTTACTCTCCTATGATCAATTCAAGCAACCAAGCACAAATTAATACTAATTATGCTCTCTAACATAGTTAAAGTTACTAGCTTTATTTACTTAAATTAATATGTGATTAATCCTAGCTCTAATTATCTAAAGATCATAAACAATTAAGAGATAGATTCATGCAATTACTATGATTAATTCACACACAAAATCCGATTTTAAGCAATATCAACTAGAACTAAAACATGCTAAGGTTTATATATATATATATATATATATATATATATATATATATATATATATATATATATATATATATATATATATATATATCAAACACAAGTAAAATCAATAATATGCATCCAATATCGAAATCAACACATAAGTATCAAGCTTATCTTCATCAAACAGAATTAAAAAGGTGATTTGCCTCTCATTGTAGCAGAAAAATACGTTAGATCTAAGTAAAATAAGCTAGACATTAGTTTAATAAGCAAACCAACTAGATCAATGATGAATTTCTCTAAATCTTCTTCAATCCTTGAGCTCAGTTGAATTTCAACTTTCTCTCAATTTCTAAGGGTTTAGTAGTCAGAATTAACCTCAAAGAACCGAATGCATGCCTCGAATTTCGACCCAATGTCCAAGATTTTATAATTGAGTAAATCTGACCACCATGTTGTGCTTGATGGCCACCACGATGTGGTCTTCGAGTTAATCCCATATCTGCCACGTCAGCAAATGGGTCGTGATTCTTCCAATTACCACGTCGTGGTTAGGGCACCATGATGTGGTCTTCAGACAAATTTTATTCTTCTTTTGTTTTAGCTCTTGTTTCCTTGTTAGATGCCATTTTATGCATCTTTTAAGGTGGTTTTTATTATCATTTTAGCATCCTATTTTGTACATTTGCATGTCATTTATTTAAATAATGTTCAGATCATGAATTTTGTGAGAATTCCTATACTTTTCGTGTTTTATTATGTCAATTTCAGATAGTTTGAGTGGAGCGGTGCTTTGGGAGCAGTTGGATGCACGTTTGGAGCTTCAAATGGAGTTATTATTGAAGAAGGAAGCTAAGGAATAACAAGGAATGCTTAAACCAAAGAATCACGACCGAAACAAACAGAAAACACATACATGCGATTGCATGGGGTAACCTACAATCACAGGTTGGTAGCAGTTTGTTCGCATATCAGTTTCAAGGATTTTTGATGACGATAATTAAAAAAAAAGAGGTACATGCGATCGCATGGGGAAAACTTGTGATCACATGTTTGGGCCATAACTCCGGAAGCCTCAAATTTGCCTTTAGGCTTCAGTCAGATACAATCTTGGAAGATTTTTAAGAAGTTGCGATCGCATAGACAAGGACCTGTGATCGCATGTATGTCCAAAAAGCCCAGAATAGCATTGCACGTCATTAAATTGGCCCGATACACATTTTTAGAGAAACTTGCAATCACATATTTGGAGATTCTTTTTCTGGAAGTTTCCACCTTGAGTATAAATACAACCCTCATAATCAGTTGTAATAGTTGGACAATTCCAGATGATGAAAACCACTTCTGAAGGCGATTTTTGAATTCTTTCAGCGACTTTTGAAGATGTGAAGATTGAGAATCATCTCATCCATTTAGTTTATCTAGATTATTCAGTAAATGTTTCTTTTATTTAGTTTAATTTCGTTTTTGGCTATGTCTGGCTAAACTTTAGTTTTTAGTTATGCATAGAATAGTACTTCTCATGTGATTAGTTTTCAGGCCTCATTTTTGTTTTGTGTTTCTATCTAGATGTTTCAGTTTTGAGTTTAATGAATGTTTAATTTTAATTATTGTCAGTCTAATCACCTAGCTAGGGTTTTATCATTCCAGTTAATCAGTTAATAGAATCCGTAATTGTTCTTGTCAACTAGTAAAAACTAACAAATATCAAATTGGTTCCGTTGTGGGATTTAACTCTGGTATAAACTTTAAAAATCATACCTTTACACTTCCGAGCTTGTGATAAGTATTGGGTATTGTTGGGATTATTTTACAAAGAACTTAATGCAATTTTTCTGATTTAATTAAGAGTTTGTTTAACCGAACAGTAAAAAGTTAGGTTGGGTTGGTCCATCCAAAGAAGAATGAATTCTCCCTGTCGCGAAAAGAATATCGAATGACTAGGGACTCCATACCTTACCAAAGTTAGCATTCACTTGCATCTTTTCACCAGCAACACTGGAGAGGCATAAGAACTCACAATTGCCCTGATAATACCACTTAACAGCATCTCCTTGACCTATTTTTCTATCTTTTTTGGATGTGGGGTTGCTTGGAATAGGATCAAAGAGGATAGAGTGAGTGGAATATGTAGGCGGTTAATTCAAAGAGCTTGTTTTGGTTAACTAATTTAGGTAATAGAGATCATACTAGAGCTTGTTAGTTTTTTTCAGTACCAACTTAGATAAAATGCATCACAAATAATCAGATCTGGGCTAGTTGCATATTAGGAAAGTCGCAGCATAACTGAAACCATTTTTATTATTGATTTTCATTGAATTTTAATATCATTGTATTTTTTAGTTTTTAGTTTAATTCAAACCCCCCCCCCCCCCATTTTATATTTTTTGTTTCTTGACTTGATTGTGCTTGATGCAAAAAGGCATCTGACATTCTGGTCAGCTAGGCACGAGCAGGTGAAAAAGCATCCCTCAACATCAGGTAGCCACCTCATGGCTATGATCGGGTCCTGAACTTCATCAAAAGTCGGGGCCTTTGTATTGTCGAAGTCCCGGTACTGAAAAACTTGACCAATTCCAATATATGTCCCTGACAATGGCCACAACCTCCTCATGGAGAATCTCCCTAATTCCGTCCTTTGACACACCTGGCCCACCCTGACTGCCAGCTCCTGATCCAGACCCGAACCCAACCTCAAATCGTCTCGTTGTCACCATAATAAAAATATACCAAGGAGATATCAGATCACACACACACACATAACAATAGGGGGAACAAACTCCCAACAAAGACCTAGGGCTTGTAACTGTAACATCCGGATTTCCAAGTACATTATTTATTCATTTATTTTGGAGATTTTGGAGGGACTCAGCGAGTTGATGCTTAGACTCGCCGAGTAGAGTCGCGAATTCCATCCGGGTTAATGAACGGACTCGGCGAGTCGACTAGTGGACTCGGCGAGTCCGCACTGTTTAATGAAACCCTAATCCCTGGGGTTTGAGGCCTATTTAAAGGGGTTTATAGCCACCAATTGCGGCTACCAGACCCCTGAGTGAAACCCTAAGCGATCTAGAGCGTTTGTGAGGAAGGAGAGGATATTTTTGATCCTTGTGTGGGTGTTTTTGCAATAAGAAGGTGACCAAGGAAAGAGGGAGTTGAAGAGGGTGATATTCTGTGGATTTCAGAGCCTAACAACTTCATATTGAGGTATATATTCGATCCTTCTTCAGTTTTGGGTGTTAATCCTTGAGAGTTAAGGTTTCTAGCCTATTTAGAGTGTGAATGATGGTGAAATTGGTCCCTTCTTGTGTTGAGGCTTCGGATCTGGATCCAAAGAGGTCCAGAGACCTTAACACCCTGATCTTTATGGGGTGTCATTGGGTAATATGAGCTTAGGGTGACATATTGAGGACATTTCTTCAAATAGAGCCATTGGATCTTTTCATGGGCATCAAGATCCAGAGTTTACGTGTTTATATTGCTTAAGGAGGCTAGATCTATGGGTTAAAGGCACGGATCTGACCTCAGAAGGTCATTTGAGCTTGAGCATGGCATGAACTCGCCGAGTCCCAAGAACAGAATCGACGAGTAGGGATAGGGTTTCCCACAGTTCACTCAGTGAGTAACTTGTCGAGTTGGGGGAATGACTTTGTGAGTCAGAGGGAAATAGAGGACTCGAGTTCAAGGCTGAACTCGTTGAGTTCATAATGGGACTCGGTGAGTTGAGTCGGGGTAGACCCGTGATTCATGCCAGGTGTAACCCGTCGAGCAGGGGAAATACTCGACGTGTCATGCAAGACTAGAGGGATAGTGGACGCGCGTAGACTCGCCGATTCACCCAACTGCACTCGGCGAGTATGGTCAAAGTTTGACCGTTGACTTTGTTGACTTTGAGGGTTTGGTCAACAATGGGGTCTTTGTGTCAAGAGAGGAGTAAAACGGTCTTTTCCCCTTCTGAGGATGCCAAGAGAGGGCTGAGTCTAGTCTCGAGAGTTATATTTATGAGAGTATTTACTTTATGTGATTAGGCGGAGGCTAGACCATATTTCTACCAAGTCAGAGATTTACCGAGACATCTGAGGTGAGTCTTCTCACTATACATTACCTAGAGTGGTGACAGAGTTATGTGCTAGTGTATTGTATGTTATTTAGGTGTTATTGTGATATGTGATATGCATGATTCAGAGCTTCTAGAGTTAGGGCCAGTGGGTCCATAGAGTTAGGGCTAGAAGGCCCGCAGAGAGAATTGGGACTGGAGGGTCCCACTGAGACACACTCACAGAAGGTCAGTAGAGTTATAGCCTTGAGTGGCTAATATATGTTAGAGTGGTATTTTGGGGAACTCACTAAGCTTCGTGCTTACAGTGTTTTGTGTTATGTGTTTCAGGTACTATGGAGGAGCGCGGGAAGGCGCCGACATGATTCGTACACACATACACATGGAGTTTTATGTATTTCGATCTTGGGAAATGTTTTGTGGAACAGAGATATGATACAATGAGATTTTATGTATAATTGTGACTGAACAATGTGTTTTGAAAATGTGAAAAATTGCTTTAATTTTTACAGTGTTACAAGTTGGTATCAGAGCCTTGGTTTGAGGGATTCGGATGCTTCTTCGGCCGTATATGAACTCAAACTGAGGATTTGAGAAAAATTTTGATAACAAACAATTTTGAAAGAGTAAAAAGAGTTTTGAGACAAACAGAGCAGAGCCGTGTGTACGATCAGCCAGCGCCCGAATGGTGATTTCCCAAAATACCCTTGCAATAAGTGTTATGAGATATATTATCTTATGTTATATGATGAGTTATATTATGCATGCTAGAGTAGACTAGGCATTCTTATTAGGACTAGAGTGGCCTGATATGTGATGCCTTCGTCTAGGAGTTTTGCTGCTAGGGATGCTTGAGAGTGTTTAGATAGCAACGAGGAGCTTATGAGAGATCTGCTAGTGAGTAGCATATGATTAAAGAGAGTAGAGTACTTGGGATTTGGGAATCTGGGAGGAGGACTTGGGATGTATGTTGATGCGGTGTGGACGGTAGTATTGGGCCCGTACTACTAAAGACACCGGGTCAGTGCGCAGTCCAAGTAAGAATCCTTAGAGTACTAAGGAACAAGTAGGATGGAGTCATCGAGTGTGGGTATACTCGAGCAAGTCCCTAATATTCTTATGTCATATTTCAGAGGGAGATCTGATGGGTTTTAGTCCTATGAACATCATATGTGCTCATACAAACCCTAATGCTTGGATCTAGGTTTCTCTATTGTACATGCAAGTTATCCAAGACTATAAACCCTAATTCTAGCATTCAAGTAATCATATTAACATGAGAATAGGTTTAAGATGTTACCTTGATTGTTATGTAGCAATAACAATCCCAAATATGCTTGTATTGACTTTAGAAAGCTTAGAGTCACAAATGTCACTCCTCTAATGGTTCACAAACACCATAAGCAAGAGGATGAAGAGGAGAGAGGATGGAGGCTGCCCTAAAACGTGTGAAACCCTAGAAGGTTGCTTGTCCACGTTTTTAGGTCATAAGGGGTCTATAAATAGTGAGGCTATTAGGGTTATCTAACAAGGAAACCCTAATTTGGATGCTTAAGACCTAAGCAACCCATGGACTCATTTAATTAAGGCCTTGGACGATTTCCTTATGGGCTTCCCCATAGAATTCGTCCACCCCTTAATACAAGGCAATCCATGACCCAAATTGCAACTATCTTATAATTACAATTCCATTCCCTTAAGTTTAATTAGTCTCTTTTAGTCACAAAACTAATTACTAATTAATTCTTGACTAATATTAATTAAACAATATGATTTCTCCTTTAATATATTATTCCCATAATATATTAATAAATCATATTTAATCCTTTCTCTCCATAATTCATCCTATCAAGTTGCTTTGGTGAAGGCAACCCAAAAGGACCATGCACCATCGGGTCAAGTACATACCAAAATAGTTATGGACTTAGACACTAATCCAACAGTCTCCCACTTGGATAAGTCTGATAACTATTATGCGTATGACTTCAGATCCTGATCTACAATCGTAGCTTTCCAAAGCCGCTGTCAACTCTGATCCTAGATATCATATGAGACATGATTTCAAATCATTCTCTTTGTACTATATCTCGATTCCCGATTTATGACGACTGACTAATTGAACAAATCAAATTAGCCCTAGCCCGGCCGAGCATTTACGTTTGTCATCACAAAATCATCGAGGGGCCCAAAGATATCGCTTTTATCCTACTTTGGATAAAAGGAACGGATTAACTTTGATACAATGCTTGCTTGCACTCACTGACCGAATTACACACAAAAATATGTTTTATAACACCAAGTTACTAGTGCGTTTACATATTATCAATGTGAAACCGATTTGCAAGATACAACTCACACATCTTGGTTTCAAGAATATAAGATGTTATCGTCTCACCCATCAATCGTGATACAATTCATGGAATGATCCAAGTGAGCGTGGGTTTAATCCACTGCTCAAATCATATTCATAAGCACTCATGAACGTTGCAGCAAACATTTGCTTATGTCTAATACTCTTTTAGACAATCCATACACCAATTCACGACAGTCTTCATTCACATCTACTTCCAACATATGAACGACTGTGGCCCGTTCGAATAATTCGATTATTCTTAATAAATTCAATTATTCTGGAAGTCAAAACATGCAAATGTGAAACACAAGAATAATACTAATCTCATATGGCCTCAAACCTTTGAGTATAAATAAAACTCCTTTTATTTATCACCATATTGATTACTCATTATTTGTCGTTTCGGGTAATCAACTTCTTACTTGAATTATTACACTTGTCCCATGTTCCTTGCATGCACACAATGTTTACCTATGGTTCTTACTTTGTGAAATAGATCAAATTGAACACATTTCCAATCATTCTCATTTCACAACTCCAAATCTTTTTTCATAAGTGTAAGAATATAAAATTCTTATTACTTATAAAATATGCTAGATTCTAACATCCTATGCAATGATCCTTTCATAATGTCACTGCATCAAAGTCACAAAGACTATTGCCAATGATATTACAAAGTCCTCTAACGGAGATTGTTACAAGACAATTCCTTACATATGATGTCTCTCACTCAAAGTACATTCTTTGAACATCCTTTTGCATAAAAGTTTCTAATCTAGTCATAGATTTTCAATATTCAATTCCCAATATGGACACGCTTCCATATTTCCCATATGACAACTCATTCTTAATAGAATCTTATCTATTCGTAATGATGTCGATATGGTCCATCCAATATGGAAACATTTCCATAATTTCCATATGACAACTCATTCTTAATAGAATCTTTTCTATTCATAATAATGTCGATATGGTCCATCCAATACCATGCTTCCAACTACTCACAAGCGACCAATCCTCGTCAAACTTTGGATTGTCATTTGATAGTTGTTTAATTATTTTAGTCAAAACCAATTCTAGTCCCTTTTCCCTCTAAATGCGCTCGACATTTGGAAAATTTTAGAATGGTCAAACATTAAAGCGTTTGCAATCGATCCTATACCCGAAGCGTATGGGACACGACGCATAATGTTTTATTTGCTATGTTCTCAAAATTCGAATTGTGAAGAGGAATGCCGTAATCATAATCGAAATTTTAAGAAAACACTATGTACCCTTGACTAAATTTATTAACATTTCTCAACCTAATCCTTTAGATTTGAAATGAACCATAATATTCTCTCTCTTAATTATAGCAAAACATCTTTACAACCCTTACGACTTTGCAGGGTATAACTCTTGTTTTCTATAATTAATATTGCCAACTTGCAATAATTTCCTTAATAATCATACAATCATAACTTTTATGCTCCCACTATCATGATGATTATTATAAACATAACACTTATGCTCCCACTAGCTTTGACATGTATTCAGAAACAGCTTAACTTTCAGAAAAACAATGCTTATTGAATTTCTTAAGTTCATGTTTCTTATACTTAGTGCTTTGATAATCTTTTATCAAGGCTTCTTGAACTTATACACCTTTGCCTTAGATAGTTCATATGTGTGTCTAAACAATTAAGACTAATTGCCAAACCTCACAATTCAAATCATGGAAAGGGATACCGTAACCATAATCGAATTCGAGAATGCAATTTTACAATCACTATCTTCTTGAAATCTTTCTTAGTGAAAGCATTTCCTCACAATCATTTTCATGAAGGAGGAAATCTTATGACACTTAGATTTAAACGGTGTATTTGTTCCTATCCATGTGAATTTGTCAAAACCAAAGTTTACGACAAATTCAAACTTATATGGATCGAACTTTCTTAATCTCGATTTCTTGCCTTATGGTAGCACAGCTGCCCACCATGTCTTCCAAGTAGTTAAGTAGCTCACCTTTTCTTATCAATGTACTTTCCATTGATCAAGGTCCTTTCCTTTTATGCATTCAAATGAGAACTCATAGGACTCACATGCATAATTAACTCGATTGGATTGGCATAGAAACAAAATAATGTCAACACGATAGGTTGTAAACCTCAACTCGTGTGCTAGTGATGATCGATAAGGTTTATTTGATTTGTTTTTGAAACCTTTCAAGACCATTAAGACTCTCACTGACTCCTTGACATGTAAGATTCTCTTGTCAAAAAACATTTCTTGACAAACAAATATTCAAGAGTTAGTGTAGTTTTTATCAAAACACTTCATAAATTGGTCCTAGTTGGTCTTTGTGTAATCCAAGACATCACAACTTTCCACATTTGATGAATGTTATAAACCTTCTTAATACTTTTCCACTCAATGTCACAATCTCAAGTCTAAGACTTGTTTTGGAACGAAGTATGATTCACTTCTTGATTTAACCATTTCTTCAATTCTTGATTCCTCTTCTTATACATACAATTGTACTAAGACTCACTTAGAGGATCAATTGAGATGTGGTTCTTTATCATTAAGTCCTATCATAAAGCATAAAAGCTACTCTCCCTTCTTCTTAGAATGGAGAAACTTTTATCTTTCTGCCTACTTGATTCTTTTTATTCGTTTTGCTATTGATTTAAACCTTTCCAATCAATTCATAATTACACTTAATCTTGTAAGTATAATCACATTTACTAAACTTTTAGTAAAACATGACGAATATCTTTCTTACTCTTATGATGGAGTTGATCAACACGCAACTTTGTGTGCTCGATCTCCTAGTCCTTTACTTGACACTTTGTCAATGAATTAGTCTAATTTCCAAATATGAAATTTCTCATTCATCGTGCAACCAAGTTGCATGATTCCAAGTTTCTGTCCAATTGAAACTTGGGCGATGAGAAACTTTCCCTATTCGGTAAACTCTTGACTTTCCATAAATAACATAATAAGAACCAAATCCATTATTGCTAATAATGGAAACATTCAAACATCAATTTTTCATATACATCATTTCAAGGATAAATAAATAATATAAAATCAAATTTTATTTTATTGCGGAAAATTTTTGTCCTTACAATGCAATTCATTGAAAACTATGCTAATACATCTTTCTTAGCAATCTAATTCTAACTCTAAGTAGTAGCTCAAGAATCTAATCTTCGAGAAATGTGATCGAAATCCATTCCTTCACAGTTAGATTCTGCTCACTTCTTCCCTTAAGCTTTCTTTCTTTTCTTCTATCCTACAAAACATCAATTGCAATCTTATCACATTATGTATTAAGAATCTAGAATAGAAGCTTAAAAAAGTTAGTTAATGGATTTTACCTTTATTAGAGCCATACGTTTTGACTCTCCTATCTCTTAGATCTCTTAGGTAAATAGGACAGCTTCGTCTCCAATGCCCCTTCTCTTGGCAATAAAAGCAAATCGACTTTTTTTGGAACAGCACATGGAACTACTTCAGACATTTCCTTTCTCCTATGATCAAACTTTTCGATCATAGCATGTCTTTCGTTGCCATTTCCTATATCCATAGAGGTCTGGAAGGCAGATTCACCAATCAACTTTGATTTTCTATTGCGCCAAACCATTGCTGATTCGGCAGCAATAAGCATATAGGTGAGATCCATAAGGGTCACGTCGCGGTTCATCATATAGTACTCTCTTACGAACTCACTATATGAGTTAGGAAGTGACTGAAGAACCCAATCAACAGCCATTTCCTCACAGACAACGGATCCCAACATTCTTAACCTATCAATGTGTGACTTCATCCCTAGGACGTGTGCACACACCAACTTTCCTTCTTTATGTTTACTTGCCAAAAGGGCTTGAGTGATCTTGAACTTTTCAAGCCTTCGAACTTGTGGGTTAGGGAGAATAATTGGAGGAGGTGGAGGAAATGAAGCATGATTTCTTGTTCCTCGATTGAATCGTGGAATATCATCTTCATGTGGAAAGCTTGTTCCACGGGATTTGGGAAGACCATAGTTGTCGAACTTTGACATCTACAAGACGGGAGAAAACAAATTCAAGTTAGTTGATTGATTGAGTCCTTAGTAAATCACCCAAATGAGATACTAAGGCTAGGACCCAACACAATGTTCTACAACTCGGGAGAGGGATGCCGTAACCCAAATTGCAGAACATTTGAAGGTAAGTGAATGACGATTCACTAATTTCCACCATGAAAAACAAAAAAGAAATTTAAGTTTTAAATCTATGAAAACTCCTATATCCTTTGAGACTCATTGAACTTTCAATGGCATGTTTAAATCTCGATATGCCCCTCTTGTTTGTGACTGGGATGCCGAGGATCACAAAGCGGGTGTGAATAACCATGCAAACTTACATGGTGCCCTCACATGTTACAGTCACCTATTCGATGTGCCGGTAAACCACACACGCTCCACCGAACAATGACAAACATTGAGTCACCCTTTGCTACCTTTGCTTAGAACCATTTAGTGTGCCGGTAAACCACACACGCTCCACTAACGTCTTCGCAAGGGCACAAAGTGTAATTTCATGGAATTGCATCAATTCACTTTTGCCTAAGTAACTAAGATTGGGAATTTGTAAAACATTTAGTTACTTTAGTAATTCATTATACTTATAATGGAAGGTTTCGTCCTATCCTACCCGTTCGGCTAACGACCCTCCACTAGTCAAGAGTGCGGTGGGTAAGAGTGGATATCCATTCAATCGCCATTTTATAGGCAATTTCCTTAAACACCCCTTATAGACCAGCTTCTTGAATGAGGCCTACTAACGGTAAGACTGACTTTTACTCATACATATATATAATGTTAGACTTTTAATGTTATATATAGTATAGGGTGTATTTTACACTTTTTAAAATACTAGGTGGTTTAATTTAACAATTATACTTTTAATTCAATTAAATTGTAAACCTAAACTTTTATGGATTTATTAAACTTCTATTAATTATACACCTTAATTAATTAATAAAACCATAAGGGTGTGGTTTGAACTTTTCAAAACATTACTAGGGTTTTAGAATTTAACATTCCTAATTAAACTTTTAATCAACTTTTAAATTCCAAAACTTGAGGGCAAGTTTTGAAACCTTTTTCAAAACAATAGGGTTTTAACTATTTAAATTTCAAAACAACAAAACTTTTGGGTTCAAATTTAAACTATAAAACCTAAAGGGGAAAATATGAAACTTTTCAAAGCACAAGGATCAAATAACAAATAATCTAAATTAACATTTAATCACATAATTATCCATATTTGATTTATTTAATGATTTCTTGCAAAACAATTTACCAATTTAATCAAAATAATTAATCAATTATCACATCAGGAAACAAATATTTTATTAATTGATAAATATCTTCAATTGGATCAAGAATATAGTCAAATATATCATAAAATCGGATTTATATTGATCTAATATGATAAGGCAACTATCCTTAAGCAAAAACAGCAAGAAATCCCGGTTTTCCCTCTCACTGACCAGCCGACTCGTCGAGTCAAGCATGGACTCGTCGAGTTCACCATGAACTCGGTGAGTTCATCTAAAAAACTCGACGAGTTCTGACCCCAGAAGCACAAAAATTGAATTTTTTCAACATACAAAGCATCAATACATTAGAAACCAATCTAGGCTCTGATACCACTGATGGGTTTTAGTCCTAAGAACATCCTATGTGCTCATACAAACCCTAATGCTTGGATCTAAGTTTCTCTATTGTACATGCAAGTTGTCCAAGACTATAAACCCTAATTCTAGCATTCAAGCAATCATATTAACATGAGAATAGGTTTAAGATGTTACCTTGATTGTTATGTAGCAATAACAATCCCAAATATCCTTGTATTGACTTTAGAAAGCTTAGAGTCACAAATGTCACTCCTCTAATGGTTCATAAACACCATAAGCAAGAGGATGAAGAGGAGAGAGGATGGAGGTTGCCCTAAATCGTGTGAAACCCTAGAAGGTTGCTTGTCCACGTTTTTAGGTCATAAGGGGTCTATATATAGTGAGGCTATTAGGGTTATCTAACAAGGAAACCCTAATTTGGATGCTTAAGCCCTAAGCAACCCCTGGACTCATTTAATTAAGGCCTTGGACGATTTCCTTATGGGCTTCCCCATAGAATTCGTCCACCCCTTAATACAAGGCAATCCATGGCCCAAATTGCAATTATCTTATAATTACAATTCCAGTCCCTTAAGTTTAATTAATCTCTTTTAGTCACAAAGCTAATTACTATATAATTCTTGACTAATATTAATTAAACAATATGATTTCTCCTTTAATATATTATTCCCATAATATATTAATAAATCATATTTAATCCTTTCTCTCTATAATTCATCCTATCAAGTTGCTTTGGTGAAGGCAACCCAAAAGGACCATGCACCATCGGGTCAAGTACATACGAAAATAGTTATGGACTTAGACACTAATCCAACAAGATCATGGTTGTGACATGCCACACACCAAGGAGCAGCAGTACTAGTGATGAGGAGATCCGTAGGATCATTCATGAGGAGGTGGCTGCGGCCATCAAGGCAGAGATACCAGAGATGTTCGGGTCTACCAATACCATACTAATAGAGAAATTTGATGAGAGATACACTGCTCTTTATGAGGCTGCGGTTGTTGCGGCCACTACAGCCATAGCTGCGACTAGGTCGCAGGGTGGTGATGCATTGCTGTTCCGGGAGTTCAGCAACACAAAACCACCAGAGTTTGATGGGACCTAGGACCTGATTGAAGCGATGAGGTGGATTTCAGACATCGAGGGGTGTTTCTTTACTTGCTCATCTCCATAATATTTGAGGGTCCGGTTCGCGTTAAACCAGCTTCACTTGGGAGCGAAGGACTGGTGGAAGTTTGTGACGACGCATTATTCGCCTGCTGAGCTTGCTGCAGTGACCTTTGAGAGGTTCACTTCTATGTTCCGAGATGAGTACATTCCCTAGGTGGAGAGGGAGTGTTTGGCCCAAGAGTTTCTGACCCTCAAGCAGGGTACTGAGTCTGTTACAGTGATTATGAGGATGTTCCATGAGCGGGCAATGTTCTGCCCAGAGCACGTGTCCTCCGAGCAGGCACGTATGAGCTGATATCTGAGAATTTTGAGGAGGGATATACGAGAGTTCGTGGCGAACTCGACGTACCGGACATTTGCTGAGCTTTAGGAAAATGCCCAGAAGAGGGAGATAGAGCTGGAGACCAAGGGTAGGGAGGAGGCTGAGTCTCAGGGGAGTGATCGGCGACCGACGCAGTCTCACTCGGCAGCCAAGCGGGCCAAGCCCGCTGATTCGAGATCTGGGAGTCAGAGGGGCCGCACTTGTGGCAAGTGCGGCAAGAGCCACGATGGGGTGTGCAGAGCGGGGTCTTGCTACACATGTGGCAAGGAGGGGCATATGGCCAAGTATTGCCCCAATGGGTTTGCAGTATGTTTTCACTGCAACCAGACCGGACACCGGAAGACAGAGTGTCCACAGTTGCGAGGGACAGCTCAGGGAGCATCTCAGGGATCTGCCCCTGCTGCAGTGAGAGCTACAGACAGTCGGCCCGTAAAGGGCGAGGCACCGAAGGCACGAGGGAGAGCCTTCTAGTTGACCGCGGAGGATGTCCGTGCAGCGCCCGATGTCATGGCTGGTATGTATTCTTTCATGTATTTATTTTGATGTTTGAGATATTGTGTTTATATTATGTTATGTGTAGGTGCTTTTCTTGTGAGTTCTGTACCTGCCTTCGTGTTATTTGACTCGGGTGCGAGTCAGTCTTTTGTATCTTTGGCTTTTAGTCAGCACATCAATATTAGCCGAGAGGTGTTAAGTCGACCTCTGGGAGTTTCCATTGCTGACGAGAAGGTGGTGTATGCTACCGAGGTGATCCGAGGGTGTGTACTTGAGATTTTCGATGTTGAGTTTCCGATTGATTTAGTTCCTATTGCGATGGGAGATGTCTGTGTCATCGTGGTCATGGACTGGTTGAGCAAATTTGGAGCGGTTATCGACTGCGAGACACAGCTGGTGACCATACGAGACCCTAGTGGGGGAGTTCTTACGGTGTACTGCGAGGGTACACGTTCTGAGTCAGCATTTTGTTCGGCCGCTAGAGTGAGACAGAGTCTACAGCAGGGCTGTAGTGGGTTTGTGGCGTATGTGATAGATACGAGGGTTGATTCAGGGAGGCCAAGGTTAGTTGATGAGGTTCTGATAGTGCGAGAGTTCCCGGATGTTTTCCCAGAGGAGTTTTCGGGCGTGCCTCCTGAGAGGCAGGTAGAGTTTCGTACCGATTTGGTTCCGGGGGCAGCACCTATCGCCAAGGCGCCCTATCGCCTTGCACCTCCAGAGATGCATGATTTATCCTCGCAGCTTCAGGAGCTGCTGGGGAAGGGGTTTATTCGGCCGAGCAGTTCGCCATGGGGAGCGCCTATCCTCTTTGTCAAGAAAAAGGATGGTTCACACCGGATGTGCATTGATTACCGAGAGTTGAACAAGTTGACGGTCAAGAATCGTTACCCGTTGCCAAGGATCGACGATTTGTTCGATCAGTTACAGGGAGCATCTTGGTTCTCCAAGATTGACTTGAGGTCTGAATATCATCAGATGAGGGTGCGAGATGAGGATATCCAGAAAACAGCGTTCAGGACTCGTTACGGGCATTACGAGTTCGTGGTGATGCCTTTCATGCTCACCAATGCACCGACAGCGTTCATGGATCTCATGAACAGAGTGTGCACGCCGATGTTGGACCGCTCGGTGATCGTGTTCATCGACGATATATTGGTGTATTCAAAATCCAGAAAGCAGCACGAGGAGCAATTGACGGAGATCCTTCGAGTTTTGAGATCAGAGAGGCTTTACACCAAATTGTCACACCCCCGAACCAGACGGCGGAAACGTCCGAGGGCTATTGTGACTTAAATTGAATACCATCACAATGATTATAAATGAATCATAACATAATTCATCACCATGCATTGAAATAATACAACTGATATTGTTTACATCCATTACATTGTTTTAGTTATTATAGTTTCATAACATAAACCGTTTGATAGATAATCTAAGCAAAACACCATGACATAACTTGGTACTTATTCTTCGGCTTACCTGTTACCTGAGAATACAAGTTATTTTGAAAAATGTCAACATATGAAATGTTGGTGAGTTCATAAGTAATGTTGTAATAAAATGATTTGGTGTAGTTTGTAAACCCAGAAAATCCGATATTTTCTGAAAAGAGTATTTGTTTAAAAAAAAAGTGTGAACATCCGTAAATATGCTTGTTGATTTTTAAAACAAGTATAGTTGTTGAACTTTGTATACGTCACACAAGTGAAAATGTTGAACTTCCCAGGAAAACCCGATGTTTTCCCAATACGTAAAATACATGACTTGTTTATTGTTATACCGATACGTCAAATGTTTTTGATTGCCCGGGTGGCGTTGGATTAATTAGGGTTTGCGAGCTGTTATAATCACGCATTAAGAAAATGACTAGTTTATAACTACAAATTACGAACGATCCTTAAAGGCGTCCGTCGTTACTACTCACTTAATCCACCCACCCTGATTACTATTGTTTATCGTCCTGAATCTGTTTACTTTGATTTCTCATAAGCCCAACAACCGAGGAGAAAGGAGGGTACGAAGCCCCCTTTAGTTCCATGAGTTATTCAAGGCTATCGGGAATGCGAAAGACACTTGGCCCAACTCGCATTTGACTTCTCGACCTCACTAGCAGTACTAATGGGCCACTTTAGAGCTATTGAAAGTCCTTTTACATGGAATTGGGTCATAGAAGGCCCATTAACACGTAAGCGTATTCCCTTCGGGCCCAAAGATTATGTTATCGGGCTAGCAAGGCCCAAAAAGCATAATTTGAACCTTCCAAGCCCAAAGTTTTTAAGTTAACTCATCATAATTATCGCGTGTTTATTGAATTGCTTTGGTTTTATGATTTTGTTTTGTTATTGATTCGAGACCGAATCAATTCGTTTTGTAACGATATTTGTTGTTGAGAATGTATTTGTTTTTCCGTGTCGTCGGTAGTCGTGGATCTTGTATTTTGTATTAGTGAATTTATTTGTTTGAAAATGGATTTTGATCCTTTTCATTACCCTCCTTTTTATAAAAATAACACTTTTGGTTCTTTTTAATAAAAGAGTTTCATTTTTAGTCCTTAAAATACTATTCTTGACACTTTTGTATAATTTATTTGATGAAAACACAATTCTTAACCCAAAGTTTACTTGGTTGACGGCTTCAGCCCCTCTAGAATAGTGATTCTCGGTTAAGGACTCATTTTTCACAACTTTTACAGTTTTAGCCCAAAATCTAAGAAGTTTGCATTTTTGGTCCTTTTTGATAACGAAAAGCATTTTTGACCCTTATAAACATTTTGTTATGCTAAATATCCCCTGTTTTACAGAAAGTTACATTTCCAGCCCCTCAACTTGTAAAATTTCGCATTTGGAGGCTTATTGGGCCGAGAAGCCCATAATTAGCCCATTAGGTTAAAAATTTACATTTTAAGTCCTTAGAAGTTTCTAAAAATCAGAAAAATATTTATGGAAATTGTTTTGGCCCCTTTTAACCTTCAAGAAACCGTGACTTGTTGATTTTTACCCCAAGTTTGTATTTTTGACAATTTAAGCCCAAAAATGGGTTTTATGTTCAAGTATGTTCATTCTAACCTTATAAACTATTTTTCTTGACTTGATTAGTGTAAAATAGCTTAAGTTATGTTTATTTCCTTCCTCATGTCTTAGATCTCGGTTTTACACACTTTTTGATAACATATTCATCACAAAACACATTATATCACACACATACATGCATCAAATCACACATAGCATACATTTACACATAGATCTACACATTTTCTTGTATTCTCCCCCATAAAACTCATAAAAACCGAAAAGAAAGGGGTATGAAACTCACTTTGAGTTGTGGATCGGTTTTGAAGAAGATTTAGAGAAGTTTGGTGCTATTTTCGGCCCTATCAAGTTCCTTGGATGGATCTCAAACTTGGTGGGTTCTAAGATGCAAGATCATGAACTTGAATGGATTAAGAGATGATTTTTGATGGAAAGAAGTGAGTTAGATCATAGATTTAAGCACCAACTTACCTTGAATGATGATTTTTATGGAAGAAATTCCTTGAACACCTCTTAGATCTCGAAAATTTTGAGAGAATGGAGAGAGAGTTTCTTTGAGAGAATTTTGAATGAAGTGTGTGTGTGTGGTGTTTGGATTCGGCCGAGAGGGAGAGAGGGGAGAAGAGAGAGGTCTTGAGGTGATGTGTGCATGGAGATATGGGATAAATTGCATGGAAAACCATTATGTAAAAATGAGGTGGCCATGCGAAGTCAAGTCCTTCTTTCATTTGGGCTTGGGCCGAGATTTGGAGAGAAAGAGGAAAGAATTGGGCCCTTAAATGCCTAAGTCCAAATCATAGATAATTTAGATAACTATCGGCCCAAAATAAATCAAGAAATTATTTTTATGGCCCATTAGGGCTAATTAGGTTAGTTATGGCCCAAATGAGGTCCATTAAGGTGTTTTATTTCATTCTAGGCCCAATATGGCCCAAAATGTTAAAATAAATGAAAGTGGGTCCAATTAGAGCCCATTCAAGAGTTCTAAGCCCAAGATAGTCCAATTGGAAGCTTATTGGTCCATTGGGCCCAATAAGGAAATCCTAGTCCAAAATGGACTTAAACAAGGATTTCTTGGTTCTCAACAGTTTGTTGGCTATTGGTAGTGCATATATGATGTGTTTGATTGAGATTTTGTTGTTAATGAATAAGTATCTTACATGCTTTCCCATTGTTGGTTTACATTTGTTATCTTTGTTCAATGTTTATAAGGCTTCAAATTCCTAGTTGTGACATCATCCCCCCGTTAGAGGGAAATTCGTCCCGAAATTCTTTTGAAAGCCCGATTTGAGAATGTCAGAATAGATGAGGGTACTTTTGCTTCATTTGATCTTCGCTTTCCCACATGAATTCTAGCCCACGCTTTGCGTTCCACCGTACTTTCAAAAACGAATGACCCCTTTCCAGGGAGAAACTTTTACCAGCACTCGATCCCCGACCTGAAACTCTAAGGGGTTTCGCCGTCTATCAGCGTAGCTCTTTTGTCGGTCGCGCGATGCTTGTAGTCGAGCTCTGGTTTGAACTATCTTTTCTGTGGTTTCTCGTATGATCTCTGGTCCCGTTAACGTTTTGTCTGATGCTATTTCCCTCGCTAGTTGGGTGTCGCCCACCTCAGCCCAACACAACGATGATCTACACTTACGTCCATATAGCGCTTCGAAAGGAGCGACCTTGATGCTCGAATGGTAACTGTTGTTATACGAGAATTCAACTAAGGGTAAGTGGGTATCCCAGGACTTCCCAAAGTCTATCACGCATGCGCGAAGCATGTCTTCGAGCGTCTGAATGGTTTGTTCGCTTTGACCACCCGTTTGTGGGTGATAAGCAGTGCTCATGTCGAGATGGGTTCCCAGTGCTTTCTGAAGTGATTGCCAAAAACGTGAAGTGAACCTACTATCTCTATCCGAGATGATAGACACAGGTACTTCGTGAAGCCTCACGATTTCTCGAATGTATATTCTTGTCAGTCTCTCCATCTTGTAGGATTCTTTTATTGTAGGAAATGAGCGGATTTCGTCAGCCGGTCAACTATTACCCATATAGTGTCCAATCCATCTGATGTCTTGAGTAGCTTGGCCACAAAGTCCATAGAAATCCCTTCCCATTTCCACTCGGGAATTACTGGTTGCTGTAATAACCCTAAGGGCTTCTGGTATTCCACCTTTTACCTTGGTGCAAGTAAGGCATTAGCTGACATAGGTGGCAATTTCCGCCTTCATGTTAGGCCACCAATAATGTTGTTTAATATCCAAGTACATCTTGTCCGAACCCGGATGGATGGAGTATCGCGTCTTGTGAGCTTCACTCATAACTACCTCCCTAAATCCTCTAAGTTTAGGGACCCAAATACGGTTCATGAAATAGTGTACTCCGCCTTCACCTCTAGATTCTTCTCCATTCCGTGTAACGCTTCGCTTGTTTTGTTTTCCACCTTCATGGCGTCTGACTGGGCTGCCCTGATCTAAGTGGTTAGGTGAGATTGGATGGTTATTGAGAGAGTTTTCACACGACGATTAGAGTACTCTTTCCGGATCAAGGCATCAGCTACCACATTAGCCTTGCCTGGGTAGTACTTGATTTCACACTCATAATCGTTTAATATTTCAACCCATCTTCGTTGCCTCATATTCAACTCTTTTTGATTCAAGATATGCTGGAGACTCTTGTGGTCCATGAAGATGGTGAAATTCGTAAAGGTAATGCCTCCAAATCATTAGGGCGAAGACCACTGCTCCCAACTCTAGATCGTGGGTTGTGTAATTCACTTCGTGTGTCTTGACTTGCCGGGACGCGTAAGCTATCACCTTTCCACACTGCATGAGAACGCAACCTAAACCCTGGTTTGAAGCGTCACAGTAGACTAAGAAATCTTCCGTTCCCTCTGGTAGTGATAGTACCGGGGCACTGCAGAGTGCTCGCTTCAGAGTTCGGAATGCAACTTCTTGTTTGTCCGTCCGTTTGAATGGTACGCCCTTTTGTGTAAGCGAGGTAAGTGGCTTGGCGATCTTAGAGAAGTTTTGAATGAACCTCCTGTAGTAACCTGCTAGTCCTAAGAATTGGCGAATTTTTGTGGGTGTTGTCGGGACTGCCCATCCTTCGATGGCTTTAACCTTAAAAGGATCCACATGTATTCCTTCCTGACTAACAACATGACCCAAAAAGTTCACGCTACGGAGCCATAACTCACACTTGGAGAGTTTTGCGTATAGCTTCTCAGTTCGCAGGGTTTCCAAGATTTGTCGGAGATGTTGGCCATGCTCTTCTTCGCTTCGGGAATAGACTAGAATGTTGTCAATGAAAACAATAACAAAGTTGTCGAGGAATGGTCGACAGATTCGATTCATTAGGTCCATGAATGCGGTAGGGGCATTCGTTAGACCGAAGGGAATTACGACAAATTCATAATGTTCGTAACGAGTTCGGAAAGCGGTTTTGGGAATATCCTCTTCCCGGACCTTGAGTTGATGGTACCCAGATCGTAGATCTATCTTAGAGAAGTAACTCGCTCCTTGGAGCTGGTCAAATAGTGATGGGTTTTGGTCATAAGACATCCTATGTGCTCATACAAACCCTAAAGCTCGGATCTAGGTTTCTCTATTGTACATACTTTGAATCCAAGACTTTGAACCCTAATTCTAGAATATGGAAATCAGAATTCACATGTAATTAGGTTTAAGAACATACCTTGATTGTTATATAGCAATAACAATCCAATTCCTCCTTGAATTGACCTTGGAAAGCTGAGAGTCACAAGTGTCACTCCTCTAATGGCTTACAAACACCATAAGCAAGTGGAGAAGGTATAAAGAGAGAGGAGGGAGGTTAGAATTCGTCCTTAAGACCTCTTGGGAAGGGTTAGCCGAATTCATAAGCCTTAGGGGGTTTATATAGGTGTAAAGATTAAGGTTTTAGTCCTTATTCTTATCTAGTTGCTTGTCCACCAAGCAACCATAAAATAAGTCCTAGAAACCCTTATCCTAGTCGAATTCTAAGGGATTTACACCTCAAATTCGTTCACCATATATATAAGATAATCCTTACCTTATTTTGTAACTATCACATAATTACAATTCAGCCCCTCTAGTTTAATTAATTACACTTGATCACAAAATTAATTCTTAATTAATTATTGACCAATATTAATTAAACAAATATGATTTCTCCTTTAATATATTATTCTTATAACATATTAATAAATCATAATAACCTCTCTCTCTCTCTCTCTTTATTTATTTCTCCAATCAAGTTGTTTTGGTGAAGGCAACCCAAAAGGACCATGCACCATCGGGTCAAGTACATACCAAAATAGTTATGGACTTAGACACTAATCCAACAGTCTCCCACTTGGATAAGTCTAATAACTATTCTGCGTATGACTTCGGATCCCGATCTGCAATCGTAGCTTTCCAAAGCCGCTGTCAACTCTGATCATATCAAATACGCGTGTCCTTAGATAAGGGATCATATATTCCTCCATTCTAGATATCATATGAGATATGATTTCAAATCATTCTCTTTGTACTATATCTCGATTCCCGATTTATGACGACTGACTAATTGAACAAATCAAATTAGCCCTAGCCCGGCCGAGCATTTACGTTTGTCATCACTAAATCATCGAGGGGCCCAATTGTCACACCCCCAAACCAAGGATGGCGGAAACGTCCAGGGGTGGAGGACTTCATGTTCAGTATCACAACAATCATCATAAATATAATTGAAAAAGTTACACCAAAGTATTTGTTTACATGTTTCAAAATCAATTACAATATGATGACAAAAATAAATTGTTGACGGTTTAACGTCCCATCCTAAAAGCGCTGAAGTTTTCCTGTTTCACTGATTCCCTGAGAATACAAGTAGTTTTGAAAAGTGTCAACAATTAAGTTGGTGAGTTCATAAGAGTTTTGTTTGGAGTAGAAACCGTTTTCCTCTTTTAAAATCGATAGAGTTTGATCTCCAGAAAATCCAATATTTTCTTAATTAAGTGTATACAGAATAATCCTATATGATGCGTTGATGTATTCTAGATTTACCCGTAGATTTCCCCTATAATTGTCCAGCATATATAAGTTATATAAGATTTAGGTTAGATAAAACATCGAATATAATGGGTCCGCCCTAGGTCCACAACCAAACAAGGAACAGGAGATGAGGCGGGCACCACCAATTCCAAGCCAATCCAGACTAAATTCTTGTATGACTCAAGCATATACGCTCAACGATTATAGTTGAAGTCTAACCATACGAAAATCTATTGCGAATATAACCTATACATATCATAGTTCAACGGGGAGTAATAGGGATTAGGGAACCTGAACTATGCATATGAATAGCTTATCAAAAGTGGTGATGATGGTGAGTGTAACCTATACATATCATAGTTCACCGGGGAGTGATAGGGATTAGTGAACCTGAACTATGCATATGAATAGCTTATCAAAAGTGATGGTGATGGTGAGTGTAACCTATACATATCATAGTTCACCGGGGAGTGATAGGGATTAGTGAACCTGAACTATGCATATGAATAGCTTATCAAAAGTGATGGTGAATTCCTTTCTTGTAATTAAGTTCCTAGGGTAGATGAAACATAAACTATACCTATTATAGTTTATTACTTTGTTTGTAATATGTATTTACCATAACTATACCGATTATAACTAACGCGTTCGTTGGTGGGGGTATAATGGCTTAACTATACTTGTTATAGATTATCTTAATCGTCCATAGTGGCAATAACTCTTTTGTAAGTGTAAGACCTTTAATATTGTGTTTGTTATATGAATAACCCTAAACTATACCTATTATAGTCTATCGATTGATTTCGTGGGAAATGAGCATAGGCCTTACTTGTCATAATTTATCAATGTTTATATTTTAATGGATATAGCCTAGTAATATCGTATATAAATATATTTGTCATACTTGTGAAGGTGTAAATCCATTTGTTTTCTGATGTATGTCTATGTAAGAATACAAAATTTGACATATATTGCAACTACACATAATCACATAACGATGTATACCTTGCTCAACATGTTACAAGGTGAAATGAAATTTATTGTGTTTTTCTGTTAATAACATTTTCTGTAACTGTTATTGGAAAAATTGTAGAAAAATCATAAAATGTCCAAATCAGGTTCTGTAACTTCTGAGAGTTTGGAAAATGAGTCTAGTTTGTTCATAATTTTTATTATAATTTTTAATGACCTCTAACTTGGGTGAAAAAGTCCATAATCACAGACTGGTCCGGATTGATGTTTGAAATGATAGGCAGTTTTGTAAAAATCACCATAAATTGTAGAAAAATCGTATGGAGATGTGCAAGTAGTCATTTTAAAGCTAAGAAGTGGAACTACATGCACCTAAAACAGTTTTGAAAACAAAAATATTTAAGATGTCCAAAACAGTCCGTGAATGGAGTGAAACTTTTCTGATGAAAGCTGTTAGAAAAATGTAGTTATGTTCTAAGTATTTTAACTTGTATTCCCCCCCTAAAAACTTGAGAAAACGTGAAAATGTAGGGGTATGAACTCATCTTAAGTGTTTGCAGTAGGTAAGTGTTGAAGAAGAGAAGTGTTCAACCCAAGAACACTTGAAGAATCACTTGAAGATTCGAAGCTCTAACACAAGTATATTGGAGTTTGTGTAAGATATCCATGATTTGAGTGGAAATCATTGAGATAAACATAAAGAGAATGGATTATGCTTACCAAATGTGGAGGAAAGACTCAAGATCAGCCTTGAATCTCGAATTTCTAGAGAGAGAAAGTGAGAGAGAAAAGAGTTTGATCTTCTTGTGAAATGAGAGCAAATGAGAGAAAATGAGGAGAGAGGATGATTATCCAGCTCTCAAAAACGTGGGGATGGCTTGTGAGGGAGATAAAAGGTACAAGGTATGGTAGAAAGGAGTGTGGGTGGTCATGGAGTGGGTATGGGGTTGCTTGCGTCATAAAATAAGGTAAAGTCAACACTCTACCTTTGTACTTTACCTACTCTTATTTGGATAAGATTTTACCCTTAAAATATGATTAAATTATTAATTTAGGGGTCTTATATTTTAAAATAAAGTTTTGGGTGAAAATCCCATGTTAAAATAATTAAAAATGGGTTTAAAACGCAAAAATACGCAAAAACGGGTGAAAAATGAACTTTCCAGCGAGACCCTTCGGATCTCGGCCGAGGTTCGGTTAGGGGAGGTGCTGGTCTCGGAAGCGAAGGCGCGAGCCAGAAGAAGGAGCGAAGGCGGGGTTCGTCCGAAGGCTCGGTCCGATGACGAGTCAGAAGCGAAAGTCAGGGGTTCGGTCCGAAGTGATGCTAGAACCGAAGGGACTGTTGTGAACAGTAATGAACAGTACTTTCGGTTCGGATTTTCCCTTCTATGCGAGGTTCGGTTCGGACCTTCCTTCTTTGCGTGGATCGGTTCGGTTGAACAGTATTCTCGGTTCGGCTCATCAGTCAACACCTCGGTTCGGATTCATGAACAGTACTCTCGGTTCGGACCCTCATGAATAGTACTTTCGGTTCAGTTCATGAATAGTACTTTCGGTTCGGAGGGTTCGTTTCCTTAAGTCCGTTTTTCGCGTAGACTTCCGTTCTTGGGCTATTTTCGCCAAATTCGGGGGTCGGAATGCCCCGAGTGATTATAGAAAGTTTGGGAGAGATTTCGAGAGAGATTTGAGAGAGATTCCACATACTCAGAGAGATTTGGGAGAGATTTGACATTCTTGGAGAGATTTCACATACGAAGAGATATGTGGGAGAGATTTCACATACTTAGTGAGATTTGGGAGAGATTTGACATTCTTGGAGAGATTTCACATACAAAGAGATATGTGGGAGAGATTTCACATACTTAGAGAGATTTGGGAGAGATTTGACATTCTTGGAGAGATTTCACATACAAAGAGATATGTGGGAGAGATTTCACATACTTAGAGAGATTTGGGAGAGATTTGACATTCTTGGAGAGATTTCACATACAAAGAGATATGTGGGAGAGATTTCACATACATAGAGAGATTTGGGAGAGATTTGACATACTTGGAGAGATTTCTCATACAAAGAGATATGTGGGAGAGATTTCACCTACTTAGAGAGATTTGGGAAAGATTTGACATTCTTGGAGAGATTTCACATACAAAGAGATATGTGGGAGAGATTTCACCTACTTAGAGAGATTTGGGAGAGATTTGACATTCTTGGAGAGATTTCACATACAAAGAGATATGTGGGAGAGATTTCACATACTTAGAGAGATTTGGGAGAGATTTGACATTCTTGGAGAGATTTCACATACAAAGAGATATGTGGGAGAGATTTCACATACTTAGAGAGATTTGGGAGAGATTTGACATAAGAAGAGATAGAGTGAAAACGATTGAGAGAGGTCTCATTGGTGTCCTTTTTGAGTGTCCGGCTACGCACTGCAAGGTCCGTAAATCCCGTTACGCCTTGTTTAAGGATCTTGCATACTCCCGATGAGTATGTGACATTGTTTTATCGATTTGGCTCGCCACGTACCTCAGTTTAAGGTTAAGGAGATCTAGGTGTACGCACTTTTTGATTTTAGGATCCCTCGTTAGAATAAAGAGTCGCTTAGGAGTTTCTTATCATAAGCTCTAGCACTTACGGCAAGATGAGTGGACCGGTTTGACTTGTTGACTTTCATTGACTTTGACTTGACTGAAAATTGACGGTTGTCACATCATCCCCCCGTTAGAGGGAATTTCGTCCCGAAATTCGAAATCAGGCAAGGAGTTTGAAAATGACTAAGGTCGGCTCTACATTATTTTGATTCTGACTAAGAGACGAGCTATCATACATGAAAACTTAGCTTATACACATTATGATATAACCAATACTGGGCGGATAGTAAAATGTGTGATTCTATTTCAGTTTCACATCCCAACGAGGAAAAGAAACTAAGTCAGAATTCTCACATTTTATTATCTACCAGGTATTTGTTCTATATAACTGGGGAATGTATAAGCGAGGAAATCATAACAAATAACTTAGTAATTCTTCTTAATGAATTAGAGTTCCTAGTCAGGGCTAACATTGAACCTAGATGTATTTTAACCGCTCACCTATAGAGTAGAAGCATGTTCTCGAAAGTTTGACCTACATCCCTATGATGCAGTCCCATTGCAGAGTCGAAGCAAATTCATAGAATGGTCTTATGACGGCCTTGGAATTTCCTATTGTTTATGCTCTCAGTTTAATCTTTGGCATTACTACTATGCATGCTTAAATCGATGTTAGACTTAATTAAATAAAGAAATTTGGAATTTAAACGTCGGTATTAGAAACACGTACTAATATTTGCGGCCAGTTCCGGGGTGGTCTCTCCTTCGGTGATCGCAAGCACCCTTCCACCACCACTGGCATCCCTTGCTCTTGGGCAGTTCCTTTTAAAATGGCCTGTTTCTCCACATTTGTAACAGGCTGGGCTTACTCCAGAGCCGGGGAACTGGTTGATGGGTCGTACCGGTGCCTTACAGAAACGGGTAGTGTGCCCTTTTCTATTGCAGTTCATGCAATGCAATTCTCTACAAGCCCCAGTGTGATGGAAGCTACACTTGTTACATTTCGGAAGGGTTCCAGCGTATTGCTTTATGGGAGTTGGCGTGGTGAGGGTTGTGGCAGCATGAATCGCAACAATTGGCGTGGTTGTCGAAGTGTCACGGCTGGCTCGATGGTCGATGAGTTGTTGTGCCAACTCCTTGGCGCTGTCGAAGGTAGTTGGTCTTGAGGCCAATACACTATCATGGATCTGGGATGATAGCCCCCAAAGGTATCGTTCTATCTTTTTTTCCTCTGGGGTGACCATTGCAGGACAGATGAGTGCTAGGTCATTGAATCGGGCAGTATAAGCTTCGAGATCCATTCCCAACATTTTGAGGTTCCAGAGTTCCTCTTCCAGTTTTTGCACTTCGCCTCTTGGGCAATACTCTTTTAGCATTAAAGCTTTTAGATCCTCCCAACTTATAGAGTTAGCCACTGCAGGAGTAAGTGACTTAACTCGGCTATTCCACCAAGTAAGAGCTTTTCTTGTAAAAGTGAATGTCGCATACTTGACTTTGCTCGCTCCGGGACAAGCGCAGATTTCGAAGACTGCTTCGGTCCTTTCAAGCCATTGCATCAGCGCGATGACGCCCCCGCTTCCATCGAAAGGATCGGGTTTGCCATTTGTGAAGTCTTTGTAAGAACACTCCTTAGTGCGTCCTGTGCTGTCCCCCTGATTCGAGTTAGTATTCCCGGATCCGAAGCCGCCGGAACCATTTGTACCCATTTGCGACATTGCTGCCGCCACTGCTGCTGTTACGGTAACTTGAAACATTATGGGATCAAACTGCGGAGGGGGCGGTGCTGTGCTCCCGGAGGGTCTGGACTTTTTCTTTGGCGGCATAGTCCTGTCATAAGTTGGTAGAGACGTACAAACGATAAGTTTTTAATAATAGTGACAAGTAAGAAGTTATCAAGCCAGACTTGTCTGTATCATGTTCTGTCTTAAAAGTATTTTGTATGTAATTCGCAACAAAGTCCTTGTGAATGAATTTTAGTGGTGGTGACTCAAATGCAACTAGTGATTTGTTTCGCCTGATCCCTTTCTAAAATTACTTGGTATATATTAAGAATTTCTTGGAGTTACCATATGTAAATTGTTTGTAGTATAGGGTTCGAGGATAATAGGTCTACATCTCATTAACGTAAGGAAGATTTTGGGCAATGCTACGGTTCCCTTGAATAGTGTAGTCTCCGGATTCTGAAGGATTCGAATGTCTCCACTTAACAACCTAGGTTGGTCGTGTTCTTCTTTCCAGGTTTCCAAGCACTCTACCCAAGGAGGCGTTGGGCCTTGAATAACCGGACGAAGGTTAGGATTTGGAACAAGGGCCATCAGGGTAGGTTCTCCACTTCAGGGTCGGGGTCAGGACCATCAGCAAAGCCTTCAGCTTGGTGACCATCCAAAGGGATTCGGTAATCACTCTATGGCTCCTCTCCGAGCCATTCAGTATTGCCATGGTTAGGGTAGTACGGGTCGTCGTGGGGAAGGAATTTAGCCATAATATCTTCGCGAGAAATGGGGATATAAGAAATAACTAAGTAGACGTACTAATTAGATAATTATAAGATGATCTTTACCAGGTACTTCAATATATTGTTTAGTGCATACTAGTCATATGTATTTGGGACAGGATAGACCTTCGAATAAGCGATCCTAACTCTAAATCCCCAATCCAACGAGAACAGGAAGTAAAGCAAAGACCCACAGATTCTAAGTCTATGACGTCCTGGATACATATAATTTTAATGTATCCACTAGGCAATTATTGACCTGTTGGTAAAAATCTATTTAGTTCTCAAATAAGTAATTATAATAACACCAAATACCCCTATGGTATTTCATTGTGGTAGTGTTGGTAAGTTTTTAGACTTGTTGCAACACCTACGACCATTCCTGGACATATGATAATCATTTCTGGGTGAGACATAGTTGATCAGGCTATGTCATTCCCAGTCCTGACTATACATCCCCAAGCTTACTCGTATTGTTCAACAATTACTACTTTTGTCCCATCCCATCGTGATACTGACCCTAGTGTGTGTGCACATGCTCCTACTTTTACCGGGGAATTATTTGTTTCTAAAAGTATAGTTGTTTTGAAAACTTTAAATCAGAGACTTTCGGTCCCAATGTATTTATAGTTTGTATATCTTATGTGGTTCGATATACTGAGTTCAGTATAAACAATGCTCTGATACCAATCTGTCACACCCCCAAACCAAGGATGGCGGAAACGTCCAGGGGTGGAGGACTTCATGTTCAGTATCACAACAATATGTATAATAGTGCTCAAAGTAAATACAACCATCATAAATATAATTGAAAAAGTTACACCAAAGTATTTGTTTACATGTTTCAAAATCAATTACAATATGATGACAAAAATAAATTGTTGACGGTTTAACGTCCCATCCTCAAAGCGCTGAAGTTTTCCTGTTTCACTGATTCCCTGAGAATACAAGTAGTTTTGAAAAGTGTCAACAATTAAGTTGGTGAGTTCATAAGAGTTTTGTTTGGAGTAGAAACCGTTTTCCTCTTTTAAAATCGATAGAGTTTGATCTCCAGAAAATCCAATATTTTCTTAATTAAGTGTATACAGAATAATCCTATATGATGCGTTGATGTATTCTAGATTTACCCGTAGATTTCCCCTATAATTGTCCAGCATATATAAGTTATATAAGATTTAGGTTAGATAAAACGTCGAATATAATGGGTCCGCCCTAGGTCCACAACCAAACAAGGAACAGGAGATGAGGCGGGCACCACCAATTCCAAGCCAATCTAGACTAAATTCTTGTATGACTCAAGCATATACGCTCAACGATTATAGTTGAAGTCTAACCATACGAAAATCTATTGCGAATATAACCTATACATATCATAGTTCACCGGGGAGTAATAGGGATTAAGGAACCTGAACTATGCATATGAATAGCTTATCAAAAGTGGTGATGATGGTGAGTGTAACCTATACATATCATAGTTCACCGGGGAGTGATAGGGATTAGTGAACCTGAACTATGCATATGAATAGCTTATCAAAAGTGATGGTGATGGTGAGTGTAACCTATACATATCATAGTTCACCGGGGAGTGATAGGGATTAGTGAACCTGAACTATGCATATGAATAGCTTATCAAAAGTGATGGTGAATTCCTTTCTTGTAATTAAGTTCCTAGGGTAGATGAAACATAAACTATACCTATTATAGTTTATTACTTTGTTTGTAATATGTATTTACCATAACTATACCGATTATAACTAACGCGTTCGTTGGTGGGGGTATAATGGCTTAACTATACTTGTTATAGATTATCTTAATCGTCCATAGCGGCAATAACTCTTTTGTAAGTGTAAGACCTTTAATATTGTGTTTGTTATATGAATAACCCTAAACTATACCTATTATAGTCTATCGATTGATTTCGTGGGAAATGAGCATAGGCCTTACTTGTCATAATTTATCAATGTTTATATTTTAATGGATATAGCCTAGTAATATCGTATATAAATATATTTGTCATACTTGTGAAGGTGTAAATCCATTTGTTTTCTGATGTATGTCTATGTAAGAATACAAAATTTGACATATATTGCAACTACACATAATCACATAACGATGTATACCTTGCTCAACATGTTACAAGGTGAAATGAAATTTATTGTGTTTTTCTGTTAATAACATTTTCTGTAACTGTTATTGGAAAAATTGTAGAAAAATCATAAAATGTCCAAATCAGGTTCTGTAACTTCTGAGAGTTTGGAAAATGAGTCTAGTTTGTTCATAATTTTTATTATAATTTTTAATGACCTCTAACTTGGGTGAAAAAGTCCATAATCACAGACTGGTCCGGATTGATGTTTGAAATGATAGGCAGTTTTGTAAAAATCACCATAAATTGTAGAAAAATCGTATGGAGATGTGCAAGTAGTCATTTTAAAGCTAATAAGTGGAACTACATGCACCTAAAACAGTTTTGAAAACAAAAATATTTAAGATGTCCAAAACAGTCCGTGAATGGAGTGAAACTTTTCTGATGAAAGCTGTTAGAAAAATGTAGTTATGTTCTAAGTATTTTAACTTGTATTCCCCCCCTAAAAACTTGAGAAAACGTGAAAATGTAGGGGTATGAACTCACCTTAAGTGTTTGCAGTAGGTAAGTGTTGAAGAAGAGAAGTGTTCAACCCAAGAACACTTGAAGAATCACTTGAAGATTCGAAGCTCTAACAGAAGTATATTGGAGTTTGTGTAAGATATCCATGATTTGAGTGGAAATCATTGAGATAAACATAAAGAGAATGGATTATGCTTACCAAATGTGGAGGAAAGACTCAAGATCAGCCCTTGAATCTCGAATTTCTAGAGAGAGAAAAGAGTTTGATCTTCTTGTGAAATGAGAGCAAATGAGAGAAAATGAGGAGAGAGGATGATTATCCAGCTCTCAAAAACGTGGGGATGGCTTGTGAGGGAGATAAAAGGTACAAGGTATGGTAGAAAGGAGTGTGGGTGGTCATGGAGTGGGTATGGGGGTTGCTTGCGTCATAAAATAAGGTAAAGTCAACACTCTACCTTTGTACTTTACCTACTCTTATTTGGATAAGATTTTACCCTTAAAATATGATTAAATTATTAATTTAGGGGTCTTATATTTTAAAATAAAGTTTTGGGTGAAAATCCCATGTTAAAATAATTAAAAATGGGTTTAAAACGCAAAAATACGCAAAAACGGGTGAAAAATGAACTTTCCAGCGAGACCCTTCGGATCTCGGCCGAGGTTCGGTCAGGGGAGGTGCTGGTCTCGGAAGCGAAGGCGCGAGCCAGAAGAAGGAGCGAAGGCGGGGTTCGTCCGAAGGCTCGGTCCGATGACGAGTCAGAAGCGAAAGTCAGGGGTTCGGTCCGAAGTGATGCTAGAACCGAAGAAGGAGCGAAGGGGAGGTGCTGGTCTCGGAAGCGAAGGCGCGAGCCAGAAGAAGGAGCGAAGGCGGGGTTCGTCCGAAGGCTCGGTCCGATGACGAGTCAGAAGCGAAAGTCAGGGGTTCGGTCCGAAGTGATGCTAGAACCGAAGGGACTGTTGTGAACAGTAATGAACAGTACTTTCGGTTCGGATTTTCCCTTCTATGCGAGGTTCGGTTCGGACCTTCCTTCTTTGCGTGGTGTTGGGCTGGAGATAGTTTTTGATGTTGCGTCTTTTGGGCTCGTTAGATTAGCCTTTTATTCTCCGGTTTGGGCCTGTCCAACCGAGAGCCTTTTATGTATAGTATTTAAGTTAATGCTTGCATGCATATTAGGTTAAGATTCAAGATTTCAGATTTAACATTCCAGAGTTTTACGATATTGCTTTCTTGTAATCTTCTAATCCTTTACAGTTGATGTTCTTAATCGAGCTCTTCTAAGGATTTTATTTAATCATTCGACACGATTGATTCAAGCTGTTTTGTTCTTAATATTGCGTTCTGCTTTGTTTTTAGTATAGTGTTCTTGCTGTTTCATATTCATATACTTGTTCAAGATCTAATCGATCTTCATAGATTAAAAGTTGTTTTAATCCCATCAATTGGTATCAGAGCAGGAGGCTGTGTAATCGATACACATCTTTTCTGTGAAAAAGATTTCCATTAGGGTTTTCCGCAATCATCGATATTTATTGAGCCGTCATCTTAATTGACGTATCTTAGTATTTATTGTTTTGCCCTAATCTGCTTTATTACAAGTCTGATCTTTGAACAGGTTATTACGATCATAATGGACGCGACGCAATCAAACCCTATTAATATTTCCAATAGCATCGGTTCGACAACAAAGATTCCAATCTTATACACCCATGACTATGAAGTATGGGCACATCATTTTGAAGATTACGTGATTGGATCAGAGGACAATGGTTTTCTCATATGGGAAGCCATCATCAATGGACCGTTTTCTCATTCTGCTACATCCAGAATAATCAAGACGCAAAAAGAGTACAACGATTTGCTCAAGGACGTGACGAATATTGCGCAAGATGAGAAAGATAAATTCCAGTGCAATATTAAGGCACTAAGGTTGATCAGATTCGCCCTTCAGTCCGACACATTCAGACTGGTCAGTTCATGCACTACGGCGAAGGAAGTGTGGGATAGACTTCGCGAACTGTATTCAACAGACGAAGATCTTGAACACTCCATCCAAACCTTGCTTCTATCTGAGTTTGGAGAATTCAGGCAAGGGGCCGAAGAAACAGTGACCCAAACGTTTGATCGCTTCAATCATCTTCTCAGCAAGATGATCAAACACGACATTGAAAGGAAGCTCATCGAACAAAAGGTTACTTTCCTGAACGGACTGAGATCTGAATGGAGAGCAGTAGTTTCCACAGTCAAAGCCCATGAACAGTTTAAATCATACTCTTTGGCGAAACTGGTGGGTATTCTAAAGTCCCAAGAGAAGATTGTGGTTCAAGAAAAGAACGTTGTTTCTAGTCTTGGTTCGCTGGCACTCTTATCTAAAAGTAAAGCCGTGATGGAGGATGAAGAGCTCAACTTGGAAGAATATGACCTCACAACTGAGGATTATGCCATGATGGTATCCAATCCCAAGAGGTTCATAAAGAAGAGATTCCCCAACAAAAACCGAAACTGGCAGGGGAGTTACAGCTCTGAAAAGGCGAACAATGAACCGAAGGCTGAGGAGTCCAAGAAGGAACCGAAGGCAGATGGCGATTCCGGAGTAAGCTGCTTCTACTGTGGTGGCAAGAACCACTATGCTAAGGACTGTGTTCTTAAGAAGATGGCTGAAAAGGACGATGGAATGGATGAGGAAGCCGTGCTGCAGAAGAGATTGGATGAGTTGAGAAAGAAAAAGTCTACCGCTAACCCTTCTATTAATGCTCTTATTGTGCAGGGTTCGGTTAATGACGATGAGTTCGGTAGCACCGAAGTTTGGTCTACTGACTCAGAAGACGAAGAAGTGAGGAAGCCTACTCATGGAAAGGCTTATATGGCTAAGGAGGAAAGCAGTGGTGGAAAATGCTTCATGGTGTCTGGCGTATCTCAGATGAGGGGATACAATACCGATGGAGGAAGCAATGGACCGAAGGTGCAGGAGGATATGTGCTTTACGACCAAACCACTCAGCCAACAGTTCAATGAGCTCGATGAACTGATAAAGAAGGTACAATCTGTTTTTATTTCATCTAAAGTACCATCATCCTCATATGAGAAAGAACTAAAAAACGTTAATACAAGAATTTCTCATTTAGATAGTAGCTTAACTCAAACTCGAGTCACCAATTCTAACCTGACTGATCAATTAAGCAGGGTGGCGTCGAAGAGTGAGGAGCGGCGTATGTGGATTGAGTTAAAAGAGTCGGAATTAATCAAAGTCAAAGACGAAAACATTTATTTGCAGAGAGACAATTTGAAATTGTTAAAACAACGAAATGTTTTTTGTTTAATAGCTAAACGTTTATATTCCAATATTACTCAGCTTCACTTGGACTGTGAGATAGGCAAAAAGATCCATCGTATGATTTTACCTTTCCTAGAATTTAAGGAGGATGAAATCGATGCCGAAGCTTACAATTGTGAGAGTGTGATTTCGTCTGATGATGTCAACCCAACTTATCAAATTGGACTGGACAAAATTGAGTCCTTCATTAAATCTAAAGACCATAAGGACATGCTCAAAAATCTTTTGGACGAAAATGACAGACTTAAACTGAGAACCGAAACCATACAAAAGTTTGACTCTCTAAATGCCAACGTAAGCTCAGAAAATAAAATCGATGTTGAAAATGCATCTGAGCTTAACGAGGACGAACACATGAGTGAAATTTCTGTAGAGGATACGGTTGACTGCTCAGAATTTGTTAAAAGCGAAACTGAAAACCACAAAAATCTTATTTCTGAAAATTCTGTGGAATTCGCTAGATTGTCCCAACAAAAGTCCCCGAAATTAGTAGAAAAGGCTGTTGTGTATCAAAAGGTCAGGACCACTCCGAATCAGGTATACAAAGTGACTGGAGTAACCGAACATCAAACAGCTGAACTCACGGCTATTGTTAACGAAGACAATGCTGATGGCTGTGATGAGTTCTTCTGGGAAGCTCCTATTGATAATGGAAACGAAACCGTTGGCCTATCTGAAAGAACCTCCTGGATGAAGAAAGGGAGATACATACCTGAACCCTTGAACAAGCCTGATAATTTCAGTGAACCAAGTACAAGTGGTACAAAAGACACTCCTCAAGAGGTTGATACTTCAGCAAAAGAAGACATTCCTTCAACGCCAACAGCTCGAAGTGAAACTTCATCAGATACGCCTTCCACTTCCTCAGGGCAAACTGAATCTTCTTCAGATATTCCCTCTGTTCCCTCGGTTCAAAGAAAAACTCCTGAAGTTCAAAAGGAACCAGCCAAAGTGACATCAAAAGCGAAAGCGAACGTTCATCATCAACCTAAACAGATGAGAGACAAGAAGATTGAAAGGAACCTAAGATACAGGAAAAATCTTTCGGAAAGGAAACAATTCTGGCACTCCCAGAATGCATACTATTCACACAAAGACAAGAATCTGAAGTATGAAAACAATCCCGTACGAAAGGCTGAATGTTCCATCAACCGAAAGTCAAGGTTCGGTTCGCAAGAAAACAACAACCGAAAGTCAAGGTTCGGTTCACAAGAAGATACCAACCGTAAGTCAAGGTTCGGTTCACAAGAGGATTTCAACCGAAACCAAAGGTTCGGTTCCAAGAACAACTCCAACCGAACGCAGAGGTTCGGCTCTGAAGTCAAAAGAGAACAAGACTCGAAGGTCAGCCCCTCCAATGATCAAAAGCAAAAGGGTCACCTAGAGTCATCAGCCAGGAAATCCTCCCCATCCAAATTCTCTCGTTCCAATTCTTCTCGTTCTTCTACTTCCACTCATTCATCTCCATCTAGTTCCAAAACTAATCCCGCTAGCCCTCAAAAACCTCATTCTTCAGCTGAACAGAAGGGAAAGCAAAAGGTCGATGAATCCAAACCTGAACCCAAAGCAAACAAACCCAATCTTAACAAAATAAAAGTATTCACCATTAAAAAGAAAGATGAAACAACTCTAATTAAAAGAACATATCTTGTTGACATCTCTCTAACTATTCCCGTTCCCATGAAAATCTCACATGGACCCAAGAAACTTTGGGTTCCTAAATCTGCTTAATTTTTGCAGGTTATAAGTGACGAGCAGTTTGACGAAGAATGGTACATCGACAGTGGCTGCTCGCGTCACATGACAGGGAGGAAAGAGGAGCTCAGGGAATACAAATCTCTTGCAAATGGTGGCAACGTTAAGTTTGGAAATAACTCTTTCGGCACCATAAAGGGATATGGGATGATAACGAATGGTGATTTTACCATAAGGAAGGTGGCCTACGTGGAAGGACTTCAACACAACCTCATCAGTGTATCTCAGCTTGTTGGAGGTACAGGTCTCAAAGTTTCATTCGATGATGAAGGTTCTGAAATCATAGAGAAAAAGACAAAGAAAGTGATTCTGAAGTCAGAGCGAAAGGGTGAAATGTTTCCTCTGAACATGAAACCCATCAAAGGAAACCCAGCCATATGTCTGCTATCAAAAGCTCAATCCGACGAAAGCTGGTTGTGGCACATTAGACTCTCTCATCTCAATTTCAAAGATATCAACCGACTTGTCACTGGAGGTCACGTTAGGGGTCTTCCATTGCTCAAGTTTGACAGAGAGCATTTATGTGCTGCATGCGAAATGGGAAAGCAGAGTCGTCAAAGTCACCCATCCGTAATTAACACAAAAGTTGTTGAACCACTCGAATTGCTTCATATCGATTTGTGTGGTCCTTCATCTATTGAAAGCATCGGTGGTAGCAAGTACATTCTTGTTATCGTTGATGACTTCTCTCGATTTACATGGGTGTTCTTTCTAAAGCTCAAATCTGAAGCGACTCAAAAGCTGAAAGTGTTTATCAAACAAATTGAAGTCCAGCTCAAGAAGGTTGTTCGCAACATCAGGAGCGACATTGGTCTCGAATTCAAGAACAGGGAGTTTGAAGAGTTTCTTGCAGAAAAGGGAATTAGCCATAATTTCTCAGCTCCCTACACACCACAGCAGAACGGGATAGTCGAAAGACGAAACCGATCTCTGTGTGAAGCTGCCCGAACTATGTTAAGTTTCGCTTCCTTACCTCTTTATTTTTGGGCTGACGCTATTTCTGCTGCTTGTTATACACAAAACAGGTCCTATCTCAACAAGCGATTCACACTCACACCTTATGAGATATTAAATAACAGGAAGCCCAATGTGAAATTTTTCCACGTTTTTGGCTCAAGGTGTTTCATCTTTAATTCTAAAGAACACCGCAACAAGTTTGATGTCAAAGCCGACGAGGGAATCTTTCTGGGTTACTCGCTCACTTCCAAGGCGTACAGGGTCCTAAACAAACGTTCAAGAAGGATTGAAGAGACATACTATGTGACCTTCGACGATAACTATGTCAAGAAACTACAGACCATAGATGACACTGCCAGGGAAATCTTCCCTCAAACTGGCCAAGTCACAGTCTCAATCGCCAATTTGTACGAAAATTTTTTGGAACTATTTGACGAACCGGAAAAAGCTTCTCTCTCCGAAGCAGGTGCAGCTGACAACAAAATAGATCATATGAAGCAGATTGTCGAAGATGCTGCAAGAAGAATGCATGAAGGAAATTCGCCCACTGATGAATCTCCAACCAACAATGCTTCAATCGAGGGGGAGCCAAGTTCTCTTGTCGAGGGGGAGCCAAGCTCTACTACTTCAACCGAAGGTCCTTCATCAACCGAAGGTAACTCTCCAACCGAAGATGCCCCTCCAAACGAAGGTGCTTCAATGCCTGAAAGTCCAGCACCGCAAGAAACCCCTGAACCTCATGTTTCTCAAGACTCATCAATTGAGGGGGAGCATGATGATATGACGCTTGATTTCGATAGCCAATCTGAGCCTGAAGAGATGATCAACGCTGAACTAGATCCAACCTTCGATCCGAATTACCCTCCTCTTACAAAATGGACCAGAGATCATCCTATCTCTCAAGTAGTTGGTGATCTATCTGAAAAGGTTCTGACCCGATCTCAACTGAAGGCAAAACAGACATCCTTATTCTCAAAGGTTGAGTGTTGTATGTTTAACTCATTTGTATCAAAAATTGAACCGAAGACAGTGAACACTGCCCTCGATCACTCTGATTGGGTTCAAGCAATGCAAGACGAACTGAACGAGTTCGAAAGGAACAAAGTCTGGCGCCTCATTCCAACTCCTCCAGATGCTTCAGTTGTTGGTCTCAAATGGGTTTTTAGAAACAAAATGGACAAGGAAGGTAATGTCATAAGGAACAAGGCTCGTCTAGTTGTCAAGGGATACTGTCAGGAGGAAGGAATAGATTACGAAGAGACGTTCGCTCCAGTAGCTAGGCTAGAATCTGTTAGAATATTTCTGGCCTACGCTGCTCACAAAAACTTTGAGGTTTTCCAAATGGACGTCAAGTGTGCATTTCTCAATGGAGAACTCGAAGAAACTGTGTTTGTGGAGCAACCTCCTGGGTTCGTGAACGAAAAGTATCCAAATCATTGCTATATTCTGGATAAAGCTGTGTACGGCCTTAAACAAGCTCCGAGAGCCTGGTATGAAACGCTTACAAAATTTTTAAAGATGTCCAAATTCAAACAAGGTTCGGTTGACCCAACCTTCTTTCGCAAAAAGGAAGGTAACCACCTTATGATAGTTCAAATTTATGTCGATGACATCATCTTTAGCTCTACGAATCCCAGCTTAACAGCTGAATTCAGAAAGTTGACGGAGACTAAGTTTGAAATGAGCTCAATGGGTCCTATTAATTTTTTCCTTGGTTTAAATATAAGACAGGGGACCAGAAGGCATCTTTATCAATCAGGAAGCTTACACGAAGACTCTCCTAGCGAAGTTCGGCATGATGGGAGACTCAAAAGTCAAAGTCCCAATGGCATTCGGCACCAAACTTACCCCTTCACTGGATAAACCGGCTGTCGACATCACGCTCTATCGTCAAATGCTAGGCTCACTGATGTATCTAACTGCTAGCAGGCCTGATATCATGTTTTCTGTATGTTATTGTGCTCGATTTCAGGCTAACCCACGCGAACCTCACATGCTGGCAGTGAAGAACATTCTATGCTATCTCAAGCGAACCGCCTCCTTAGGTCTATGGTATCCATCCAATTCAGGCTTCTTCGTTCAAGCCTATTCTGATGTTGACCTTGGAGGATGTGGACTCGACCGCAAAAGCACAACTGGTGGCTGTCAATTTCTTTATGGGAAGTTGGTCAGCTGGCAATCCAAGAAACAAACATGTGTGTCGCTGTCTATTGCTGAAGCGGAATATATTGCCGCTGCATCCTGCACATCACAAGTGGTTTGGATCCAGAGTCAACTTCGAGACTATGGACTCAATATGAAGAAGATCCCTCTATATTGTGACTCTGAAAGTGCAATTAGGATTTGTCATAACCCGGTGCAACACTCTAAAACCAAACACATAGCACTGAGGTATCACTTCATCAAAGATCATGTGGAAGATGGAAATGTCGAAGTTCACTTCGTAAGAACCACTGATCAACTGGCTGACGTCTTTACCAAAGCTCTTCCAGAAGCATCGTTCAATAAAATATTGCAAGGGCTAGGAATGATGGAATCAGAGTCAGTACCTCACACTACCTCTCAATCTCAAACGTAAGAAGCGAATCCAACCGAACGTTCGGGTTCGGTTCAACCATTTCACTCGCTCATTACTTCAAAGGTAGTTTTTTTGTGTTGTATATTTCTTGTGCAAAATTTGTTTTTCTTTATGTAAAAAGTTTTTTCTTTCTTTTTATTGCATATCTAAACTCCTTGGTTTCTTAAAAATTTTCCAAAACCGAAACCTCCGGAAGGTTCGGGTTCGGTTTTTCAAAATTTTCAAGAACCGAAACCAACCGAAGGTTCGGGTTCGGTTTTTTAAAATTTTCCTGAACCGAAACCAACCGAAGGTTCGGGTTCGGTTTTTCAAAATTTTCCTAAACCGAAACCAACCGAACGCTCGGGTTCGGTTTTTCAACTTTTTCCCAACCGAAACCAACCGAACGTTCGGGTTCGGTTTTTCAACTTTTTTTCCAAAGTTTTTTTTAAATCGTATTTTTTTTCTTTTAACTCTTTTATAATTTTTTAAGTCTTATTTTTTAATTTTAATTTTAATTTTTATTTTCAATTTCAAAAACTCCAAAAATATTTTATTTCTTTTTGTGTGCTCATTCGTTTATGGGGATATATTTGATGACTTACTCAAGTGTCCCTAGAAGCATGCTGCTGTATGTGTCCCAAGCCTCATAAGATTTTGAATAATAGCCTTCATGACCTGGTATACACAAACCTTGTCTTCCCAATAAGGCTAACTCATTTATTCTAATCGTGAGCTACCTCACTCTTTTCTCACATGAGTTGAGAGTCTCCTGCTTGGTCCTTTTGTTCGCAGCAGAGGTACTATGTCTTCTTTCACCATCCCCATTACACTTCTCCATAACATTCGTTTCATCACTGTAACCCTTGAGACTCTCAGCAACTACCACTGAGGTTTATGGTTACACAACATCTGTGTTTATGATCTTAGCTTCGTGGCACTACGAGCTGAGTGAAACCCAAAATTCAACACCAACGAATTGACGGTGACCAATTAACTTGATCAAGTTTTCACCAATGAATTAACGAATGTACCTTCATGAAATCTCAATTTCTTTTCTTTTTGCGTGGTTCCAATGAAATTGTTACACACCATGACATTTCTTCCCAAGGGATCCAGTTTTAAATTTTTATCTGAGATTTCATATTAATCTAAGCCACTACAAAATCAACTCAAACCTACTTGTTCAACAGACTACACTGGTCTCACAAGTACTTTGTTCATGTTCGTTCTTATATCAAGAATTGAAATGTTGAATCAAAGCGAAACCACCCTTAATTTGCCTTATTAAAAGAAGCCTTTCAACATTTATTAATAAATGTTTGATCGTAATTCAACGGGATTCCACACTAACACTTTGAGGTCTCTCTTGACCTTGAAGGAAGAGATTCGTGCCCGGGATCATCAGTTTCGTGTCATTATTGACATCACAGATTATCCTAAAAAGAGTTGCTTTACTTCTTTGTTTTTTTTACACTCTTTGCACGAAAATCTAAGATTTTCAAAAATTCCGTTACTAATTATTTTACAGGCTGGATATTTACTGGATGGTTACAAATGAAGTTGTGGTCAAAAATTAGCCACGTGGATCATTAATTGGAAACAACCGTTTAAAAGGGGATAAGACAAAAAGTTGTTGACTCGGCGGGAGTTAAATGGATAGAAATTCAAACGACGGTAAAAAGGAGGGCGCGTGAATTTGAAGCGGCCGCGCTTTTTCTGACACTTTTGGACGTGTGTGCAGTATTGAAGCGTCATCAATCTGGCATTAATGGCGCGTGTGGAAATGGAAACGGTTCCTCTCTCTGAACCGGCGCTTATTGGGCGGCGTGATCTTAGGATTCTGACACTATCTCTCCTACGTGATCATCGCACGTCCCAACTGTCACCAATCAGTCATTCCGAAAACCCGTTTTGTATTTCCATAAGAGATTTGAAACGATTTTTCTCTCTCCTATCACCTACTATAAAAACCCATCAACACTACCTTTTACCTCTTTACTGCCCCCATAATTTTCAAAGCAAAAATACTTCCAAACTCTCTCCCGGTTATCTTCTTCTCCCAACCTGCAACAATGGCTGAATCCTCTTCCGTCCATGCTACCTCTCAGATTCTTCCAATCCGTCCTCAGCAATGCCTCGTGATTGATCTCAACCCACTGGCGTATGATTCTTATATGTCGCCGGTCATCGAGTGTCTCAAATTCTCCCAACTTGCTACTGCATTGTCACGGATTGAAACGGTGCCAATGGTGGCCTTATCTCAGGTCTACGCAACGGCTTACTATGACAAGGCCGTCGACAGGGTCTTTTTCGAAGTGGCGGAACACAAGACGTCGATTTATCGTCCCCGCTTCTGCACCATGCTTGGGTTTGCTGTTGACCCATCGCGTGTTCACCCGGAGACGATTCCGGTTGGTATGCTCTACAACATGTTCTATAACATGGGCTACACGGAAGTTCTCACCTCCGTCGCCAGGTTCAAGAAGTCCTGCCTACCACCCCAGTGGAATGGGTTATTTACAGTTCTCTTCAAGGGACTGTCAGAAAGGAGCTCAGGATCAGACGGGGCCAGTCGTCTTTTCCTGTCAATTATGTATGGGGTGTACAACGGGATCAATCTGGACTATGGATTTGTCCTTTGGCAACAACTGATTCAGAGCCTCTCTTCCTCTTCCCGACACTCCGAGGTGTCGCTGGACCGGTTCTGGATCTTGATCACCAGATGGGCTATGGACAAGTTTAACGTTCCCACAGCCGACGGTGCACCGATGTCTTCTATTGGTACCTTTCATACCAAGAAGATCATCGTATCCGATGCATCGAAATTCTCCTTCATTGGCTTTATCCCGGAGTCGATGTATGCTGATGTGCCAGCAGATAGCCGATTGATCAGAACGATCAAGGAGTTTCGCCAAACTGGTCCGAGGGAACTGACACCGGACATGCTGCGATCAATTCATGATGCCGACAAACCGGTGGCCAGAGGCAAAAAGGGTGACAAGGGAAAGCAAGTGTCCAAAGCTCCAAAGGGACCTTCTCCAAAGAAGCGTAAACAACAGAAACCTGCTTCATCTCCACAACCGAAAAGGAGGAAGACCCAACCGAAGTGAAACCTCCTCATACCCTCCTCTTCAAGCGAATCCGAAGGTGGGAGTTCGGACTCTGAGGGCTCACAAGGAGACGAATCTCCACAACGAGGCAACACACCCCCTCGGTCCCCAACCCCGGAGATGGAACTTCACCAATCACCAGTTCCTTCCCCTCCACCCACAATACCTATTTCCATTCCCACCATAAACCCTACTATACCACCAACCTCATTCCCTATACCCCCACCCATATTCACCACATCAACCGAAACACCACCTGTAACCGAAACCCCTCCCGTAACCGAACCTCCACAAACCGAAACCCATACACCACCACCACCCGAAACTAACCCCCCACCCACTCAACCTGAACCAACCAAACCCACAACACCCCCAGCTTCACCACCACCTCAATCTCCAGAAGACGCCTCCGATGGCGATGATCAATACCTTGGTGGTGATCACATGAACTTTGATTCGGTCTACTATAGTCCGTTTCAAGTTCAGATTGATGAGGAGGATGATGCTCCAGTGACAAAGAAGCATCTCCGCAAGCATAACGAGAAGATTGATCAACTTCTCGCCTCCTCTTCCAACCAGCAGTCATCCTTATCTGAAGCTGCCCTTCAGAAGATAGTTGATGCCTTCTCCAGAGCTCAACATGATTCAATGGCCTCAGTCACTGCTGCGATAGACGCCTCCACCCGAGCCTGTGAGGCTGCGACCGAAAAAGTCGATAAACTATTCTCCGACGCTTCTGACCTGCTGAAGTCCCTGCAGGAAAGCACCAATGCCACAAAGACAACTCTGGAACCGATTGTTCAGCAATTGGCCAAGTTCGTCTCGACGGAGTTGACTTCGTTCGCTACCCTCCGACAAAATATCAGCGACGACAACTCGGCACTCCGTGCCTCCATTGATGCCCGCCTGGCAAAGCTACAAGAGGATCTTGCAGCTGAGAACTCTCTAATGGACGTTTTGGCAAGTAAGACAACTGCCCTAAAGATCAAGAGCACGCAGCTTTCCAACTCTCAAGAACAATTGGAAGCTCTTCGATCCGAGAGGGAAGTCATAAAGACGTGTGTTTCGGATGTCCACGCCGCTCTATCCAACATCCTGGAAGCACACGACCCCATCCTTAATCATTCGGTGAGGCGCACCCTCGCTGAAAAGCTCTCCCCGGCCATGGACCTCTTAAGCAAAATTGAAGGTCTGCCGAGTTTCGTGTCCATTCCGAAACAAGGGGGAGATGAGAAGAAAGGATCGAAACCACCTCCTTCCTCCAAAGCTACTCACACCACCGAACCACCCCCAACTGGTCATGCCTCGGGTTTGGGTGTGAAGAACAAGGGTAAAAACATAGCAGAGGGAGGAGATGACGATGAAGATGAAGATGAAGACAAGGAGACCATTGCCGACATGTTGAAACGGAAAAACAGTCGCAATGCTGAAGATGATGCCAGTCGTGTGGCGCGTGAGGCTGAAGAAGCCGAACGGAAGCAAAAAGAAGCCCACGATCTCCTTGAGAGCCGAAAGCTGCTCTTCCCTGCCTGGACCAGGGATCGTTTGATAAAAGAGGCCATAGAGACTCCAAGCATACTATGGCTCGAGCCGGTGATATCGTTCGACTGCAACAACACCATCGATTCGCAGTTCGATATGCCACTGACTCGAAAGGCGTTCGTCTTCCACGCCTTCTCCAACATTTTCGAAGTCCCGCATCCGAACGATGAGCTTGACAGGGAGCTCATTGACTTCTACCTGGAGGCCGCTCGCCCTCAATACCTTACATGGAGCGCCCAGAAGATTGTCAATGTTCGGGTGATGAAGCCTTTTGCCGTGGGGAAATTCACGAATGTTAAGTTCAAGCTTATTCGTGGATCTGCAAGAACTGCTCACATCATCACCCTGGCGGATCTGCCGAATCTGAATCCTCATGACTGGATAGTCTTGTACAATATCCTGCTGACAAACGAAGCCGAATATGGTCCCATCTTAGACCATGTCAAAAGGATGTTGGCTTGCTACATCATGGAGGTTGCCCAAATGGATCAAGAGGTCGCCACTGTTTTCAAGAAGAAACCGAAAGTAGCACCAGTGGGATCGGCCAGTGATCTAAACACAATGAAAATGGGCAAGATAGATCCAAGGCGAAACTCAGTGATGTTCACCAGAGCCGAAGGACAGAAATGTCTATTCGCTTTAGCTGACAAGCACCTTTACACCACTACCTGCTTGGAACACGTCTTATCAATCATCAAGCGGTGTAAAGACAATTCGACTGATGACATCAAGTACTTCAATGATATGATCATTTGGTACATCCGGTTTAGACAGACCATCCTTTCAATAACCAAGTGTCTGTTTAGTACCGTGAAGAAGAAGGTACCAGCTTCAGCTGCCGGCTCAAGTAAGAAGTGAAGGTCTCGCTCCAAATTGACGCAAAGGGGGAGATTGTTGGGCTGGAGATAGATTTTGATGTTGCGTCTTTTGGGCTCGTTAGATTAGCCTTTTATTCTCCGGTTTGGGCCTGTCCAACCGAGAGCCTTTTATGTATAGTATTTAAGTTAATGCTTGCATGCATATTAGGTTAAGATTCAAGATTTCAGATTTAACATTCCAGAGTTTTACGATATTGCTTTCTTGTAATCTTCTAATCCTTTACAGTTGATGTTCTTAATCGAGCTCTTCTAAGGATTTTATTTAATCATTCGACACGATTGATTCAAGCTGTTTTGTTCTTAATATTGCGTTCTGCTTTGTTTTTAGTATAGTGTTCTTGCTGTTTCATATTCATATACTTGTTCAAGATCTAATCGATCTTCATAGATTAAAAGTTGTTTTAATCCCATCACGTGGTTCGGTTCGGATGAACAGTATTCTCGGTTCGGCTCATCAGTCAACACCTCGGTTCGGATTCATGAACAGTACTCTCGGTTCGGACCCTCATGAATAGTACTTTCGGTTCGGTTCATAAATAGTACTTTCGGTTCGGAGGGTTCGTTTCCTTAAGTCCGTTTTTCGCGTAGACTTCCGTTCTTGGGCTATTTTCGCCAAATTCGGGGGTCGGAATGCCCCGAGTGATTATAGAAAGTTGGGGAGAGATTTCGAGAGAAATTTGAGAGAGATTCCACATACTCAGAGAGATTTGGGAGAGATTTGACATTCTTGGAGAGATTTCACATACGAAGAGATATGTGGGAGAGATTTCACATACTTAGAGAGATTTGGGAGAGATTTGACATTCTTGGAGAGATTTCACATACAAAGAGATATGTGGGAGAGATTTCACATACTTAGAGAGATTTGGGAGAGATTTGACATTCTTGGAGAGATTTCACATACAAAGAGATATGTGGGAGAGATTTCACATACTTAGAGAGATTTGGGAGAGATTTGACATTCTTGGAGAGATTTCACATACAAAGAGATATGTGGGAGAGATTTCACATACATAGAGAGATTTGGGAGAGATTTGACATACTTGGAGAGATTTCTCATACAAAGAGATATGTGGGAGAGATTTCACCTACTTAGAGAGATTTGGGAAAGATTTGACATTCTTGGAGAGATTTTACATACAAAGAGATATGTGGGAGAGATTTCACCTACTTAGAGAGATTTGGGAGAGATTTGACATTCTTGGAGAGATTTCACATACAAAGAGATATGTGGGAGAGATTTCACATACTTAGAGAGATTTGGGAGAGATTTGACATTCTGGGAGAGATTTCACATACAAAGAGATATGTGGGAGAGATTTCACATACTTAGAGAGATTTAGGAGAGATTTGACATAAGAAGAGATAGAGTGAAAACGATTGAGAGAGGTCTCATTGGTGTCCTTTTTGAGTGTCCGGCAACGCACTGCAAGGTCCGTAAATCCCGTTACGCCTTGTTTAAGGATCTTGCATACTCCCGATGAGTATGCGACATTGTTTTATCGGTTTGGCTCGCCACGTACCTCAGTTTAAGGTTAAGGAGATCTAGGTGTACGCACTTTTTGATTTTAGGATCCCTCGTTAGAATAAAGAGTCGCTTAGGAGTTTCTTATCATAAGCTCTAGCACTTACGGCAAGATGAGTGGACCGGTTTGACTTGTTGACTTTCGCTGACTTTGACTTGACTGAAAATTGACGGTTGTCACACCAAAGATATCGCTTTTATCCTACTTTGAATAAAAGGAACGGATAAACTTTGATACAATGCTCGCTTGCACTCACGCACCGAATCACACACAACAATATGTTTTATAACACCAAGTTACTAGTGCGTTTACATATTATCAATGTGCAACCGATTCGCAAGATACAACTCACACATCTCGGTTTCAAGAATATAAGATGTTATCGTCTCACCAATCACTCGTGATACAATTCATGGAGTGATACAAGTGAGCGTGGGTTTAATCCAATGCTCAAATCATATTCGTAAGCACTCATGAACGTTGCAGCAAACATTTGCTTATGTCTAATGCTCTTTAGACAATCCACACACCAATTCACGACAGTCTTCATTCATATCTACTTCCAACATATGAACGACTGCGGCCTGTTCGAATAATTCGATTATTCTTAATAACCTCAATTATTCTGGAAGTCAAAACATGCAAAGTGAAACACAAGAATAATACTAATCCCATATGGCCTCAAACCTTTGAGTATTAATAAAACACCTTTTATTTATCACCATATCGATTACTCATTATTTGTCGTTTCGGTTAATCAACTTCTTACTTGAATTCCAACACTTGTCCCATGCTCCTAGCATGCACACAATGTTTACCTATGGTTCTTACTTTGTGAAATAGATCACATTGAACACATTTCCAATCCTTCTCATTTCACAACTCCAAATCCGTTTTTCATAAGTCAAAGAAAATCAAATTCTTGCTACTTATAGAATATGCTAGATTCTAACATTCTATGCAACTATCCTTTCGTAATGTCACTGCACCAAAGTCACAAAGACTATTGCCAATGATATTACAAAGTCCTCTATCGGAGATTGTTACAAGACAATTCCATAGACGTGATGTCTCTCACTCAAAGTACATTCTTTGAATATCCTTTTGCATAGAAGTTTCTAATATAGTCATAGATTTCTCAATATTCAATTCCCAATATGGACACACTTCCATATGTTCCATATGACAACTCACTCTTAATAGAATCTTATCTATTCGTAATGATGTCGATACGGTCCATCCAATATGGAAACATTTCCATATTTTCCAATACTATACTTCCAACTACTCACAAGCGACCAATCCTCGTCGAACTTTGGGTTGTCCTTTGATAGTTGTTTAATTGTTTTACTCAAAACCAATTCTAGTCCCTTTTCCCTCTAAATGTGCTCGACATTTGGAAAATTTTAGAATGGTCAAACATTAAAGCATTTGTAATCGATCCTATACCCGAAGCGTATGGGACACGACGCATAATGTTTTATTTGCTATGTTCTCAAAATTCGAATTGTGAAGAGCGATGCCGTAATCATAATCGAAATTCTAAGAACACACTTTGTACCTTTGACTAAATTTTATTAACATTTCTCAACCTAAACCTTTAGATTTGAAATGAAGCATAATATTCTCTTCCTTAATTATAGCAAAACAACTCTTCAACTATTGCGACTTTGCAAAGTATGACTCATGTTTTCTATAATTAATATTGCTAACCTTGCAATACTTTCCTTAATAATCATACAATCATAACATTTATGCTCCCACTATCATGATGATTATTATAAAACATAACACTTATGCTCCCACTAGCTTCGACATGTATTCATAAACATCTTAACTTTCAGAAAACAATACTTATTGAATTTCTTAAGTTCATGTTTTTAATACTTAGTGCTTTGATAATCTTTCATCAAGGCTTCTTGAACTTATACACTTTTGCCTTCGATAGTTCATATGTGTGTTTAAACAACTGCCAAACCTCACAATTCAAATTATGGAAAGGGATGCCATAACCATAATCGAATTTGAGAATGCAATTTTACAATCACTATCTTCTTAAAATCTTTCTTAGTGAAAGCATTTCCTCACAATCATTTTCATGAAGGAGGAAATCTTATGACACTTAGATTTGAGCGGTGTATGTGTTCCTATCCATGTGAATTTGTCAAAACCAAAGTTTACGACAAATTCAAACTCTTATGGATCGAACTTTCTTGATCTCGATTTCTTGCCTTTATGGTAGCACAACTGCCCACCATGTCTTCCAAGTAGTTAAGCAGCTCACCCTTTCCTATCAATGTACCTTTCATTGATTAAGGTGCTTTGCCTTTTATGCGTTCAAAATGAGAACTCATAGAACTCACATGCATAATTAACTCGATTGGATTGGCACAGAATCAAAATAATGTCAACACGATAGGTTGTAAACCTCAACTCGTGTGCTAGTGATGATCGATAAGGTTTATTTGATTTGTTCTTGAAACCTTTCAAGACCATTAAGACTCCCACTGACTCCTTGACATATAGGATTCTCTTGTCAATAAACATTTCTTGACAAACAAATATTCAAGAGTTAGTGTAGTTTTTATCAAAACACTTCATAAATTGGTCCTAGTTGGTCTTTGTCTTATCCAAGACATCACAACTTTCCACATTTAATGAAAGTTACAAACCTTCTTAATACCTTTCACTCAATGTCACAATCTTAACTTTAAGATTTGTTATTGGAACGAAGTATGATTGACTTATTGATTTAACCATTTCTTTAATTCTTGATTCCTCTTCTTAGACATACAATTATACTAAGATTCACTTAGAGGATCAATTGAGATATGGTTCTTAATCATTAAGACCTATCATAAAGCATAAAAGCTACTCTCCCTTCTTCTTAGAACGGAGAAACTTTTATCTTTCTGCCTACTTGACTCTTCTTATTCGTTCTGCTGTTGATTTAAACATTTTCAATCAATTCAGAATTACACTTAATCTTATAAGTATAATCATATTTACTAAACCTTTAGTAAATCATGACGAATATCTTGTTATTCTTATGGTGGATTTTGATCAACACAACCTTGTGTACTCGATCTCCTAGTCCTTCACTTGACTCTTTGTCAATGAATTAGTCTAATTTCCAAATACGAAATTTCTCATTCATCGTGCATCCACGTTGCATGATTCCAAGTTTCTGTCCAATTGAAACTTGGGCGATGAGAAACTCTCCCTATTTGGTAAATTCTCGACTTTTTCATAAACATCATAAATAAGAATCATGTCCATTTGTTGTAGAAATATGCAAACACCAATTTTCATAACGATTTCATTGCAAGGAAATAAACAAATAAATAAATAAGTCAAACGAAAATTTATTTTATTTATAAAAGCAGCGGAAAACATTTGTCCTTACAATGCAAAATCCATTGAAATTATGTATTTCAAAAGAAAATTTTCTAACAACTCTATCATAACTATCTAAGATCAAAATCTAATCTTCAAGTCCATGCGATCAAGATCCATTCCTTGTGATTAGATTCATCTTGCTCTTTCACCAAGCTTCCTTTCTTTTCACCGATCCTGTAAAATATTCAAATGCAATCTTATTACATTATGTATTAAGAATTAATGAATAGGAACTTAATGGAGTTAGATAGTGGATTTTACCTGAAGTGCAACCATACTCTTTGACTCTCCCATCTTCTGGACTCTTCAGGCTCTTTGGGCAGACTTGTATCCAACGCCCTTTCTTTTGGCAGTAAACGCAAGTTGGTTCTCCTAGAACGTCCTCGGAAGCATGGTCGGTTGACTTTTCCAACAAATACGCTCCATTGCTTTGCCAAATCATTTCTGATTCAGCAGCAATGAGCATGTAAGTTAGGTCAATGAGGTTGTCGTCATGATTCAGCATATAATACTTTCTTTTGAACTCATTATATGATTCAGGAAGTGACTGCAAAACCCAATTCACAGCCAACTGATCTGGGAATGACACACCCAACATTATCAACCTATCAATGTGTGATTTCATTCCTAGAACGTGGGCACACACGGGTTTACCATCTTCATGTTTCATTTCCAATAGGGCTTTAGTGATATTGAACCTTTCAATTCTTCGATCTTGTGGGTTGGGGAGAACAATAGGAGGAGGAGGAGGAAGTGAAGCATGATTTCTCGTTCCTCGATTGAATCGTGGAATAACATCTTCATGTGGAATGCTTGTTCCACGGGATTTGGGAAGACCATAGTTGTCGAACTTTGACATCTACAAAACGGGAGAAAAACAAATTCAAGTTAGTTGATTGATTGAGTCCTTAGTAAATCACCCAAATGAGATACTAAGGCTAGGACCCAACACAATATTCTACAACTCGGGAGAGGGATGCCGTAACCCTAATTGCAGAATATTTGAAGGTAAGTGAATGACGATTCACTAATTTCCACCACGAAAAACGAAAAAGGAATTTAAGTTTTAAATCTATGAAAACTCCTAGATCCTTTGAGATTCATTGAACTTTCAATGGCATGTTTAAATCTCGATATGCCCCTCTTGTTTGTGACTGGGATGCCGAGGATCACAAAGCGGGTGTGAATAACCATGCAAACTTACATGGTGCCCTCACATGTTACAGTCACCTATTCGATGTGCCGGTAAACCACACACGCTCCACCGAACTATGACAAACATTGAGTCACCCTTTGCTACCTTTGCTTAGAACCATTTAGTGTGCCGGTAAACCACACACGCTCCACTAACGTCTTTGCAAGGGCACAAAAGTGTAATTTCATGGAATTGCATCAATTCACTTTTGCCTAAGTAACTAAGATTGGGAATTTTATGAAACATCTAGTTACTTTAATAATTCATTATACTTATAATGGAAGGTTTTGTCCTATCCTACCCGTTCGGCTAACGACCCTCCACTAGTCAAGAGTGCAGTGGGTAAGAGTGGATACCCATTCAATCGCCATTTTATAGGCAATTTCCTTAAACATCCCTTATAGACTAGCTTCGTGAATGAGGCCTACTAACGGTAAGACTGACTTTTACTCATACATATATATAATGTTAGACTTTTAATGTTATATATAGTATAGGGTGTATTTTAAACTTTCAAAATACTAGGTGGTCTAATTTAACAATTATACTTTTAATTCAATTAAATTGTAAACCTAAACTTTTATGGATTTATTAAACTTCTTTTAATTATACACCTTAATTAATTAATAAAACCATAAGGGTGTGATGTGAACTTTTTCAAAACAATACAAGAGTTTTAGAATTTAACATTCCTAATTAAACTTTTAATCAACTTTTAAATTCCAAAACTTGAGGGCAAGTTTTGAAACATTTCAACACATTAGGGTTTAGAATTTAAATATGCATCAAAATTAAACTATTTAATCAAAATTTAAATTCCAAAACTTGAGGGCAAGTTTTGAAACCTTTTTCAAAACATTAGGGTTTCAACTATTTAAATTTCAAAACAACAAAACTTTTGGGGTTCAAATTTAAACTATAAAATCTAAAGGGCCAAATATGAAACTTTTCACAACAACAAGGATCAAATAGAAAATAATTCAAATTAACATTTAATCACATAATTATCCATATTTGATGATTTCTTGCAAAATAATTTATCAATTTACTTAAAATAATTAATCAATTATCTTATAAGGAAACAATTATCTTATTAATTGATAAATATCTTCAATTAGATTAAAAATATAGTCAAATATATCATATAATCGGATTAATATTAATCTAACATGATAAGGTAATTATCCCAATGCAAAAACAGCAAGAAATCCCGAGATAAACACTATCTGACACACCGACTCGCCGAGTCACCCTCTGGAACTCGCCGAGTAGGGCTGACTCGCCGAGTCCAAGAATGACTCGCCGAGTCAGGTCGAACAGTGAGGCCAAAACACAATTTTCAGTTACATCAAGCATCAATACAATAGAAACCAATCATGGCTCTGATACCACTGAAGGGTTTTGGTCATAAGACATCCTATGTGCTCATACAAACCCTAAAGCTCGGATTTAGGTTTCTCTATTGTACATACTTTGAATCCAATACTTTGAACCCTAATTCTAGCATATGGAAATCAGAATTCACATGTAATTAGGTTTAAGAACATACCTTGATTGTTATATAGAAATAACAATCCAATTCCTCCTTGAATTGACCTTGGAAAGCTGAGAGTCACAAGTGTCACTCCTCTAATGGCTTACAAACACCATAAGCAAGTGGAGAAGGTATAAAGAGAGAGGAGGCAGGTTAGAATTCGTCCTTAGGACCTCTTGGGAAGGGTTATCCGAATTCATAAGCCTTAGGGGGTTTATATAGGTGTAAAGATTAAGGTTTTAGTCCTTATCCTTATCTAGTTGCTTGTCCACCAAGCAACCATAAGATAAGTCCTAGAAACCCTTATCCTAGTCGAATTCTAAGGGATTTACACCTCAAATTCGTTCACCATATATATAAGATAATCCTTACCTTATTTTGTAGCTATCACATAATTACAATTCAGCCCCTCTAGTTTAATTAATTACACTTGATCACAAAATTAATTCTTAATTAATTATTGACCAATATTAATTAAACAAATATGATTTCTCCTTTAATATATTATTCTTATAACATATTAATAAATCATAATAACCTCTCTCTCTTTATTTATTTCTCCATTCAAGTTGCTTTGGTGAAGGCAACCCAAAAGGACCATGCACCATCGGGTCAAGTACATACCAAAATAGTTATGGACTTAGACACTAATCCAACAAATAGATCATCGATTCGTGGGAGTGGATAGCGATTTTTGATAGTGAGCTTGTTTAGTTCCCTGTAATCAATGCACATCCTAAAAGATCCGTCTTTCTTCTTGACAAAGAAGACTGGGGCTCCCCATGGCGAGAAGCAGGGTCGGATGAACCCTTTGCCCAGGAGTTCACTGAGTTGGCTGGACAATTCCTGCATCTCAGTAGGAGCTAATCCGTAAGGCGATTTAGTGGTGGGAGTAGCTCCTGGAACAAGATCAATTCGGAATTCAACTTGTCTCTCTGGGGGTACTCCAGTAAGATCTTCAGGAAATACGTCTGGGAATTCACGTGCTACATGAATGTCTCGAACGTTAACCTCTTCCTTGGTTTTATCCACAATATGCGCCAGGAACGTCAAATCGTTCTTTCGCAAATGCTTCTGTGCCTGGACGCACAAGATGAGACGAAGGTTTGTGCTAGGTTTGTCTCCGTAAATAACTAGGGTTTCATGATTTGGAAGGTGAAGGCGAACGGCCTTCATGTGACAGATAATTTAAGCATGGTGGGGGCTTAACCAGTCCATGCCAATAATCACATCAAAACTCCTAATGGAAACAGGCATTAAGTCTATTTGGAAGACGTGTTGATTTAGAGTTAGGGTACATTCGATGTAGACTTCCCCAGTTGATTCGGTTTTCCCATTGGCCATTTCCACCGTAAAGGTTTCATTGAGCTTCTGGGGTTGTTGTTTTAACAAATGTTTAAACTTATTGCTCACAAAACTTCGTTCTGCTCCGGTATCAAATAGGATGCATGCATAAGTGTGGTTTAGGAGGAACGTACCGGTAACAACAGTGGGATACTGAATCACTTCTCCCTGACCCATGGTCAGCACCCTTCCTGTTCCTCCATTTCCGGGATTGTTGTTGTTGGGCAGTTTCAACGGAAATTCCCAGTCCTTCCACATCCATAGCAGGTGTGGCTAGGTCCTGCATTGTTGCCACCATTGTTGGTGTTATTGTTGTTGCGGTTATTGTTGTTGTTGTTTCCTTATTGTTGGTTCTGAGGAGGGTAGGTCCTGCAATACCTTGTCGAGTGCCCCTTCCGATTGCAACTGGTGCACTGCATCTTTCTGCATTCTCCATTGTGATGGAGACCTCACTTGCTGCACTTAGGAAGATTACCAGAATAAGGTCTAGGAGCACTTGGAGCAGCTGAGGCTGGAGCATGTGGTGTGGATGGAACTTGAGTGGTCGCATCATTAAATGCCACTGTTTGCTGCTTCTTGGACGATTCGGAGCCTTGACGTCCCTTCCTCTTGTTGTTCTTCCCTTTCTTGCTATCATTTTCCTTCTTAACTTCAGTCTCCACTGGCTTCTCACCCTTCTTGTTGTTGTGGTCATACAGCTTCTTGGCCAATCTCTTGTTACTGTCGAAAGTTTCGGGATTTGCAGTTATCACGTTTCCTTGGATCGGGGAGGTTAGTCCCCATATGAATCACTCGATCTTCTTACCTTCTGAGGTGATCATGCTAGGGCACAGCAGAGACAGTTCGCTAAACCTTGATATGTATGCATCTATATCAGCGTTTCGGATAGTGAGATCCCACAGCTCTTGTTCCATTTTCTGAATTTCACCTCGAGGGCAATACTCGGCCATCAACATTTCTTTCATCTCTGTCCATGGAATTGAATTGGCTACAGGGAGTGTCATGGCTTCCACGTATCCGTTCCACCAAGTGAGCGCTTGGTCAACGAAAGTGCATGCGGCAAACTTCACCTTCATCTCCTCAGGGCAATCGCATATCTCGAATACCGATTCCACCTTCTCGATCCATCGTTTCAGGGTGATCATTCCTCCAGTGCCATTAAAGGTTCGTGGTTTGGCGTTGGTGAAGTCTTTGTAAGAACATGTTTTGGTGGGTCCTTGATTCATCCCGTTGTTTGAACTTCTGGCCCCTTGTCCGTTGACTCCTCCATTGTTCCCTTGGTGAATTTGTGCCATCGCTGCGGTGACCGCAGTAGATACAGCTGCTTGGAATGCAGCTGAGTCGACTTCGGGTGGGGTTGGCCCAAGGTTTCTGCGAGTGAGTCGTTCAGGCATCTTTCTGTCATGGAACGGAAAGATGTTGAGTGTCTGGGGTTTTTGTGAGGTTGTGATCCTATAAACTAGGTGTGTGGCACAAACTTAAGTAATTCCACAATTTAGCATACAATCATGGATACGTAACACATAGCAGATTATAACGTCACAGTAAAACATGTAAAATCTTTCATTACTATTACCCCACTTTGTTACACGAAAATTTTGCTCGAAAGAGCATACATAAGCGGTACTAGTTTGGCAGCATAACGGCTCTATGAGTAGTGTAGTCACTTAAACATAGAGTCGGGGTACATAGCATAGATCCTAATGACATAGTATGATAAATCTATCCCTAACACTCTATGGAGTGTCCTATGACAGTGGCGAGATCATATGCTGAAGTGTTGAGCCAACAACTAATCCATCTCAGTCATATCTCCAATGACCTCATCCCTCTCATGCTCAGCTCGCACTGCACGTGCTTCCATGGCGAACAGATATTGTCGCAGGGCGGCAATCTCAGCTTCGGGGGAGCGATTCTCCCCTGCAGGATTCTCTGGCGGGGCGGAATTGTCTTGTTGCGCCTCGCTGACAAATGATGCGGTGTGATCTTTGCCCGAGTCTTGTTCTTCCTCCATGTCATCATCGATCCCCTCGAATTCGTAGTTGCTGTCCGTGTACTCGTCAGGCCCAACGTCGTGTGCTCCCCCTTGATTTTCTTCAGGTTCATCTTCGAGCATCCCGTGAGCCACCAAAACTTGATGAAATTGAATGCCCTGCTACTCCCCTTCCATGAAGACTGGGAGGAGGTATACGAATAAACTATCATTACTCCTATGATTCTACAACTATTGCATAGATTGAGTTGAGGTTCCCATCTTGGGGATAAAGGGGTATGTTTTTAGGTTCCCTAGCTATCACGATTTCCTCAGGACATGTGATAGTTGTACCTTGGAGGGAATGTAGTTGATCAGGCTACATCCACTCCTTGATACGACTAAGAACAGTCTTGGCTTAACCGAGATACTAGCATTATCTTGTTTGGTTCGGTATTATGTTCTTTTTCCTAATACAAGCAAGGATGTTTTTATTGTTATGTTTTACTTGTTTTGTTCAGAGTTGTGTTAGTCCCTCTTTTTGGTTTATAGTTGCATATCAATGTGTGGTTAGATATGCTAGTTCACTATAAACAGAGCAATTATACATGAATCATAACATCATTTATCACCATGCATTGAAATAATACAACTGATATTGTTTACATCCATTACATTGTTTTAGTCATTACAATTTCATAACATAAACCGTTCGATAGATAATCTAAGCAAAACACCATGACATAACTTGGTACTTATTCTTCGGCTTACCTGTTACCTTAGAATACAAGTTATTTTGAAAAACGTCAACATATGAAATGTTGGTGAGCTCATAACTAATGTTGTAATAAAATGATTTGTTGTAGTTTGTAAACCCAGAAAATCCGATATTTTCTGAAAAGAGTATTTGTTTAAAAAAAAGTGTGAAGATCTGTAAATATGCTTGTTGATTTTTAAAACATGTATAGTTGTTAAACTTTGTATAAGCCCAACAACCGAGGAGAACGGAGGGTACGAAGCCCCCTTTATTTCCATGAGTTATTCAAGGCTATCGGGAATGCGAAAGACACTTGGCCCAACTCGCATTTGACTTCTCGACCTCACTAGCAGTACTAATGGGCCACTTTAGAGCTATTGAAAGTCCTTTTACATGGAATTGGGTCATAGAAGGCCCATTAACACGTAAGCGTATTCCCTTCGGGCCCAAAGATTATGTTATCGGGCTAGCAAGGCCCAACAAGCATAATTTGAACCTTCCAAGCCCAAAGTTTGTAAGTTAACTCATCATAATTATCGCGTGTTTATTGAATTGCTTTGGTTTTATGATTTTGTTTTGTTATTGATTCGAGACCGAATCAATTCGTTTTGTAACAATATTTGTTATTGAGAATGTATTTGTTTTTCCGTGTCGTCGGTAGTCGTGGATCTTGTATTTTGTATTAGTGAATTTATTTGTTTGAAAATGGATTTTGATCATTTTCATTACCCTCCTTTTTATAAAAATAACACTTTTGGTCCTTTTTAATAAAAGAGTTTCATTTTTAGTCCTTAAAATACTTTTCTTGACATTATTGTATAATTTATTTGATGAAAACACGATTCTTAACCCAAATTTTACTTGGTTGACGGCTTCAGCCCCTCTAGAATAGTGATTCTCGGTTAAGGACTCATTTTTCACAACTTTTACAGTTTTAGCCCAAAATCTAAGAAGTTTGCATTTTTGGTCCTTTTTGATAACGAAAAGCATTTTTGACCCTTATAAACATTTTGTTATGCTAAATAACCCCCTGTTTTACAGAAAGTTACATTTCCAGCCCCTTAACTTGTAAAATTTCGCATTTGGAGGCTTATTGGGCCGAGAAGCCCATAATTAGCCCATTAGGTTAAAAATTTACATTTTAAGTTCTTAGAAGTTTCTAAAAATCAGAAAAATATTTATGGAAACTATTTTGGCCCCTTTTAACCTTCATGAAACCGTGACTTGTTGATTTTTACCCCAAGTTTGTATTTTTGACAATTTAAGCCCAAAAATGGGTTTTATGTTTAAGTATATTCATTCTAACCTTATAAACTATTTTTCTTGACTTGATTAGTGTAAAATAGCTTAAGTTATGTTTATTTCCTTCCTCATGTCTTAGATCTCGGTTTTACACACTTTTTGATAACATATTCATCACAAAACACATGATATCACACACATACATGCATCAAATCACACATAGCATACATTTACACATAGATCTACACATTTTCTTGTATTCTCCCCCATAAAACTCATAAAAACCAAAAAGAAAGGGGTATGAAACTCACTTTGAGTTGTGGATCGGTTTTGAAGAAGATTTGGAGAAGTTTGGTGCTATTTTCGGCCCTATCAAGTTCCTTGGATGGATCTCGAACTTGGTGGGTTCTAAGATGCAAGATCATGAACTTGAATGGATTAAGAGATGATTTTTGATGGAAAGAAGTGAGTTAGATCATAGATTTAAGCACCAACTTACCTTGAATGATGATTTTTATGGAAGAAATTCCTTGAACACCTCTTAGATCTCGAAAATTTGGAGAGAATGGAGAGAGAGTTTCTTTGAGAGAATTTTGAATGAAGTATGTGTGTGTGGTGTTTGTATTCGGCTGAGAGGGAGAGAGGGGAGAAGAGAGAGGTCTTGAGGTGATGTGTGAATGGAGATATGGGATAAATTGCATGGAAAACCATTATGTAAAAATGAGGTGGCCATGAGAAGTCAACTCCTTCTTTCATTTGGGCTTGGGTCGAGATTTGGAGAGAAAGAGGAAAGAATTGGGCCCTTAAATGCCTAAGTCCAAATCATAGATAATTTAGATAACTATCGGCCCAAAATAAATCAAGAAATGATTTTTATGGCCCATTAGGCCTAATTAGGTTAGTTATGGCCCAAATGAGGTCCGTTAATGTGTTTTATTTCATTCTAGGCCCAATATGGCCCAAAATGTTAAAATAAATGAAAGTGGTTCCAATTAGAGCCCATTCAAGAGTTCTAAGCCCAAGATAGTCCAATTGGAAGCTTATTGGTCCATTGGGCCCAATAAGGAAATCCTAGTCCAAAATGGACTTAAATAAGAATTTCTTGGTTCTCAATAGTTTGTTGGCTATTTGTAGTGCATATATGATGTGTTTGATTGAGATTTTGTTGTTAATGAATAAGCATCTTACATGCTTTCCCATTGTTGGTTTACATTTGTTATCTTTGTTTAATGTTTACAAGGCTTCAAATTCCTAGTTGTGACACAAATTCTCCAAGTGTGATTTCTGGTTACGAGAGGTCCAGTTCCTTAGGCACCTCGTTAACCAGAATGGGATATTGGTCGATCCGGCCAAGATTAAGGCAGTGATGAGTTAGGAGCTGCCGAGATCCCCCACCGAGATCAGGAGATTCTTAGGACTGGCAGGCTATTACCCGAGATTTATCAGGGATTTCTCCAAGATCGCCGTGCCACTCACCAAGTTGACCCGGAAGGGTGTTGCTTTTTCTTGGAGCCTAGAGCAGCAGGCCTCCTTCGAGACACTTCGCAAGAGACGATGCGAAGCCCCCGTGTTAGCCCTTCCGGAGGGGACGGAGGACTTCGTAGTGTATTGTGACGCGTCGATATCAGGGTTGGGAGTGGTGCTTATGTAGAGGGGGCATATGATAGCATACACATCGAGGCAGCTGAAGCCTCATGAGATGAGGTATCCCACCCACGATCTAGAGTTGGGGGGCAGTGGTGTTCGCCCTCAAGATCTGGCGTCACTATCTGTATGGGGTTCGGTGTACCATATACACGGACCACAAGAGCTTGAAGTATTTAATGGATAAGCCCAACCTGAACCTGCGCCAGAGGAGTTGGTTGGATGTGGTGAAGGATTACGATTGTGAGATCCTATACCACCCGGACAAGGCTAACGTTGTAGCCGATGCCCTGAGTCGTAGGGCGGAGGGCGCCCCGATACGAGATGTTTGTATGAGGCTGATAGTGATGACCCCAGTGTTTGACGCCATTCGAGGGGCCCAGGCTGAGGCCGTGATACCAGAGAACCGTAAGAGAAAGCGGGTTATCGGGCAGGTATCAGAGTTCGTCACCGATAGTCGAGGGCTTATGATATTTTAGGGTCGGATTTGGGTACCGTTTGTGGGCAGAACGCGTACCATCTTGATGGAGGAGGCGATTAGATCGAGGTTTTCGATCCATCTCGGGGCCACTAAGATGTATTTGGACCTGAAGAGAGAGTATTGGTGGCTCTGTATGACGAGGGATGTTGCATGGTTTGTTGAGAGGTGTTTGACCTGTCGCAAGGTTAAGGCCGAACACCAGAGACCGCATGGTAAGTTGCAGCCGTTGGAGGTTCCCGAGTGGAAGTGGGAACAGATTAACATGGATTTTATCACCAAATTGCCGAGGACTGATAGGGGCGTCGATGCAATTTGGGTGATTGTGGACAGGTTGACGAAGAGCGCTCACTTCCTTTCCATCAGTGAGAGCTCTTCCGCTACGAGGTTGGCAGAGTTGTACGTGAAGGAGGTGGTATTACGGCATGGAGTGACGATCTCGATCATCTCAGATCAAGATGTGCGTTTCACTTCCAGGTTCTGGAAGAAATTTCATGAGGAGTTGGGTACGAAGCTGCATTTTAGCACTGCATACCACCCATAGACTGACGGGCAGAGTGAGCGGACGATTCAGACGCTCGAGGACATGCTTCGGGCATGTGTACTGGACTTTGGAGGGAGTTGAGACACATATTTACCTTTGGCTGAGTTTTCCTATAACAACAGCCATCATTCGAGCATCGGTATGTCACCCTTTGAGCTGTTGTATGGGAGGAGGTGTCGGACTCCTATTTGATGGGGTGAGATCGATTAGTGTGTGATGGGTAGTACAGAGATAGTACTTCAGACGACTGAGCAGATTCAGTAGGTCAGGCAGAGGTTACTGATGGCTCAGAGTCGTCAGAAGAGCTACGCAGACAGGCGTCGCTCGAAGCTCGAGTTCCAAGTTGGTGACTTCGTACTCCTGAAGGTATCTCCTTGGAAAGAAGTGATTTGATTCAGGAAGAGAGGCAAGTTAGGGCCTCGGTATATTGGTCCTTTCAGGGTGAACGCCAGGGTGGGTAGGGTAGCGTACCGTTTGGAGCTACCTGTGGAGTTGATTCAGATTCATGATACCTTCCACGTGTCTTAGATGAGGAAGTGTATTGCTGATGAGTCGGTAGTGGTTCCATTAGAGGACATTCAGGTGGATGCGAGCCTGAACTATGTTGAGAGGCCAATCGCGATTCGAGATAGAAGGATCAAGGTTTTGAGAAACAAGGAGGTGCAACATCGGAAGGGTTCCGAGCTGACATAGGAGCCGGAGTTAGAGATGCGTGAGAAGTATCCAAAGTTATTTGTGGAAAGAGACTTCGAGGGCGAAGTCTAATTCTAGTGGGGGAGGATTGTAACATCCGGATTTCCAGGTACATTATTTATTCATTTATTTTGGACATTTTTAAGGGACTCTGCGAGTTGGTGCTTAGACTCGCCAAGTAGAGTCGCGAATTCCATCCAGGTTAATGACTGGACTTGGCGAGTCGACAAGTGGACTCGGCGAGTCCATGTTGTTTAATGAAACCCTAATCCCCGGGGTTTGAGGCCTATTTAAAGGGGCTTATAGCCACCAATTACGGCTACCAGACCCCTGAGTGAAACCCTAAGCGATCTAGAGCGTTTGTGAGGAAGGAAAGGCCATTTTTTATCCTTATGTGGGTGTTCTTGCAAAAAGAAGGTGAGCAAGGCAAGAGGGAGCTGAAGAGGGCGCTATTCTGTGGATTTCAGAGCCTAAGAACTTCATATTGAGGTATATATTCGATCCTTCTTCAGTTTTGGGTGTTAATCCTTGAGAGTTAAGGTTTCTAGCCCATTTAGAGTGTGAATGATGGTGCAATCGGTCCCTTCTTGTGTTAAGGCTTCGGATCTGGATCCAACGAGGTCCAGAGACCTTAACTCCCTGATCTTTTATGGGGTGTCATTGGGTAATATGATCTTAGGGTGACATATTGAGGCCATTTCTTCAAATAGAGCCATTGGATCTTTGCATGGGCATCAAGATCCAGACTTTACGTGTTTATATTGCTTAAGGAGGACAGATCAATGGGTTAGAGGAACGGATCTGACCTCAGGAGTTCATTTGAGCTTGAGCATGGCATGAACTCGCCGAGTCCCAAGAACCGACTCGACGAGTAGAGCTAGGGTTTCCCATAGTTCACTCAGTGAGTAACTTGCCGAGTGGGGGAATGACTCGGTGATTTAGAGGGAAATAGAGGACTGGAGTTCAAGGCGGAACTTGCCGAGTTCATAATGGGACTCGGCGAGTTGAGTCAGGGTGGCCCCGCGATTCATGCCAGGTGTAACCCGTCGAGCAGGAGAAAGACTCGACGTGTCATGCGATACTATAGGGGTAGTGGACACGCGTAGACTCGCCGAGTCACCCAAGTGCACTCGGCGAGTCGGGTCAAAGTTTGGCTGTTGACATTGTTGACTTTGAGGGTTTGGTCAACAATGGGGGTCTTTGTGTCAAGAGAGGGGTAAAAGGGTCATTTACCCTTCTGAGGATGCAAAGATAGGGTTAAGTCTAGTCTCGAGATTTATATTTATGAGAGTATTTACTTTATGTGATTAGGCGGAGGCTAGACCATATTTCTACCGAGTCAGAGATTTACCGAGACATATGAGGTGAGTCTTCTCATTATACATTACCTAGAGTGGTAACAGAGTTATGTGCTAGTGTATTGTATTCTATTTATGTGTTACTGTGATATGTGATATGCATGATTCAGAGCTTCCAGAGTTAGGGCCACTGGGTCCGTAGAGTTAGGGCTAGAGGGCCCATAGAGAGAGTTGGGACTGGAGGGTCCCTCTGAGACACACTGACAGAGGGTCAGCAGAGTTATAGCATTGAGTGGCTAATATATGTTAGAGTGGTATTTTGGGGAACTCACTAAGCTTCGTGCTTACAGTGTTTTGTGTTATGTGTTTCAGGTACTAGTGAGGAGCGCAGGAAGGCGCCGACATGATTCGTACACACACACATGGAGTTTTATGTATTTTGATATTGGGAAATTTTTTGCGGAACAGAGATATGATACAATGAAATTTTATTAATAATTGTGAATGAACAATGTGTTTTGAAAATGTGAAAAATTGCTTTAATTTTTACGGTGTTACAATAACTTCCATGTTACACGTATGGGTCTTGTGCTTTCAGTAGTACGGGCCCATACTACCTTCCACACCTACTCGTATTTGTGTCAAGGATCATCATAACAAACCAAACAATACATAATAGCATACACCCATACGAAATCCTGACACCCTAGAGGAAAACTACATCTCGAGAATGGTCGGGTGACCCCACATAACTCATCCTACAACTTACTGCCACACGACCCTCCATTTGTGCCAGATAATTATCGCATAAATACAATCACATGCCACACAGTGTAAATAATCTCAGACTAAAAGATTCAATCCTACAACGGTTAGTCTCAGACAAGAGCTACGCAGCAGGACCAAATCCCATATCCTAATATCATTTAAACCATGTAGCATGTGACTTAGCATATCCACTCAATAGCTAAATCACACGCAAAAGAGTCATACAACAATCAATCAAGTATTCAATAAAAAGATAAGGCGTCATATATCAGAAAATTCTATCATACAGTTCCTAAAGATCCCTATCCTAATACTAGCTTGCTGGTTTAACACATCAAAGCAAAATCTTAAATAATTGTGTGGTAATTTGGGGTCTACTTACTGGGTTCGGCTAATGGTACACCTTGCATCCTCTTTAATTATTTTGAAAACCGTTTGAAAATTGTTTTAAGGTCTTTTTCCTTAGTTTGAGACTGGATTTACATGAGTGTTCCTCCAATTCCCTCAAACCAAGGCTCTGATACCAACTTGTAACATCCATAAAATTCATGAAAAAATTAAACTTTTAAAATAACCCTTAAAATATCATTGTTTACAATTTAGTTTTCAAAACATATTTAATATCAGAGTATTCCCCCAATCATGAATCAAAACACCAGGGGACAATCACACCTTCACCTTTCCGCGATCATCTGAGTTACCTGAAACATAACCCAAAACTGTAAGCCAATGATTAATAAGCTTTCCCCCAAAGTACCAACACATACAAACATATAACAGTAACAAAACAACATGCATATAGAGCCTTCAGCATGACTGCATTGCCTCGCAGGGCCTATAGCCTCTCTAGACCGCTCTTCGGGCCTTCGGCCAAACTGGACCGCCTTGTATGGCCTATAGTCTATTTGGTCCGCCCATGGTGTCTTGGCCTTCAACACAAAGCAGGATTGCCTCAACCCAACCAACCATGACATGTTGGCATACACATGACTAAAAGCATTTAACCAGACATCAAACAAACTCATAGATCACAACCGCATGCTAACACCCTACCTACTAGGGTTCATATCTAATAGTTCATTACAGTACACGATCATACGATAAACCATAATAACAATCTAAAGGGTCTGCCTTGGTGCCTTCGACCCGAAAGTACAGTGAGGAAAACTTACATCGTTGCTGAATAGAACTGATGATGCCCGACTCCGAATCTCATCTCTCTACACAATACCTATATCCACCAAGTAACCAATTCCATAAAAAATCCTAAAATACCCAAAATGACCTCAAAGTCAAACTTGGTCAAAATCAAAGTCAATTGGTCAAACCCACTAAACCAAATAAGTCAACTAGGTCGAGTCAACCCAACCGAGTCAACTCAACAAGGACTGATTCATGCGCGTACGTGGGGCGTAACCCATAGGTACGCTAAATGTACGTGAAGCCTCGCATTGACCAACTTACAGGGTGGCTGACCGAGTACATGGGGCATAACCTTACAAGCTCCAAAACTCCATTAAGTGCTTAATGGATTAAGCGCTCAAGCCCATACTTCGGATCTATGGTCCAAATGCACCCTAGAGTCATAAAGTCTCCAACTTTATGACTTTACACCATTTCTCAATCCATTAAGACCTTCTATAAGATGCATGGGCAATTCTAGCCATTGGGACCTCATTTTTATGGCTTAGGACCCTTCCTAGGGTCTGGAAGGACAACTCAAAACGACAATATCCAAACATGCACAAAATGGGACATTTGGGACAAGCAAAGCAACATAAAACTCCCAAAAATGGGATCTAACAACCAAGGCATAAAGGTATACACTTTATACCTTGTAGAGCTTCACAAGAAGGCAAAGATCCCAGATCCACAAGCTTGCTTCCTCTTCACGGCTTCTTGATGCAACTTCTTCTTCCTTTAACACACCAAAAACGCACTCTTGAGCTCAAAAGACACACTAAGGGGCTAGGGTTTTGCAAAAATGTCTCAAAGGATGTGGAGGTTGAAAAGCTGGAGAGAATGAGCCATAAGGATTCTTAAATACGTCCTAAACCCTAAAATTTTGGGTTTCCTCCTGACATTAGTACGCCCAGCTTACATAAGTGTACACCTAGCGTACTAGGGTGTGCTTTAGTACGCTCAGCGTACCCTCATGTACGCTTATCGTTCTCCTCCTGCCCGAAATTACAATATTGCCACTAGGGCTTCAAGGCACCTTATCTTGGATTTAGGGACCAAAATGTCATATAATAAAACTATAGGGATGAATTTACAAGTACTTGAACATCGGGATGTTATAGTAAGCCTATATGGATTTAGTATGGTAAAGGTTGGTTTTGCGGATATGATAATTAAGGAATATTATCATATCAATATTGTGGGATTGAAATCCCTATGTATCTCACCAAGTTTTCCCAACCTGACCCACTCAATTTATATGCAACACATGTATCTAGACTTAAGCTAGTGGAACTTTATTAGGATGTTGAGTGATTAAGAGACAACCTGCAATAGTATTCAAGACCATCAGGTCTTTATGTTGTAACTTATGTATATGTATTGATTATGACATCCTTAGGGTTTTAATATTTTGGAAACAAAAATTTGTAATCAAAATGATCTTTTGTACTGGGATCATCCACAAATACAAATATATGATTTTTAAAGTGTAAAGAAAAGTTGTAATTGGTTCTGAAAATTAGAGGATGTCACATCTATGAGGAATGAGATTCATCCATGTATGGTTGAAGTTTGAATTGATCCAACACTTGGTGTTAAAACTATATACTGTTTGTGGATCTTCAAAAGATGAAAAGCATGGATAGCAACACACATATATTCAAACCAAGATGGGATGTGAAAGATATGTAGGCTTGAGAAGTCTATTGATGGATTCTAACAAACATCTCTTGGTTGGATTATTTGCTTCGATGAGAAATCCAAAAGTTCAATTATGAGAAACAAAAGATAGTCCACATAAATATCAAAGCTAATGGGAGCATGTTATCCCTTGTATTGAAATAGGAAACGATGTCCTAACTTTCCTAAGAGTAAAAGCTTTACATAGCTTAGGAATTGTCTTGATATGATGTACATGGGAGGAACAAGAAAGTATACCTAGAGTCTATGGAGATAGATCTCAGTGAATCATTGTTTTAAGCTAAATACTTAGAATCTTGAGGAAACTCGAGATGCTAAATTCTTAAAGAGTTCATGCTAGTAAAAATAATGACCCATATGCCTTGTACATGACAAGTCGTATAAGATCATTTTGGCTATAATCAACGAATCAAGAATATTCTTTGGAGTACTAAAAGGATGAAAGAGATAATCTTGTTAGTTTAAAAGAAATCAATGAAAGAGTTACATTGATGATGAGCTCCTTACTAATAGAGGCGTTTTTTTAGTAGCCAGAGTTTGTGTTCTTACTAAGTAATAAAGTATTAGCTTGGACTTGTACCAAGTAATACACCTAAGTGGATTTGATAGTAATCTTAGAGTATATTCTAGTTAGTTAAATTGAAAACAAAAACTATGTAGGAAAAAGAAATTCATTAGTGGCCCTACTATTGTAATTAATCATTGATTGTTCTCTTGAAGTTTCTTGTGACTAAAAGGTGACTTTACCTCAAGTATAGATACCAAGTAACGTAATATCACATGGTAAATACTCAGTAAGTACCTTCATGATTGTGGGGACATCATAGTCAACTAAATAGAATCTTGTTGATTAAATCCTTTAAACTAAAGCTCTAATCAAGGTTAACAGTCACATAAAGATCTAAAGTTATTAGACTTGCCTGTGTATTAGCTTGAGCACTTTAGTTTTAGCTTGTTTTAATCTAGGAACTGATGCATTTGTGGTCGATATTTGATATGGCGGTTATTAAGTGGAGTACTTAATATCGGATGGAGTTTGATCATTTCATTTAGATTATCACCATGTTCCACTTTTGCATGTTTAGAACCACTTCTAGAATATTAAATTATTCAAAATTCCACTGTCAGCCCTACTCTTGGAAGTAAGTAATGATTTAAGATTATTATGGAGCACTGATAGATTGTTCATGGGGATGAACATAACAAAGTTTTCGACCAATGCTCATGAGTACTTTAAATGGAGATTTTCAGGTATTGAAGTAACGTGCACTTAGAGATTAATTCATTGATTCTATCACAATTCATTCTAAGATGGTAATATCATTTATTCTTTGAATGGAGATGCATGAGATTTTCTCCTACAATGTGTTGTGCCTTGGTTTCTTCCTAATGTTGTTCGTAAATGGAAATCATACATGGTTTGGCTAGATATGACATGATGAATAGGTGGAATCTATCTAGTCAAGGTTTATTTGTTCACTTCTTTTTATAAGTAGTTGGAGCTGATATCTTTGGGCCCCTTGATGATTTGGTGTTGACATAAGATTCATGGTGGTGCTTAGACTGAATTGATAGATCAATTATATAGTTTGTTTTGATTGACGCAAGTCAGATTTGGGAAACATAATATTGAAGGTTTGAGATTGACTCTATCCATGTCTCACGTTCATATAGATATCTTGAAGAAAAAAAGGTATATTTAATCACTTATCTAAGGGCTATATCATGACTATGTGTTGTGAGTATGGCAGGTACATCTGGTTGTATACTCTCTACTCGTTACTAGTAAATATTAGACCATATAGTGTTGGTAACTTGTACAAGTGCAAGTGATTAAGAATGGTGTCCATCATTACAACACAGTTAAAACAATCGATATATTATGATTGATTGTAGGGTCCTTTTCGGTTACACGCAAAGACAAAAATAAGCAATAAATGTCACGAGAATTTTATAGGGAATTAATTCCATAATGAATTAATAGTATTTAATTAATTAAATTAAATCTAGAAGTTTTGGAATGTTCTAGAGGATAAAATACGATAATTTAAGCAATCAGATAATTACCATGTATATGGATAATTATTAGGTGATTAGATAATTATTATTCAGGGTTTTATATCTTTCCCTGTAAATAAAGAGGCATATGGAGGAATTTAAGTGATGAGATTTATAAAAAAACTATGAGAAATCCGGATGCATCTCTTTCATTCCTGAAACCATCAAGTTCCAGTTCCCACGCCATGGTGTCTTCATTTGCATGACGTGGCTATGTTGTTTCTAGCAGCTATAAATTTTGGCTCCTTGTTCAAGGTGTTCGACAAATGGGTTGTTTTTGGATGTTTTAGATCTAAGTTCCTTGGGTGCGACTATGAAAGAGGAGTTCTGCATTGGACTCTTAGCTCTCATCAAACAATCAAGGATCTACAAGGGTTTTGACAAACCCTAAAAGGTATGATTTCTTGTATATTAAAGTTGCATTAGATATGTTGTTCATAGATCCGATTTTCAGGCCTATTGGTTATAATAAACAATAGATTCCAATGTCCCTATAATGTTGTCTAAGGATCCTCAAAACCCATCAATAATTACTTGAAATGAGGATAAATGAGGCGAATGAAACACCATAAACATGGGATTCAGGGGATGAATATGAAATAAGCTCATCCAGAATAGAACCTGAGTGATCAATATAATATTTAGTGTAGTAGTCTTCATCAAACTTCACATGGATTGATTCTTCAACAACTTGCTTCCTTAGATTATTCACCTCGAAAGCCATAGAGAATATAGAGTGGCCCCAAGAAAATCCCTTCATTAACTTAATTGAGAGATGATCCTTCTGATGCAAAAAAAAAAAACATGAAATTAAGAAATATCAGGCTTCCTACCTTTTAACATCTAATACGAAGTTTTTGCCACAACACTTAACAATGATTAATCGATTTTACATGTAGCATGAAGTGTTAACAGCTTCAACCCAGAAAGAGAGAGAAATACCAACGTCAACAACCATATTTTGACTAGCTTCAATGAGAATTTTGTTTCTTCCTCAACAACACCATTTTGTTTAGGTGTAAGAACTACAGAAAAGTTGTAAGCAATCCCCTTTTCATCACAAAATATTTCCAGTGTGTGATTACGAAACTTAGTGCCATGATCACTTTGGAGTTGTTTGACTTTAATACGATATATCACTTCTCATTGCTTCATTAGGGAGATAATTACATCAGTTGCATCATTTTTTCTGTGTAGAAACATGAACTAGGTAAATCTAGAGAGTTCATTAACAATAAATAGTGAGTATCTTTTTCCATCTTGAGATTCAATAAGGATAGGGCCAAACAAGTCCATATGGAAAGGATGTAATGGAGAAGTGATAGATGACCACTACATGGGCTTGAAAGAAGACTTAGTTTGCTTTCTTTTGCACACGTTATACACAAAATGTCCTTTATAAATATCATCTTTGGCAACCTCTCACAAGTTGATCATTTGAGATTTTAGATATAGCTTTGAAGTTTAGATGAGAAAGTATCTTGTGTCATAACCAATTCAAGTGAGATTTTGAAGGAGAGAAGAAACAACACCTAAAAGAATTATCAGCAGAGAAAAAATCCAAGTTATAAAAGTCATTGTGATGATTAGCTATAAGAACGACATCATTGTTTGAGTCAATGACCCTTCCTTCCTTTTTGTTAAAGTGAACTTCATAATTAACATCACGCAATTAGCTAATAGGAAAGAGGTTGTGCTTAGGACCTTTTACATAATACACGTTTTAGAACTGAATTGACTTGCACTTGATACTACCATATCCTTTTGTCTTTCCTTTCCAATTGTCTATATAGGTGAGTATAGTCCCATCTTTCTTAAAATAATCCTCAAGGAGAGACTTGAATCATGTCATATGCTAAAAGCATCCACTATCAAGATACCAAATATGCTCTTGGCCCTGAATCACTCAAAAACAGTTAGAATAATTTTTTAAACCCATTTTGCAATGGGTATAGCAATTAAAGATTTAGCAGAAGAAAAAAAAAATATCATAGCACTTGGCGGGAAAACAATTTAATAAATTTTCTTTTTCTAATCCATTTATTATTACAAATCAAAATGTTGTTATCTCTTTTTGTGTTTTCCTCAAATATACAATCTCCCACTTTATGAGAGGGATCACCACATCTATAGCACTTTCTTATTCCATAACTATTTTTCTTTTAAGATCATAGATTGTGCCTTCTAATAAACTTTGATCTCCAAGGAATTGAAACACATTCATTTAATTTGAAAACTCTTTCTTTTGCCCTTGAGACATGTGAATGATTTGTGCAATAGAATGTAGTTTCAATGATATGACTTCCTTATGAAGAAAATTTTGATTCATCAGAATTAGAAGACATTAAGCCGAGATTAGGGTTATAACCACTTGTTGTGAATTCAGGGAATTCACAAGGAATATCTTTGACATGATGAATTTCTCCATTTGGAATGGGAATCTTGATTAACATATCAGTGTTAGGACTCACATACTCACGATTAGGGGGTTTTTTAGACGGATCTAAAGCGGTCAAAGGAAAAACACAAGAGGTAAGTCTATCAGGGTTTGTGGCACAATGTTTGTCTATGAGATCTTGTCAATTTATAAAACTACCATTTACATATTTGGTTTTGTACACATGAAGAAAATCAGTTTGAGTTGGAACACTTGTATCAGTTTCTACATGTTTGAAAATATCAACAACTTCTTCAAAGTTTCCTCCAATTATTTTTTCACACGGATTAGGAATTTGATCATTTACTATTTCGGTTGTTTTGAAATGAGAACGAGCCCAACTTGTTGTAATACTTTGGCACTTTTGAGCAAGTTGTAGAGCAGATTCTTTCTCACTGATGAGTTCATGATTGGTGAAAGAAACATCTCGTAGTTTTGAGCTCATCAAGGACATAGACTTCTCATTTTTTGAACGGTCATTTTTGAAGAATTACATTTTATCTCTTAGAATACATATTTCTCGATTAGATTTTGAAAGATCAAGATGCAGATGCTCAAACATTGTAATATTTTCATTATTAGTGTAAGTTACAAAAGTTTTAACTTGATACAAAGAGGAGGAGTCCCAATTATGAACCTTTGAAACACTAGAAGCTTTTGATAAATCGACTTCAAAAGCACTTGAATTGTTGCTTGCTTCATCACTAAAGGACTCATCAGTGTATGCAATCAGACATTCATCCTTTTTCACTTCTTTATCCGACGACTCATCTTCATCTACCCATTCTTCACCTTTAGCAATCAGGACCTTGGATTCCAAATTCTGGTTCTTTATGGAAGCCATAAAATCTCTTTTAATTTATTTCATATGATTCTTTCTCAGTATTATTTTTCTTGACCTTGTAATCTTGAGCAAAATGATCAGCTCCCTTATAGTGGAAACACTTTCCTTCAACATTCTTTTCAGCAATAAGCTTTTTCACATTTGTAGCGTCAACCTTTTTTTCGTTGATAAACTAAACTTTGTATGAAAATTTCTAGGACAACCAAACTTCTTTTCACCATAATGCTTGACAATTATAGCTGTACTTGAAATTAATCAACATTTTCAGACTTGTCGTTGTCGCTATCCTGAGTAAAACTAGACTTCTTGTTGAACAGGGTAGAGGATTTTTTCTTGAAGCTATCTTTCAGTTCTTTCTTACACTACAGTCATTGTATCAAGCATCTCTTTGGATGAAGTACAGTTCTAAACAAGATGGTAAATGTCATATAGAAAACAGTTTCATATGGCAGCACGTACATGGACATCAAGATTGATCAACTTCTTATCTTCTTCAGTATATTGAAGTTTTAGGAGTCCTCTTTGTTACTCCAATAGAAACAACATCTTTGGTTTCATTAAAAATTAGAATATGTGGAAATTATCGATGATGTCCATCATATTGTAATCCATGGTTTGAAGAACAACCTTGGATTTTCTTTTCCACATTGTAAAATTCTTTTCATTAAAAAGAGGAATTTTGTTTGTAGATATAGAACCGATAGTAGGTTTAGGTCCAGAAAAAGACACCATTTCTTGATAAGTAGTATCTGCTATGATACCAATTGAAGGATGAAAAGAACACAATATATTAAGCAATAAAGAATAAAGAATAATCAAAACCAATTTTAATTAATAACTCTTACAAAGAGAGAATGCACAAAACAAAGTGTTTTACATTCAATCTTAGTGTAACTTATATACTAGGAGAAAGACTAGTCTAGAACGAGATCCTTACATATCAGGGATTCATATACAAAAGATATAAACTATACATAATAAGATCCTATCAATAAGATAACAGATCTAAAACTTGTTGCATAAGTAATTATCATGCTACAAAGAAAAGCTTGGACAACGGCTGACAATGTTGTTAAATTATATCAGTGTGACACAGGTTTTAATCATTAGATTATAAGGGTCGACCTTACATAATCTATCAATAGGAAGATACCGACCAACAAAAAAACTCCATTCAGGAGAGCCCATAATTGGATAAGCCCAATCCTACAGAAAACGTCAACACAAATGGGCTATAACATCAAAAGGGGCTCATATTTAGCAGCTCTAATTGAAAAGGGGAGTCTAACTCGCTCAATAATCTTGATTCATCAATACATGAAGCTGCTACCATCGACGCTACCAATCCCGACGTACCGATCCAAAACACCAATATTACCAATGGTAACATCGACCATGAATCAAGCGTTATTCAGCAAGGAAATCGCACTAGAAACAAACCAAAACATCTTCAAGATTTCGTGACTGATGTCCCACCTTCCTTGGAGCACGTGTCGACATCTATAGTCTCGAATTTATCCTCTATGTATCCTTTATCTAAATACTTATCATATGAAAAATTACCATGCTCACATTGTACATTCTTAGCTGCTATTTATTCAGAAGACAAACGCAAAAACTTTACACAAGCTGTCGAAAATCCAAAAATGGAGGGAGGCAATATGTAAATAAATTCAATCATTAGAAGAAAATAAAACTTAGAGCATCACAAGTCTTCCATCGGGAAAGAAAGGAATATAATAAATGAGTATATAAGATAAAATACAAACCAAAGAAAGATGTGGAGAGATATAAAGCACACTTGGTCGCTAAAGGTTACACACAATTTGAAGGTATAGATTTTCATGAAACTTCTGCATAGTTACAAAACTAGTTACAGTTCGTTGTGATCTTGATGTTGCTTCAAAGAAACAATGAAAGGTCTATCAACTTGACATTAATCACACCTTTTCACACGAAGATTCACATGACAAAGTCTATATGAAAATTCCTCAAGGTTTTAGTAAGAAGAACGATGATCAAGTTTGCAATTACAAAAATCTATATATCGTTTACGACAAGCATCGAGAAATTTCTATAAAAAATTTACCAAAGTGCTTATTGAAATTGGTTTTGAGCATTCCAAATCGGATCAACAAATGTTCATTTTTTTAAAACGAGAAATTGCATATCATTGCATTAATATATGTAAATGATATATTGTTAATGGGTAATAGTATCGAGAAAACCAATGATGTCAAAACAATTTTTCATGCTCGATTTCGCATACAAGATTTGGGTCTATTTAAGTATTTTTTGGGAATCTAAGTTGTTCGATCGAAAAAGGAATTGTTATTAGTAAAAAAAATACCCTTAAGACGTACTAGAAGACAGTGGTGTTCAAGGTAGCAAGCCAAGTATTTTTATCGAATAACAAAATTTACGACTTCAAATGGATGGTAATAACCTAGAAGTCAATTCCTCTAGATATAGAAGGTTAATTGGAAGATTATTGTATTTAATAGTTATAGGACCAGACATAACATACTCCATAAACTAGTTAATTCAATTCCTAAGTAGTCCTCAACAAACTCATATGAATGCAACCTTCCATGGACTTCAATATTTAAAATCTACACCATTACAAGGCTTAATTTTTCCTATGAATGGAGGAAATGACCTTATTGCTTATTGTGATGAATCATGGTTGATTTATCCTACAAGTAGGAGGTCATGTACTCATTATTTCATAAGCTTAGGTGGTGCGTCGTTGTTATGGAGAAAAAAAGGCAGTGTAGTTTCAAGGTCTTCAGTAGAATCAGAATATCGAGCTATAGGAAGTACGGTTTGTGAAGTGTTATGGTTAATATGGTTTCTTGAAAATTTAGATGCAAACCTGAAAAGTGCTACACAAATAATGTGTGATAGTGATGTAAAACGTCACATTGCCACAAATCCAGTTTACCACGAAAGAACCAAGCATGTTCAAATGGACTACCATTTTGCTTGTGAACATGTTAACAAAGAAGATGTCAAGCCTTGTGCTATTCGTAATGAACATCAACGGACATACATTTTTACAAAGGCTTTAGGAGCTTAACATTTTCAGTATTAACGAAGCAAGTTGGGTGTTCGTAACCTACATTGTCCAACTTGAAGGGAAGTGTTGAGAATTATAGTTTTATTGTACTTTCCTTTTATATGTTAGGTTTATCTAAGTAACCTTTTCTTTTGTTTTTAGGATTTCCGATTCTGGTTTCCTAGATATAGTTTAATAAGGTTTCTTGGCCTGTAAATAGTTTTCCTTCGTATTATTATCATCAAATAAAAAGATATTCAATTTCTAGTTTTATAATTCATTTCTTGTATTGTCCATTCATTTTTCACATGCTCAATTCCTTTCTGAGATGCTTCATTCTCTTCTCAGGTGCTCGACATTCAATCCAAATGCTCAAAATGACCGAATCACATTTTAATAGAATATATAACTAATACAATTATAGTCTAATACTAATACCAATATGGAATATGTATCCATATCTAATAAAATCCAAATCAACACCTTATTAGTAAAGTTTTAAAATCAAAATCCTAAAGAGATGACATCATATCCTCATTTTCAAACATTTCTTTGTTGGTCAAAATCCTCCGGTACAATCCATGATCATATCCACGTCTCCACGGTAAACTCGGCCATTACATTTCCTCGGTGCATTTATTTAGTCTAATTATGCATCATTTTTCATGTTCTAGAACCTCAAATAGTTATGTTTTTAAGAGATATTCCACATCACTTCTGAAATGTTTTCTTTCCTACTTTATAATTTCTGTCAAAATTTAACACAATTTTTGTTTTTTGTTTTCCTTTGTGGCCTTTTATATGTGAAGATACAAAGCTATAAATTTTGGTTGATTTCTTGGAAGACTTTGATAAACTTTAAGGTTTGATTTCATATCTTCATTCTTTAGTGTTAGAGTAAACTAAAAATTGATTTGGAAATAAAATTGTTCTTGGTTTGATATTAATAAATTTTAACTTTGATTATAAATAATAATTAAACACTTGATCTTTTTTTCTTGAACAATATTTGATATTTTAATTTAATAAAACTAATATTTAAATCACTTTGTATATTATGACAAGAAATTTCTTTGTAATTAATAAAGTTAAAAACTATAAAAAGAAACTGCATAAGGCATAAAAAACCTAACTTTAAAATATCTCAACTTACAAAATACTAATAATTTAGCTTAAAAAAAAACTAATATAAATGTGAATATGCTATGACCATAGATAAAATCATTATTTTCAAAAAAAAAAATACTTATTATGTATAAAATAAAATAGCAAAATCAAAAGAACAAAATTTCCTATTAGAAACAAGACTTTGCAAATATATATATATATATATATATATATATATATATATATATATATATATATATATATATATATATATATATATATATATATATATATATATATATATATATATATATATATATATATAATTTGTTAGTGTGAAGGGACTTTTATGATAATTTGATAAGGGTATAAAAAGGATTTAAATTTTATAACATTATTATAATTCTTTCTTTTCAATTAAAACGAGAAATTATAAAATCAAATAATTTTTATTTTAAATTTATGAATAGAAGCACAAATAAAAATAGTCCCATAAAAATATCAACTTCCATTTAAAAAAACCGTTGAAGATTAAAGAACAAAATTTTTTTTATATGTTCACGATGAAATTTGAACCTTCATCTTCAATAAAAAAATATAATATTAGATACCATGGAGCTAGAAACTTCTTAAATGTTGGGGGGTCCATAATATTCATTTAGGAACTATTAATATGCAATATATTTTACGGATGATATTGTAGTTAAACTTCTCAAGTACACGGTCTTTGAAGAAAAATATAATCAAGGCTTAACATATGTTCCGACCTTTATGACGTCATTTACTGTTGACAAAATAAAGTATCACTATAAATAAATAAGATTAAATGCAGTTAGTTTTGTCCTAATTGATCAGGCTACACCCCACGTCTTTTGTTTGCCACTTTCATTTCTCCATGCTCTTTCTCTTATCACATTTTCATCCCATAAAATGGTCTATATTTTTCCTTCTCTAACTTATTTACTAATTTTTTAAAATAACAATGAAAACAACTTTAATTTATTATATAAAAAATTTAACAAATATATAAAAACAAAATAATTTCATTATATATATATATATATATATATATATATATATATATATATATATATATATATATATATATGGCTATGTTAAAATATGAATAACAAATGTTGTGTGGACGTAGGAATTATTATGAACCAATAAATGAAAAATAATGAAATGAAATTATTTAGGGTGTATGATAATACATTGGGAATGCATGTATAAAATAATTACACTAATATCCTTGTAAAGGTATTTTAGTCAATTTAACATAATTTAAAAAAAGAAAGTCCTGAATTCTAGGAGATAATATATTCTTTTAATTTAAAAAATATATATTTTCTGAAAAAAAATAGCAAAGATTATCTTGAAGAAAAATAAATTCTAACGGAATACATAACACATATTCTACATAACGATTATCGTATAATATAAATATTTTTAACCATTAAATAAATAATAACAATAGTTTTATATGTTTATAGACATCCAAAAATTCATAA